>NC_058080.1:493853122-494453122 GCF_014858855.1 Bufo gargarizans | reverse complement strand
GTCTGTAAAGTGCTGCGGAATATAGTAGCGCTATATAAGTGGATGCTAATGTCTGTAAAGCACTGTGGAATATAGTAGTGCTATATAAGTGGATGCTAATGTCTGTAAAGTGCTGCGGAATATAGTAGCGCTATATAAGTAGATGTTAATGTCTGTAAAGTGCTGCGGAATATAGTAGCGCTATATAAGTGGATGCTAATGTCTGTAAAGCGCTGTGGAATATAGTAGTGCTATATAAGTGGATGCTAATGTCTGTAAAGTGCTGCGGAATATAGTAGCGCTATATAAGTGGATGCTAATGTCTGTAAAGCGCTGCGGAATATAGTAGCGCTATATAAGTGGATGCTAATGTCTGTAAAGCGCTGCGGAATATAGTAGCGCTATATAAGTGGATGCTAAAGACTGTAAAGTGCTGCGGAATATAGTAGTAGTGCTATATAAGTGGATGCTAATGTCTGTAAAGTGCTGCGGAATATAGTAGCGCTATATAAGTAGATGTTAATGTCTGTAAAGCGCTGTGGAATATAGTAGCGCTATATAAGTGGATGCTAATGTCTGTAAAGCGCTGTGGAATATAGTAGCGCTATATAAGTGGATGTTAATGTCTGTAAAGTGCTGCGGAATACAGTAGCGCTATATAAGTGGATGCTAATGTCTGTAAAGCGCTGCGGAATATAGTAGCGCTATATAAGTGGATGCTAATGTCTGTAAAGTGCTGTGGAATATAGTAGCGCTATATAAGTGGATGCTAATGTCTGTAAAGCGCTGCGGAATATAGTAGTAGCGCTATATAAGTGGATGCTAATGTCTGTAAAGCGCTGTGGAATATAGTAGTGCTATATAAGTGGGTGCGAATGTCTGTAAAGCGCTGCGGAATATAGTAGCGCTATATAAGTGGATGGTAATGTCTGTAAAGTGCTGCGGAATATAGTAGCGCTATATAAGTGGATGCTAATGTCTGTAAAGTGCTGCAGAATATACAGGGAGTGCAGAATTATTAGGCAAGTTGTATTTTTGAGGATTAATTTTATTATTGAACAACAACCATGTTCTCAATGAACCCAAAAACTCATTAATATCAAAGCTGAATATTTTTGGAAGTAGTTTTTAGTTTGTTTTTAGTTTTAGCTATTTTAGGGGGATATCTGTGTGTGCAGGTGACTATTACTGTACATAATTATTAGGCAACTTAACAAAAAACAAATATATACCCATTTCAATTATTTATTTTTACCAGTGAAACCAATATAACATCTCAACATTCACAAATATACATTTCTGACATTCAAAAACAAAACAAAAACAAATCAGTGACCAATATAGCCACCTTTCTTTGCAAGGACACTCAAAAGCCTGCCATCCATGGATTCTGTCAGTGTTTTGATCTGTTCACCATCAACATTGCGTGCAGCAGCAACCACAGCCTCCCAGACACTGTTCAGAGAGGTGTACTGTTTTCCCTCCTTGTAAATCTCACATTTGATGATGGACCACAGGTTCTCATTGGGGTTCAGATCAGGTGAACAAGGAGGCCATGTCATTAGATTTTCTTCTTTTATACCCTTTCTTGCCAGCCACGTTGTGGAGTACTTGGACGTGTGTGATGGAGCATTGTCCTGCATGAAAATCATGTTTTTCTTACCTTGCAGACTTCTTCCTGTACCACTGCTTGAAGAAGGTGTCTTCCAGAAACTGGCAGTAGGACTGGGAGTTGAGCTTGACTCCATCCTCAACCCAAAAAGGCCCCACAAGCTCATCTTTGATGATACCAGCCCAAACCAGTACTCCACCTCCACCTTGCTGGCCTCTGAGTCGGACTGGAGCTCGCTGCCCTTTACCAATCCAGCCATCTGGCCCATCAAGACTCACTCTCATTTCATCAGTCCATAAAACCTTAGAAAAATCAGTCTTGAGATATTTCTTGGCCCAGTCTTGACGTTTCAGCTTGTGTGTCTTGTTCAGTGGTGGTCGTCTTTCAGCCTTTCTTACCTTGGCCATGTCTCTGAGTATTGCACACCTTGTGCTTTTGGGCACTCCAGTGATGTTGCAGCTCTGAAATATGGCCAAACTGGTGGCAAGTGGCATCTTGGCAGCTGCACGCTTGACTTTTCTCAGTTCATGGGCAGTTATTTTGCGCCTTGGTTTTTCCACACGCTTCTTGCGACCCTGTTGACTATTTTGAATGAAACGCTTGATTGTTCGATGATCACACTTCAGAAGCTTTGCAATTTTAAGAGTGCTGCATCCCTCTGCAAGATATCTCACTATTTTTGACTTTTCTGAGCCTGTCAAGTCCTTCTTTTGACCCATTTTGCCAAAGGAAAGGGAGTTGCCTAATAATTATGCACACCTGATATAGGGTGTTGATGTCATTAGACCACACCCCTTCTCATTACAGAGATGCACATCACCTAATATGCTTAATTGGTAGTAGGCTTTCGAGGCTATACAGCTTGGAGTAAGACAACATGCATAAAGAGGATGATGTGGTCAAAATACTCATTTGCCTAATAATTCTGCACGTAGTGTAGTAGTGCTATATAAGTGGATGCTAATGTCTGTAAAGCGCTGCGGAATATAGTAGCGCTATATAAGTGGGTGCTAATGTCTGTAAAGTGCTGCGGAATATAGTAGCGCTCTATAAGTGGATGCTAATGTCTGTAAAGCGCTGCGGAATATAGTAGCGCTATATAAGTGGATGCTAATGTCTGTAAAGAGCTGCGGAATATAGTAGCGCTATATAAGTGGATGCTAATGTCTGTAAAGTGCTGCGGAATATAGTAGCGCTATATAAGGGGATGCTAATGTCTGTATAGCGCTGCGGAATATAGTAGCGCTATATAAGTGGATGCTAATGTCTGTAAAGTGCTGCGGAATATAGTAGCGCTATATAAGTGGATGCTAATGTCTGTAAAGTGCTGTGGAATATAGTAGCGCTATATAAGTGGATGCTAATGTCTGTAAAGCGCTGCGGAATATAGTAGCGCTATATAAGTAGATGCTAATGTCTGTAAAGCGCTGTGGAATATAGTAGCGCTATATAAGTGGATGCTAATGTCTGTAAAGCGCTGCGGAATATAGTAGCGCTATATAAGCGGATGCTAATGTCTGTAAAGTGCTGCGGAATATAGTAGCGCTATATAAGTGGATGCTAATGTCTGTAAAGTGCTGTGGAATATAGTAGCGCTATATAAGTGGATGCTAATGTCTGTAAAGCGCTGCGGAATATAGTAGCGCTATATAAGTAGATGCTAATGTCTGTAAAGCGCTGTGGAATATAGTAGCGCTATATAAGTGGATGCTAATGTCTGTAAAGCGCTGCGGAATATAGTAGCGCTATATAAGCGGATGCTAATGTCTGTAAAGCGCTGTGGAATATAATAGCGCTATATAAGTGGATGCTAATGTCTGTAAAGCGCTGTGGAATATAGTAGCGCTATATAAGTGGATGCTAATGTCTGTAAAGCGCTGTGGAATATAGTAGCGCTATATAAGTGGATGCTAATGTCTGTAAAGTGCTGCAGAATATAGTAGCGCTATATAAGTGGATGCTAATGTCTGTAAAGTGCTGCAGAATATAGTAGCGCTATATAAGTGGATGCTAATGTCTGTAAAGCGCTGCGGAATATATTAGCGCTATATAAGTGCATAAAATAAATAAATACATGAATTACTCCCTCTCTAGAGCTACTGGAGTGCTGACATGTCTCTGCATCTTCAGGGGACCAGGGGAAAAACATTAAACTTCTCCCCTCTCGTCTTCCTAGCCAGTATGGTGAAGACTGTCTCTCCATGCTGGTGAAATAGTAGTAATTGGGCAGCAATTAAATAGATACCCGTGTACACCCAGTCTACATGGCAATGCCCATCTGCTGTAATGAAGATGTGCTGAGTACTAGATGTTGTGGGTGTATTGCATGTCTTATAGAGGGAAGTGTTTTTGGATGAGTCTTTCTCATGGTTATTTTTGTGCAGTTATTGCGTAAATGTTTAATTGAACTTGCTGAAAAACTGCCAGTTTTGGTAACTGATCATGTGAGGCTGTTTTGTAGTGTGCAGTTTTTAACAACAGACTCCTCTCCCTTCCCACAATTTCTTCTTTCCGCTCCTGGTTCTATATGTGAAAGGTTTTCCTGTAGCTTTAAACAGTTTTCCTGGTCCCTTCCCCCACACCCTTTGAAGCTTTTTCCATTTTATGGTGTCCCCTCAGGGGAGATAAATAGATTATCCTTCTCAGAACATCCCCCAGCACACTCTCTTTGATGAAATTGCATCTCAGGCCTTCAAGATGTAACGATTAACCCCTGCCCTGCTTTGGCTGTAGTCCATGTATATTCTCCAGGCTTAGATTTTCATGCATCTTTGAAATCACTATGAGGGAGATTTATCAAACTGGTGTAAAGTAGAACTGGCTTAGTTGCCCATAGCAACCAATCAGATTTCACCTTTCATTTTTCACATTTTGGGAAATGAAAGGTGGAATCTGAATGGTTGCTATGGGCAACTAAGCCAGTTCTACTTTACACCAGTTTGATAACTCTCCCCCTATGTGCTTATTATATCAGACCAGTCGCCTAAACCTGGAGACAGGTCATTTAAAAGGTTATTATCATGTTTCCTGCTTTTCGCTTGGGTAAAAAAAGACTCCCAGAGAGGAATATAATGGAAACTTATACATATACTTTTATAATATTTCAATTAGGTATGCCACACAGTTTGCATTACTGAGGCCCAACTCATTCATATTTCAAGTCCATTCAAAAGAACACGTACGGCACCACATGTCAGGTGGAACAGCAGAGATGTGTTTGGTTTTCACTCTGGAAGTTCTCACTGGAACAAAGAAGACATAATCAGAATCCAATAGAAAGAAAAAAATAGATCAACGGCACTCACCAGTCCATAAACGTTTCTTTTATTTCAATCTATTAAATCAGCGCTATGGGGTAGCTCAAGTGGTACAAGCAGATACAGCCTACAACCGTTTCTTGTACGCAGACGCTTTTTCAAGGCATATGTCATAAAAATCCCTTTAAAGTGTTTTAACTGTAAACGATCAGCATTGTCTGGATTTGCCGTAATGCCTCATTCACATCTCCATTAAAGAGAACCTTTCGTTGGTCCAAACATTGTGAACAAAGTATCATGATATATACAGCGGCGCCAAGGGATCTCACTGCACTTACTATTATCCCTGGGCGCCGCTCCGTTCTTCTGCTATGCCCTCCGGTATGTTCGGGGACTTGGTTATAGTAGGAGGAGACTTAGGGGGACTTAGTTATAGTAGGAGGAGACTGCCCTAGTTCTCCTGGGCGTCTTCTTCTCCCAGGCTGTGAGCTCTGCACTGTAATTGGCCAGCGCTACAGCCTGGGAGAAGGAGACGCCCAGGAGAACAAGGGCAGACTCCGCCTACTATAACCAAGTCCCCTAAGTCTCCACCTACTATAACCAAGTGACCGAACATACCGGAGGGCACAGCAGGAGAACGGAGCGGCGCCCAGGGATAATAGTAAGTGCAGTGAGATCCCTGGGGCGCCGCTGTACAGATCATGACACTTAGTTCACAATGTTTGGACCGATCAAAGGTCCTCTTTAAGGAGATCCGGATGCCTGATCCGGTGCAAATTCCAGCTGTTGGCGGGACAAAAAACTGTTGCAGGCAGCATTTTTTGTCCGGCTGAAACCTGGCATTTATTCCGGAAAGCGGCCTGATCACCGACAGACCTTCTTGCAGTCAGTGGGGATCCAGCGGTGAAGTAGAGGATCTGGCAGGCTGCTGTGTCAGAGATGTGAACAAGGCCTAAACCGAAAACAGACAGCAGAAAATGGAGCCTCATCTATGACCTAAAGGGAAGAGTAGCTACTGGACAGAGTGGGGTACACTTATCAGAACTTCTGTAAAGGAAACTGAAAGGTGGAATCTGATTGGTTGCTATGAACAACTAAAGCAGTTTTCTTTTACACCAGCTTGATAAATCTCCCCCCAGTGACTTCTTCTATGGAGGGCCTGCCACATTTATGCAGTGCATTTACAGACCACGCCCGCCACGACCTCCTCAAACAGCTGATCGGCGGGGGTCCCCCACGATCAGATACTGATAACCTATCTAGAGGATAGGTCATCGATATAAAAAAGTCAGAAAAGCCTTTTAATGTATGGGAGTATTGTCAGACACTATCAGGTTAAAGAAACTTAGATATGAAATACCCCAATTTATCAAGCTGTCCTATATACTACCTTGAAAAATGTAATTTCTGTAATGTATTTTTGAATATCGCAAATTATTCCATAACAACAGTGTATGTGGGTGTATGATCTCCTGTCTTTGCATTAGTTAAATGGTATCTTATTAAATAGCCACATTAATAGAATTGTCTAACATTCCTTCCGCTCTTCTCTGTCTTCAGGCCTGGCTACAACAATATGGATATTTGCCGCCAGGAGATCTCCGTACTCACACATTACGCTCTCCTCAGTCTATGAATGAAGCTATTGCTGCTATGCAGAGGTTCTATGGGCTGACAGTGACTGGCAAGGTGGACTCTGACACAGAGAGGTATTGGAGCTGACAGTCCTTGAGTTTTTTTTAAAGGGGGTCTCTGATGCAGAAATAAGTATGGGGTGAACATAGACAGTAAAGGGCAGGGTGCAGTACTCATCATGGTGCGCCTTACTCCTTTCTATGACTGTCATCTGATAAAATAGAATCCATCAGTAATTTTGAAGTAAGAGAAATTTGGTGCCCTTTTTATTGTGGTTTGGGCCCCCCTTGCCCATAGGGCTCTGCAGCACAAATGGTATGTCTGTTGATGCAAAACTCATAGTTAGAACTATTTCATTTATATTGTCAAGAAGGGGAAAGAAAGGGCCAGGACTGGTGCAAGGATTTTTGCCACCCTAGGCAAAAGCTAATTTTGCTGCCCCCCTTGACTCCGCCTATTGATCACGCCCTTTGACCAGCCCCTTTTTTGTCACCCACCTATTTATACAGACTGTACCCTTCATTGTAGTAAGGCCACGTTTTCTCCCTCCAGCTACATACCATGTCATCCACAGATCCCCACAAGTGTCATCCACAGATCCCCACAAGTGTCACCCACAGATCCCCACAAGTGTCACCCACAGATCCCCACAAGTGTCATCCACAGATCCCCACAAGTGTCACCCACAGATCCCCACAAGTGTCATCCACAGATCCCCTCCCCGCCCAGCGCCGCCTCCCCGCTAACTTATTTACTTCACTTGCCGCTGAGGTAAATGCAGAGAAGCGCCGTAATCTCGCACAGGCGCACTGAATACAGTAGTCTGCGCCCGTGCTGACTACTGGCAGAGGCATCGTCGAGCGAGGTGTGCTGGAAGACGATGCATGTGCACTTCGCTCGACAATGCCTCTGCCAGTAGTCCGCACGGCCCGGGCACAGACTACTGTATCCAGTGCGCCTGTGCGAGATTTCGGCGCTTCTCTGCATTTACCTCAGCGGCAAGTGAAGTGAATAAATTAGCTAGGAGGCGGTGCTGCGGGCCGGATAAAAGGGTCTTAATGCTAAGCCTGGACAGAGCGGCGCCAGCGCCCCTAGCAAGACTGCGCTCTACTCGGTGGCGTACTTTGCTTATGGGTGGCGCCGGCCCTGGAAGGGGCTAGTTTTCACTTGAGAACACTTGATATCTAAGGTAGCCAGCATTGCAGCTTCTATAATTCCCAGCATTGGAGGACAACTGTTAAGACAGTCTTGGATTTGAGGGGCAGCTGCTATAGAGAAGAGGCAAGTCAAGAGAGAAGAAGAAATTATTAAAATGAACTAGGAATAGGATGATGGTGTCTCAACCTCTCCCGTCAGGCATAATCACAGCCTTATGTCTCTTAAAGGGTTTCTCTCACCTGAAAAATGGGTATTACGCTGGCTGACATTAGTGATGTGCTAATGTCAGCTGAACATAACTATATTAGTGCCATCTCACTGCCTGCCGCCATTATTGAGAAAAACAAACTTTTATAATATGCTAATTACTCAGGAGCAGGGGGGGTGTTGCCACTTGTCCTAGAGGCTCCGTTCTCCCACCTCTGGCCACGCCCTGCTACACTAGATTGACAGGGACAGGCATCGTTGGTCTCCTACCTCCGGCCCTGTCTATAGTGTTAGTCTCGTGCCGTTCAGTATACGGTGCAGGCGCAGTGAGTGAAGGGCGCTCGCCGTCCGCCAGTTTCCTCATTGCGCCTGCGCAGAATACTGAACAGCACGAGACTTACACTGCAGACAGGGCCGGAGGTAGGAGACCAACGCTGCCTGGCCCTGTCAATCTAGTGTAGCAGGGCAACACCCCTGCTCCTTGAGGCTAATTAGCATATTATACAAGTTTGTTTTTCTCAATAAAGGCTTTAGGCAGTGAGATGGCACTGATATAGTTATGTTCAGCTGACATTAGCACATCGCTAATGTCAGCCAGCCTAATACCCATTTTTCAAGTGACAGAAACCCTTTAAAGTCATTTGCTACCAGCATCAGACTGTCCCATCAGAGTAGAGGAGAATCCTCCGATGGGCCCATACTCTGATATCATAGTGGGCCCCAAAAGTTTAGATATAAAAAAAAACATTTGGAGCTGCCTTTAGACAATAAATTGCCACTAGGGTCCATTTCTTTGAATCAAAACCTACACAAGTTTATTGATGATATCTGTGGTTGAGCCCTGAGAATAATTTCCTCTGGTGGACCCAAGGAACCCCAGTCCAAACCTGCTTTCTACTTATGGTAGCTTGTGGCTGAACAAAATATCTATAAGGAATTCATTATTACCTGTAGTAACTGGTCCATGTTCTTGTAACAAAACTTTTAAATCCAAATTTCATTTTCAGGGCAATGAAGAAGCCACGTTGTGGTGTGCCAGATAAATTTGGTTCTGAAATTAAAGCAAATGTAAGACGAAAAAGATACGCTATTCAAGGTCTGAAATGGCAGCACAAGGACATCACTTACTGGTACGTGACAAGATGTACTATCTTAGTAGTTTAGAATAATGGGCTGTCCTGGTTTTTAACTGAATGCAACTCTTTACTCCTAGCATACAGAACTATACTCCAAAAGTGGGTGAATATGAGACATATCAAGCTATCCGGAGAGCATTTGCAGTATGGCAGACTGTCACCCCACTGCGATTCAGCGAGGTTCGATATGTGGACATAAAGGATGGTCATGCCAAACATGCTGACATAATGCTTTTCTTTGCTGAGGGGTTCCATGGAGATAGCACACCTTTTGATGGAGAAGGTGGATTTTTGGCGCATGCATACTTTCCTGGGCCAGGCATTGGTGGAGACACTCACTTTGATTCTGCTGAACCCTGGACATCCAGAAATGACGATCTAGATGGTAAGAGAAAGAGTCACAATTTGTAGTCCATAAATGTGGACATTTTATCTTGAGAAAGAATGTAGAAAAATTCAGAACTTTGATAAGTCATTTTTGTATTTATTTTTCTAATAGGGAATGACTTGTTTCTTGTGGCTGTCCATGAACTAGGCCATGCATTGGGTCTAGAACATTCCAATGATCCATCAGCCATTATGGCTCCATTCTATCAATGGATGGACACTCAGAACTTTCAACTACCAGATGATGACCGCAGAGGTATCCAGCAGCTCTATGGAAGTGGTAAGAGTCTGGAGGAAAAGTAGCTTACTTGATGTATATAAAATATAGTCAAATCAAGTATCTCCCGCCTAGACTACTGCAACATTCTCCTCTGTGGCCTTCCATCTAGCACCCTCGCACCCCTCCAATCTGTCCTCAACTCCGCTGCCCGACTAATCCACCTCTCACCTTATTACTCCTCTGCCTCTCCCCTCTGCCAATCCCTTCACTGGTTCCCCATTGCCCAACGAATCCACTTCAAAGTACTGACAAACACATACAAGGCCGTCCATAACCTGTCCCCTCCCTACATCTCTGAGCTACTTTCCCGATACATCCCCACACGCACTCTCCGATCCTCACAAGACCTCCTTCTCTCCTCTCCTCTTATCGCCTCTTCCCACAATCGACTCCAAGATTTCTCCCGTGCATCCCCCATACTCTGGAACTCGCTACCCCAACATATCAGACTCTCACCTACAGTGGAATCCTTCAAAAGAAACCTGAAAACCCACCTCTTCAGACAAGCCTACAACCAATGACCCTGCTGCCTCTATACCGCCATGACCAACTTAACCCGCACCTACTGTGTCCTTCTCCCATACCATGTAGATTGTAAGCCCTCACGGGCAGGGCCCTCTCTCCTTCTGTACCAGTTTGTAACTCATCTTGTTTATGATTAGTACAATTGTCTGTGTTATGTATGTGCACCGCTTATCATATGTACAGCGCTATGGAATGAATGGCGCTTAAATAATAAATAATAATAATAATAATATTAGCAGTAGTATTGGGAATAAAACTTTTAGTGCCAAAAAGAGGAGGAATGTTTAGACATTTTATGTTAAGGTTTCAGTACAATATTATGTAATAGATTAGAGTATCATCATGGCTTCAAGGCCCTTATATCAGTCACTATTTGAAATGATAACTTGCATTAAATTTGTAGTATTATTCTCAAACCTCCCAAGTTTCATTTACTTTTATAAAAACTTTTTTTAGGTCATGGAGAGGGCTTACCACCAACACGTTCACCTCGTCCCACAAGGGCACCTAGACCTACTCCACGGCAACCTGATGATCCTAATGTGCCTTTTGGACCAGACATTTGTCAAGGCAATTTTGACACTATTGCCGTTTTGAGAGGAGAGATGTTTGTCTTTAAGGTCAGTTAAGTAATTTTATGTATTTCTGTGTAGTCCACCACTTTCTATCTGCCTAAACATTGAGTTGTCTTATTTTCTTGCTTAATATGTTATATCATTGTAGGAACGCTGGTTCTGGCGTGTGCGGAATAACCGTGTAATGGATGGCTACCCACTGCCCATTGGACAATTCTGGCGTGGACTTCCAAGTTCTATAAACTCAGCTTATGAAAGAAAAGATGGGAAATTTGTCTTCTTCAAGGGTAATTATTCAAGGGCCACCTTCTTCCATTATGCATTAAAGGAAATTTTTCACTAGAAAATTCAGTGTTAAACCAGACACAATGCCTTGTAGGGCTCGCTCAGCAGAATGTAATGATTTAACTAATGATCCATTACTTTATTGTGAAGAAAAGGTACAAATTATTATGCAAAAGAGAAGTTAGATGCACTGAGGGTTAGCCCAGGCCATTCTTTGCATCCTTGCTCCTCCTCCTTTAGATTTGCTAAACTCTCTTTAGAGAGTTATTTTAAAACCATTTCAATTGTGTGTATTTGTGTGTATTTAGGGGACAAGCATTGGGTGTTTGATGAAGCCATTCTTGAACCTGGGTATCCCAAGTCATTGAAGGAGATGGGTAGAGGATTACCGAGTGATAGGATTGATGCTGCACTCTACTGGATGCCCAATGGAAAAACATACTTCTTCAGAGGAAACAAGTAAATAATGGTGTACATAAATCTTTTAAATCATTGAAAACCCTGGTGCTTTTTTCACACACATTTTCTCTCTGTCTTTGTCTTAATTTAGATATTACAGGTTTAATGAGGACTTGAGAGAAGTAGATGCGGATTACCCAAAACCTATCAACGTGTGGGAAGGAATCCCTGACTCTCTTCGAGGGGCATTCATGGGAAGTGATGGAGGTAGGAAAGACAATAAAAAAAAACTTAAAAACAAATAACTAGGTCATGTTTGAATGCAGATGAATGCTTATTTCGAGAAGGAGTGTAAGATATGCCATAACTTCCAGGGAACAATGAATGCAGCATGTTGAAATCCAACAGGCCAGTCTTTTTTGCCATTGAGGGGCAGTTGGGATGGTCTCAGATACATTAAGTAATCGGCCATTCCTGTAACCCCTGTTCTGTATAATTCGTCTGGGAGGAGAGACAGCCCAGTAAACCTCTCATAGACTATAATGGACAATACGTAAGCAAGTGTGGCCATCGCCACCATTCCTGAATATAAAGAACATGAGACACCGGGGACTATGCGTAGATGATAAATGCTCCAGGTTAAACAAATCTTTAGATATCAGTTAAGTCGTACATTTTGTTATACATAAATGGTAGAAATAAACTGTTCAATTGTATCTGTAGAATACTGGTCTTTGTATGATAAAGATAAAAGCTGAGGTGTTAAAGGTCATCATGTACAGTTTTAAAGGGGTTTTTCATCTTTGGGGGTCTTTCAGGCAGAGCTCCCCACATGGCCACAACTCTGGAGAGAAGCATACCTACCTGCTCCCCACTGCTGTGTTCCACCACCATCGCTCCCCTGCTGCTGCTGAAGCTCTCCACTTCCCTCATGTCAACATCTGGTTTGACACCCACTGTAGTCAATCACTGGCTGCAATGGTGACACGTACCCCTGGCATCAAATTACCTATTGACTTGACGTAAGGGAGACACATCACCGCTGCGGCCGCAAAACCAGATGTCATCGCGGGGAAAGTGGAGAGCTGCATCAGAGGAGCGAAGGTGCCGGGACCGAGCAGCAGGGAGAGAGTAAGTATGGGATAGTATTTGGGAATTTGCCCGAAAGGCCTCTGAAGATGGAAACCCCTTTAAGGTGATTTGTTTTTGAATTTGAGTCAGTGCAGATATTGTGAAATAAAAAAAAGAGAGAAAATGTGCACTTTATACGACAACTTATTGTATTAATTATACTGATTGCACCATATTGTACTTACTTCAAGTTTCCAACTTTTTGCTGTTTTTCAGCTTTTACATATTTCTATAAGGGTAATAAGTATTGGAAGTTTAATAACCAGCAACTAAAGACAGAATCCGGATTTCCCAAGTCTGTCCTGCAGGACTGGATGGGCTGCAGCACTGCCCGCCAACCTGAAGACACTGATGAGGAAACAGAAGTGGTGATCATTGAAGTTGATGAATCCAGTGGAGGAGTGAGCACAGCTGCTGTTGTAGTTCCTGTACTCCTCCTACTTTGTGTCTTGTTCCTTGGACTGGCGGTCTTGATCTTCAGACAGTATGGCACACCCAAGAGGCTTCTATACTGGCAGCGTTCCTTGCTGGACAAAGTGTGAGACCTCATGGATCTGGACCCTGCCCCCATCACAATCTCTCCTGCCCTCCCACATGTCCCTCACACACACAGATATCATGGGGAGCAGTATCAGTATCCTGGGACGGGAGGAAGGGAGAGAACCAGTTTACACCAACTTTTGCCGCTTTTGTGCGGTGGACATTGCTATGTTTAACCCCTTCACTGCCAGATTGGAGCTATGTTTTCCATAACGGTTATTGCGGGGGTAGATATATTAGATTTAATTGGCTATTGGTCAGGCAGGGCTCTTGGTACAGCCACCACTTGCAAAATTCAGAGCAGAGATGGACACCCTCCAAAGGTCAGAAAACGCACATACAACCACATGTTTCTAACAGATTGTGTTTTTTTACCCTTTCAAACATCACCGCCACCCCATCTAGATATAGGTCTACCTATCAAAAGGAAATACTTCTAAACAGCTGTCTTGTTTTTGGATGGGTACAGGAGAGAACAATGCAAGTGGGGGGAGAGTAACCTGTCTGACCATGTGAGCTTACGTCTACATGCCAAGAGGTTGTGGCTTCTTGTCATAATTAGAGTTATGAATATCCCAAAAATGGACACTGATATTAACTAAGGAGACTATGTTCTACAGTCTTCAAAGAATATTGTCACAGCTGTGTTGTGACCTATAGATCTACTCTTAACAGAGATTTGGGACCAAAGTATTTCTATTAAAAAATGAAAAACTGTGTGATGAGGACATAAGTTTTGTGGAATATAAAGTACTGTCTATATGTGACCTAGAGAAAGTGGAAATAGTTTAGCAAGTTGTGCAGAGCAGGACTCTCTGAAGAGAAAGTAAGGGACAAGTGTAAGGTCAGTATCAGTAAGCTCCCAAACTGCCTGGAAAGTGCCCTGTATCTATGTAAAACCCATGCATTGTGTTTCTGTAATTCCTTCTCTACCACCTCCTCTATTCTGTTAAATATTATATGAAAAGGTTTAACTCTCAGGGTTATCTGCTGGTATCTGTACCAGGCATTAGTTACTGTTTTACAGGTCCTGGCAAACACAATGTTATGCTGGTTTTCTGTGATGGAAGGAGTAATCACTGCTCTGAAAGATTCTTTGCAGGTATCTGGCACAGAGAGATTTTTCTCAGTCTTAGAAGGTGGTTAATGCCTCCATGCAGGTCTCTGGCTGTGGTGGAGTCAGTCATGGTTCCTAACACCATTGTAGCTGGAAAGGGAGAAAGCCATTGCTCTGCAAGTGTCCTAGGCAGAGAAGGGGTTAATCACAGCTCTGCGGGGTGGGGGTTTCTGACTGAGTGAAGTTAAGAAGGGCAGATCACATGGTACGGTCAGGGGGTGGGGGTGGGGGTCACATTTGCTTGTTTCCTGTCTTTCTCTGTATCTTTGTTTATATTTTGATTATTATAATAATTATTATTTGATAATAAGGCAGCTCCTGCAGGTCAGGCCGCTTTGCATTCCCACCTGTCCACTGCCAGAGGGGTCAGTGGATCATTATAGAACATGTCTATATTATGCTCCACTAATCCCTCCTGCAATGAGTTGGCGACGCCTTTACCCCTCCTCCCCTTAAGCATACAGAATGGGGGTCAGAGCTTGCACACAATTTGGAATTGGAAAGAGGCATTTGCCCTTTCTAACCTAACTCCAAGTGCCTTATATCATTGAGTAACCTCATTTACAGCCCTGTATGGTGCTGGAACATGTATCTCTTCATGGTTTACCCTAATTCATGGAGGGGATCGGGGGCCACCTTTTTGGTCAAATTAAAGCATCTTTTAAGTGGACAAAGTTTGTGTTTTTTATGTTTTTTTTTACTGTCTTTTATAAAATCACCTAAAAGCTATTTGTTATGAACCAGTGGTTTTGTAACACTAGAAATATAAAAATACAAAAAGATGACCTATCTGTACTCATTTTTTGTGTGTATTGATTTTGTAGGTTTCCTACGATTTCAAGCAAGCAGTGATTGTTAGAAAGTGGGTGTGGATACACTGTGTTACCAAACATATTTGGTTTAGGGCTACTCCTAAGGGTGTTATTCTGGCAGTTACCCTTTAATGCCTGTACAGGGATCTGGACTTCACCGCAGGGAAACGACCAGGCTGCTACCTCCTGGAGTAGGCTATGTTCAGTAAACGTCTAATCCACGGGGATCAAGAAACACTGATTCCTAACACCGAGGGATTAGGCAAAACCATTGTCAGAGACAAGCAGTAGTCAGTACAGGCAGAGTATGTGCAATCCGATAAATAGTCAGAGGTTAAAGTGGGCAGTTCAGGGTCAGTACGGAGAACAGGCAGAGGTCAGGCACTGGAGGGGTCAAATCCAGAAACAGGCAGAGGTCAATAAAAACAAGCTAACGGTACACCTTTGAAGACTAGTACCTACTGGTTAGACTACCTCAGGAGAAGGTGCCTTAAATACCCTAGGGCTTGGGTGGGCAAACTGCGGCTCTCCAGCTGTTGTAAAACTACAAATCCCAGTATGCCCAGTCTGCCTACAGCTATCTATATCTACAGTATGTATTTTAGCATAGAGAAGTGCATGAGGCTTTCAAACAACAACAAGATCTGACTAGCACCTCATCACCTTCCATAAAAATTCCCTAAAAGATGTAAATCAAAAGAATAATCTTGTGCATTATTTTAAACTCTACACTGAGTAAAGGGTTCATAATGTAACAAACAGCTCAGAAGGTGAAATTATTAGTAAATGTCATTTAATGCAAATTAAGATTCAGCATTAATGTTTGAGATAAATGCCTTGATTCATCATAATTAACATGACTCCTTCAGCTTGGAGCTGCTGTAGATATCAGTCATTATTGATGCAAGTTTGATGCAATAATAATGAATGAGTCGGACCCAATGGCCCTGCCCTTTCCACACACCCTTTCCGTAAAATTGTCTAGGGTGGCGTAAAATGCCAATTGCGACTAGAAAAATAGCACTGAAAAGTATGACTTTTCTGGTCCAAAATCAGGCTCAGGGGGAATAAAGAATTTCCCCCCAAAGTGTTTAAAACATCAGGCTTTCTGACTATGCTTATGGTCTCTTAGATTTTAGGAGAATAATGAGAAAAGGATAAATACACTATGCTTTCATCAGGCAGAGATGGTACTGCCTCTAGCTGCTCACATGATGTTATGCTGAGGCACCATGGGATTGATAGCAAACAGCAGGGTAAAATCTAAAACTCAAGATGGTGTCTAGTCTGAGGCAGACAGAAGGCTGAACCTCAGGGAAGTGAGTACAATATACAAAAAATAAGTCCAGACCTTGATAATTAGGGTTTGCAGTGATTGAACGTTGTTTTTCGACTGGAGTGATTCTTTAAGTCCTTTATGTTACAAGGTCAGGCCTTTGGGGGAATTTGGACGCCAAGTCAACACCTTGAACTCTTTCTAATGTTCCTCAAACCATTCTTAAACATTTTTTGAAGTGTATATATTCGATATATATGCTCCAAGCATATATTTCAAATATATTTAATCACATGATATACAAAACATACAGAAAAAACTAAATAAAATAAAAATAATAAATATACATAACACTAATAAATTTAAAATGACACAATAAAATTCATAAAAATGCAGTGTATCAATAATGAATCTCAGTCCAAAGATAGGCTGAGGGCCCAGCAGCTAAAATAATATGGATCCACAATTATTGTATGTACAAGTAGCAGGAATATTAAGTCTCTCTAATATAGAGCTGATTACTTTGATTGTAGTTGTTCAGCCAAAGTTCAAAGAAAAAGTATTGCAAGTAAAAAGCAGACAGGTCTCCATTTAATTGTTAATGATTGGCATATCCATATATAACAGCGGTCAGATATTTCAAAGTAGTGAATGAATAGAAACAGCAGTGCCATGCTGCTGCACTTGTTGTATGGCAGTCGGACCTTCAGGGACGCCGGAAGATACACGTGGAACAAGTTGCTGGAACAGCAGTAAAAAAACAGCGCGCTGCATGGAGGAGCTTCCAATAAAAACGGTTTGTTTAAAAACACATGCTAAAACAAATAGGAGCAACGCATTTCAGTTTTCGCAAAAGGCCGCAACAACAAAATGTAAAAAGGATAATGGTCTGAAGGCTTTCAAAAAGCCTTGCTGGTGCACTGTCCATTCACACCCATCCCACATCATCTCTGAGTGCTGACTGTTCACTTACTGCCTAATATATCCCACCCCTTGACAGCTACCATTGTCATGACATAATCAGTGTTTTTCACTTCGTCTGCCAGTGGTTTAATCTTTGACTGGGCGATATGTATAACAGTATAAGAAGTCACTAACACCTATGTTATATCTCCCAATATCATAACTATGTTAGCACCAGCTGCACCACTGCCATGGCAGTAGTCTGATACCTTGCCCACAGATAACATAGTGGGGAGCAGTGGTTGTGACTTTGTGCCTACCATGTAGTCATCTAGTGCAGATAGATCATATTGTAAACAGTTATCAGTTTAATCATACACTCCCAGGAGAAATATCAGAGGAAAATCACAGTGAAAAGCTCTAACAGAAGATGCACAAGCATTGCTATTTCATGAGCAGTCTAATTATTATCTAAAACAAACGTCACTGGGAAATCTGTGTAATATACTAAATCTTACACATCTGATGCAGCAACACAACAACACAGCTGACTGCAGCCTGAGGGTACAGTATACTGGATAGTACTTGCCTTTCCCTCTGTACACATCCATTAAGGACACTCTAAGGCCACATGCACACGTAGCGTATTAAGTGTAGGTTTGCCGTGAGGATTATTCTGTGGCAAGTATGCAGTGTAATAAAGTAATAAACATGTCAATCAACATGTTGCAGAATATTCTGTATGTCAAGTAACCTGTAATGTGGATTTTAAAATCCACAGCATGTAAATTTATGTCACACATCTGTTGCAGATTTCAGGCAGAAATTCCCTATTGAATCCAATGTGGTGGCTATTTTCTATACAAAATGGGCAGTACCCCAGTGGAAAGGGGTATCTGCTATTGTTTGGTAGTGCACTGTAGTGTTATTCTATACACCTGCTTTGTAATGTGACATACCCAGTATTAAACATACAGCATAAGCATAACAGGCATAGCCAGAGTTAAAGACTATGTACACCTTCGGGGGCAATTTTTTTTTTTAGCTAAAAATCATTTTCCAATTGGTCTTTATTAAAAATATTGAGCTGTTCTGTCACAAAGGGTTAACTGTTTTTCTAGCAGTACTTATTACTACTGCGTTCCTTCCTGACAGTTGGCTGCTCGTTAAAGGGGTTGTCCAGGTTCAGAGCCGAACCCAGATATATCCCCTTTTTCCCCCACTCTCTTTCCCTGCTCTGGAGATCCGGTCTCTTACTGGGCTCTCTCTTGCCCTGCTCTAGAGATCCGGTGACTTACTGGGCTCTCCATGGGTAAGATAGGCGAAGGCTTCCACCTATCAGTGAGCCCGGTGACGTCACAGGCACTAATGGGCAGGCTTTAATGCTGCCCTAGCCTATAAAATGGCTAGGGAAGCACTAAAGCCCGCCCATCAGAGTCGGTGACGTCAACAGTAACCCTGCTAGGCGGAAGCTAGCAATGTAAAAATATAAACAAAAAAGCCCTTGCCCTGCGTGATACAGCACAGGGCAAGGGAGAGCATCGGAGCATGCTCATGTCAGAGAGGCTGAGTGGAGGAGTGCAGTTTTGAACCCGGAAAACTCCTTTAAGTGAGGGTGAAGCAATCATTTCACCCAATGAACAAAGTTTTGCTCGTTCATCGGGTGATCGGCTGCCCATTTAGGGACGGATTATCAGGAATGAGTGTTCACAGCAATGTTCATTCCCGACAATCTGCCTGATTAACTGGTCGTCTAGATACACTTTTAGCCACATTCTTATCAGTAAGATAAGTATTGAGCTATAATGAGTGTTTAGAAGGTCATAGATAAGGAGCCCTCAGTTTAACTGCCTGATGGAACAAAGAGAAAATTCTGATCCTGCTACTAGATAAACTTAACCTACTACAGAGAAAAAGGATCCAAATTGAAAAGAATTACTTTTAGTTTAAAATGAATACAATGCAATAATAATAATAATAAAAAAAAATGCCTGCAAACATGTACATAGCCTTTAACTATCCCAGCCCAGCACTCTCTGGAGTTCAGGGCGTGGGCTGGCCCTTCCCCCGAGTTCCAAGAGAAGGTTCTTGTTGTGCTAGAAGTAGGGTGTGAGGACGTGCCTGGAGGAGTCATTCAGCTTCAGTGCTTCCAGAGACAGATCCCTATGTATCCTCCACTACAATCAGTGAAAAAGAAGACATTGAAAATTATTATTTTTTTAAACCAAATTTTTATTAGTTTTTAGATCATCAGTCACCCGTAGCGTGTACAAGATACATATATCCAATATTCACATTGCATCGTACACTGGTAGAGTTAGACGGCAAAATTCCAATCTTGTAAAATTCCATCTTGGTAGGTGATAAGTCGCAGAGGCAAGGATCTGTTGCAAAGGGATGTGACTATGTGGAAAACGCAGTGTCTGAGCAGGCAGGTAAGCCTGTTGCGGTTGCTCCCTCACAGGAATCTGCAGGGGAGAAGGTTATTGTGTTGCCCAAAATGCCCGTGACCAAGGCTAGGCTCGGGGTGGCGAAAAATTTTAGACCCTATGCTAGCCCGGGTAAGAGGTAGCACAATAGTCAAAGCTGAGACTGGTATAGTGATAAATATGCTGGATAGACATGCGATTAATTAAAAAGGACTGTCAGGTAGTCCTACAGCTGGGACTGAAGTGTCAATTAGATCCAATGGTGCCAAGTTGTCTGCATTGTCTAATGAAAATGTGAAGTTATGTAAACTATGTGATGATGATGACACCCCTTTTCCTTTACAGGCTGTTATCAGGAAAAAAAGCTACCCCTGCTGGTTTAATTGTATATGTGGTAGGGAGGTTGGTTGATAGTGAGAGCACACAGCTGAAGGAACCCCCTGTGATAAACGTGCAAGTGAGGCAGTGCTATAAGGTGTACCACACGTACTAGGTGCAGATATGCCGTCTCCACAGGGTTCTATGGTTAGTGAGCTTAGGCGCAAGATAGATGAAGGTGGTGTGACCTATAATATGAACCAGGCCCATGAAAGAGAGCCTGGGCAGGTTCAGGATGTGAATCTGATTAAGCCGGGAGAAGTTGGCATAGTCTCTAAAAAGTGAGTGGAAGACTTCCTGGCATGTCAGTACATCTGCAAACATAAAGATGCTGTCTCTCTCTCCACACCATCCCTAGATATGCTAGAGAAGTGACTAGCGGTTCTCGCAGAGCAACTGGAGAAAGCTTCCGAGGAGTCAAAAGAGGAGACCTAGAAAGAGATGAATGATCTGGAGGATCTAGACTCACAAATAGAGGCAGAAATTCTCCAACTTCAAGAGGAACTTGCAGCTGCTGAGCGATCCAGACGTCATGCAGAGCAGAAAAGGGATGAGAAAAGACGTTTGGAAGCCAGGGCTGCTGAACTTGAGCAAGAATTGGACAATCAGATGGTGGACCTAGACCACCAGAGACAAATTGTATCTAAGTTGAAGAAGAAGCAGAAGAAGTTTGACCAGCTCCTTGCTGATGAGAAAAACACCTCAGCCCGACGTGCCAAAGAATGTGACCGAGCGGAGACTGATGCTCGGGAGAAGGAGACCAAGTTTCTCTCTCTGGCTAGGGCCCTTGAAGAAGTTTTTGGGTCTCAAGATGAATTGGAGAGGCTGAACAAACAACTTAGAGAAAAGATGGAGGATCTCATGAGCTCAAAGGATGACGTCGGGAAGAACGTCTATGAGTTGGAGAAGTCTAAGTGTACTCTCGAGAAGCAGGTGGAAGAAATAAAGACTCAGCTTGAAGAGTTAGAGGCAAGAGCTTCTCGAGATGTCAGGTTGGCTCAAGCAAAGGAAAATGAGAAACCTGAAGAGGAGAGTCCTCTAAAAGATGCCAAGAAGTCTAAGCCAGAGCCTGGTAAGAATGGGTCTGGAGATGGTGACGCTGCGCTGCCGGCCGAGGCGGAGAAGATGGAAGATGGTTCTGAGAAACCAATTAATGCGGCTGATATGGATGCTGAATCCAAGAGACTCGTGATACTGAGTAGCCAGGACCTGATCATGAAAGACATACCCTCTGCCGTCAATGCCTTCCAGAATGCCATGTCCGAGAAGGCTGTCAAAGAGACTAGAGACTCCAAGAAGACAAAGGCTGAAGAATTTAAGGCCCATGTGTTGGTGGACATGAAGTCTCCAGGTGCTGCAGAGATCAAAGTCAAGACAAAGGGAGCGGCAGCTGAAGTGTTAAAAGCCACTAAAGAAGCAGAAATCTCTGAAACTGCCACCAAAGCTGGGGAAACCACTGCTGGAGAGAAGAAAGAAGTGAACCAGATGCACGTAAAAGAAGCGAGCGGGGCAAGCATGCTCTGCTGAAGGAGCCCCGCAAAGCAAAGGAGAAAGTGTCTGGACACGACCATGACTGGGAACAGTTCAGTCAAGAGCTGCAGCAGTCCAGGAAAGGACATGAGGAGCATGTGTGGATGCCAAATGTGGAGAGAAAAAGAAAAAACAAAAAGAGAGAATCCACGGGTGCGAAAGCGCATCATCCTCACTCGTGAAAGAGAGTACCGGGTCATTAGATGGGCAAGAGAATCCCGTAGGTCTTATAAGCTCCATAATAAACTCATGCGGGTGACAAACCAAGTGCTATTGTGCTGGGTCTGGCAGAATAAGGGGAAGACTGTAGGCCATGTCGATGCCCTCTCACGAGCATCTTGGTTTGATGCTAGTGTTCACCCCTATGGGGTTGAACAAAGGGGGGGTATGTGAGGCAGTGACAGGCCTCATGGCTGCAAGGGGAAATTTATGGCAGATGTTTCCATGTCTTCCCTGGCAATCATCAGATATGAGGCAGTACCAGGGGCCACAATCAGTCTGGGATAAGAGCCCAGCCCAGACTGTCAGTCAAAAGGAGAGAGTCTTTGTACAGCAGAGTCCCGCTGGAGGTTCTGTACAAGTGGTCTCAGACAGGCTGGCTGAGGGGCCACGGGGCTAGGTGCTAGCCAGAACATTTGGGGGAAGCCGTGATGCCTGGGCTCAAGGGTCACAGGCCACAGTCGGGAGGACTGCTGGGCCACAATCCCCCAAAAAGACTTGTATTTGGACTGACATTGCTACAGCCTGGGGGGCTGGTGTACAAGCGGCTGAGGAAGCCAGACCTGACACCGTGTCTAAACACCGTTCTATAGGTGAGTCAGAGATTAAGTAAAATGTTTAGTTAGAGCCCAGCCAGGCGATTGTTTATTATTTTGTATAATTGTTTATGTTTACGCGGATGTGCCGCAATAAAGCACAGTGTTTGGACCTTAAACTTGGTGTCTGGCGAAGACATCTGTGAGAATGACCCCTGAAAAAGAGCTGATCCCTTACACTTTGCAGTTGTCATGGTGCTAACTCCTTAATTCTGTGTCACACGAATGCAAAAGAAAGCTGCAGCTTGTATACAGACAATGTATGGCAAGGGATCATGGCACCATTATAGGGGACCTAAAACACACACAAAGTTGAAACTAGGACCTTTCCTTGACTCCTTGTTTGGATAAAAGTTGGAAGATATCGCTGGCTGGAAGGCGCATTATTTAAAGGATAATAGGGGGATTCCGGTAGGGCAAGGCAAAGAGGAGCAGCCCAGGGTATGATAAAAGGGTATTTTTTCTACTTATAGGGTGAAGTAATTAACTTGTTAGGTTATGACTTTGATGTAAGGTGGGGACTAGAGATGAGCAAAGTTTTGAAAAATTTGATTCAGCAACTTCGCTGAAGTTTGATTCATTACTTATTATTAAAGGGGAATGGATGTTGCCATTTAACTTGTCAAGGGATGCATTAAAGGACCCAGTATGAGGCCTTATTCACACATCTGTGATGACATTAGTGATTAGACAGTCAGTGATTCATCTGTGAAGATGTCCGTGAAGGATCAGTTCGTGTGTCCATCTTTTGCCCTCTGTGTGTTATCCATGTTCCATGTACACTGCTAAGCTGAAAATTGATTTCAAGAGCATTTCCTAGCATAGTTCCATAAAACTCTGATGAAACACTGATGCTATCTGTTGTGTTGTTCCCTGTTGCCTCTGCACCTCCACCGCTTCCTAGACAAAGTTTTCTTAACTAGGATACACGTCCTGTACGCCAGTAGTATTATGGTTGACCTCTACCCTCATGTTTATATGCTTTATGTGTCTTGGATTTCCGCCTTGTGACAGCAGGTTGTCCTGTCACAATACTTTTGTTACGTAGTATATGACGCATTCATTGTATTATGTTCTAGTCGCCCCTTGCATGCAATTGAAATCTCGGCACATGGACTTCCGCAGAAAAAGCCATAGATATGAATGATATACAGTAGCTCTTGTCACAAAATCACCTACTGTATACAATTTTTATCATGATGGATCAAACTGTTATTTACTGTGTATGCATCTTTTTGTTTGCACTTCAGTTTGAAAAAGGTCGTGTTGGCAGAAACGTCACAACTAAGCCGCATAATAATTAAAAATCACTATTCAAGAAGATTTACTTATGTCACTGGAGTTATTTTGAGCTATACTTAACAGGGTAGGAACCCTACTTCCACGGACAAGGCATAGCATCTGCTGTTTACATATACTGTGTTGTGTCTGTGTTATTTTACAGACCTTTAAACTATAATGGGCATGAGGGATCTGTGAACATGGACAAAAAAGGGCTTGCTTCCATAAAGTAACCACAGCTTCACAGACCATGAAAATTCACGGATGTGTGAATACATACATTAAAACACGGACGGCACATGGCCATGATTCGCTGAGGCGGCCTGACACTGGCAGCAGTGTCTAGACAGTGGCAGACTGTGTAGGTATACACCCCCAACAGGAAACACACAGCTGTGAATTTATTCATATATTTCTTAGAGAAATATCAGCACCACACAGAATTGGAAGGAAATACAATTGTTATTTCATGGAGAATACAACTATATTCTGAAATAAACGTTGGTGGCAGGTCCTTTTTTTTAAAAGAGGTTCTCCCATCTCATAAGGTGATGGCAAATTGATAAAATATGGCAACACTTTCTGATCCATAGGGGTCTGACCTCTGGGAATATAGGGACCCAAGCACTGGTTTAGCTCTGCGTCCCCTTCATTCTTTTGCTTGTTATCCGCTGTGCATGGAGTTGCAACCTAGTTCCATTCTCGCTGTGTAAACTTGGATCTTCAACATCAGTGGGGGTACTGGAAGCTGGACCCCACTGAGCAAAACGTAATGGCTTATCTTAATGACATGCCATTACTTTATGAGATGTAAAATCCCATTTAAATGAAATAAAGTATGGCTTGGGCCATACTTTATAGTCTAGTTATAGATAGATGTGAGATAGATAGATACAGTTGAAACCAGAAGTTTACATACACTATATAAAAAGACACATATACACGTTTTTCTCAATATCTGACATGAAATCAGAATAAACCTTTCCTGTTTTTGGTCAATTAGGATTACCGTAATTATTATTATTATTTGCCAATGCCAGAATAATGAGAGAGAATGTTTTAAGGCATGTTTATTACTTTGTGCAATGTCAAAAGTTTACATAAACTAAGATTACTATGCCTTTAAACAATCTGGACTGCCCATATGATGATGCCATGTGTTTGGAAGCTTCTGTTAGGTTTGTTGGCAACATCTGAGTTAATTAGAGACACACCCGTGGATGTATTTAAATTCACATCTGAAACACACTGCTTCTTTGTGTAGCATCATAGGAAAGTCTAAAGAAATCAGCCAAGATATCAGGAAGAGAATTGTGGACTTGCACAAGTCTGGCTCAACCTTGGGTGCAATTTCTAGATACCTAAAGGTGCCTCGTTCATCTGTACAAACAAGATGGGAATGTCCAGCCATCATACCGCTCAGGAAGGAGATGGGTTCTGTGTCCCAGAGATGAACGTGCTTTGGTCCGGCATGTGCATATCAACCCAAGAACAAAAGCAAAAGACCTTGTGAAGATGATGGCGGAAGCTGGTAAGATTGGGTCAATATCTGCGGTGAAACCAGTACTATATCAACATGGACTGAAAGGCCACTCTGCCAGGAAGAAGACATTACTCCAAAAGAAACATAAAAAAGCCAGATTAATGTTTGCACACAGGAACAAAGACCTACATTTTTGGAGACATGTCCTGTGGTCTGACAAAACAAAAATGTAGCTTTTTGGCCATAATGACCTTCGTTTGGAGGAAAAAAGGAGAAGCCTGGAAGCCCAAGAACACCATCCCAACTGTGAAACACGGGGGTAGCAGCATCCTGTTGTGGGGTGGTTTTGCTGCAGGAGGGACTGGTGCACTTCACAAAATAGATGGCATCATGAGGAAAGATTATGTGGAAATACTTAAGAGACAACATCAGCCAGGAAGTTAAAGCTTGGGTGGAAATGGGTCTTCCAAATGGACAATGACCCGAAGCATACTGCCAATCTGGTTACAAAGTGGCTTAAGGATAACAAAGTCAATGTTTTGGAGTGGCCATCCATCACAAAGCCCTGATCTCAATCCTATTAAAAATGTATGGCCAAAGCTGAAAAGGCAAGGCGACCAACAAACAAGTTTTGTCTGGACAAATGGGCCCAAATTCCAACCAACTATTGTGAAAAGCTTGTGGAAGGATACGCAAAAAGTTTGACCCAAGTCATACATTTCAAGGGCAATGGTACCTAATATTAATGAAATGTATGTAAACTTTTATCTTTGCAGAAAGTAATAAAAATGTCTTGAAACATTCTCTCTCTCTCATTATTCTGGCATTTGGCAAATAATAATTATGGTAATCCTAAAACAGGAAAGGTTTATTCTGATTTCATGACAGATATTGAGAAAAACATGCATATGTGTCTTTTTATATAATGTACCGTATTTATCGGCGTATAACACGCACTTTTTCCCCCTGAAAATAGGGGGCAAATGATGTATGCGTGTTATACGCCGATATAATGTTAAGAAGCCATGTTTTTACATACCGAATGTATAACATTAAGACGGCGCAGCGCCTGCCGCAGCTCCCTCCTCATGCGCCGCCTGTCCCAGCTCCTTCTGTCATGCGGCGCCTGCCCCAGCTCACTCTGTCATGCGCCGCTTGCCTGTTCATTCATAAAGTGAGATAAGCAGGCAGGCGGCGCATGAGGAGGGAGCTGGGGCAGGCGGCGCATGAGGAGGGAGCTGGGGCAGGCGGCGCATGAGGAGGGAGCTGGGGCAGGCAGCGCATCAGGAGGGAGCTGAGACAGGCGGCGCATGACCGAGGGAGATGCCGGTCTACGCCTTCTTAATGTTATACCTCCGGTACTACAGTAAGTACCGTACAATTAGATATAGAGTCAGATTGAATGTTTAACAGTTGCGGGGCCCTGTGTATTAGAGTAGAGTCACTGCACCGGGCCCCGCCATGAGTGTTCCCGCCTCCTCTCTCCACACTTATCTATCTGATGGGGGATCTGTAGATGACACTTATGGGGATCTGTGGATGACATAAGTGTCATCCACAGAGCCCCATAAGTGTCATCCTTTTACATTATTTACCTTATAAGTGGTATTAATATTAATAAAAAAAAGTTCTGGGCTACCCTTTTTTTCCTGAAATTTCCCTCTTAAAATGAAGGTGCGTGTTATACGCCTGTGCGTGTTATACGCCGATAAATACGGTATGTAAACTTCTGGTTTCAACTGTAGATACAGTAGATAGTTAGAGTGCTGGTTGCAGTGTGCGATTGCATTTTGTGTTTTTGCGTTTGTATCTGTATTTCGCCATAGCAATCTGCACCTGCTAGGGGTTGTGCGGGCTGAATCCCCCATATTTTTTCTAGATAGTTAGATAGATAGATACAGATGGAAGGATGGATGGATATGAGATAATATAGTTTCTGGCCTGCAGTTTGTTCTGTGAAAAAAGGGATGTGCTGCTGATCATAGTTGCGATCACTTGTCTCCATAAAACAGAGTTGATTGCTGCATGTAAGTGTATTTCTGCCTGGGATAAACAATAAGGCAACTATTGGGAACACTTTGTTGTTCCTGATAGTGGCTGTTCATTGGCCTATGTAAAAGGGCCCTATTAGTTGTTGCCATGCTTCAGAATTTACATGTCATAATAATTTCTGTAGTTGTTTCAGATATTAAAGGGGGTATCTGGTTTCAGTAAGAAGCTGGACATGGTAAATACCATAGCACATAGTGAAGGTGCCTTTCACTGCAGGAGACACCATCTGAGAAATTAATAAATGTCTTAGCCGGACAGGGGGTGTGTCCGGACGCAGACTGAGATGGCCGCCTGAAAGAACAGCTCCTGCCCGCACCGCAGCTTTCTGGCCAGCTACACCCCTGTTTCGGCTCCTATGGGGAAAAAATTGGCCCCAGGAAGACCCCTCTTCATCCTCGGTCCCCCTCACTTGTCAGGACCCTCGAACAGTGCTAGGACCAGGCTTCAGGTTCAGCTCTCCCACAGAGGGCCTCCTGCCATTCCTCCCTTCCCCCGCCTGACTCCTTCGCTCTGAACAGTGAGCGAAATCCAGCGCTGAAAACTCCTGCTGGTGCTCACCAAGGGACCGGATCCTTGCTGCCGGCATCTGTGAACAGAGCTTCGGAACGGGGGCTCTCACTGGCTGCAGTAGAGTTTCTACCAGCCGCCGCTGATAGGCGGGATCCCACCATGGGGAGTCCTGGATTCACCCCTCAGAGGGAGACGCCGCGCAAAGGTACTGTGGCTCCTACTAGGGGACATGATGCTAACCCTGTGGCCCCTGCACCTAGCCTTCCTAGGGCCCCCCTGCATGAGACCTGGCAAGGTAAGCAGTCCCCAGCCCCCCCCCCCCCCTTTGCTGGATCAAGGGGAAGGCAACTCTCTTCTCCCTTCTGATATATGGGCCGGATCACCATGCCCCCCATCACTTGCTGTTATGGACCCCCCAGCCCTGGGCGAGTTATTTCAGCTGTTTTCCTACAACGGAGGACTTTCGGGCTCTTATTTGTGAAGTTACAGAGGCCTGCAGAGCTGAGATTGCGGCAGTCCGCACTGATATGAAACACGTAGTGGACCGGGTGGACTCCCTGGAAAATGCCCATGATGACAACAGGCAGTACATATCCACTCTTCATTAATCCATTACTGCCCAAACGGCTGTACTCAGGGGCATGGGACGGCACTTAGAGGACTTGGATAACTGAGGCCGCCGGAATAATATCCGGGAACGGGGTCTTCCAGAGGTCACCGGAGATGAGGACCTTCCACATTGGAAGCCATATTTAATATGACCTTGGGACAGCCATCTTCGCATAAGTCCAAGCTGGACAGAGCTTACAGAGCACTCAAGCCCAAGGGCTCTGCTGCACGTCCTAGGGACTTAATTTGTTGTGTGCAAGACTTTACACTTAAAGAAGCTATCATGGCTAAGGCGAGATCTCTACGCAACTTTGATTTTGATGGCGCTCCTGTGCAATTGTTTCCTGACCTATCCTGGTTCATACTTCAGAAAAGGAGACATCTTCAACCTCTCCTCACATCACTCAAGGACTGCCAGATTGCCTATCGTTGGGGATTCCCCTTTGCCCTTGTGGTCCGTCATAAAGGAAGAACAGAGACTCTCAGTTCCTTCTTGGATCTCCACCCTTTTTGCGAATCGCTCGGAATTCCTATACCAGACATGTCTGATTGGGAGTTTGAGTCCCCAGCGCTCCTGCCACCATGCATATGGTCCCCTGTAACCAGGAAAAGAAGACCTGGCCCAAGTGCATCCTCTTCTCCGTGGTCACCTCCATCATCGGGGCAACATCCACCTGCCTGACTGCCACTAGCCTGGAGGACTTGGTCGTCCTGAACTCTGCCCTTAATCCTTCACACTCCCTGGGGCGTTGGACTCTGATGGACCCCCATATTGGTCGTTCATTATTACTGTTTAGCCAGTTGTTGATACCTTGTTGCTACATTACGGTGCAGGCTATCTGAAGGGCCCACCCTGTTGTTAATTGTTTTTGCAGATACCTGCGGTTAGCTCTTTGGCCGACCTCGACTTGTTGGTCTCTGACACTTACACCCCCAAAGGGGCTTCTTATTTTCCCCTAGCAGGGATTGCATCCCTGGGAATAGTTGTTTACTGCTGCTTGTTTGTCTGACTTTGTGTTGTCTCGTCTTGTCTCTCCCCCCCCTTGTGTTTTTTCTCCTGTTGTAGGAGCCTGAACTTCCTTGCCTGTGGGGATCGTGTACCTCAGTCTTGCATTTGGTCCGTTGTTCCACTAGTGTGAAGCCACGACACGTATGGATTCTCTTGGTGAGCTGTACCCTGCACATATTATTTATCATCACATACCCTCATGGTGCGGTGCATAACCTTCAATGTCAAAGGGCTCAACTCCAACGCCAAGAGGAAACTTTTGCTTTTGGAACTGAAATCCCTTAAAGCGGACATTGTGTTCCTACAAGAGACACATTTTGATGGCAGCTCTTTCTTCCGTTTTGCCTCTCATCTGTACCCTATTGCTTATTCGGCTACTCATAGCCGTCGGAGGGCGGGGGTTGCCATCTTGGTGTCTGCACAGTGTACCCTCAAAATTGAATCCTCAATTCTAGACCCGCAGGGGCATTATATTGTTCTCCGTGGCCACTTAGCAGATAAACCCATTACCTTACATAACATCTATGCCCCAAATACTTCACAGATCCGCTTTCTTGGCGGAATCTTCCGCAAGGTTTTTGCTGACAGAGTGGACTCTTCGGAGCCCCTGGTCCTTTTGGGTGGGCACTTTAATGCCGTGTTTTCTGAATCGATGGATCGCCTGGCACTACCGGGCAGACCGGTACATTCGACACAGCAGCGCTTAGCTAGGGACTTTCGTAAACTGGTACGGAAATACTCCCTACACGACCTCTGGAGCCTTACTTACCCCCAGAGCCGTTTGAAGGAATTTGGGGGCCCCAAGCAAAATAGACAAGGAGGCCCCCCCCCCCCCTCCACACCTTACGCACGCAAAGCCTACAGGAACCACAGTATAGCCATACAGTTTAAGTTCACCCACACTTTATATAAATAAAAAAGGAGGTTTACAGTGCAAATACTGCTGTTGCATTGAATATGCATGAAATTTGAACAGTGTCATCCACAGATCCCCCTCCCCTAAACAGTGCCATCCACAGATCCCCCCTAAACAGTGCCATCCACAGATCCCCCCTCCCCTAAACAGTGCCATCCACAGATCCCCCCTAAACAGTGCCACCCACAGATCCCCCCTAAACAGTGCCATCCACAGATCTCCCCTCCCCTAAACAGTGCCATCCACAGATCCCCCCTCCCCTAAACAGTGCCATCCACAGATCCCCCCTAAACAATGCCATCCAAAGATCCCCCCTAAACAGTGCCTTCCAAAGATCCCCCCTAAACAGTGCCTTCCACAGATTCCCCCCTCCCCTAAACAGTGCCATCCACAAATCTCCCCCCTAAACAGTGCCATCCACAGATCCCTCCTCCCCTAAACAGTGCCATCCACAGATCCCCCCTCCCCTAAACAGTGCCATCCACAGATCTCCCCCCTAAACAGTGCCATCCACAGACCTCCCCCCTAAACAGTGCCATCCACAGATCCCCCCTAAACAGTGCCATCCACAGATCCCCCTCCCCTAAACAGTGCCATCCACAGATCCCCCCTAAACAGTGCCTTCCACAGATCCCCCCTCCCCTAAACAGTGCCATCCACAGATCTCCCCCCTAAACAGTGCCATCCACAGTTATCCCTCCTCCCCTAAACAGTGCCATCCACAGATCCCCCCTCCCCTAAACAGTGCCATCCACAGATCTCCCCCCTAAACAGTGCCATCCACAGATCCCCCTAAACAATGCCATCCACAGATCCCCCCTAAACAGTGCCTTCCACAGATCCCTCCTCCCCTAAACAGTGCCATAATGGCACTGTTTAGGGAGGGGGATCTGTGGATGGCACTGTTTAGGGGGGATCTGTGGATGGCACTGTTTAGAAGGGAGATCTGTGGATGGCACTGTTTAGGGGAGGGGGGATCTGTGGATGGCACTGTAGGGGGATCTGTGGATGGCACTGCCATCCACAGATCCCCCTACAGTGCCATCCACAGATCCCCCTCCCCGACGCTCACAGCAGTATATTTATAAACTAATCAGTAACTACTTTAACTTTAATCATTGCTCATTGCTGAGCTCTTTACTTGGATTATTTGGATATCTTACTTTGTCTTAGCTCCGGTAACAGCAGGCAGTGCAGGCGGCGCTCACTCACTGACGTCACGTGCCTGCGCCGCCTAGTGGGAGGAGCAGGCGCGTGACGTCGGTCAGTGAGTGAGCGCCGCCCCCCCGCACTGCCTGCTATTACCGGAGCTAAGACAAAGTAAGATATCCAAATAATCCAAGTAAAGAGCTCAGCAATGAGCAATGATTAAAGTTAAAGTAGTTACTGATTAGTTAGTTTATAAATATACTGCTGTGAGCGGCGTGGCCCTGTATATTCTAACCCCCAGGCAAGCGTCCCTGTCACCATGGGAACGCCTGGAGGTTAGAATATACCATCGGATTTGAGTTTTTACGATCTCACTGAGCTCGTAAAACTCAGATCCGATGGTATATTCTAACCCGCAGGCAAGTGTCCCCGTCACCATGGGAACACCTGGGGGTTAGAATATACCATCGCCACCGGCTCTGCTTGGCCCCGGGCCAGCTCGGTGCCCCAACCAGCTCGGGGCCCCAAGCAATTGCTTGTTTTGCCTGTTGGGTAGCGAAGGGCCTGCTTACCCCACTGATAGGTCCTTTTGCTTTTACTCTGCCCCACACGGTTCCCACACCGGTATTGATTATCTCTTTGGTACCATTTCGATCCTCAGGTTATTGGAGGGACCGGACATGGGCCAAATCAACTGGTCTGACCATGCTCCTGTACTGGTTGACATTAGTAGCGGGTTGGGCCTTGTTCGCCAATGCCACTGGAGACTTAATGACTCCCTCCTGAAGCAGCCCATTACTAGGGAGGAACTCCATGAATACCTGAAAACGTACTTCGAACTGAATGAGGGGATGTCTGTCCTTTGTGGGAGGCACATAGGGTGGTCATGAGGGGACATTGTATTGCAATAAGCTCAAAACTAAAGAAGGACTCGACTGCTTTGATCAAGACCCTTAACTCTCGTTTCCGAATCCTAGAAGACAAGATAGCTGCTCACACCTCACGCTGCACACTGAGACGAATTGTTGACACTAGGGCCCAATTGAAGAGTCTAGCTTTAGGTCGTGTCAATAAGTTACTACTTTACACACAACAGCGTTACTACGCCTGGGGGAACAAACCTCATACTTTGCGGGCCAGACAACTCAGGAACCACAATTCCCAAACAGGTCCGAGTGCTATTAGGGGGAATGACGGAACAATCCACTATGACCCCAGAGTGATAGCAGAGAGGTTCTCGACCTACTACTCTTCCCTGTACAATCTACCCTCCGATCTCCCCTTGGATGAGAGGCTTAGAGATAGTACACTCCAGTCTTATTTGGCCTCCTGTCACCTCACTACCATGTCAGCTTCTGATCTTGCCACCCTTAAAGGGGTATTATCATCTTAATGATCACTGTTAAATCTGTTAATGATTTAACAGTGATCATTTTTCTAAATATATTTTATTAACAAATCCCCACCCCTTAGAAAAAAATAAACCTATACTTACCTGACTGTTGTCTTCCGTCTCCCCTGGTTATGGCCACCGCTCTTCTCATGAATCGCGGTGGCCGCGCGTGCGCAGACGACTTTGCTTTTCTTCTCCCGGCCGGTCGCACGCTGTACTGAAAGCGCACGCTGAGTCCGCGCATGCGCCATGGTGACTTCTTCCTGGCAAGTATACTATACTGGCCAGGAAGAAGTCACCAGGGCGCATGCGCGGACTCGGCGTGCGTGTTCAGTACAGCGCGCGGCCCGGCCGGGAGAAGACATCAGTGAAGATGGAGCCCGCCCCCTGCCGAGGGCCGAAACCAGCAAGTGGACGGCGCGCCGGGAGCAGGTAAGTATGTAATAGCCTGTTGAGAAAACCCCTTTAATAGTCCAATAACACCGGAAGAGATAGGGGAAGTGGTGGACCATCTACCTGAGGGTAAATCCCTAGGACCTGATGGGTTCTCTTATAAATATTATAAGACTTTTAAGACCGAACTAATCCCTCACTTAGTAACCCTTTTTAATAATTTTCTAGCTGGCAACGCAGTACCTCCCCCAATGTCTCACTCTTATCTCACGATGATTCCGAAACCTGGGAAAGACCCCCACGAGTGCCAAAATAACAGGCCCATTGCCCTGCTTAACTCAGACCTTAAGATTTACACCAAGGCCCTGGCCTCCTGACTAAACATTTTTCTCCCCTCCCTGATCCACAAAGACCAGGTGGGATTTGTCCCAGGCCGTCAGGGGGCCGATAACACACGAAGAAGCATTGACTTGATAGATGTCATTACTTGCTCGGGTGAGGAGATGCTACTTCTTATTTTAGATGCAGAAAAGGCATTCGACCATTTAGGTTGGCCTTTCCTTTTTGCTACCTTGCAGGCTTATGGCCTTTCTGGTCCCTTCGTTAGGGCCATTCGTAGCCTATACTCCTCCCCCACATGCTCAATCTCGACCCATACGCATTGCTAATGGGACGAGACAGGGGTGCCCCCTATCTCCACTTTTATTTGCCATGTGTATCGAACCCCTGGCGGCCAAAGTTAGGGCATGTTCAGACATCAGAGATGTTATGGTCAGGGACAAGGAGTTTAAGCTATCGCTATATGCAGACGACATCATTCTTACCCTCACTAAACTTCATATTTCCCTACCAAACCTCCACTCTATCCTGCAGGAATTTGGTCGGCTCTCGGGGTATAGGGTCAACACACATAAAACTGAGGCCCTCCTTCTTAATATTTCTCAGGCGGCCCCGAGCTCTCTTAAGGTTAACTTCCCTTTCCACTGGATTTCCTGCGATATTTGGGTGTTGACCTTATGTCCGATATGGGGATTTTTATAAAGCTAACTTCCCACGCATATATGCAGAAATCAGGGGTCTCCTGGACAAGTGGCACGCTCTCCCACTCTCTCTCATGGGACGTATTGCCGCAACTAAAATTATGATCTTGCCCATGCTTCTGTATCTTTTTGAGACCTTACCGATTGTAGTTCGCCTCAAGGATCTGGGATCTATTCAATCTCACCTCCTTAGATTCATATGGGTGGGAAGACGTCATAGAATCCCAAGGTCAGTCCTTCTATCCAGTAAGCTCCAGGGTGGACTGGGGGTACCAGATCTGTCCAAATATTACTGGGCGGCCCAACTACGTTCTGTCACGGCTTGGGCTTCCTTGCAACCATACTCTGTCTGGATGCAGATAGAAAGACTCTGGCTAGCTCCTACACATCCTAACTCTATGCTATGGTCCGGTTCTCACAAGACCCTACCAGTTAGGGACCTCTTAGGGCCCATGGCTTGAACTAGACTCATATGGCAACTGTGTAGTGGTAGGTTCCCTCTGGTTTCTAGCCAATCCGCTATGACCTCCTTTTTGTATCACCCTATGCTCCCTACTAGTCTTACCACGTCGCCGACGAGACCATGGTTTCAGCGGGGAGTGTTTCGGTTTACAGATATTGTGGACCCCTTCCGTAGAGACCTCTTGCCGTTTTCTACCCTCCAGATCAAATATGATCTCTCCTCCTCCTCCAATTACTTTTATATCCAGATCAGTCACTTTGCACAGTTAATTTTTTCAGGGGTCACAGTCTCCCTCCCGACTCCCTCTGAACGCCTTTGCAGGGAAGGAGTACACGCGAAGGGTCTAATTTCTGAGATCTACTCCATATTGCTGACTCCCTTCCCTGATCGGGTTCAAAGGCACACCTACATGGTACGGTGGCAGGAGTACGTAGGGAAGGCCTTACCGGACGCACTCTGGCACCTTATATGAAGGAGGGCAGCGAAATCCTCTATGTCGGTACTACACCAGGCGAACCAATATAAAATTCTAATGTACTGGTACCACACTCCTGATCTCTTCCATAGAATGAACCCAGTAGTCCTGGGAGATTGCTGGAGGTGTGGGTTGCTTAGGGGTACATTGCCTCATATTTTCTGGGACTGCCCCAAAATACGCCCCTACTGGACTGGAGTAGGCACCCTCCTGAGTGATATTTTCGCACTGGAAATCCGACCTGACCCTATGTCCTTCCTGCTTAATGTGGTCCCCATTCAAGTTAAAAAACACTCACTTAAGTTATTACTATTAATACTAACAGCAGACCGTTGTTTAATCTCCCGATCTTGGAAAAGCCCTGATCCACCACGGGTTTCTGATTTGTATTCTAGGGTGACAGATGTCTGAACAATGGAATACTCCACGGCTATGTTTCAGGACAAAATTGTACTCTTTAACACCATATGGGATAACTACTGGGCCACGAGGCAACCTTAACGACCTTGTGAGAAAGTTGTGTTCCCCCCCATTGTGTCATTGTATTCTTATTTGTCTTGTCTTTTGGATATTAGTTTGATGAAGCATTACTTATTGAGAAGCCAGACACCTTCACTACTACTTGATGTCTTATTGGTTCTAGGATTTGCTGCTCAGTAGTCCTATCTTGGACTGATTAAAGATAGACACAGTTTCTCTTTCTCTTATTACTGCTCGGTTTTTAATTTTCCATCATCGCATATTATCAAGTGTTATACATGCTCAATCAATATGAATGGGATGCTTTACATGTTTCATCTTTTACCTTGTACTATTGTGCATGAATCTATTGTAGATGTGCATTGTCATTTATGTATTCTTTAATAAATATACAATTATAAAAAAAATGTCTTAGGCCGGGTTCACACCTGCGTTGTGAACTCCGGCACTGTAATCCGGTCACTGAATCCGGCGTATATGCAAACTTTCAGCCAGACAAAAAAAAAAAAATACTACACAAACCATTTTTTGTTAAGCCAAAATCCAACATATATATGCCGGAAAGCGTCCAGATACCCACAAGATCCTATTACAGTGTATGGGGATCCGGCGGTGCACGGTGGTATCTGGCTGTGCACGATATGGTAAACTCTGGCAGTCTGTTCCTTGTTTGTGCAAATACAAATATGAGTGCTCTGCCTGTGGTAGACCTAACTCAGAAGTCCATTATCTTTGTCCTCCCTGCAAAGCCAGAAAGGCTCAGACGATGTTAAATATCGACTTGGTGCTTTTTACTGATGTGGCGGGTTTGGCAGGTTTTGGAGCAATTCTTGGTATGAATTAGTGCGTCCGCCCGCTGGTCTGACTGACTCTTGGCACTAAGCCAGGTCATGTTCTAACCTGACTTTGTTAGAGATGTTTCCTATAGTTGTAGCTGTTGAATTGTGGGGTCATATTCTTCGAAACCAACAGATATGTTTTTGGACCGATAATATGTCCATGGTTTACTGTATTAATAACCTGTCTTCTTTAACTCTCCCAGTGTTGGCCTTGTTGTGGCATTTAGTGCTTAAGTGTTTCGATTTCAGATTTTCATGTTCCGTTCCCACCACATCCCAGGAGTCGACAGTGCAGCAGCTGACGCTCTCTCTTGATTTCATTGAGTTCTAAGATTTGTTGAAGGGTGCAGCAGAAGAGGGTTATCCATGCCTCCCACACCTGTGGCACTTGTTGATGACTACCTCATGTGTTTGGTCAAATCCTTGGTGGCACCTGCTACATGGAATGGCTATGGTAAGGTATGATCTGAGTGGTGGGCTTTAGCTGTCAATTATTCTGATGATGAACTTTTGTCTGTTACCTTATCTTATTTAATGTGGTTCTGTGAGTCAAAGGTTTCTGAAGTAGTGGCCCAGCGGTGGTCATCTGTGGTCAGTTTTCATTTTTACCTCTGTGGTTAGGTGATGTTGAAAAGGTTTTCATTGTCTGCCAGGGGAGGAAGAAGGAATATATTAGCCAAGACTTGCTAGGTTAATTATAGTCACTGAACAGGTTTGCCCATCCTTATTTGTGGTAGCCCTATTCTGGGCCGATTTCTATCTAGCATTCTTTGGTGCCCTATAAGTTGGGAAATTGATTCCCCAGTCTAAGTCTTGGCTGGGGCCTTCTCAGGTCGGATAGTGGCTGTTTAATGGCTGTTACTGAGACATGGTTCAATGGGAGTAATGACTGGGATATAACAATACCAGGGTTCTCTCTATATAGGAAAGACAGGGAAGGCAAGAAAGGGAGAGGGGTGTCCCTGTATGTGAAAGATAGCAAAAAATCTAATTTTATACAAGTTAGCAAGACCTATTTAGAGTCAGTTTGGGTTACGTTGCAGCTTGATAATCATAAGGTAACTCGTGTAGGTGTGATATATAGACCACCTGGCCAAGTCAAAGAATTAGATGATCTACTAGTTGAGGAAATAGCTAAAATGACATTGAAAGGGGAAGTTATCATTATGGGAGACTTTAATCTTCCTGATGTAAACTGGAAAACAAAAAAAGCTAGTTCTGCCAGGAGTACAGATATTCTAAATTCCCTACTGGGATTATCTCTACAGGAGGCCATTTTAGATTTAGTATTCACAAATGGGAATTTGGTATCTGATATTACTGTAGGGGAAAGCTTGGGATCTAGTGATCAGTGATCACCAGTCAGTGTAATTTACTATAAGTACAGTGACTGAGTCACACCACACAAAAACAAAAGTTTTAGATTTGAGAAAATTTTTACAAAAACAAGGAATTACCAAATTAAAAACAAAAGAAGGAAGGTATATGGAAGAAGATAAAGAACTAGCAGGCTGCCTCAATGAATACTGCTGTTCAGTTTTTACAAAGGAAAATGAAGGAAAAGGACCTCAGTTAGGGAGGAAGACTAATGAATCTTTTGATGCTTGTGTCTTTACAGAGGAAGAGGTTCTAAGTCAGCTTAGTCACAGGGGCCTGATGGCATACACCCAAAACTATTAAAAGAGCTTAGCAGTGAACTAGCAAAACCATTAACAGATTTATTTAACCAATCACTAGTAACATGAGTCGTCCTAAAAGATTGAAAATTAGCAAATGTTGTGCCCATTCACAAGAAAGGTAGTAGGGAGGAATCGGGCAACTATAGGCCAGTAAGCCTGACATCAATAGTGGGGAAATTAATGGAAACCATACTTAATGAGAGGATTGTGGAACATCTAAAATTCCATGGATTGAAAGATGAAAAACAGCATGGGTTTACTTCAGGGAGATCATGTCAAACTAATCTTATTGATTTTTTTGATTGGGTGACTAAAATAATAGATGGCGGAGGTGCAGTAGACATTGCTTATCTAGACTTTAGGAAGGCTTTTGATACAGTCTTTGAGCTTGGACTCCCATATTGTTGAATGGATTAGGCAGTGGCTGAGGGACAGACAACAGAGGGTTGTAGTCAATGGAGTATATTCAGACTATGGTCTTGTTACCAGTGGGGTACCTCAGGGATCTGTTCTGGGACCCATATTGTTTAATATCTTTATCAGCGAAATTGCAGAAGGCCTCGATGGTAAGGTGTGTCTTTTTGCTGATGACACAAAGATTTGTAACAGGGTTGATGTTCCTGAAGGGATACACCAAATGGAAAAGGATTTAGAGTAAATCATTTTTATTGGCATTTTGGTAAAGCATAAAGATCAAGCCATACATCCGAAAATTCTTGATCAAAATAGCATTCATAAACACTTATACAATAGGCTCTCTCCTAGAGCGTAATAAGTAGATGTTTTGCATAGTAAGAACAGAGTACATTAAGGTCTACAACAAAAGACCATAACAATCAAGGGGAACGGGGGGAAGGAAAAAAGGGGGGGAGGGAAGGAAGGGCCTTAAGTAATATTTGATATCGTCCAACAGCATTAAGTAGTACCTAGTCATCCAAAATTTAGGGTGAGTAATTAGGATTGTGGATGAATGGTCAAAAATCTGGCAACTAAAATTTAATGTTGATAAGTGCAAGATAATGCACCTGGGGCGTAAAAACCCAAGAGTAGAATATAAAATCAGTGATACAGTCCTAACCTCACCATATGAGGAAAGGGATTTAGGGGTCATTATTTCAGAAGACTTAAAGGTAGGCAGACAATGTCATAGAGCAGCAGGAATGATAGCAGAATGCTTGGGTGTATAGGGAGAGGAATTAACAGTAGAAAGAGGGAGGTGCTCATGCCGCCCTACAGAGCACTAGTGAGACCTCATTTGGAGTATTGTGCTCAGTACTGGAGACCGTATCTCCAGAAGGATATCGATACTTTGGAGAGAGTTCAAAGAAGAGCTACTAAACTAGTACATGGATTGCAGGATAAAACTTACCAGGAAAGATTAAAGGACCTTAACATGTATAGCTTGGAAGAAAGTCGAGACAGAGGGGATGTAATAGAAAATTTTAAATACATAAAGGGAATCAACACAGTAAAACAGGAGAGAATATTTAAAAGAAGAAAAACTGCTACAAGAGGACATAGTTATCAATTAGATGGGCAAAGGTTTAAAAGTAATATCAGGAAGTATTACTTTACTGAGAGAGTAGTGGATGCATGGAATAGCCTTCCTGCAGAAGTGGTAGCTGCAAATACAGCGAAGGAGTTTAAGCATGCATGGGATAGGCATAAGGCCATCCTTCATATAAGATAGGGCCAGGGGCTATTTATAGTATTCAGTATATTGGGCAGACTAGATGGGCCAAATGGTTTTTATCTGCCGACACATTCTATGTTTCTGTTTCTATGGATATAATTGCGGCCAATGGATTGGTTCGCATACACATTTGTCATTCCAAGACTTTACATTTTAGGAAGAGGTGTCTAGATCCCCCCTTCGTGTGGAGAGCCCAGTGTGTCCTTATTGAGCAGTAGTCATGTGACTTCAGTAGAGTAGATACGGACAAGAACAGTAAGGCCCTGGACTGAAATCCCCTACTGTCCCTACCTACTTGCAGTACAAGACCAAATGGCTAGACCGCAACTGCTTGACTGTTCCTACGCTACTAAAGTGCAGACACAGGCAAACACAATACCAGTCGTCAGAAATGGGTCAAAACCAGACAGGCTATGCAGTACCAGAACAGGAGATGGAGAGTGGTCATAAGACAAGCTGAGGTCAGAAACACAGGATATCAATAACTGAATAATGCAATGAGGAACAAGGAACCTAGCTAGTGAGCCAAACAAGACTATTACTGGCAAAGGTGTATGACCAGGAAGGGATTTAAATAGAGCGCCAAGTCCCTGGATCGAAAACTGATAAGGCCATGACTCCGCACTCCATTAATCAGAAACATTAGTACACAGTAATAGAGCAGCTGAGCTAATCAGTCCACTGATAATGTACCCCAGGACACACACGTTGCAGGGATTACAACTGGATCAGGAGGTTTAGCTGAAGGAATCACCGGAGGAATGTATTTCTTGAGCAATGATTTATGGAAAGTATTATGTATCCTAAACTAGGATGGTAATTGAAGACTGAAAGACCAGATTTATAGCAGAGGTGATCTTATATGGGCCAATAAGTTAGGAGTGATTTTACCAGAAGGGATCCTAAGGCATAAATTCTTAGTGGAAAGTTCCCCCAGAACAAAATTTGGACCCAATGAATGTTTCTTACTGGCTTGTTCTTACTGGATGCCTTGAGTTTTTCCAGGCTCTTGCGAGCCAAGGCCCAAACTCTGCACAAAATTTATTATGGCATCCATCGCAGGACTCACAGAATTTTACTCAGATACAGAAGAAAACGCAGATTAAATCCATACTTACAATAGAAAGGTGACATGCCACTAAAGGAGCTGACATGATTGTTGATAGCAGACTCTGCTACTTTTTCCATTATGAAAACAGGGTTAGAATCAATAGAATCACAAGAACCAAAAACTACACAATAAAGCATCCATTTTCACATTACCAGTGCCAGGACAATAAGTAACAATAAAATTAAACCGGGTAAAAAACAAGTCCCAACATGCTTGTCTGGGATTCAAGCAGTTGACACTATCAAGATACATCAAATTCTTCAGATCCGTGAGTACAATTATTTGTTGACTAGCCCCTTCAAGGAAATTATGCTATTCCACAAATGGCCATTTGATGGCTAATAATTCAAGATTGCCAAGGTAATAATTCCTCTCCGCAGAGGAAAATTTTCTTGAAAAGAATGCACATGTTTTTAAATTAGTCAGACCCATGCAACAAAACAGCCCCTACTCCAGTCTCTGAAGCATCCACTCCAACAATGAAGTGCTTGGTAACATCAGACTGAATAAGAATAGAAGCACAAATGAAACTCTCCTTCAGAGTGTCAAAAGCAGACAGGGCATCAGGAGACCAATGTATTAGATCCACCCCTTTCCTAGTTAAATCAGTAAGCGGCTTGGCAATGATGGGAAAATTTTAAATACATTTTCTATAATAATTTGCAAACCCAAGAAATCTTTAATGGGCTTGGAGGGAATCTCAGCTTGCACTTAGGCGGGATCCATATAAAAAATTTGAAGAGACAGTATATAACCCAGGAAAGAGACTTCTCTTACACCAAAAACACATTTACAGAATTTAGCAAACAGCTGATTCTCTCTTTTTTTTTCTCACATGCATAACACAGGAAACCCAGCCAGAAAAAAAAAAAATATATCAACCATATAGATAACAGCAACAAGACCTACGTAGGAATTGACAAAAAACATCTGCTGGGGCATTACACAGCGCAAAGTCCATTAACAAGGTATTCAAAATGCCCTTCAGGGGTATTTAATGCTATCTTCCATTCGTTCCCCTCCCATATTCTAATCAAATTATAGGCTCCTCTTAGTTCAACCTTAGAAAACCACTGAGCCAAAATTGAATAAAAAAATATCACTAATAAGGGAAAGAGGATACTGGTTCCTGACTGTGATTTTATTTAATTCCCTATAGTCGATAAAAGGGCATAAACCACCATATTTGTTTACAACAAAAAAGAACCTAGGCGACTGTCGGGAGGGAAGCATACCTTTGCCGGCAAATCGTGATCTTTCAGCATGATGAACGAGCGGGTAATCGGTGGCAGTATTACACTGCCAAATGATCGCTAACAAGCATTACTACGAACACTCGTTAGTGATCATCTGGCATAAAATCTGCCAGTGTAATACAAACTGAATATAATCTTTCATAGCCTGTCTTTCAGGTCCAGAAAGATTATACATTTTTGCCCTTAGGGAACTTGGCACCAGCACAGTCATAATCACGATGCCGAGGCAAGGTCTCAGATGCCTTTTTGGAAAAAAACATCCTGAAAATCCTTAATATATTTTGGTAACTGAACTTTCTCTAATTCCAGACCAGAGAGCTGGATAGAAATGCAATGATTAGCGCACTAGGGACACCACTTTACTAATTCCTCAATACTCAGATTAAAGACAGGACTATGTACCCTCAACCAGGGTAATCCCAGGATGACGTCAGCAGACAAATTTCTCATGACATATAAGGCACATTTTTCAGAATTAATAAAAACAAACCTTCATCGCCAAATCTGGAGTCTCATACGCAATAAATTGTGTCATGTCTTTTTTATGGGAAACAGCAGGACACTGTTATTATGTGGGTGTTCTTATGGTTCTGCTCAGTCTAATAGACACAATAGTGCAAAGCAAAGGTGCCTTTGACTTCAGGAGACGGCATCTGAAGGGTTAATAAATGTCCTACAGCGTTAGGGGCAGTTCGTTCAAAAAGTCATCCTTACTTGAGCCAGCCCACAGAGGAGTTCTTGCCCTGAACTTTATTTACCAATCTCATAGAGGCCATTTTAAGTTGCGGGTGGAGAGGAGCAGTACATGGTTCCAGCCTCTTTCTCTGGTGCCTGTCAGGACACTGGTCTCTCCCACCCTGGTTATATATACACTGACGAGCAAAAGGGTAACAATTTTTTGAACTTTTGACTATCGAGCTCCATATCTCCATACCATCCACTACAGCTTCGAACCTGAGGATACCATCATTTTATAGACAATCGTCCTGACTATCTCATACATAAATTGGACTTGCAACTATGTAGCATATGATTAGTTATGCAAATTCTTGTCATGTAACGGCATAGTTACTGTTTTGCTCGTGGTGGTGGAATAATCTTTTTCTTCTTGTATACTACAAATTACAACCTGCTCTTACATTCCCTAATAGCTCAGTGTGTCATTAGGTTGATTCCCAAGCGAAAGGTCACTGGTTCAAATCCAGGAGCAGCCATGAAGAAAATTTGGTGGACAAAGCCTGATGATATAGGGTTGTTTCACAGCCAAATGCAATCAATGGTTGTCTCAATGCTGAGCTGTTTGTGAGTATCCTACAAGACGAGTTACTTTGTATACTTGAGTACTATGAGTATGAAAAGGACAACATGGTGTTTCAGCAGGACAATGACCCGAAGTATAAGTCAAGATTGGCGAAGAAATGGTTTAATGACAATGAAGTAGTGGTCACTTTTGGGTAGAGTTGAAGAAAAAGCTGTATTCGTACCCTAGTGAGTCAACCAGTATGCACAAACATTGGGAACGTGTAGAAGAGACCTGGGAACAGATTTTAGTCAAGACATGCTTGAATCTGATGGAGAGTCGAGACATGCCCAGAAGAGTTCAGGCAGAGTTGAAAGCCAAAGGTGGATTTATAAAAAAAGAAAAATTACCATTTAGAATTTTAGGAGCAAAACAGTAACAATGCAGTTACATAATAAGAATCTGAATAACTAATCATATGCTAAATAGTTGCAAGTTCAATTTATATATGAGATAGCCAAGATGTTAGTCTATAAAATGATGGGAGTCTCATATTCGATGCTGTAGCGGATGGTGAGATATGGAGCCTGAAAGTCAAAAGTTCAAAACATTGTTACTCTTTTGCTCGTGAGTGTATTATTGTGGTTTATCCTCTCATTGTTCACTTACTTCATTTTGTTAATTTTACTGGGATCGTTTGCATCCCAGTCACAGCTGGTGGTTGATGGTTATGAAAGTATAGAACAGAAGAGAAGGCGGACTAACCCACTGGGAGACGGTGTTCGACCCCCCCATCCTGTTTCGTCATGTTTTTGGTTAACAACTATTGAGATCAAATATTGGTGAAATTAATAAAGCTGTAACCAACCCTCATCCAACAAATGTTTTTTAGTTAGTAGTCATTTCTTCTTTATGGTAAGTGGGAGCAGGGGCGTAGCGTGGGGGGGGGGCCGGGGGGGCCGTTGCCCCGGGCGCCACACTGCAGGGGGGCGCAGCTGTCCACTGGGCTGGCACAAGTTAAATGGAGCCTGACGCTGTGTTTTTTTTTTCTTCACACAGCGTCCGGCTGCAGAGCAGAGTGAGGAGGGGAGAGGGGGCGGGGCATGCACGGCAGTTCCCCATAGGCCCCGCCCACCTTCCAGGCGGGAAAGGCAGTGCAGAGCCAGTAGCCGGAGCATGAATGAAGATGCAGAAGTCCAGACTCCAGGCCAGGCAGAGAGTAATTCAAGCGACCCAGAGTGAGTGACAGTCTGAGTGCAGAGTCCCACCCTGTGTAATAACTTAGTTAATAACAAAGAGGGGGACATTATATTAATAATAAATAGGGGGCCAATACATTAGTATTAATGTAATGTCCCCCTCTTTATTATTAATATAATGTCCCCCTCTTTATTATTAATGTAATGGCCCCTCTTTATTATTAATGTATTGGCCCCCTCTTTATTATTAATGTAATGGCCCCCTCTTTATTATTAATGTAATGGCCCCTCTTTATTATTAATGTATTGGCCCCCTCTTTATTATTAATGTAATGGCCCCCTCTTTATTATTAATGTATTGGCCCCCTCTTTATTATTAATGTACTGGCCCCTCTTTATTATTAATGTAATGGCCCCCTCTTTATTATTAATGTATTGGCCCCCTCTTTATTATTAATGTACTGGCCCCTCTTTATTATTAATGTAATGGCCCCCTCTTTATTATTAATGTATTGGCCCCCTCTTTATTATTAATGTACTGGCCCCTCTTTATTATTAATGTACTGGCCCCTCTTTATTATTAATATAATGGCCCCCTCTTTATTATTAATATAATGGCCCCCTCTTTAATAACAAAGAGGGGGCCATTATATTAATAACAAAGAGGGGGCCATTATATTAATAATAAAGAGCGGGCTATTATATTAATAATAAATAGGGGGCTATTATATTCATAATAAAGAGGGGGCTATTATATTAAAGGGGTTATCCCATCTTAGACAATGGGGGCATATCGCAAGGATATGCCCCCATTGTCTGATAGGTGCGGGTCCCACCGCTGGGACCCGCACCTACAAGGAGAACGGAGCAGAGAAAGTGGAGGAGGGCGCACTGCGCATGCGTAGCCGCCCTCCGTTCATTTCTATGGAGCCGCCGAAAAAAGCAGAGCGCTGGCTCGGCTATTTCCGTCGGCCCCATAGAAATGAATGGGAGCGTTGGCCGCGCATGTGTGGTGCGCTCTTATTCACTTCAATGGGAGAGGCGGGGAGCTGTGCCTGGTGGTGGTCGGACCCTGGGAAACCCGGGGTCCTCCAGCCACAACTCTCCCCGGCTCCGTTCTCGTTGTAGGTGCGGGTCCCAGAGGTGGGACCCGCGCCTATCAGACAATAGGGGCATATCCTTGCAATATGCCCCCATTGTCTAAGATGGGATAACCCCTTTAATAACAAAGAGGGGGCTATTATATTAATAACAAAGAGGGGGCTATTATATTGATAATAAAGAGGGGGCTATTATATTAATAACAAAGAGGGGGCCATTATATTAATAATAAAGAGGGGGCCATTATATTAATAATAAAGAGGGGGCCATTATATTAATAACAAAGAGGGGGCCATTATATTCATAATAAAGAGGGGGACATTATATTAATAACAAAGAGGGGGCCATTATATTAATAATAAAGAGGGGGCCATTACATTAATAATACAGAGGGGGACATTATATTAATAATAAAGAGGGGGGCATTATATTCATAATAAAGAGGGGGACATTATATTAATAATAAAGAGGGGGCCATTATAATATACAGGGGGAAATAATATTATTAGGAATGGGGGACTATCTGGCTCTAGCACAGTATTGGGGGGCAGCAGGATGAGTTGTTGAGACACCAGGAAGGAGAGGATGAGAGTAAAGTGAGGAACCTAAAAAAAATTCTGTGAAACTCTGCAGAGACGAGAAGCGGCTGAAAGAAAGTATCATGGCGGTCTTATCTCTGAATGAAGACGTCGAGGAAAATCTACATCACAGGAGACGTCACTGGATGTAACAGGTATGGGGCGGTATTATACTGTAATAATAATGTCGATTCACATATCTGTTTCAAAGTAGGGTTGGGGGAGGAGATTAAGAATATGGCCCAACCTGCCGCATTCGGCCCCAGACTTCAGGTCACACTGTTTGTGTTCTGAATTCTGGGGGCTTACACCCATCTACTACATTATCTGTACTCAGAGTTATCACTGTGTTATCTGTGGTGTTACATAGGACTGCTAGTGATCTACTACAGTATCTGTTAAAAGGGGCGTGCCCGTTCGGGGGGGGCGCAATTTTTGGCTTGCCCCGGGTGCTGGCAACCCACGCTACGCCACTGAGTGGGAGGAAATTGTGATTACGTGGCTGATCTATGGTTCTCTGCAGTCATGCTTGGAAATAACGTGCAGATCTCGAGTTGCCGCTCCAGTTCTCCTGGTTGGGCCCTGTTCACTCAGTTTCAGTGGTGATGTCATATTGACAACAGGTAACCACAGCAGCCGATCACTGACCGCTGAGGCCAGTGATTGGCGGCAGCAGTCACCTGTTGTTGATTTGACATCACTGCTACAGCCAGGTTAACAGAGCCCGACTGGGAGAACTAAAGCAGTGATGCTGGATCTGCAAGGTAAGTACTGTTGAATTATTTACTGCAGGCTTTTCCCCAGCATTGTCTGGTCTCTTACAGAAACCGTGCATCCCTTTTAAGCTATTAGACCATGTTTTATAGTACAATCCTGGCAGTAGTGATAGCAATACTACGCTGTTTTATAGTTGGGATGTTGGTTTTACTATATGTCTCCATGTGAACTTGTGTAATGTATCATAACTAAAATAGAAAAGGTATAACACATGCTTGGAGACCGGGGAGATTTATTCAGCTGTGTTATCATTTCCTTTTTCTACAAATGTCTGTCCTGCTTTATTCCATCATTGATTTCTTCCTGTCTTTCTTTCTCCCATAAGCCTTCCTCCTCTGCTAGCACTACTCTTCCCCTCCCCTCCTCTCCTCTTCCTGGCCAGGGGTCTGGGTCCTGTGATCACAAAAGCTGCCAACATTCCACAGAAAATGGAAACAGAGCTATCCTAACTCGTGATTCCAACATTACAAAACAAAGAGAACGACAGGGAAGAAAAGAGAGAAGGGGGGTTGAGGCACAGAGTTATATAGAAAGGGGAGAACCAAATACAGAGGAAGAAGGGAGGGCAGAACTACAAAATTTGGATAGGAAAATGGAAAAGGGACACGAAGGCAGATTCTTGATTCCCCAATGCATTTATCACATAGACAAAGGCACAGTGGAGATTAGAGGCTCTTACTTTCACTCTAAGAACTTATTATTTCGGGGATGGCCGATATAAACTGTTAATCTCCATTTGGGATTGTGAGGACTAGCCAGCATATTATTGCACTGCTGAGGAATTCTGATGTAACCTCAATTACGCACAGCAATCATGATTCAGATAATGACATACAGGCAGTCTACTGGATCTGGATCCATCCAGTGGTTTATAGAAGAATGATTACGTTGAGAGACGACCTCCACATGCTGAGGTGAGCATACAGTTAGGTAACTTTGGGAGAGTCCAGAGCAGAGAGGTCAAGCAGTCCCAAGGCATGGAAGCCTCTGGAACAACATGAGAAAGCCTTTAAGGCGTAGATGTAAAATTTTAATTACAGATGGAGAAAAGCACAAGGAGTGACATGATTACAGAGTCTGCAAGGCCGCAGGGCCGGTACCAAAGTTAGCATAAGGCAACAAGTCATGACCTACAGCAGGGCTACCACATCACGGACAACCAAAATTATTAAGAACAAAATGTAAAATTCTAAATGAAAGATAATGATACAATATGAGCACATTACCGGTGCTTACTGGAAGTGCACAATGATAATTACATTTACAACAACCTACCTGAACAAGCTTCTCCAGCTTCAAAAATATCACAGATCCATTTTTACAGACACTGGGTAGAGGTTTCTTAAAGGGATTTTCTAAGTTTGATGACCAATCCTTAAGGTGCATTTACACAATCTGCTGCAATGAGCAGCAGATTCCCTTAAGAAAGCGTTCCTTCACGGTCAGCTGCTCGCACAGTGGAGGAGACCGCTGCACTTACATGCAGTGATCCCTGGTTGGCTGTCCTGTTTAGGGCTCCCAGAACTAAATTTTGCTTGGGGCCCCAGAAATGCGAAGCCTGTCTCTGGGAACAGCCATGGTCTGTTAAGTAGGATTCGTCATACTGCGATACTGCAATGAAGATGAATACTTTTAGGATTGTACATAGCTAATGAGCACAGCTCAGTTCATCGAGTTTACCATGGAACTAGAATGACGGCCATAGACATTTCCTATTATTTTTTTTGCATATCCCAGTGATCCCATGACAATGTATTTTCTATGGAGCCTGGATCTGTCAGATGGATTCTTACTTCCCAGTGTTTTTTTCTCCCTATAGATAACCAGCACCAGACATGCTTATTCCTCTACTGAGATAACCCATATCTTTAGCTATGCCAAAAATGCATGTTAATAGGAAACTGAGGATATATAGGATGTTATATTGGATCTTGTAGCCTGTGATGAGGAGACATGCTCCTAGAGATTGGCCAAATTGGGTTCCTCTGTAAGAGCTACATGGCAACCTCAGTTATGGATCGTCATGCTTAGTTATGAAGACAATTACATATCAGCAATTAATTAATTTGCTTTCATTGATATAAATGGCATATTGAAGTTGCAATTTATAGTTTTCATTAGTTTTTTTCATACAAAGCATTTTTTTTTCCATATAATTAGATTTGATTGTGAAACAGGCAAGCAGAGCTTTTACTTAGTATTCTTATTCCAAAAATAAGTATATCACTGTCATGAGCACACAGTTTTCCTTCCCACTTCCTACTTTCTTGGGACTTTTTTCAGCTGGTTCATCACCATTTCTACTTGAAGCATACAAAACCACATCCAGGAAATTAGACTAGACATGGCTACCCCCAACAGAGCCAAGAGCCTTCTGAATGATCAGCCCACCTTCCAAGCCATACAGCCACCACAGGGATTCTAAAGTCTCCCTTGCTGATCTTTTGAAAATCAAAGAAAACCTGACTCGGGAATTTAATATAGGGACTCTGTGGTACTGGAACAGGGCCAGAATTAGAAATTAGGGACTCCAAAGCAATGAGCAAGTCAAGGCTCCCAAACAGATAAAAAGAAATAAAAATTTAGAAAATGTAAAGAAATGCAATAAATAAGGTATACAGTTGCAAGAAAAAGTATGTGAACCCTTTGGAATGATATGGATTTCTGAACAAATTGGTCATAAAATGTGATCTGATCTTCATCTAAGTCACAACAACAGACAATCACAGTCTGCTTAAACTAATAACACACAAATAATTACATGTTACCATGTTTTTATTGAACACACCATGTAAACATTCACAGTGCAGGTAGAAAAAGTATGTGAACCCTTAGATTTAATAACTGGTTGAACCTCCTTTGGCAGCAATAACTTCAACCAAACGCTTCCTGTAGTTGCAGATCAGACGTGCACAACGGTCAGGAGTAATTCTTGACCATTCCTCTTCACAGAACTGTTTCAGTTCTGCAATATTCTTGGGATGTCTGGTGTGAATCGCTTTCTTGAGGTCATGCAACAGCATCTCAATCGGGTTGAGGTCAGGACTCTGACTGGGCTACTCCAGAAGGCGTATTTTCTTCTGTTTAAGCCATTCTTTTGTTGATTTACTTCTATGCTTTGGGTCGTTGTCCTGTTGCAACACCCATCTTCTGTTGAGCTTCAGCTGGTGGACAGATGGCCTTAAGTTCTCCTGCAAAATGTCTTGATAAACTTGGGAATTAATTTTTCCTTCGATGATAGCAATCCGTATAGGCCCTGACGCAGCAAAGCAGCCCCAAACCATGATGCCCCCACCACCATACTTTACAGTTGGGATGTGGATTTGATGTTGGTGTGCTGTGCCTCTTTCTCCACCCATAGTGTTGTGTCTTTCTTCCAAACAACCCAACTTTGGTTTCATCTGTCCACAGAATATTTTGCCAGTACTGCTGTGGAACACCCAGATGCTCTTGTGCAAACTGTAAACGTGCAGCAATGTTTTTTTTTGTGGACAACAGTGGCTTCCTCTGTGGTATACTCCTATGAAATCCATTCTTGTTTAGTGTTTTACGAATCGTAGATTCACTAACAGGGATGTTAGTATATGCCAGAGACTTTTGTAACTCTTTAGCTGACACTCTAGGATTCTTCTTCACCTCATTGAGCAGTCTGCACTGTGCTCTTGCAGTCATCTTTACAGGACGGCCACTCCTAGGGAGAGTAGCAGCAGTGCTGAACTTTCTCAATTTATAGACAATTTGTCTCACTGTGGACTGATGAACAGCAAGGCTTTTAGAGAAACTTTTATAACCCTTTCCATCTTTATGCAAGTCAGCAATTCTTAATTGTCTGTCTTCTGAGAACTCTTTTGTGTGAGGCATCATTCACATCAGGCAATGCTTCTTGTGAAAAGCAAACCCAGAACTGGTGTGTGTTTTTTATAGGGCAGGGCAGCTGTAACCAACACCTCCAATCTCATCTCATTGATTGGACTCCAGTTGGCTGACACCTCACTCCAATTAGCTCTTGGAGATGTCATTAGTCTAGGGGTTCACATACTTTTTCCACCTGCACTGTAAATGTTTACATGGTGTGTTCAATAAAAACATGGTAACATTTAATTCTTTGTGTGTTATTAGTTTAAGCAGACTGTGATTGTCTATTGTTGTGACTTAGATGAAGATCAGATAACATTTTATGACCAATTTGTGCAGAAATTCATCATTCCAAAGGGTTCACATACTTTTTAGCTCTCGAAACATTGTACTCAACAAGTGCAATACAGTAGATAGCAAGAAGAAGTGGACTGGAACTTAGAAAGAAAAGAATAAAAGACACAAAAGAAATTACAACTAACTATTTGCCAAGCCAGAAACTAATTCAGAGCGAACAAAACAGTGTCCAGATGCAGAAAGACTGGAAAGTAGAGCAGGTCATGTCAGGCAAAGGAAATGAGCAAAACACACAACAGGAAAAAAAGCAAGGAGAGTGACAATGAGCTGAAAATAGAAGATGACGAGAAATGTATACAACAGGTAGTAGAGGGCAAGGGTCTACAAATCTAGTGAAAGATATACTGATTGTTACCTGTGGGGTTTCGCTCTGGTAGATAGGGTAAGCGGGCGCAGTACAAAGGCAAAATATAAGTTCTTAACTCAAAACATCGGTGTTTATTCACACTTGAGGCAATTACACAAAACAGCACTTAACTTTGCAGTCTTGGTGTTAATTCACACACAATGGAAAGTTAATATAACACAAGTCACCTTGCTGGCAGTTCTGCCTCTAGTAGTCCACAGCAGGCTTTAGGGGGTCTGTTTCCACAGCATGCGGCTCTCAGCCCTCCAGCACGGCACAAAGCCTCAGATCCCCAAAACAGAGACATCTCTGCTGAGCACAGCTGCCCATTTCAGGACAGCCAGGTGCTGCCAAAACCCGAACAGGCACTTAAACTCCGGTCCGGTATTTGACCTCACCTGGCTGGAAACCAGCCCAGCCGCACATGCTGGGAGGAAAATACCTGCCTTGCCAGACACAACCCCTCACTGTGTCACATACCCCACCCCCTTTGTACAACCCTGAGGGGGTGGACACACACCCGACAATGCACCCGCGAATGGGCATTCGCGTATCCCTGCAACCGGCCTGCTCTGAATTCTACCGAGAACTTAAAGTTCTGCAGAGACAAAAAACATCTGGTGACCCAGGCATTCCTGTCTTTGGTATGGCTCATTCACTTGAGAAGGGAGTGGTCGGTCAGCAGGCCGAATTCTCTCCCCAACAAATAGTAGCAGAGAGACTCGAGTGCCAACTTGATAGCCAGGCACTCTCTCTCCACTATACTGTACCTGGTTTCAGCTGGGGTGAGCTTGCGGCTTAGAAAATTGGATGCTCCTCCCCATTGACTTCCTGAGACAGTACAGCACCGAGACCTACTTTGGAGGCATCCGTTTGTACTACAAACTCCCTCTTGAAGTTGGGCGTCACCAAAACCGGTGACCCACACAGGGCCGACTTCAAAGCGGCAAAAGCCTCTTCCGCCCGATCATCCCAGCGAACCATCACTGATTTTTGTCCCTTCAAGAGGCCTGTCAAGGGTGCAGCTAGAGTAGAAAAGTGGGGAACAAACCTCATGTAATAGCCCACCATTCCCAGGAATGACTTTATTTTCCTAGTGGTGACAGGTCGGGGCCAATTTCACATTGCCTCTATTTTGTTCACTTGGGGATTTGATGACATACCCCAGGTACTTAGTCTCTTCTAACCCTATCACAAATTTTTTGGGGTTAGCGGTTAGGCCAGCTTTCCGAAGTGAGTCCACTACAACCTGCACTTTGGGTAGGTGACTTTCCCAGTCGGTACTGTGGATGACAATTTCGTCCAGGTAAGCCGAAGCATACCGACGATGTGGACGAAGCACAATGTCCATTAGTCGCTGAAAAGTGGCGGGGGTGCCATGCAGACCAAAGGGTGAGACCTTATATAGATACAGCCACTCAGGCATGATGAAGGCAGTTTTCTCTTTGGCAGCCTCCGTTAAGGGCACCTACCAGTACCCTTTCGTAAGGTCCAAAACTGAAAAATACTGGCCTTGTTCTAACCTCTCGATGAGCTCATCCACCCGGGGCATGAGATACGTATCGAATTTGGAAGCCTCGTTAAGTTTTCGAAAGCCGTTACAAAACCGCAACTTCCCGTCTGACTTGGGTATCAATACTATAGGACTGGCCTACTCACTTTTTCACTCCTCAAAGATGTCTAGCTGCAACATTAGCTGCACCTCCTCCAATATGACTTGTCGCCGAGCCTCGGGTACCCGGTATGGTTTTAATCTGACTTTTGCCTGAGGCTCAGTGACAATGTCATGCTGGATTATGGAAGTGCCTCCAGGGAGGTCCGAGAACACATCCGTGTTCTGAATAACTAACTCCCTGGCATCCTGAATCTGTTTAGAGGAGAGGCTGTCAGCAATTTTTATTGTGTCAGCCGCTTCTCTTGCATCAGACAGAGGGGCCGGTACCTCTTCTCCTTGAAAACCCAGCCGCGGGCTGTCTTCTGTAAAGGTTTCCCTATCTTTCCACGGTTTGAGTAAATTCACATGGTAAACCTGCTCTGGCTTTTGCCGCTCTGGCTGGTGTACCTTGTAGTTTACATCTCCAATTTTCTCGAGTACCTTGTAGGGCCCCTGCCACCTAGCCAGGAACTTACTGTCCACGGTCGGCACCAGAACCAAAACCCGATCACCCGGGTTAAAGATCCGGACCCGAGCCTGCCGATTATAGACCCAACTCTGGGCTCGCTGAGCTGCCTCCATATGCTCCCTACACAAGAGGCAACACTGTCTCTATCCGATCTTGCATCTGGGTAACATATTCAATGACACTTTTATGTGGAGTGGGTTGTTGTTCCCACGCCTCTTTGCCACATCCAAGAGACCGTGAGGGTGTCATAGCAGTTCAAAGGGCAAGAACCCAGGAGAGGCCTGGGGTACCTCTCGCACTGCAAACATGAGATAGGGCAGAAGGAGGTCCCAGTCCTTCCCATCTTTAGACACTACCTTAGCTGGGCGGCGGCTACAACTCTCCGGACTCAAGTGCTGCAGCCTCTGCTTTATGCGCATGCGCCGGGCACTTGAGTCGGGAGAGTTGTAGCCGCCGCCCAGCTAAGTGAATATTGATGAGCTGGGCGGCGCTTCAGAACGGCAGTTAGGAGCGGCTGGCTGGGCGCATTTTGTGATGAAGCGCCGCCCCTTGGGCAGATTGGTGACCGGACAAGCAGGTTATATAACTTTATATTTTGGTACTTATAAGGTGGACAGGGGGGATACTTAGATCATTTTGATAGACTTTATAAGACCTGTACTCACGTATATATACCTAAATATGCTAATTGGGTCTGTCAGTGTCCCTTTAATGTTTTGTTAAACTGTTCTACCAGACCGTCCGTTTGCGGATGGTAAACGGACATCCGTAGTTGTTTTATGTGCAGAAACTTACAGAGTTCCCTCATCACCTTGGACATAAAAGGGGTCCCTTGGTCGGTCAGAACCTCTTTAGGTAGTCCTACTCGGGAAAACATCTCCATTAACTCCTTAGCTATGAGTTTAGCCGAGGTATGTCGCAGTGGCACAGCCTCCGGGTACCGAGTGGCGTAGTCTAGAATGACTAAGATGTGTTGATGTGTGGACTTCGGTACTGGGCCTATGAGGTCCATAGCTATTCGGACAAACGGTAATTCGATAATCGGAAGAGGTACTAGGGGACTACAGAAATGTGCCTGAGGACTAGTGATCTGGTAGGTCGGGCAAGACTTAAAAAACTCTTCCACTTTTTTGAATATGCTGGGCCAGTAAAACCGCTGTAGAATATGATCCTGAGTTTTCTGCAGCCCCAGGTGACCCCCGAGAACGTGTTGGTGGGCTAGATCTAACACAAGCTTGCGATAAGCCTTGGAGACCACCAACTGTTCAATAGGCTTACCCCGTAGTTGGTTTACCCAACACAGCATATCCTGATGAACCACAAAACGGGGAAACACTGACTCTGCCCCAGGATGTTGTGGTTCACCCTCTACTATTAACACATTTTCCCAGGCGCGGGATAGGGTTGGGTCCCGACATTGGGCAGTACAAAAATTATCCCCGGAGATATTGCGGTCTGCCAATTCAGGACCCAGCGGCAAGTCTTTCACATCTCCCACCATCACACTTAGCGGGGTTGTCTTCCCCTCTTCTAACGAAGTGACGGTCACCCCTACCACTGGCCCTTCGATCTCAGGTTCCTAGGGTTCTGGTTTCCCCCCTGAGCCGGGCCACTCTGCTAGGGTTACTCCTGTCGCATGGGTATCAGTCACTCTCATAGCAGGCCACAGTGGTTAGAGACATGTCACAGTAGGTAGTAGGTAAGATTAGTGAAGGAAACAGAACACGACAAGGCAAACAAAATAACTGACTAGGCCCCAAATGCTATGGAACAAAGGGGTCACCTCCTAGCAATCCCTAAAACACTTTCCCTAAGCTACTATGCCCATGTGCATATCTCGATAGCAGATATGCACATGCCCATGTACCTAAGACTGTAACACACTGAACCCAACCCTCAGCTGTAGGGAAGAGCGAAAGAGACACCCAGCTCCTTCAACAACCGAAGGAGCTAGCATCACCCTAGAGGCCTAGTAAAAACAGACCCAGAAGGAAAAAGGGAAAAGGACTTATCTAGAGATGTGTTGGAGCAGACTATCCACCAAACTTCCAGAGCTCACACAAGGCAGAACTATAAGCCGCAAAGGTTATAGGGAGAGGGAGGAATAAATAGCCTCACCAATTACCTAAAGAACAACACCTGGGAGGAAGTGGGATTTAGTTCAAACCCACAACAAAACAAACTGTCAGATCGAGTCACTTGCAGCAACTCTGACAGATCTCCTTAGAACACCCACAGGGCAGGGCGTTACAAGACACCAGGGTGGTGGGATAGTCTTTTAAGTCCCCATGGATGCACATGACCCCGACTTTCCAGCCAGTACACTCCGCTGACCATACCAGGGGAGCCCTTACTAGGGACACCAGAATCCCTGAGTCCAACAGAGCCTCCGCTAGAGTGTCTCCTACCTCCACCTAGCACAGGTGTTTTAGAGTTTTTGGGGTACCTGCTGCACATAGCTTCCTGGCATATAGCGACTGACGGTAGCCAGTTAGTATCCATGGGTTCCACCTGATGGGGACAGTCAGCTCTTACATGGCCCAGCTCCTGACACCACCAGCAGACTATCGGAGCCAGGTCCATAGAGGGTACACCCCGGGTAGGTTTGGTTGGTACAATTCGCCAGGTCTGGGATGGAGATTTACGCTGTTTGACTGCCCTCCTCCCAAAAGAACCCCCTGTTCATATGTCATCACGGCCAATATTGGCAGAAAGCAAATGGAAAGGAAATATCCCTCAATTGACGGCGGACAATTGGTCAGAGGCACTGGAGGCCTGCACTTTGGTCTCGCCGTCCACTAATAATAGGCTTATACAAATGTTTATTTTGCACAGAAGCTATTTAACTCCCTCTAGATTGTATATAATGGGAACGGACTCTAGATGTCTTAGATGTTCCCTTTCCAACGCCGATTTTTGGCACATGATATGGGATTGTAGATATATTAGATCATTCTGGAAAGAAGTGCTGGATATTCTATCCACTTTAGGCCTAGGTCCTATTCCATTGTGTCCTAAGGCATCCTTGGCATCCTGGAACAGGATGGTTGGACCCATTATAACAAAATTTTACTTAGAAAAACTCTATTTCAGGCCAGGAAAGTTATAGCTCTCAAGTGGATGGCGGATGATTTACCCACAGTAGGTATTTGGAAGAGACTAGTGAATCAGTTGATCCCATTAGAAAATGTGGTGTTCATACATCGGAAATGCCTTCAAAAGTTCCTGAAAGTATGGGGTCCATGGTGTGATTCACCATTGACTATATCTAATAACGTAACTACACCAACAAGCTCAACCATGTACAGTGAAACAACACAATAATCACTTTGTCACTCTTCCTTTTGTTTTTACCGATGTGCATATATCTCAATATTTCTATCTGGGATTTGTTTGCTACTACATTGTAACTGGAAATGCCCATAACCTTGTCTTAAGTGATCTAATTATATGACTGTGTGATACTGCATATGACATGACCTGCCATGTTATTCTTCAATAAAACGAGTTAAAAGAACCCCCTGTAACAATCTTAGTAGCCTCGTAGCGATCCACCAGGTCCACCATTTCTAGGGCTTTGCCAGGAGACATGTGGCCTATCCAGTGCTAGAGAGGGGGTGGCAGAGCCATCCAGAACATATCAGCCAATAGTTTATCCAGCATAGCTGTGGGATTCAGCACATCAGGCTGTAGCCGCTTTTGCAAGAGGTGGAGTAAGTCATAATACTGGGTCCTCACAGGCTCAGCCAGCTTAAACCCCCACTGATATACCCGCTGGGCCCGGACCAACACATTCACCCCTAGTCTTGTCAAAATCTCACCGTTCACTTTTTGGTAGTCGGCCAATTGATCGTCCGGCAAGTCAAAATACACCCGCTGGGAATCGGATGCCAGGAATGGAGCGACGACCTGAGCCCACTGGTCACGGGGTAACTTTTCCCTGATGGCCAGTTTCTCGTACAGCACCAGGTAGGTTTCGATGTCGTCTGCGGGGGTCATCTTCGGAATCGCGGCACGGACTGCTTTCCGGGCATCATGGACGCTCAGGGTTGCTCCTGCTGTCTGCAAAGCCATCACGTGTTGTAGCAGCAACTGGTTAGTCTCCTGCTGCTGCTTATTAGCCTCGCGTTGCTGCATTAGCATCTATGAGAGCCTTCACAACAGCCTCCATTTTGTCGTGGGGCACTGGTTGTAATATAGCTGGTTTAATGTACAACATGCAACCATGCCTGAAAAATGTAGAAACAAAAAATATTGGTGTTCACGTCAGCCTCACTGCTCTTGCACGCATCCTCCACCAATTCTGGAGTTTCGCTCTGGTATATAGGGTAAGCAGGCGCAGTCGGGAGGCAAAATACAAGTTTTTAACTCAAAACATCAGTGTTTATTCACACTTGAGGCAATTGCACAAAACAGCACGTAACTTTGCAGTCTTGGTGTTAATTCACACACAATGGAAAGTTAATATAACACAAGTCACCTTGCTGGCAGTTCTACCTCCAGTAGTCCACAGCAGGCTTTAGGGGGCTTGTTTCCACAGCATGCGGCTCACAGCCCTCCAGCAGGGCACAAAGCCTCAGAGCCCCAAAACAGAGACATCTCTGCTGAGCACAGCTGCCTATTTAAGGACAGCCAGGTGCTGCCAAAACCCGAATCGGTACTTAAACTCCGGTCCGGTATTTGACCTCACCTGGCTGGAAACCAGCCCAGCCGCACATGCTGGGAGGAAAATACCTGCCTTGCCAGACACAACACCTCACTGTGTCACATGCCGTATACTACCTCCAAAACATTAGTATTGTTTATTCTTCCAGTGCAGCTAAGATAAAAATGTAGAAACTTCTCAAATAGTCATGATTAAACTCACTGTCCAGTCAGGAGCTTAAAATGTCAAATAAGTCTGCACCTGTTGATTTTCCTCAAATATGGCTGCTGTCTTCCAAAAATCAGTGACAAACCTATTCACAGGTTCCGTGTAGTATTGCTTCTCAGTCCTATTCATTTTTATGGACCAGACACAGCCATTGGACAGGTGTGGAGCTGCTTCTTGAAGAAAGCTACCATGTTTTTCTTAAAGGGGTTGTCTCACCTTGCAAGTTCAGGGCTTCTGCTACTCACCAGCCCTGAACTTCCTGATGTGTACCGGGATGTTGACTAGAAGTTTGATTCATGGGGAACACGCACGCACAGGCAAGAGGCGTGATGTCGTCATCCTAGCACAGTGTGCCTCTGCAAGCTCGTTCCCAAGCAAGCGATGCTATGAGACATCAGTGAAGTAGCTGTGCGCATGTCCTAGAGCTGTTCCACACTAACTACAAGCGCAGTTACAGGTGGCTGTGCAGCATACGGGTAGGCTACCCGACACTGCTAGATTTGAGTGTGTAGTTCCCTTTAAGCCAGTCAGGCCGGTTACCGGCAATCCTTATCACAGCCAGCAGAGGGAGCCCCCAGTTCAGTATAAATAGGCTAGGGCCTAGCTCAGGAAGTTAGAAGTTTCCAGACTCAGTGCAGAGAGGATTCCCTCCTGAGTCCATGCATAGAAGTCGGAAGGGCATAGCTAATCAGCCTGAAGACACAGAATACCACAGAGGCCGATCAGATAAAGCAAGAGGTACTCAAGATAACAGAGGAGGTACTAGATAAGGACAGCTTCAAGGGTACGCCAGATAAAGGGCATTAGACCTTGGAGAGAAAGTCACATGTAGCAGGACCAGTCAGGAATAGTGAGCAAGCCGCCTGTACTGCATCTCCTGTAATCAACACTCTGTATAATGCCTTGCTAAGACCGGCCATTCTGTACTTTCAAGAACCAGCTGTATTAACTGATATTCAGTAAAAGTTCCAGTTTTTGTTGGCTATCCTATGCTTGCTTCATTCTTCTACAATACCATACACGGCGTGTCACCGTTTAATTGACACTGGCGTCACGAACTGTTAAATACCTGCCTGTTCCAGTATTTGCCCCAATTGAAGACGACAGTGGATCCCAGGTTAGTGGTCAATCTGCACTACAAAGCCCAGCATACACTACTGACCCCCTGGGACACTGCATCGCTCTTTTTGGCGTCACGAACAGGATCCGCATACTTCGACAGTGCAGAGAAGTGTGAACTGTGTGCTTTAACTATTCCACCACCGTATTGCGAGGACTGCACCCTTTATTTCCAAGCCGGTGGATTGAAATTGTGCCTGGGAGGAATCAGAGACGCTGTACTGTGTTGCGCTACCCCCAGAGAGAAAATCGTATTTGTGGACTGTGATTTATTGGACTTTGCAACACCCTGCTTGCTGTCAGGGAATCGTGATCAAGATGGCCACCGGCCGCCTGGAGTAAAGTTTCCCGCGCTGCTGAGGACCTCCGTGGGCGGATCCCTTCAAAGACACAGAGAATCCCGCCCCTCTTCATCATCGCACCGCCGCGGCCCTGCTTTTCCTGCGTCAGCAACGTCACCGCGTACACAGGACGTCCGGAGTCTCACGAGATTTGGCCTGCGCGAACCCGCCGATACCGGTAAGAACTTGTATCCGGAGGGAAGGGGATTGTTCCGGCCCCTTTAGTCACCAGCGGCCACCTCGTAATCAGTTAACATGTCAGATCCGGGAGTTGCCGAGCGGCCGGACCCGGGAGAGCTTGCGGCTCCTAATCATCCTATAGCCCCCAGCATGATGCCCTTTACCATGCCTTACTATTTTGGGGCCCCATGGTTTCCCCGCTATAACGGAGAGGCCCATACCCTAAGAGACTTTAAAGAAAAGTTGCTGGCCTTATTCAAACTGTACCCCATAAATGCCGATCAGCAAATGGAAATCTTGCTAGCGCAACTTGAGGGGGCTGCCCGCAGAGAGGTATTATCCTGGCCTGCTGCTGAAAGGAGTACTCTAGATCAGATATTCACCCGCCTCAGGGCCACTTTTGAAACGAGGACTGCCTCAGAGGTAAAGATGCACTTCTTTGGCAAGAAACAGAAGTCCGGTGAGTCCCTCCGTGACTATGCCCTATCACTTCAGGAGGCTTTGGGGGCTGTAATCCAGATAGATCCCAAGGAAGCTGATAACCAGGATCAGACCCTGAGGGAACAATTTATTACTGGAGTGGCTAGTGAGCAAATAAGGACCCAATTAAAGATGCTGTCCGCCCAACACCCTAACAGTACCTTTCTGGACTTTAAAGAACTGGCTATAAAAATTCTGGGGTCAGCAGTATCTACAGAGTTGAGCACACCACCTGAGTTATCAGCCTGCAGGTCAAAACCGTTTATCATTAACCGAGCTGAGGCCGGTCAAGCTGTTCAAGCTACAGCTACCGATACTATTGCCATGCTGACAGAGCAAGTAAATCACCTCACTAAAAGCCTAGAGAGAGTGTGCAGAAAAATGGAGGAATGGGAAAAACCTATGATGTCAGAAGAGGAGTTCCTGTCACCCTCTAAGCCGTTCTCACCTCCATACCAAGAGACTCACCCCAGGGATCCTGGGAGGCGCAATAGGGGTCGCCAGCGGGCCGTGTGTACATACTGCAAAAAGATGGGACACACAGAATCCACTTGCTGGCAGTTAAACGGGCAACCCCTGAGGCTGAGGACCACCCCTCGGGAGGTAGAACACTAGGTCCAAAAGATCCAAATTGGATGCCACGGTATGTAGGATCCCATCCTAAAATCAATGTGGAGATTAACGGGGTCCCCTTTGAAGCCCTATTAGATACTGGGTCTCAGGTCACTACTATTCAGCTGCCCGCCTTTGAAAGATTCTGGGACACCAACCAATTGACCCAGCCGCCTGAATCCTGGGTAGAGATTATCGCCAGCAATGGCAAACCGGTAAAGATCCATGGATACTGGGAACCCACCCTGCAGGTGGGAGAAGTAACCTTGCCTCAACAGGGGGTGATAGTAGTACAGGCCGGCGACAGAGGAGGACATCCTGTCATTCTAGGCACCAATGTCTTCAAAAACTGTTATGCAGAAATCCTTGCCGTATTACACCAGACTCTGCCCACCGCTTCCTCTGCATCCAAGAGGGTGATTCAAAAGACTATCACTGTGTTAAGTGCCCAGCAGAGGTTTGCTAACGGGAAAGGAGAAATTTGTACTGCCAAGATTCGTGATAATAAGCCTGTGACTTTGCCTCCTAATTCCCAAACTCTCTTATGGTGTCGTGCTGTCCTGGGAGTCCAAGGCCAAGATTATCCAGCCCTGGTGGAACCTATCCAGATGGAGAACTACCCTTATGTGAGAGCTGCCAAGTGCCTGGTGAATGTCTCCCAAGGTAAAGTACCTGTCCGTCTGATTAACCTGAGTGACCATCCTGTTGCGCTTACTAAGCATTACCCTGTTGCCCAGCTTTCTCAGGTGTTCTTCCAAGACATCATCCGTCTTCCAGTGACAGAAAAGCCGCCAGCTGCAGTCAGCGGATGTCCGCCGGTGCCTCAGTCACAAGTACCCTGGTGGGAAGAGCTACATGTCGGGGACGAGACTACCCCCCAACATCAACAAGAAGGGATACTACGGCTTGTCAAAGAGCACCACCAGGCCTTCAGTAAACATGCTGCTGATTATGGAGAGGTTAGTGCCATACAACACACCATACCTACTGGCTCTCATCCTCCTATCAAGGAGAGATACCGACCCTTACCGCCTACTTCATATCAGACTGTAAAAGAAATGATCCAAGAGATGAAAGACTCTAATGTAATCCGGGACAGTCGTAGCCCGTGGGCGGCACCCCTGGTCCTTGTAAAGAACAAGGATGGTGGTATCCGTTTCTGCGTGGACTATAGGAAGATTAACCAAATAACCCACAAAGACGCGTACCCACTGCCCCGCATTGAAGAGTCACTAACTGCTCTGGGCTCCGCTGCCTATTTCTCCACATTGGACTTGACCAGTGGCTACTGGCAAGTACCCATGGCCCCGGCAGATAGGGAAAAGACTGCTTTCACCACTCCCATGGGCCTGTTTGAATTTAATTGTATGCCGTTCGGGTTATGTAATGCCCCAGGAACTTTCCAGAGACTAATGGAGCGGTGTTTGGGTCACAAAAACTTCGAAACAGTGCTGTTGTATCTAGATGACGTCATTGTGTACTCAAAAACATATGAAGACCACCTGAAACACCTAGCAGAGGTCTTTGAAATCCTTGTCAAATATGGCCTGAAGGTAAAGCCATCTAAATGCCACTTGCTCAAACCTGCGGTAAAATACCTGGGGCATGTGGTAAGCGGAGAGGGCGTACAACCTGACCCTGATAAGTTAGCGGCTGTCCGTAACTGGCCGGTACCCACTACCGTCAAAGAGGTGAGGGGTTTCCTTGGTTTTGCCGGCTACTATAGACGTTTCATCCCCCATTTTGCTCAAATAGCCGATCCTATCCAGGAACTCTTGAGGGGGCAGCCCAAGAAAAGTCCTAGAACTCCAGTGCTCATTGAGTGGAATGAAGAAAGAGAGATAGCGTTCCAGTTGTTAAAAAAGAAACTGACCGAGCCTCCCGTGTTAGGTTATCCAGATTACAGCAAGCCCTTCCATCTGTATACTGATGCTAGCAAACGAGGCCTGGGGGCTGTGTTAGCCCAGATTCAAGAGGGAAAAGAAAGAGTGATAGCTTATGCAAGCCGCTCCCTGAAAGGAGCTGAGAAAAATGACCAGAATTATAGTTCCTTCAAACTAGAGTTCCTGGCATTAGTGTGGGCGGTGACGGAAAAATTCAAAGATTATCTAGCCGCTACCCCATTCATTGCATTCACTGATAATAACCCTCTGGCACATCTAAATACAGCTAAATTGGGGGCTTTGGAGCAAAGATGGGCCTCTCGCCTCGCCAACTATGATTTCTCTGTAAAATATCGTGCTGGACGTACTAATGACAATGCTGATGCTTTATCCAGACTTCCCACAGAGACAGCTCCTGATGATGTGCGAGATGCCTGGGAAGATGTAGAAATGCCGGCCTTCTACCATAAATTTGCTCAACAGGATCAGGCTCGGGCTACCAGTAACAGCGCTGCAGTTCCTTCACCCTCCAGTAGGCCGGAACTCAAAGAAGAAAGGTGGGTGAAACTACAGTCTGAAAGTAGAGTGCTGGGTGAATTGCTGGACTTCATTACCAGTGGCAGAACCCCTGAGAGGATTCGGCGTAAGAGTACAGATCCTGAGCTCATCAAACTGTGGAGACAGCGCCATCAACTCTTCATACAAAAGGGCCTGCTGCTACGGAGAAGCCTAGACCCAGTGTCCAACGAAAGAGTGCATCAAATTCTCATACCCCGACGAGATGCAGGTATGGTGTTGGAGATGTACCACAATCAATCCGGTCACTTTGGGGTCCAAAAGACTGAGGCAAATATCCGCCAGCGGTTTTACTGGGTGGGCATGAGAGAAGACATGGAGAAGTGGTGTCGGGAGTGTGTAGCCTGTGCCTTGAAACGAGGTGAACACCATGATCAGAGGGCACCACTGAGACCCATTGTAAGTACTCGTCCTCTTGAACTTGTCGCCATTGACCATGTGAAACTGGAGCCTAGTCGCTCAGGGTATGTGTACGCTATGACTATTATTGACCATTTCACTAAGTTTGTTGTAGCGGTGCCTGTGAGAGACCAGACGGCCAAGACTACAGCCGAACTGTTCTGGAAACACTTCCTCCTGCCCTACGGTTGTCCAGAGAAGATCCTCACCGATCAAGGTCCTGCTTTTGAGTCCCATCTGTTCCATGAACTGTGCCACCTGCACAACTGTAAGAAGATCCGGACGACGGCCTACCATCCGCAAGGTAATGGATTATGTGAAAAAATGAATCAGACCTTGATAGAGATGCTGAGGACCGTGCCTCCTGAAACCAGGGGAGATTGGCCTAATCTGTTGCCACAGCTCATGTTCACATACAATCATACCATACACTGTTCCACCGGGTATACCCCCTTTTATTTGATGTTTGGGCGCCAAGGATTATTGCCTGCTGACCACTCCTTGGATGTACTCGTACCTGATTGCATCAACCCATTCCCTAATACCGACTGGGTTGCTGAACACCAAAGGCGATTGAATACAGCCCAAGCTATTGTTCAGGAACGTATGGACTATGCTAGAGACCGGCAGCAGAGAGACTATGACCAAGCAGCCCATGCAGAACCCTTGACAATAGGGGCTGTGGTATGGTTAAAAAATAACCGCCGTACCAGTAAACTGGACAGTAAATGGGAGCAAAGTCCTTATGTTGTCACTGCAATCCCAAATGTTGGAACTCACACTTATGAGATCACCCGGGAGGGCAGGGGATCCCAAATTGTACACCGAAACCGGTTAAAGCTCTGCCTGACACCAGGACCCAGTGCCGAGAGTTCTATATCTGAACCCCCTGTGTCAGAGTCATCGATACAGCCCGAGGATCCTATGCAGGCTGTCCGAAATCTAGGTATGACGCCGATCCCATGCATTGGCTTCTGACACCATGGTTGAACTTGTTGGTGCCCGCTCCGGCACCTACTGTACCTTTACTTCCAGAAGAGCCGGTTCAAGATGCCCCGGATCCAGTTCCCCCTCCAGTGGTTCCTGTTGTTCCTGTTGTTCCCGTTGTTCCTGACCAAGGTCTCACGGATGGAGATCCTCCTGTTGCTACTCCCTCTTCTACCTCGGTGCTAAGGGAAGAGGAAACCCCTGTGTTGAGAAGGTCCACCCGGATGACCAGGGGACGTCCGCCAGTCCATTTAAGAGACTTTGACTATGCTGGTGGTGTCTCCTCCCGAACAGTTACTATCGGAAATAGCCTGCTTGATGTTTGTGCGCAAGAATGGACTCCTCCACGTGAGCCCTTGCCTGTTCTACACCCACGGGGAAATCCTGTGTAGTTCCTTATTATACCTCAGTCAAGAAAAATAGACTAACCTGGTTCACCTTAAGTCCGCTGTGCCAGGTCAGCGGCCGTGCCTAAGAAGAAAGAAGACGCCCCTTTTTCTTGCGTCATTTATTGCAAATGTTATATTTTTATGTGAAATAGTTGTTTATTATATTTATAATGTAATGTTTAAATTATGCATCAGCTTATGTTGGTTCAGGCATGTGTGTGAGTACGAGGCCTTACTCACGTTAAAGTCTGGGGGTGTGCAGCATACGGGTAGGCTACCCGACACTGCTAGATTTGAGTGTGTAGTTCCCTTTAAGCCAGTCAGGCCGGTTACCGGCAATCCTTATCACAGCCAGCAGAGGGAGCCCCCAGTTCAGTATAAATAGGCTAGGGCCTAGCTCAGGAAGTTAGAAGTTTCCAGACTCAGTGCAGAGAGGATTCCCTCCTGAGTCCATGCATAGAAGTCGGAAGGGCATAGCTAATCAGCCTGAAGACACAGAATACCACAGAGGCCGATCAGATAAAGCAAGAGGTACTCAAGATAACAGAGGAGGTACTAGATAAGGACAGCTTCAAGGGTACGCCAGATAAAGGGCATTAGACCTTGGAGAGAAAGTCACATGTAGCAGGACCAGTCAGGAATAGTGAGCAAGCCGCCTGTACTGCATCTCCTGTAATCAACACTCTGTATAATGCCTTGCTAAGACCGGCCATTCTGTACTTTCAAGAACCAGCTGTATTAACTGATATTCAGTAAAAGTTCCAGTTTTTGTTGGCTATCCTATGCTTGCTTCATTCTTCTACAATACCATACACGGCGTGTCACCGTTTAATTGACACTGGCGTCACGAACTGTTAAATACCTGCCTGTTCCAGTATTTGCCCCAATTGAAGACGACAGTGGATCCCAGGTTAGTGGTCAATCTGCACTACAAAGCCCAGCATACACTACTGACCCCCTGGGACACTGCAGCTGGAACGGGCCTATGCGCTCCCGCTATCCTGGCCACCAGAGAGGCCAAATCAATCTTTCACAGTGAGCAGCAGTGGTCGTAACCCCTGACAAGAGCAATCTATAATGGGATGGAAAAATTGAATAAACACTGACAAACGCAATTTAGACACATTGATCACATTAGTAAGTTACTTGTATTAATATTTTAAGCAGCATAAGGGCCATTTAATGAGGGGAAACAACCCCTTTAAAAGGTATTCTCCGGGCTTTTAAAGAACCCAATGCTTTCTTCAGCTCTGTGGGACAAGACAGCTTGGTTAATGCATACCCATCCTGAAGCCGTCTCCGCTCTTCCGTTTGGATCCTGACCAGATGTATGCCTTTCTCTTCCTGTTCAGCTGCATTTTCCATTATGCAGCTGAACAGGATGACAAGGGAACACTTCCAGTCAGGATGGGTTGCTGATGACCATTATAACAAACTTCCAGAGAAGCCCTTTAAAAGAGCTGGTGAGAGATGCGGTATACACAAAAATCAACGGCCATTTCGCCTTGGCATACAGTCCGGGATTTCAGTAGATTTCCCATGGTCCAAGAAGGCCTGTGGTATGTCCTAATTTCAACTGTATCTGCATCCTGAGGATGGACATACAATTGTAGGCAATGGTAAAGTAGGGACCCATCAGCCCCCTGCTCCATCATTCTGTGGTCTGTGCTCTTCCCAGAGGCAAATGCAATGCAGTGATGTCATTGTGTATGCTAAGCTTAGCAAAATAGAGAGCACATCCCCCGGCCTGTGCAATCTCCTAGTCAGTTGAGCAGGAACAATGATGTCACTGCATTATGCCTGCTGCTAGGGATAACATGATATGCGCCATTTATCAGGGGATTAAGTATTACTTTTTTATTTTGTTAACATTACAGGGGCAACATTATAGTAAGGGGGGCACTAAGGGGTCATAACTACTGAGTGGGGGTACTAAGGAGACATTTTACTGTGAAGGTACCACTAAGGGAGCATAACTACTGTTTGGGGTCACTAGGGAAGCATCCTACTGTTTGTGGTCACTAAGGGCATAACTACTGTGTGAGGGCACTAGGGGGGATTCTACTGTGTTGGGGCACTAAGGCTGCAATTTACTGTAAACACTAAGGCCTCTTTCCCACAGGCGAGATTTCAGCACTGAATCCGAACCCATCCATTTCTATGGGGCTGTGTACATGAGCGGTGATTTTCACGCATCACTTGTGCGTTGCGTGAAAATCGCAGCATGTTCTATATTCTGCGTTTTTCATGCAATGCAGGACCCATAGAAGTGAATGGGGCTGCGTGAAAATCGCAAGCATCTGCAAGCAAGTGCGGATGCGGTGCGATTTTCACGCACAGTAGCTAGGAGACAATCGAGATGGGGACCCAATCTTTATTATTTTCCCTTATAATATGGTTATAAGGGAAAATAATAGCATTCTGACTACAGAATGCATAGTATAATAGGGCTGGAGGGGTTAAAAAAATTTAAAAAAATAATTTAACTCATCTTAATCCACTTGTTTGCGCAGCCGGCATCTCTTCTGTCTTCTTCTTTGAGGAATAGGACTTTTGATGACGTCACTGCGCTCATCACATGGTCCATCACATGATCTTTTACCATGGTGATAATAATACAATCTACACAACCTTGAACCCAAACCTGAACTTCTGTGAAGAAGTTCGGGTCTGGGTACCACATTCAGTTTTTTATCACGCGCGTGCAAAACACATTGCACCCGCGCGACAAATACTGAACAACAGAACGCAATCACAGTCAAAACTGACTGCAATTGCGTACCTACTCGCGCGGGTTTGCCGCAACGCATCCGGACCATTCGGTTTTGGAGGTAGTCCCCTATTCTGAGAGGAGGGGCGACTGGGACAGAAGGATTCTCCAAAAAGAGTCCTCCTGGATCTATCGTTTCCAGTCCCAGTCCCCCCTTGGTCTCAATGAAAGACTTAATTTTGCATGTTTTATTTAAGATCTCCCCTGTCTGATTTTTTATATTTTTGATGACCCTAAGTAATTTTTTAAGTACCAGTGGTATGTGACCCAAGCACTCTGCGCCGATCAGTGCGAAAAGCACCACACAACTAAGGGGCTATTAAGATTGACTCCCCATATCCTTTAAAAATATGGCCTGGTACCTCTAAAATTATCATTAATATGATGGAAGAGGCAGGTAATATTTTTCTCTATCTTCATCAATATCTCTTTAAATATCGCTAGCTCATTGGTGGCTTTGTGTCTCTAGGGAAGGCGTTGCTGCTGAGGGTTATTTGTGCCAATGTGTGTTAATATAATTTTCCATCTCTAATTAAAGATGTTTATTGTCTATGCCCCTTAACATTTTGGACTGCCATTTGTTAGGTACCTGTATTTTAATCCCCTTATCTCTTATCTTAAAATGCCCTAGTACCTCTGGCAGTGCGGCATCCGACTGTCACCTTCCGGTGCCGGCATCGAGCCCTATGCGGCTCATGATGCATTCCACGGCACCGGAAGTGACCTAGGCCGGAAATCAGTTGCGTTCCACAGTGCGTTCCGGAGACCGGAAGTGCATCACCGGCGTCCGGACGCACTGAATGGACCATTTAAATAGATCATCTGCACGCCAGCAACCCTCCTGGGCCCTGAGCAGGCTACCAGGGGGACATTTTTGGCCGGCATTACCGTCATGTAAGTCACTATTATAAGTCTAGAACCTGCAATTGTTTGGGGCTTTAGTTGGGATTAGTCTAAATTTTTCTGGATCTAACCTTCCGTCCATTTATACATACCCTTTTAGGTATCCTCTGATGGGATGCATATCTGTTGCCACTCGGTAACCCTTTAACCTCCGCCTCCCCTTTTGAGACATCTCTAGCTAAGTATTGCTCTTCTTTATTATCGCCTTGGTATCCTTATTCACATCTGTATCATGGTCGGACTATGTCCAAATGTCTACCTACCTCCTGATGAGCCTGCCTTGTTTCAGGTGAAACGCGTCGAGGTCTGTATACTATGATGTGTATACTAAAAATGTGTGCATTATCTACTTGAGAGGATTGGCGATTATCCGATAATCCGGACCACCCCTTTCACTCTCGTTGTAATTTCAAAGATTGGTTTTCTGAGAGGGCAGGTGGTGATCCCTGAATTTTGGGCCACCTCCCACTGACGATTTATCGCCTTTCTAACCGTCTTTTTGCATTTAATTTTCTTCCCTGTGTAGGGTTGATCTAGGGATTAAATAGTCTTAGGTTCGGGGACAGGGAACCCCCACCATTAGGGGGCAACCCTGGGCTGAGAAGATAATAGGGCCATTAGGGTAAGTGTTAGTCTGCCCTGCCCTCTCTCAGACCCTGCCGTCATTTGGTGTTTTCCTCGAACCGTTAAGCCTATAGACAGTTATGTGTCACCAGTGAATGTTTAAGTTCAGGGGTTACTACTCCCCTATCAAAAGAAATTTATATATAATTCTTTTGAGATTGTAGTACACTTGTCGGTATATACATACCTATACCCGCATAATCACTAATAAAGGTATTTTTAAAAGTCACTAATTCTAGAAATAATATATTTGAAAACTTGTGTGATAAGAAATCAAAATAGATCAAATTATTAGGCAATTATAGCATCCGGACCTTATCTGGACACACTCATGTGAAAAAGGCCTAAGGGGCATATAATTACTGTTTAAGGTCACTTAGGGGGAATAACTACTATGTGGGGGCACTAATGGAGCAAAATAACTGTGTGGGGGCACTAAGAGGGCATGAATACTGTGGGGGGCACTAATGGAGCATTAATACTGTGGGGGGTCACTATGGTGGCATTCTACTATAAAATAAGGTATATAACTACTGTTTGGGGTCTCTAAGAGGGCATAACTACTGTGGGGCAGAACTAAGGTGGCATTCTACAAGATTCAATACTGATAATGGTATGAACAGAAGCTGACTTGAATTGAGTGTTGTTCTAAGAACACATCTATCATATGCTATCATTTATGAGGAAATAACAAAAAATTATTTGACTCACCAAATCCATCTTCATCATGTGACCCTCATGAGGTAATTTAGGATAAAACCTATTGCAACATATATTTTTTTCTCTCTAGAAAGCGTTGTGAAATTCAAAAAATACTCAGTATGACAGGCATGACTCACAACTCTATTACCAATTAAGGGCTTCTACAGGACCTAAACAATCAGTGTTTTTGTCATCTCTATTTTATTACATTACAAGACTAGAACATTTATATAGTTATTACATTGAAGAAATGCATCAGACCTTACAAATGGAATATTTGTGTCCCTTAGTGATATGGGTGGTAACCCACTCAAGGATGGCAGAAGGAAATAAGCAGACACAGTTGTAAGGTGTTTTTCACTCATGGGGCAACTAACGTAATAGTTAAAACAGTCTTTTGACAGGCAACAGGCTTATTGGTTACAGTCTCCCAATGAGGGCTAAATAGCCTTGGTTGGAGGCAACAGGTTAATTAGGTATAGCCTCTTTTAAGTGGAAACAGGAAAATATAACATTGAGTCTCTTTAAAAGACAACTCACTCCACCTCTTTGTTATGCATTGCATCCAGCTCTTGGGTTGCAACACTCTGGCTTTGGTCTCCTCAGAGTGGCAGCAATGAAGACTGTATCTGCAGTTATCTCCATGATTGTCTTTCCACGTGTCATAGTACCACACAATCTGCAGTCTCCCAGGTTGCAGTATCTCTTGTCACAACCAGTGTGCAGACTCTCCTCAGTTGTGATATGCAACACATGTAACATCCTGAAGTATGTCACAAAAACTACTGTCACCCAGCTACACGATGTTAAGTGTATATGTGTTATCATCCTGTGTAATCTTACATTGCATTTTCCATTATATGAATTTCCTATATCTGTTTTATATAAATTGCTGTAATTCTCCATGTACCAGTAGGTGGCGGCAAAGTGTAGGCAGTCTATAGACACTTTAGTATATCTAGGCTGGAATAGTCCATTCCAGGCTAGCTCCCCCCTTTCTGAGGAGGAGTGGATTGTTCCCACTTCCTACCTCATGGGGAGGAAGGAAAGTTCTAGTCAGTGTACCAGGAGTTCTAGGTTGTGTTATTAGGAGCTTCCAGAACCAGGGATCCCAACCCTGGATCCCGCCTCGGCTGAGGCCAGGATCCATCTTCCCAGCTTGATCTATCCGCCTCAGCTGGTCGACCAGAGAAGCAGCCATCTCCAGCCTCCAGGAAGAAGCATACCCTGTGAGCCAAGCTGTGAGTACATTTCCCAAGCCCAGGAGAAGATAAGTACCTCCTCAGCTAGTCAGACCTATCGTAAAGCAGACTACAGACAGAGCAGAAGACAGATACCTGCCAGATCTACTAGGCATATGATAAGAAGCAGAATACATATAAATTCCTGCCACATATTGCCAATACCTGCCGGGACCTAAAGACTAAAGCTGTAACTTGTACGGATTTAAAGCTGCCATTAAGTAAAGACGAGTTGGACTATATCTCCTGTCTGGATCTCAATTATTCCATCAAAACTCCTATTGACAACACTCAATTTTATTGCATGTGAGCCAGGATACAGGAGTCCAGCCATACCAAGGTAGGAAACACCGTTGACACTACACAGAGACATTATCCCCCTCTGGCATTCCTCACCTGGTATATGAGCTATAACATCTTAAAGGGCCCTGCTACAGTACCTGCGCAAGCTGCAATTGGCGTCACAAACTTTTACACATATAAACTGACCCACTGCATAGCAACCCCACTGACCCAGTGTCCTGCTCATTGCACACACATAGGGTTTCCACCTTTTCTTCAAGCCAAACCCGAACACGGGTGGAACGCATTGGGACCGGAAGTTGCGTTCCACAGGCCGGAAGTGGGTCCAGCTGTGGAGCACAAGCTGTAACTGAGGAACGGGCCAAGCAGACAGAGAGGACAGTAGGGTAAAAGGAAACACAAGGAGGAACAATAGTAAAAGAAGAAATTTTTTCTGGTGATGACAGATTCAGAAACCCGTTTAAACACTTCAAATGTTTTATATACCTTTTTAGAAGTGACTACTAGGACAGGACTTGGTCACAGAGGTTGAAAAAACACTCAAACACTGCTGCACTGTCTGCAGGCAGGGCACAGTGGGCACTTGGCTGTCTGGGCACTTGGGCAGGCACTGGCAGGCTGCTGGACTGGAGAATGATTTCTCCCATGGAGCTCCCTGCCTCTCTCTCTGATGTCACTTCCTGTTCCTGACTTCCTCGTATCAGATGGAGGGACTGGGAGGCAGGGGAGGAGTGAGGGAGACTTGAACTCTGAAGACAGCGCTCTGAGGCTGCGCTAGCACCGCCCTGCGCTAGGCAGCTGCCAGCATCACTAGAGGGACTCGGGGAACGCTCAGCTGATCACCTGGCCGTGGCCTGCCGCAGTGACAGCTGCTTTTCCGATCGGCGTCTCGGTCGTTTATTTCTACCCCTAAGCTTCAGCCTCTACTCCAATGCAGTGTTGCACCCTTATTACTAGTAACATTCACCTCCACTATATAGGTAGTTATTCACAGGATTATTGCTGGCTTTGTTTCCTTCAGCGGCTTTCCAGCTAACTCTTCAATCTCCTGCATGCTTTTGCTCATGTGATGTGTTTGCATTTCTATTTATAATTTCTCTGCCAAATGCTCTGAGTTCTTTACAGCTTAAAGGAGTTGTCCAAAAATAAATGACACTACTATGGAAAGAACCTCTCTGGGCTTGTGCTCTGGCTCCTGTGAGTTCATCCCCGGCTTGTTTACTTCCTTCTGAAAACAGGCATGTTTACATACTCCACTGCCGCCAACCACTGGCTTCAGCAGTGACATGTCTCTTGTGGACACGTCACCACTGAAGCAGGTCATTTTGATCTGGAACTGGAATATTATTTTGCTCACACTGAAATAAACATGCACACTCAGCTTATTTAAATTTGCATATTTATGGGATGTTCAGGGAAACTGCAGTTTTAGGGCTCATGCACATGACCGTCCCCAAAAAACAAATCCACAAAAAATACGGATGACATCTATTTTTTTGCCGAACGGAAATATGGACATACTTTTTTTTGCAGACATAGAAGTGAATGGGGTTCAGTGAAAATCGCAAGCATCCGCAAGCAAGTGGATGAGGAACCAGCGTACTGCAGATATTCGTGTAATAACATAGAGCAAACTCATGCAAGTAAAAAAAAAATTGGGAGGGTTAGTGTGCTGCCTTCGGACTCGAAGAAAGTATAATTACGTAAGTAAAATTCCCACTTTCTTCTTCGTCCTACAGCAGCACAGAAGGGATCTACATATAAAAATCAAAGGGGGGGGGGAGCTCTCTTTTACTGCTGACAATACTGCTGTGCTGAAGGCTGAGTCCCTGGTTTGCATGTCGAGCCTATAATGCCAAACCAGCGTTGAAGATGACGTCCAAGAGGCTGCATTGCAAATGTCCAAAAGATGAACTTGTTGTCTCTCTGCCCAAGATGTTGAAGTCGCTCTGTTAGAATGTTCTCTTAAGGGAATAGGCGTCTCTTTACCTTCTAAAGTATAGGCCTTCGAGATCGTAGTCTTTATCCATTGACCCAGAGTGTCCTTTGAAGCCTTCATACCTTTTCTTGGACCGGAGAATAAAACAAATACATTTTGTTCTTTTCAAAAATGTTTTACCCTCTCAAGATAGCCAATTAATGTTCTTTGAACACCCAGAGTATGAAATCTTTTTTCTTCTTCAGGCTCCGGGTAAAAGACTGGAAGAACAGATTCTCTATTAATGTTATTAGAGGAAGCAACTTTTGGTATAAAAGATGGTACAGTTCTAATTCGGACACCATTAGGTAGAATCTTTAGATACGGCTCTCTTGAGGACAATGCTTGTAATTCCCCTAATCTCTTAGCACGTGATAGCAATGAGAAAAATTATCTTGTAGGATAACTAACTGAGATGTATATCAGATATAGGTTTGAAGGAGGGAGACCGTAAGTCTGTTCAGAACCAATGACAAATCCCAGATTGGTACAGGTGGTCTAACGGATGGTCTCAATTGTATAATTCTACTTCTTTTTCTTGTAACCACAATGAAAATTCCTTCCATAACTTGTTGTACACAATATTTGTAGATTGCTTCCTGGAAGATAATAAAGTGGTTATGACCTAATCCGATAATTCTCTTTCTCTTAGTCTTTCCCTCTCAGGTATCAGGCGGGTAAATGTAGCTTGTTCAGTTGAGGATGGTAGAGGTCTCCCTGTAGAAGAAGATCCAGGTACAGAGGCAAAGTCCAGTGATCGTTTTTTGATAGCTGAGACAAGACAGGAAACCAAGGCCTGCGAGACCAATATGGGGCTAGCAGTATCGCTTCTGGCACTTCCTTGATCAATTTGGTTATGATCTGAGGTAATAGCGGTGTGGGAGGATATACAGTACAGACCAAAAGTTTGGACACACCTTCTCATTCAAAGAGTTTTCTTTATTTTCATGACTATGAAAATTGTAGATTCACACTGAAGGCATCAAAACTATGAATTAACACATGTGGAATTATATACATAACAAAAAAGTGTGAAACAACTGAAAATATGTCATATTCTAGGTTCTTCAAAGTAGCCACCTTTTGCTTTGATTACTGCTTTGCACACTCTTGGCATTCTCTTGATGAGCTTCAAGAGGTAGTCACCTGAAATGGTCTTCCAACAGTCTTGAAGGAGTTCCCAGAGATGCTTAGCACTTGTTGGCCCTTTTGCCTTCACTCTGCGGTCCAGCTCACCCCAAACCATCTCGATTGGGTTCAGGTCCGGTGACTGTGGAGGCCAGGTCATCTGGCGCAGCACCCCATCACTCTCCTTCATGGTTAAATAGCCCTTACACAGCCTGGAGGTGTGTTTGGGGTCATTGCCCTGTTGAAAAATAAATGATGGTCCAACTAAACGCAAACCGGATGGAATAGCATGCCGCTGCAAGATGCTGTGGTAGCCATGCTGGTTCAGTATGCCTTCAATTTTGAATAAATCCCCAACAGTGTCACCAGCAAAGCACCCCCACACCATCACACCTCCTCCTCCATGCTTCACGGTGGGAACCAGGCATGTAGAGTCCATCCGTTCACCTTTTCTCCGTCGCACAAAGACACGGTGGTTGGAACCAAAGATCTCAAATTTGGACTCATCAGACCAAAACACAGATTTCCACTGGTCTAATGTCCATTCCTTGTGTTCTTTAGCCCAAACAAGTCTCTTCTGCTTGTTGCCTGTCCTTAGCAGTGGTTTCCTAGCAGATTCACACAGTCTGACAGCAGATTCAGAACAGTTGTTCTAGAGGTGTGTCTGCTGCTAGAACTCTGTGTGGCATTGACCTGGTCTCTAATCTGAGCTGCTGTTAACCTGCGATTTCTGAGGCTGGTGACTCGTATGAACTTATCCTCCGCAGCAGAGGTGACTCTTGGTCTTCCTTTGCTGGGGTGGTCCGCATGTGAGCCAGTTTCTTTGTAGCGCTTGATGGTTTTTGTGACTGCACTTGGGGACAGAAGGACTATCAGCTGTGTATCCACCTGACTTCTCCACAACGCAACTGATGGTCCCAACCCCATTTATAAGGCAAGAAATCCCACTTATTAAACCTGACAGGGCACACCTGTGAAGTGAAAACCATTTAAGGTGACTACCTCTTGAAGCTCATCAAGAGAATGCCAAGAGTGTGCAAAGCAGTAATCAAAGCAAAAGGTGGCTACTTTGAAGAACCTAGAATATGACATATTTTCAGTTGTTTCACACTTTTTTGTTATGTATATAATTCCACATGTGTTAATTCATAGTTTTGATGCCTTCAGTGTGAATCTACAATTTTCATAGTCATAGTCATAAAAATAAAGAAAACTCTTTGAATGAGAAGGTAGTCCAAACTTTTGGTCTGTACTGTAGGTAAACAAACTTTTGACTCCCATTGAGAGGAAAGGCATCCAGACAGTTGGGTCTGTCTGTTCTTCTGAGTGAACAAAACTTCAATGCTTTCTTGTTGTTCCTCGTTGCAAACAGATCCCATTCTGGACAACCCCATATGTCCACTATTTGATGGAAGTATTTGGGGTTCAAAGGCCATTCTCCCGGGGACATACTTTCTCGACTGAGACGGTCTGCTGTGGTATTGATCCTCTGATGTGAACTGCCACCAAACTGTGTAGCACCGGTTCCGCCCAGGCCATGATTCTGCTGCAAATGGCCTGGAGAGACAGGCAAAGAGTTCCTCCTTGTTTGTTCACATAAAATGCCGACGTAGCATTGTCCGTCTGGAGGAGAACTGCCTTGTTGTGGAGATAAGGCCCAGGAACTGAATTCTTGTCGTAGGAATCAGTTGAGATTTCTTTAGGTTGATAATAAATTTCTGAACTAAAGTCAAAGCAGTGTGAAGATTTGACTTTAGAATTTCTGGGGATGCTGCAAAAAATAGCCAGTCGTCCAGATATGGGACTATTCTTAGACCTTGTATCCTCAGTGCAGCCACCAGCACCACAACAATTTTTGTAAAGATACGAGGAGCCGGAGACAGCCCGAACGGAAGTGCCTTGAACTGATAATGCCACGTCTGATGATGAGTCTTGATCGCCACTCTCAAATATTTCCTTGAATCTTTGTGGATTGGTACATGTAGGTACGCATCCTTTAGATCTATAGACGCCATCACTTCTCCGGTTTGCAGGTTGCTTAGGACGAATCTTATGTTGTCTATTTTGAACTTCCGTTTTTTCAAATGATTGTTCAGAAACCTTAGGTCTATGATGAGGCGCCACTTGCCTTCTGGCTTGGGTACTGGAAAGATTCTTGAATAAACACCTGAAAACGCTTCTTCTTCTGGAACTGTTTCCAGCGCACCCATGTGTAGGAACTCCTGAAGAAGTGGCATAATTCTTATATCTTCTGTGGTATTTATTAGGAATCTTTCTCTTGGAAGATGATGGAATTCGAGAGAGTAACCAATCTTGATCAGATTCAAAACCCAACTGTCTGACGTGACATTTTCCCATGCCGCGTAAAAGTTTCTCAACCCCGCCCCTACAGTGACAGCAGGCCTGATTTTAGAATTTCGAGCTGAGGCTGGGGTATCTGAGGGCTTTTTCTTTCCCTTATCTAAGTAACAGGAACAAAATTTTCTTCCTGGTGGTTCCTGAGTATTACATCCACGAAAGGAAAACCTTCCTCTTTGGTTACGAAATCTTGAGGATCTAGATCTGAACGTCTGCAGGAATGCCAGTGCCTTCTCCTTTTTATTCTCTTCCAGGATTTTGTCCAATTGGGAGCCTATCAGTCTTCCCGGTTCAAAGGGAAGAAAACAAAAATTAGCTTTGGAGGTGGAGTCTTCCGTCCAAGGCTTTAGCCATATTGCTCTTCTGGTTGAGTTTGCTAAATCCATGTTCTTAGCTGTGATCCTTATTACGTCCAGAGGAAAAATCGCAAAGAAACTCTGCGGCTGTTTTTAAAGATGATACTTGGTCTGACAGTTCTTGTCTTGATATTCCCGTTTGGATATCTCTTGAAAGCTCACTAAGCCAGACCTTCAATGCTCCCGCAACCGGCACCAAAGACAACGCCCCTTTTTGTAAAGAGGCCAGATTATAATGAGATCTCGTAAGGAAGGTGTCCGCCTTCCGATCTACCGGGTATTTTAGTAAGGAAGAATCTTCTGAGGGAAAAAAGACCTTTTTGACAAACGTGGGACCTCTGGGTCAATTTTTGCCAGTAATTCCCATTCTTCAGAAGCTGCAGGATCTAGCTTATACAGGGACTTGAAGCGAGGACCTCAGTCCAGGCGCTTGTCTGGTCTCTTTCACTCTTTCTCCATAATAGTTTTTAGAACTGGATGAGCAGGAAAAACCCTGGATTTCTTTTTGGGAAAGTAATACAAACTTCCTTTATCCTGAACCGACTCCTCTTCCTCATTGCTTTCAAGACACCGTTTTACTCGTTTTAGCAACTTCTCTTCTTTAATAGAAAAAATTCTTCACTGCCCCCATCTGAGTCAGATGATAAATCAGAATAAGACGCTGAGGAAAGTGACATTTCATCTTGGTGATGATGAAGGAATCTTTTCCCTTTAGGAACAGAAATAGAGGCAACCTCCTGCATATTGTCTCTAAACCAGGCAAAACATTTTTTTGCTTCTTCTGCTAATCCATCTTGCGGATTACAGTCATTACAAATGTTAGACACTGCTCCCGGTGTTAAGGGTTGAAGACACGTAATACATAGATTTGCTGTAGTAGGCTGCGAAACAGGAGTGCGCAATTTATCTGCACATAAATCACAGATATCATCATGCAAATCCTCTGGAATTGGCAATTTGCATCCTGCACAAATACGGTGCTTGGACTTCTGTTTCCTTTTTCTCTGACTTTTATGGCTCGACATCTGAGATAAGAAATATATTTATTACAGTATAATTCTTGCATATAATATACCTCTATGCCTAAGAAGAAACATCTACCTTAGACAAACTCAGACTCAGCTGCCTGCCACATCAGCGGTGTGCTGCAGGCAACTGAGGCTTTATATATATGGAACAGAATCTACCCCAATGAAGCCACGCCCCCCTGCCCTTCCCATCCAAGGCGCGTCAAGAGCCTGCCTTCAGAGGAGGAAGAGAGCAGAGTGCGCATGCGCATGGAGGCCGGAACCTAGACAGGAGCAGAGGCATAAGGCGCGCGCCCTAGAAAGTTTTCTACCGCATGAGAGGATCGCTCAACAGGGGAGAAAGCGGCTTGATTGGAGCTCAGGACTAGGAGCAGATACAGCATGGAGGGAGCACTTACCATTTAACCAGTAAGTGTATATGGTCCGGCAGCAAAATTATAAGCCAGACAATGAACTGGCAGTCCGTGCACCTACCACACCGGTGTGAAGGAATCTTGCTTACCGGGACCATGTCAGCCAGGCAACCGCACTAGACGTAGACAGACGACTTGGTACAGGCATTACCAGGCAAATGCACTGGCAGGCAAAAATAGCCACCATACACTATACCAGGTCTAAGCCAGGAACACACTAGCCATACAAGATGGAGCCTGGACAACGCAAGGCCCACAGTCCATTCCTAGGTGGGCACTGGGTGGGCACTGGGTGGGCACTGGGTGCCTAAGGTGTGTTCAATCTGGTTAATTGATTTATTATTGGATTATTTCTAGGTGGGTGGTCCTAGAGTGGAGTACTGGGATGGAAATATCCCTTCTGTGCTGCTGTAGGACGAAGAAGAAAGCCTCATTCACACATCAATGTTTTGGTCAGTGATTTCCATCAGTGATTGTGAGCCAAAACCAGGATTGGAGGCTCCACTGAGATAAGATATAATGGAAAGATCTGCACATGTTCTGTGTGTAGAACCACACCTGGTTTTGGCTAAAAATCACTGATGGAAATCACTGACCAAAACACGGACGTGTGAATGAGGCATAAGGTTGTTATTTCATTCTAAGTGCAAAGTAAACACCATAAAAACAGAACCCAATAAAACATTGAATTGCACTTTTTTCAATTTCACCCCCAAAAAGTGTTTTTATTCTTGCGTTTTAAAACAAGATATAGTATCAAATGGTGCCATTAAAAAAATACTTGTCCCACATAAAATAAGCCCTTATGACTTCCGGTTCCGGCGCGCGCATGTAAGGGCGAGGAAGACCGGAGCTCTGATACCCGAAGCCCGTAAATCGAGCCACAAGACCCTCCGGGTGTGATTAAATCCTCCTATGACCCCCACTTGTGACACACAGCAAGTGAATGGAGAAATTCCTGAAGAAAGACGGCATGCCGAACACTCCAACGCGTCACTCACAGGGTGAGGAGCGCCAGCTGAAAGGCAAGATGGCAGCAGCGGAGAAGACGCAGAGACTTACCAGATCGGCAGCACAGCAGCTAGTCAGAAGCACTGATGTGGAACCGGAGGGTCCCGAGGTTAGTCTGGCCCCGGATCAGGATATTACTGTTTCCTGCCGAACCATGGCGCTGGAGGAGGCTAAGTTGTTAGCGCCAGATATCAAAACTACTCTGGAAGCCACAGTTTCGATGACACTTCTCCAGATACAAACGGAGGTGTCTCAACATTCTGTTCAGATAAATGAGTTAGAGCAGAGGGTAGCTCTGATGGAAGAGGAGCTGGAGCAGACTCAAGTAAAGGTGCGAGAGGTGCTATCGAATAACCAGATACGTAAAGACAAGCTGGAAGATCTAGAAAATCAATCCAGAAGAAATAATCTTCGGATAGTGGGGCTACCTGAAGATATCCCGCAGTCGCAATTGCTTCAAATCTTTGAGGTGGAACTCCCCCAGGCCTTGGGGCTTCAAGGCAAATGTACGGTCGAAAGAGCGCATAGGCTGATCAGTAGATGCAGAACGGGGGCACACAAGACCGAGACAAGCTATTGCAAAATATTTAAATTATGCCGCCAAAGAGGCGATTTTGAGGAAATACAAGGGAGCTCACCATCCGATTGTGCTGAGAGGCTCGAAAATATTCCTCTTTAGTGATTATTCGATGGAGGTTACTAAGCGCAGAAGAGCTTTTTCACAAGTATGCTCTACCTTGGTCAGGAAAAAAATCAAATTTGCGCTGCTGTTTCCCGCCACGTTGCGGGTATTTCGCCAAGATGGATGCATTGACACTTATCTCAATCCGAGGGAGGCCATGAGAGTGCTTGAAGAGAACACGGAGGTAGAGTCAAGGCAAGGAAGAGAAAGAAGATTGTCGGAATCTACCCATAATCGCAGGAAGGAGGGACTTTCGGATCCTCGATATCAAAGAAAATCGCCGACTTTTATGGAGCCCATAGATGACTCCCAAGGTTGAAGAGAGGAGATTCTGAGGACTTTTGTTTTGTATGGTGGGTTACCGGTTGATATTTAGAAGACTTAGGACACTTTTTGCTATATTGGTAGTTTGCAATACCAGGTCTTAATGGGGATGTTAGGTAGGGGAGATAGGGGAGATAGGGGGAGGGAGATACTGAATTTGTAATCCTGACTTAATAGGGAGGGGCAGTGAGTGGTTTAAAGTAAAAGTTATAAATATTACAAGGTGCAAAGGGCTTTGGGGGTAGGAGATTTTCCTTGATTTTTACTGTTGTGAGAAGATAGGGACACGGAATTGCGATAGTTCCGGATGATGCGCGAAAAAAGAGAAGTCTATGCAAGGAGACTGATATCGCTTATGGATGTTTGTTGTGTTCATGGAGGGGGTGGGGAGGGAAGGGGGGGGATTCTGAGTTAGGGAATGTTTGTACTGCTGCTTACTGCAAACTTATGCTTTCTTTACAGAGATGGACGGTCTAGGTTTTCTCCAGGCGTGTCTCTAGTAGTAGCTTTATTTGAGATGCCAGTATGAAAATAGTGACATGGAATGTGAAAGGTTTACGTTCCCAAACCAAACGAAATATGGTGCTTAGACACCTAAAGAAGCTAAAAGCGGATGTGGCTTTGCTGCAGGAGACACACCTGGAGGAAGGGGACCTATGGAGGATGCGTAAAACACTGGGTGGGTCAGGTATTAGGTTCATCATCAATTGGTAGGAAGGCCGGGGTAATGATGCTTCTTCATAAGAACCTTCAGTACACGTTAGTTAGTAGTGATGTGGATAAGGAAGGGAGGAGATTGAAGGTTGAACTTACTGTAGGAGGTAGACATCTGATCATATATAATATATACTCCCCTAACTCGGCACAAACAGGTTTCTATCAGGCCCTGGAGAACTTAGTTCTACAAGACAAGGAGCCACCCATGATAGTAGCGGGTGACTTTAATAGAGTAAGAAATAGTGTGGGGGATATAAAGCGGACGAGTCATAATAGATTTCTGCAAAATCCAGAGGGTTCCCATACACTCGCACCGATGTTAGAAACCCTAGATTTGGTCGATATTTGGCGGAGATGTCATCCCACTGAAAGGGAGTACTCAAACTATTCTTTTTCTCAGAGATCCTGGTCCAGAATTGATTATATTATGGTGTCTCCGGATTTGGTCTCGAGAATTCACAAGGCGGAGTTAGAAGACATATTGATCTCAAATCATGCTCCAGTTTGGATGGAACTGGAGGAAACTTTCCCCAGGGGTACAGACCAGGTCTGGAGAATGCCAAACCATCTGTTGATGGATAAGGATTTCATCGACAGATTGAGAGGTTGGTGGTGGGAGTACTCCCAAGATAATGAAGCTCATAAACAAAATCCTGAATTGTTTTGGGAAACTGCAAAGGCGGTCTTGAGGGGTAGGATTATGTCATATACAATAGGGAAAAGACGAGATGCACAGAAGAAATATGAGCAGGCCATTCAACAGGTCAGGTTAGCGTACACAAGATATCTCAATGATCCGTCAGAAGAAAACAAGGTGCAATGGGTTACTGCCAAACATAACTATGATTATTATCAGGAAGGTAAAGTCAGGTGGTTTGCAGACTGTAGACAAACCACCCTCTTCAAATTTGGAAACAAGGCTGGTAGATTGCTTGCGAATCTCTTGCGCCCATATACCAGACGCCCGCAAACATTTTCCCTAAGAGATGAGAAGGGTGACTTACACTCACATCCTAAAAAGGTGTTAGAGATAATGGAAAAATACTTTGCAGCTATGTACTCAAGTGCACCATATGATCCGCAGAGAAGGCAAGTGAGCTTTTAAGTCGGGTAAAGCTTCCAACCCTGTAGGCGGAAATGTTAAAGAGTCTTAATGCTGATATCACAGAGTCCGAGATACAGATAACTATAAAGACCCTACAAAATGGGAAGTCTCCGGGCCCTGATGGGTTCCCGGCAGAATTCTACAAAGCTATAGGACCGGAAATAGTATCTACGTTAGCTGCCCTGTTTAATGCGGTGCTTAAGGGAGGGAGGATACCTCCGTCTAGTAATATGGCTTATATTAAGCTGATCCCAAAAGCAGGAAAAGATCTGGCACAGCCGGAATCTTTCAGGCCAATCTCACTGATTAATCAGGATCTTAAATTGGCCTCAAAGATACTGGCTAATAGGTTGGCATCACTCATGCCTGATCTGATTGGGGAACATCAAGTGGGGTTTGTCAAAGGCCGCTCGGCGGTTACAAATATCAGGAAAGTATTAGCGGTTCAGGATAGTTAGCGAAATAGTGGATCCCGAGAAATGCAAGCCCTCCTTGCCGTTGATGCCGAAAAGGCATTTGACAATGTTAGTTGGAAGTGGCTAGATGATGTCTTGGATACATTGGCAGTGAAAGGGAACTTTAGGAATTATCTGGCAGCAATGTATATGTAGTGTCCCACTAGGTAAAAGGTGGGCACTGCACAGGTTAATGTGTTGCATTGCATTAAATGTCATGTGCTTGTTTTCCCTGTATTATCTGGGTGTCAGGCCTGTCAGGGTGTAATTTAGCCTCCCAGACGTTAGAGGGAGCTGGAGAGCCCTAGTTATATATAGGAAGGCCCAGACAGGGAAGAGTTAGTTCATTCCAGGGGACTAGAGGAGTTACTTCGTCCACCTGAAGCTCCTGAGGCTAGGATTAGCTCAGTAGAGACACCCCAGTTGCAGGACCCAACCTCCTGGGAGAAACCCACAGTCATCCACTTTACAAGAGAGGGCGATCCAGGGTAAGCTAAGTGACCCTGATGGGCAGATGAAGCTGGAAAGTGCAGCAAGAATCTAATACCTGAGGAAGATAGTAACCAAGGATTTAAGCCACCCTTTAGGCATCCGGGCCTTGGGATATAAAGCCAGAGCAGGAGTTCTAGAAAGGACAGTGTACATTGATTCTGAGGAAAGGTACAACCTGCTGCGGAGTGCTTGTGAAGTTACCCTCTGCGTATCTTGCATAAATATTGCCTGCCATTTTGTGAATAAGCCTACTTGTGGAACTGTGATTGAAAGACTGTACTACTACCTGCTGTACAAAGTTGGATTGTTCAGTAAAATTACGTTTGGTTCACTACTCTGCTTGTGTACCTCCATCATTCCAACTACCAACCGACGTGCCACCGTCCAAAGGCACTGGCGTTACGAATACAACAGGGACCTTGCCCCAGGCACTCAAAATACCCGTAACATCCAGGGCACCTCATCCACCATCAGGCCTGGTCCCTATATACAGAGTGTGCCCCAGAGGAACCGTGTCTACCTCTCCTTCACTGCCACGCGCCTGCCCAGGGTTCTCCAATACCGTGAGTAACCCTCGATTTCCCATAACCGTGACCTCACTTCGTCTATACCCTGCAGGTCTGGCGTGTTGCATATATGGGTACTCAGGCTAGGATACATATCCCAGGTTTCTTGTAAGATATATTTTGGCTTCACAGGGGGACAAGGCAGGGGTGTCCTTTATCTCCCTTGTTGTTTGACCTTGCTTTGGAACCTCTGGCCTTGTACCTCTTGAAGTCAGATGTGTATGAAGGGATCAAGGTGGGGAAGGTAGTCTTGAAACTCACGTGTTTTGCAGATGACTTGTTGATTTTTATGAAATCACCGAACACTCATCTGAAATCTATTTTGGAGTTATTCCATAACTATGGGGGGGGGGGGGTAACGGTTATTTTTAGGAGATGGAAATGCACAAGCCGAGTCCCAAATAGGGGTTGAGATACGTAAAGATTACATTACATATCTGGGAAATAAAATAGGTAGAACAGCATCCTCAATCTACTCCTTAAATTACCCTCCACTTAGGCCTAGTTCACACTTCAGTGTTTGGTCAGTGATTTCCATCAGTGATTTGTGAGCCAAAACCAGAAGTGGAGCCTCCACAGACATGAGGTAGACGGGAAAGACCTGCTCCTGTTCTGTGTTTAGAGTTGCACCTGGTTTTGGCTCACAAATCACTGATGGAAATCACTGACTAAACACTGAAGTGTGAACGAGGCCTTATAGCCAAAGTTATCAAGGAGCTTGATAAATGGAAGGACCTGCCACTGTCCCTGATGGGGAGAGCCTGTTTGATAAAAATGATCAGTTTTCTTCTTAAGCATACAGATTTTGGCAAATTGCAATCGGCGTTTGTAAAATTCCTCTGGAATAAGAAGAGGCCCCGAATAGCCTACAAGAAGTTGTGTTTAATGAAATGGGAGGGAGGACTAAATATGCCGGACATTAGGTTGTATAACTTGCCGGCCCTATTCCGACATGTACGGGACTGGATATGGAAAACTGATCATTTTTCAGCAGGTGGGGTGGAGAGGGAATTGGCGATGCCGTGGGATTTAGCGGCCCTTATTCATACTAGGATTAAGGATCTGCCCAGTGAGGTGAAGCAATCTGTTCTTCTCAGAGATACTATAATGCTTGGAAAGCGGTCAGGAAAATTTACAAACTTCCGATTTATTTGTCGCCCCAAATGCCCCTGTGGTCTTTGCCGGCTTTTCCGCAAGGGCGAGAAAATAGTCTGTACAAACAATGGAAGGAGAAAAACATTTCCACGCTCAATAACATACTAATAGGTCCAAATCATACATTGATGTCATGGGAACAGTTCGCAAACAAATATCAGCTGGAAACCTTGCATCCATTACCGTTCTATCAGCTTTCTGCTTATTGCAAATCCCAATCGACTTCCCTGGGGGAAGCTGATAGAATGACTTGGTTTTCAGCTCTTTTGAGGGGAGGTGGGGCTGCAGTCTCGCTAGCTGACACGTATAGACTTTTGAAGAATACGAGTTTTATAGGTCTAGCGAAAAATGTCTTTACACACTGGGAGCGAGATTTGGAGGCGGAAGATTTAACTCTGAAAATGAGGGAGGGGGTGGAGTATATTAGAAAACCAGTTCATAGCGAACAGTGGCGTGAATCGCAATTTAGGATCCTGCATAAAGCTACATATGCATATAATCTCTCATATTCTAATGCCCCAGCACACTATCTTAGGGAGTGCCCTAAATGCTCGCAGCCTAAAGCGGATCTTTTACATGGTCTTTGGAGTTGCCAAAGTATTAGGCCATTATGGGATGACATGATATCTTTTATTAAAGAGGTATGGGAGGTAGAGGTGAAGGCAGATCCTCAGCAATGCATATTTCAATATATTCCAGTGGGCCAGGATGTCTTGCAAGGAAAAGGGGTAGCGGAACCGGGGGTACATATTGTCCTCATGGCGGTGAAAAAATGCCTCTTGCGACATTGGTTGATAAATACTCTACCTACTAGAGAAGAAGTAGTAGGGCTGATAAAAAAGATCCTGTATTTTGAGAGACTAGAAGCGGGTAGAAGCAAGGAGAAGGCAGTGGCAAAGTTTATAAAAAAATGGAAGAAATTGATTGAACATACCTTGACGAGGGAAGAAATTAAGGAATTGATGACACCATTTGAGCTAACTAAGTGGTACCTAGAGGCAAAGGTGAGGGGCACACTAGTGAGTAGTCTTGGACAATATCGCATAATAGTAGTAAAGAGGGAGTGGTAAGATTAGTATGAGCAGCAGATGTTGGGATGGGGGAAGGGGGGGGGTGGGGAGGGAGATATGATTAGTTTTTTTGATTGTAAGATTTCCAATATGATGTAAACTAGCGACATAAAAGGATGTATGTGAATGTATCTGACATGGATAATGGCTATTTACCTCATTTTGTATATTATATGTAATATGCGATGACATGCTTTATACATCGGAATAAAGAAAAAAAATATAAGCCCTTAAAAAAAAAAAAATAAGCCCTTATATGGCTATGTGAACATAACAGTAAAAAACAAAAAAAACACTTATGGCCCTTGGAAGGCAGAGAGAAAAAAATAAGAAAATCGGCCAGGTCTGTAAGGGAATAAGGGCCGCTTCACACGAGCGGATGCCTTGCGTGGCATCCGCTCCGTGACAGAGTGCCAAGACCCGCTGCAGACTGCAGAGGCACGGGGCAGTAACATGACTGTTAATGCTCCGTGCCTCTCTGTGATCTCTTTACTACGAAATCACAGTGACAACTGTGATTTCGTAGTAAAGAGATCACAGAGAGGCACGGAGCATTAACAGTCATGTTACTGCCCCGTGCCTCTGCAGTCTGCAGCGGGTCTTGGCACTCTGTCACGGAGCGGATGCCACGCAAGGCATCCGCTCGTGTGAAGCGGCCCTAAGAGAACAAAAACAGACATCCCTTGAAGGCAGAGAGAAAATATATAGCAATGGGAAATTACATCAGAGGAAGTGCCCTCAGGCGCCAGTGTTATGGCAATGAGGAAGCAGAGAGGAAGGCCCTTCAGCACAGAACAATGTATATAAATATATACGTGTGTGCACCATAGCCTATCCTGTTAGTGACACTTTGTGCACTTGTCTTACTGACCAAGCGTTTTTCTTCCTTTTTTCACCGTCGCGTTCCAAGAGCTATAACTTTTACATTTTTCCGTCTATATAGCTTTATGAGGGCTTGTCTTTTGCGGAACAAGTTGTAGTTTTTAATGGTGCTATTTTGGAGTACACATAACTTTCTGATTATCTTTTATTAACTCTTTCTGGGAGGGAGATGGGAAAAACAGCAATACTGCCACTGGGTTTTTACGTTATAAATTTTATGGTGTTCATTTTTCGGTATAAATAATAATATCTTTATTCTCTGGGTCACTATGATTACAGTGATACAAAATACATATAATTAATTTTCCTGTTTTACGACTTTTTTGCAATAAAACCCCTTTTTTTTTGCATTACCACTTCCCAAGACCCATAACTTTTTTATTTTTCTGTCTATAGAGTAGTGTGAGCACTAGATTTTTGCTGGACGACTTGTATTTTTTATTGGCATCATTTTGGAGTAAATGGCGCTTTTTGATCGCTTGTTATTACGTTTTTTGGTGGCAACTAAGAATAAATTAGCAATTCCTTTTTTTTTTTTCGGCGTTCACCGTAGGGGATAATTTACCTGATATTTATGTAGTCCGAGTTGTTACGGATGTGGCAATACCAAACATATGCAGGATTTTTTATGGATTTTCAATGGAAAAAAAGCGTAATTTTTTTAAGGGATATTTTTTTCTGAATAAATGTGTTTGTTTATTTTTTAACCACTTAAAGAGAGTCTTTCACCTAAAATGACCATTATACACCACAAACATCATGATATCCATTACATTCCCCATATTATAATCTTACCTTTCATATTGCTGTCCGTCGCCTATTCTCTCTTAAAAACGCTTTTAATCCATATGCTAATTAGGTTCTGAAGGTGCCCAGGGGCGGCGTTTATGCGGCCGGTGCCCAGGCTCCACGGCGCTGTTCAAATCAAACCCCTCCCCTTTCACCCCTCTGGCCCGCCCTCGGTTCTTCAGATACCATCCTCCAGTCAATGACAAATCCGGCGCCTGCGCACTCCATTACCCACTAGGGCAGAGGCAGCAGAGCGTTTAATGCGCATGCGCCGGCCCGTACATCCCGATATTTTGGCAGTTTACTTCCGCCGGCTAGATCGGGAAGTACGGGCATGCGGATTAAACGCTCTGCTGCCTCTGCCCTAGTGGGTAATGGAGTGCGCAGGCACAGGCGCCGGATTTGTCATTGACTGGAGGATGGTATCTGAAGAACCGAGGGCGGGCCAGAGGGGTGAAAGGGGAGGGGTTTGATTTGAACAGCGCCGTGGAGCCTGGGCACCGGCCGCATAAACGCCGCCCCTGGGCACCTTCAGAACCTAATTAGCATATGGAATGAAAGCGTTTTTAAGAGAGAATAGGCGACGGACAGCAATATGAAAGGTAAGATTATAATATGGGGAATGTAATGGATATCATGATGTTTGTGGTGTATAATGGTCATTTTAGGTGAAAGACTCCCTTTAATAGTCCCACAAGGAGACTATAACAGACAACATTCTGATTTATTTTAAAATGCAATGCATTATCCCTATAGTGCATTGCATTTTAATATCAGTGCTATTCTGATATTAACCAGCAGGCTGCGCCAGAGATGCGCAGCCTGCTGGAATTGACTCAAGGCTGGTATGGGGCCTACACAAGACCACAGCCAACCTTCACACACATCAGCACCCTGCAATCGCATTTGCGGGGTGCTGATGGGAGACAGAGGGAGTCCGCTCCCTCTGTGAGCACTTTACATGCGGCGGGCGCATGTAAAGTGTCAAACAGCCAGGATCAGCACTTCTGCTGGTCCAGGCTGTTAGAGCACATGAGAGCCGATGACCCGTGCAGCGCTTAGACTGGGCAGTCATAAAAAAGCGGCAGCCCAGCTTAAGTGCCCTTAGTGACTGCCGTAAAAAGGTGTATGGGTGGTCACTAAGGGGTTAATAGTCTAACAAAATGTCATCTATGTATTTTTGTCCAGGTCCTCCACAATGTTCATCTTTAATCCGCCATCTTTGCCAATGATGGTGTATGTTCTTCTTGTACCTCAAGAGCGGGAAAACAGGGAAACGCCCAGCCCAAGAGCGGGAAGCAACAGCCCTGCCCACCGGGAACTGCCCAATGCAAGTGTAGGAAGTGAAGACTCCACCTCCAAGAGTACGCCCCTTTTACCAGTGTGTGCCGGAGAGACAGAGGAAGACAAAATGGCGCGTCTTCTGCGGCCCAACTGGGGTGACAAGCCCAAAGTGCAGGCTTCCCTGCAAGAAGTACGACTATCCCAGGTGCATCGGAACCTGGAGAAAAGGTCTGAGGCGTCCGCCGCGCCGGAGCGTCCATTCCGCCGCCCAGAAAGAGTGGTTCCTTCTTTTAGTTGAACCCCATAGTCCTGCCAGAAGTTACAGGCCACGCCCAGACAATGTGGGATTACAAAAAAAGCATTGAGGACTGGGTGATCCATGTCCTGGACCACCCACGGCCGGGGGATCCGCATCTAGAGAGACACCGGGGCACTATCTTATGATTTTCAGTGGAACATGGTAGCGGATTCCTAGCAGATGACAAAGATGGTGAGGAACTCTTTGTGTGTCATCGGTCTGTGAAACGCCCCTACCTCCCTCAGGCCCTCCATAGCTTATATAGCTTATATGTGGGGACCATGTTGAGTATACCCCCATAAACTCTCTCAAGGGATCCTTTGCTACCGGGGTGACCCTCCTCTCCAAACCACTTGTCCTTATGCCAGCAGCTGAGAGCTGGCAGGAGGATCCAGCAGCCGCAGGCCACAAGAGAAACCTCAGCCCCAGCAGAACCTATTGATCCCAGGTCTACCACCGCCTCCAACTTTTCAGCTGGGATACCTCACAACCACCGCTTTCTCCTATAATCCGACGGTGATTAACTACCAGCTGCCCTGGAAAATGGCATCCGCTGCAGCGAGAAGTTCCCAATCTCCATCACCACCACTGGAGATTTCCTGGCCATAGCCTTTACAGCCGGAGATCCCGAGACCCGTCTTCCCCGGCAGGAGGTTCCAGCTAGTGATGTCCGGATCATGAACGAATCGTTCTTTTGAACCGATTCAGTTCACTGATCCGGAAGAGTCGGTTCCTCTGACTGAGCCGATCCGATATGAAACGGCTCAGTCAGATCAGCATAGAGGCAGCAGTAGCAGTGTAATAGCCCCGCCCTCCAACCAATCAGAGGCAGCCAGTGGACGCTAGCCCCGCCCCCTCCCCGCCCTCCAACCAATCAGAGGCCGCAGCACTGACTCCCAGCACAGTGGGAGTCGCAGGGACTCAGAGAATCGTCTGAGTCTATTAGTTAAAAGAATCGAATGAGTCAGAGACTCATTTGATTCTTTTGAGTTAAAAGAACTGTGAGTCACCGAGTCCCTGCCAGGATCCCTGCTCTGCGGCTCCCTGTAAGTAAGTCCGTCCGGGGGAAGGGGGGGCATTGATCTAGCATGTAGCACATGTAGCAGAGCTGTGTGTGTACAGGGTGCATGCAGCAGTGTAGCATCATGCTACACTGCTGCATGCACCCTGTACACACACAGCTCTGCTACATGCTGTAGCAGAGCAGGAAGTCTGGTAGGGACTCGGTGACACGATTCTATTAACTAAAACTCTCAGACAATTATCTGAGTCCCTGCAACAACTATAAGCACTACATCACAGTCTGCTCACTGCAGCAGAGCTGTGTTTGCCAGGAGCCTCCTGACCTTCGGTTCACTTGAGAGCCGACTCAGCAAGTGAACCGAAGATTCGATGAGCTGAGCATGCGCATTGATCTTCAGTTCACTTGCCTCTGCCGGCTCATGAAGTGAACCGAAGATCCGATTCATGAATCGGTTCATTTGAATGAGCTGATTCAAATGAACCGATTCAGCTGAAAGATCCGAACTTCCCATCACTAGTTCCAGCAACATTAAGCAGCAAGTAGCTGCAGCTTTAGCCAGTTTGACCTGGTCAGTACCAGAAACCTCCACTAGAGGTCAGTGGAGCTCCACCATAGCTGCCAGCTTGGCTTACAAGAGGCAGAAGCGCCCTCTTATGTCCTTTAGTAGCTCAAGAAGCGAAGAGGACTTCAGGTTCCTCTTCTAAGGAGCCCCTCTACTTCATCCTTAAAGAAAGAAACATCCATTGGACAATGGGACCCACAGCATGGACTGCTTCTGAAGGGTGAGAGCTTGTTGGCCCATTTTCTGTTTCTGTTTCGTCTCCTGTTTGTTTCTCATGCAGATGGACATGGATTGTCAGGGCTCCATCCATCTGCAAAATATTCCCAAGTTGCGCACATCTGCGCCAATTCCTTTATTCCCCCTTCTCAAATTAAGTGGTAGCCCCCTTTGCAAAAAAAAAAAAGAAAAAAAAGGGATCTCATCATAACTGCTGATGGTCTATGCATACCCCATGTGGATTACAAATATTGACATTACTATCTCATGTGGATTACAAATGACTTTGTACTATTTGTTCCAGTTTGGTGCACTTGATCCTCCAGCATTTTAAGGAAAAGACTCTAATGTGAATTTGCACTATTTTTGCACTAATATTTTACAGTTTCAGCAACGTTCAAGTATTTAACCCATTGTATGTACTCTTTTACAGGTACAACAATGTGATCCTATGCACTTTTAAATGGACATTGGTAAAATAATGCAGTTAGCCAGATATCTAGCAACTTTGTTCATCGCTCATATGGACTGTCTCTGAGGAAGTTAATATACGTCACAAGCAGGTCAAACACCGTCAAGAGTAACCCCACTGCTAAAAATGTAAGTTTGGAGAGATCAGCCCTCATGGGAGTTCTGGGAGAGAATAGGCTCCTCCTCCTAGTTTCGTGTGTCCTAAAGCTTAGTGCACCACCCTATGGATATGTATGTTTAGCTACCTGTTCAGTCATCAAGGTGACAAAGCGTAAGGCATTATAAGGCCTTGGTGCTAGGAAGGGATTACAGGATGAAGTCACCCTTCTATTTGCGGGCTTCTCATAGTATCGTGGAGGGATTACAGTACATTACACACCCATGCTCCATGTACGACTCTGGCCCAGTCCTGTGTGGAGTATTTGAGCACTTAGTGAAGTATCTTTTTTGGTTCACTGGTTATACCGAGAGGGCAAACTGTGAATTGACACCCTACTCATACTGCCAGGAAACTAGTGGTAGCCATCTCTATGTTAGTATATGTATGTCATAATAATAAACAGTCTCATGCAGCACTCTAACTTTTCCTGGGTACCCTTAGAGCACAACCTAAGCACAAGCCGAGGGCGGCTTGGTTTTAAGTAAGGGGTTATGTAGCACCCCAGAGTGGTGTTACCACTCCTGCACCCTTCTACTGTCTTTAATGGTCTAGCAAAATGTAATCTATATATTTTTGTCCAAGTCCTCCACAATGTGTATCTATAATCTCTTTATGCAACTGTTATGCTCATGTAATATGCCTGGTTCACCAGTAGGTGGCAGCAAACACGGCCGACCTATCTTAGATAGAATGGAACTTACCATTCCATTCTAACCCCCCTCTGGAGAGAAGTGGGCCAGTCCTACTTCCTGCAGGAAGGGTGGGGACCAGTTAGTTCTAGTCTATCTTACCCCCTGCTAGGAGAAATGTGCGCAGGGGCACGTCTCTGCTGGAGGTGCCCACGCCAGCCAGAGCACCTCAAGCTCTGCTGGCTATGGAGGCCAAAGCTTGAAGCCTCAGGAGCCAGGAGGAAAGTTCCCCAGCATAACCTAGAGTCAGACTACAAAGTGAAGTGCAGCATACAGAATAAGCTGAGTTATACAGCCAGCTTGTCAGTACAGCACAGTCAGAGAGAAACAGATATAGCAGAGTGGAGTTTGCCTGCCAGTTTCATGCTAAAGCCTGCTGGAACTAAGACAAAGCCTGTAAACCGTTTTGGAGACCATTTATTCAAGTAAAGCTGCCATTGAACTTCATCTCAAGGTCTGGAGTCTTCTTTCAAATCCCTCAATTATTCCCCCTATTCAAAGCCAAAGCCTGGGGTCCAGCGGTATCCAGGTAGGAGCACCGTGACACACAAAAAGATACATTTAGGCCGCACTACACCACTCGACATTCCTACACCTGGGTCGCGTTTTATATAGAGGACCCTGGGGTGCGGCCGCCTGTTGCACACTGATCTGTGTCCTGCCGAACAAAGCAATCATCAACTCTCATCTATGTAGTCATAAAAAACTTAAAAAAACTAAAATATATATACACATACATACATACACAGGGACAGCATTAGAGGGAGGGGGCAAACTGGGCAATTGCCCAGGGCCCCCATGGTCTAAGGGGCCCCCTGCTTCAGTGCTGCTGTTCAGCTGAACATCCGAGGAAGCAAACGGGCGGACAGCTGAACAGCTGCACTTTACAATGCAGTGTACGGTCTCCTCCCTCACATATAAGAGAAATCATTACCACAATGCTTACAGGACCTGCAATAATGTCAGATCTAGGAGGCGGAGCTCAGCAGAGAACAGGGGATGAAGGACCTGTGATGACCTCACCATCATGTGACCAGAACAAGAGGCGGCGATCAGCAGTGCAAAAAAGTACGGTAATGAAGAAGAAGACCAGCCGTTTATGTGAAGAAGTATGGATTCAATGTAAGTGCCAGGGAAATGCTGGGAGTTGTAGTGCTCTCCTCTTATACCTCCTGTTATGTAATATCAGAGTACATTACAAGAGGAGGTATGAGGAGAGGACTACAACTCCCAGCATGTCCAGCTTGTTATGTAATATCAGAGTACATTACAAGAGGAGGTATAAGAGGAGAGGACTACAACTCTCAGTATGTTCAGGCCATTATTATATAATATCAGGGTACATTACAACACCCTGGATATGCTGGGAGTTGTATACCTCCTCTTATAATGTACTCTGATATTACATAATAACGGCTTGGACATACTGGGAGTTGTAGTCTTGTCTTCTACCTCTTCTTGTAATGTACTCTGATGTTACATAATAGCGGCTTGAACATGCTGGGAGTTGTAGTCCTCTCCTGTAATACCGCCTGCGGTAATGTGCTCTGAATTAGGGCCGGGATGATGGATAGGGGAGGGTAGTCATCCACCTAGGGTGCCACTTCGCTATCCATAAAGGGGGGCGCACTCATGGTGGTGCAACTTCACAAGCCTCAGATCGCTAGGGCTACTTTCACACTAGCGTTACCATTTTCTGGTATTGAGATCCGTCATAGGGGCTCAATACCGGAAAAAAACACTTCAGTTTTGTCCCCATTTATTGTCAATGGGGACAAAACATAACTGCACCAAAATGCATTCCGTTCCGTTCTCATACCGGAGAGCAGCATGCTGCGGTTTTCTTTCCGTCCTGGGATGCGGAGCAAGACGGATCCGTCATGATCCACAATGCAAGTCAATAGGGACGGATCCATTTTCTCTGCCACAATAGAAAACGGATCCGTCCCCCATTGACTTTCAATGGAGTTCATGACGGATCCGTCTTGGGTATGTTACAGATAATAAAACCGGATCCGTTCATACCGAATGCAGATGGTTTTATTATCAGTAACAGAAGCATTTTTTTTGCTGAACCCTTCAGGATCCAGCAAAAACACTAGTGTGAAAGTAGCCTAAGCCTCAAACCTGTGAGGCATTAGAACTGAGCAAGAAGCCGCAATGACATCACTGCAACCTTCTGCTCTGGGTCTCGCATAATGATGTCATCACGTGAGACCTGGAGCAGGATTGGTGATGTCATTGGGACCGCATGCATCAGGACGCAGCAACACAAGCCACAGGCGTTTTTTTTATTTTATTATACTAAATGTCCACAGGAAGGAGATCATTATATATACTTGGCACTACTGGGGAGGAATGGAGGAACATTATATACTGGCGCTACAGGGGAACATTAAATATATATATATATATATATACACATATACATACTGGTACTTTGGGGGGAGCATTATATATTGAAACTAGTGTGGGGCACTACAAGGGGACATTAGAGCCACTGGGAGCATTATGGTTATATTATTACTACTAGGGTACTGTAGGGGAGTTATTATTTGATGCAATATAGAGGGCATTGCTACTAATGGGGGCTATCTTGGGGAGTATTATCACTAATGAGGGGGCACTATTACTAATGAGGGCAGTCTGGGTGTATAGTATAGTAAAGTGTTTGTGGACATGGGGGGGGGGGGGGGAGCAGAACAGGCACAGTATTGGGGGTAGCTTCAAGAGGTTCTCTGGATTTTTTCATATTGATGACCTGTCCTTAGGATCAGTAATCAATATTAGATCGGCGGGGGTCTGACACCTGGCACTCCCGACGATCAGCTGTTTGAGCAGATGGCTTGTGCTGTGCGCGCGTGCCGTATCCCTTCTCACTTCCTGCTCTGCTGCTGTATGTCTACAGGACAGCAGCAGTGAAGAGCACGGTCCGTCTCCTCAAACAGCTGATCGGCGGGGGGGTCGGACGTCGGACTGTGTTTTTCGCACATTATTACAAGATGTGGGCCCCCCTTTTGATTTTGCCCAGGGCCACATTTTGTCTAAAACCGGCCCTGTACATATATATATATATATATATATATATATATATATACATATACACACACAGTATACACACACTGTATATTCACCAAGAGGAAAGCTATCCTTTGAATATTAACGTATTCTGTGTATGCATACTGCTTGAGACTTGCAGAGGAAACATTAGTTGTATAATTAGATTCATGCAGTTAAATGATCCTGCTCAGGCTTGTGTGGGTTGGCATCCTGTGGATGTGGTCAGTCTGGCGGTCGGTTGCCACGACAACCCTCCTCTGGCCTGCTCACCTCTGTTGGCCTAATTAGCATGATCTCATAAACGAGATGCAACAGATATGTGCCCTTTTTAGAAAGAGACCTATTTTTTAGATCATCTGTTGAAGCCAGAGATCCCACTCATCCTTGTTCAGTCACCTGATTAGGATCTTGTAATATGAGAGAAGACTATCTCCTCCTTCCTGGTCAGGACACAAACATGAGCTCATCTAATAAAGGGAAATACCGATTATAATCTAGGGAGGTGAGGCGGAGCGCTCATGTGACTGTGCATCCTGCCATGCATCTGCTTCTGTCTCGGGGTTAAAAGGAACATAATAGATTGACCTCTTTAACCAAATACCAGACGCTCTATGACGTTCACCCTGAAGACATGGCTCAGTTCTGCACTATACATTGCTGGTTTCAAAGCTTCAGTCTCTTAGCACAATGTAAATGTCAGATTTTATGCAGGATTTTGCTCCTCAGCGGCTTTGGTATCAACGTTTTCCAAGACTACGAGGTTTACTTTCGTCTTTATTGTTTACATGTCTTAAATCTCTTCTTGTCCATGAAAGGGATGTTCTATCTGTTATTACAATGCAAGTTGATGTCTGTCTATGTAATTTGTCTGATTTGTCTCATTCATTTTGGCGGAAAAAAAACTGCTCCATATGAAATGTGTATCCGCTTCCCACTGGCAGTTACCGCTTGCGTTTCTCAGTTGGTCACCAGTGTGACTTCATCCTAAGAAGAGGTTCTTGAGTTGGAAGAACTTTTGCACAATAGAAACTCCTGCATTTTCCTAATATAATTGTTAGAATCCCTGACCATCTTCATATATCTATTTGCTGTCAGTGGATGAAAACCTCCTTAAGAAGTCCATCTAGTCCTAACCTGGCTTTCAGCTCTGATGAAAGTTCTGCATGATTGTTGCCTTTGGCTATAAGCTGAATGGTGCTTCTGTCACACGAGCAAATAGTCCTACAACAATCACCCCTTGTGGTGGCAAAGCTGACCCGGGAACTAGGGGGAATAGTGTTTCCAAAGCCTGGAAGAAATATGATATTGCAAAGTTAAAAATGTAACTAAAACAAGAAAGAAAAACAACAGCTCAGTATTATACATGGGCAATGAGGTGGATTTTCATAAGAAATGCGCATCAACTAATGTGCAACAATGTCAACTAATGTGGGTACTCGGAAAATAAGCCATAAGGAGAACCATTGCCACTCATTAAATGGCAGAAAGATGACGGAGAGGCTGAGCTGATGTGTGGGTGTATGAGAGAAGGAGTACCTGGGGCATAGGTTTTAGCGGGGTTTTTGTTTTAATGACGATAAGGTATTATAAGGTGTTTTACCGTGTATTTTGATGGTCAAATAGTTAATTTTTTAAAGTCTACAGCGGTTTATCTTAGAGGAATATTGTGCTCTAGGCTTTTGAGAAAGGACAGCATGTGTGCTCCTCATAAATGTAGACAGAGCTTCCTTACTATACAATGAACTAGACTTTTCTAAGATATACACATTGATATTGCACATGGTGGTAAGTAATGGCCAGAAGGTGGTTTAGGGGTCAATCCACAGCTTGTTATAGGGATTTCGGTGGTAAACTTTGCTAGATACCCTCAGCTCCACTTATCTGAGGAGAAAACAAAAGAATCATGGAATCAGAATAAATCTGACCTGATTTACTAAGGGCTGTATTACCCCAACAGATTATCTGACCAATATCTGTCCAATCAAACCAATAGTTGGTGTGTATAACAATAGATCTGTGTGTAAATGGTCATCTGACCAATGATTGATCAGATCTGTTGGACAAATGCTCCACAGGGACTGAATATAGGGTAAGCAGGGGGTCTGATTATGGTAACTGCAGGCATTTGATTTATGCCATACATCCAGATTGTACCCATGCATCTATGTAAACAACAACGTTTATATGCGATTTCATATTTGGATGACCAAAGGCAACAAAAATCTTCACCCTTGACCTAAATTGGCCAATAATTGTCAATTTTCAAAGGTATATTCACATGTGATGTCTGCCACATAATTCTTTTCTATTGTGTCAACCATATTCTATCACTACGTACATTGTAAAGAAGGTCTATTGAGGTATCAGCTGAGAATCTGCCCTAGACAACAGATTTTTAGAGCAGTCTGTTTAGAGTCATTCCCTGGGCTTCCAATTACACCTACAGCATTATTCATGTCTTCATATTATGACAAAAGTGTATCTACTCATGTAAAGCTTTACAGAAGCTGGGAGGTCCATCAACCTTGCAAGTAACGGGACTTAACATGTGTCTCCAAGGTCCTCTTCATTGGGCTGGTTGCATATGGTTTTATTTATCTGAGGATAAAAGGAATGTACAAGTAGTAAGGGTGTGTTCATCACATTGTAAAGCTGTGATACTTGCACAACATGTGAGAAAGATGACTATCATATTGATTTTTTTTTGTAGACTGGGGGGGGGGGGGGGGCTTGGTTATTTTAACAAATCCTTCTCTATTAAAATATAGATATATTTTGCCTCCATATACAGTACATGCTGCATATTGCAGAAAATGCTGTAGGAAAGACTGAGGTTGGCTAATTTAACAATTTGAGAATAAATAGGCTAAGTGATAAATATATTTACTTTAAGTGTGATTAACCCCTTAAGGACCTCCACCGTACATGCACTTGTGGACGTGTTTTCTTTTCTATTTGCTTTTGTGCACAAAGGTATATAACTTTCCGCCCCTCATACTAAGGATGTCCAGTGTCAGCACACATGTCTCTCAGATAATCATTCACGAATGCAACCTTCTCTGCAGAATAGGGAGTTTGTATATGTTATCTAACTATTCCAAGTCAGTACATTACAAAGAATATTATTACAAAGAATAAAGAAGGTGATATAATAATAAAAAGCGACAGACCCAATCAGTACTTAAAGGGGTATTCCGGTTACCATAAATATAAATTATGTTTTAGACGAATTCATCATCAATAATTACCTAATATAATGTAAATTTCACATATTTACCTTTCAGTAGTTCTAAAAGTAGTCTTCTTCCTCTGCTACCCCCTGTATTTCCTCAAATTACCATGACATCGACCTGTAGTTCTGAGCCTTTGTTAGGTCGAGCATGCTCAGTGTGTTGCTATCAATTCTCTAGCTAAATGTCTCGTGAAACAAAGGGCGTGTTAGTGTGCTGGTGATCACTGAGTAGAGGGGGCGTGACCAGACTGAATATCAGGCAGCCAATCAATAAACATCAACTCACAGCAGTAAAGCTAGGGATTGTGGGGATTGTAGTCTTTGTAGTTTTGTGAGGGAAGATCGGGCACCATGATACTCTGTGTGTTGCAGGCTTACACAGGAAGCTAGACAAGTGGATTGCAAGGTAAATCGAAGCTTGGTTATATGTATAGGTATGGGTTCTGGTTGGGTCACAGCTGGCAGCCTTAATGCGTTTTTTCAAAAATTAAGTTACTTTACAGGAATACCCCTTTAATTAAGTATGTAGAATACCCTTACAACACACTGATAATCTGTAAATCAGTGTTCCCCAACTTCAGCCCACCTACAAGTTACTGTTTGAGAATATCTTACAGAACGAATACCTGTGGTAACTCTTGATGCATTGACACTAATTATATCATCCGCTCAATAATATTGACCGGTAGGTGAGCCTCAAGGACTGGAGCTATAGAACACTGTTGTAAATATACAGTGTAATTCATAAAATGCTTTCCCTCACGATAGGTCCTCTGTGCGATGATTTTGTCTGTTCATGGCTGTAAATGTTTGTCACGCTATAAGTACAGTAGAAAATACCATGGCACCCAATAAATCATGCATCAATAAGCTTGCTTTTATTGTACAAAATCCAGTGTGGTCCAGAATGCTTCATATATTCATAGTATACAGCCACTCATGAAAAAGGATGTTTTGGCATACCTCTCAACCGTCCCGGATTTAATTGGCTGTCCTGCGGTCCTGGAACGACTGAGGTATGTTGTGCTCTCAGCTGTCTCCATAGGACTCAGAGACAACTGATTGCAATGTTGAAGCAAAGCTACCAGGACTTGCTCTCTTTCAGCAGTCCTCTGTACCTTCAGTTGTGTCTAAACTCAATCACTGAAGGACCTGTGATGACATCAGCAGGCAGAGCTCAGCAGTGAAAGCAGTGTTGAAGGACCTGCAATGACATCATGGCCATGTGATCAGTTCATGGAGAGGCAGAACTTAGCAGTGAAGAGAAGTTGTTGGAAAGGACCTGCGATTGATTCAATGTAAGAGCCTGAGAGCCTAGGATATGCTGGGATTTGTAGTTCTCTTATACTCCCTCCCTGCTTGGAGTGAGGGAGTGCTGTTATTTACCTAGCACTGTAGGTTTGAAGGGAGGGGAGTGATGTCTTAACATTGGACTATATATTGGAGGGAGTGATTTTATTTACATAGAACTGTATGTTGGAGAGAGCTGGGGGAGGGAGTGATGTTATTTACATGGGAATTTAAAGGAGGGAGCTTCCTGTGAAGGGGTCACATATCTGGGCATAACTATTGTGAAGGGGCATATCTGGGCATAACTACTGTGAAGGGCACACATGTGGACATAACTACTGTGAAGGGTGCACATGGCATAACAATGATGAAGGGGCACATATCAGGGCATAACTAGTGTGAAGGGGGATATCTGGCCATAACTCCTGTGAGGGGGCACAATGTGGGCACAACTACTGTGAGGGGCCACAATGTGGGCACAACTACTGTGAGGGGCACAATGTGGGCACAACTACTGTAAAGGGGGCACAATGTAGGAACAACTCCTGTGAGGGACACAAGGGGGCACATGTGGGCCACCCAAAATATCCCTCTTTCTGCTTTTCAAAAGGAAGGTATGGTTTTGGTCATTTATTGAGCTTCCTCAGAAACATGATATTGCTGACCATTGCCTCCATGCCATCCAGCTTTCAGCCACAGTCTTATGTTACTGAGGAAGGTCAATAAACAACCTAAACGTCCTTTCTCATGAGTGGCTGTATAGTAAGATTATATGAAACATTCTGGATCAGACTGGATTTTGTACAATAAAAGCAAGGTTATTGATAAACAATTTATTGAGTGCTGTGGCATCTTCTTCTGGAACTGTTGGTTTACAAGCCCTCCACCTGGCACCACCACACTTTTAGATTGCTGGTGACATTGTTTATAACATGCTAGAAGTACAGTCAGACGATGACAACCCTTTTAAACATCCACTTCCAATACAGAGGCATCTCCATGAATTTTATCTCCTTGACCCTCTTTGCCTGCTCTATTATACAGAAGCTACTGTGATTCAGAAGGCCATCAATCACTGATGGGCCTCCTGCAGTATTTTATTTATGAAGTGCGTCATAGTACCACCAGCCTGAAAGCTATAGGAATGCAACCTCCCAAATAAGTAGTGAATCACTCAAATAACATTTCAGTACTCTCTTTTAAGAATATTCACTTTGGTGACTGGAGGAGACTCATCTCTGGCTTTCTCTCTTATCTTGACTGCAGGGTTATGGCCAGAGGTTTCTGGTGGGCAGATGATAGAAAAAATGATGGGAGAGCTTGTTGCTTTATCAGTGGTGCCGTGGCATATACAGTAGTAACAAAACGTGAAAATTACATAGAGGCAATTGCAATATGTATAAAAGATGTACAGTACTGCTGCATGAGAGGTGTAATGTAGTTAGCTTTCCAAAGCAAGTTCTTCCCCAGACACAAAGCATGCTAAAATGTCTGTAATCCAGAAGATCAGGTATATAGTGACGACTGAGTAGAGGTATTAGTTTAAAAAAAATGTGCACAGAATTATTATTAGTATTATATTTTTTTTTTTAAAAGGCAGCAGTCGAGGCTTACCTGGTCACGGTCTGAGATGGAGGCACGGATAATCGCCAGGAACTCAGCGATAATGGAAATATAAGAAAAAAGGAAATCCAGCTTCCAGACGACCAAATAAATGCTTTAAATAAAAAATGTGCTAAAATCCGGACATGTAGGATTTTAGCACGTTTTGTCATTAAAGCATTTTTTTGGTCGTCTGGAAGCTGGATTTCCTTTTTTCTTATATTTATTTTAAAGCACCATTAACTCCATGGCGCTGTACATCCAGACGGGGTTACACAAATATAAAAATAAACAAGAAACTATTAAGGGACTGGTACAGAGGGGTAGAGAACCCTGTGCCCAAGAGCTACAAGGGAAGGCGAGAACACAGTATCACCTACAGGGTATAGGCTGCATGCTCATTGCAGATGGTAGGCTTTCCTGAAAAAGTGGCTTTTCAGGTTACTCTTGAAGTTTGGATGTTGGGGGAAGAGTCAGATTTGTTGGGGTAGAGAGTTCCAGAGTAGGGGAGAGGCACATGAAATCTTATAGTCCATTGTGTGAAGAACAGATGAGAGGAGAACAGAGGAGGAGATCCTGTGAGGATCTGAGATTACGTGTGGGGATGTTTAAAGCTTTCATGGATTGTATCGATTTTTATCTCTATAATATGAGGCAAAGTCTTCAGCTGAGATGAGGGGTGTCGGAGGGGCATGGGGAGATGAGGTAGAGTTAAAGGTATTAAACAGTTGTTTGGGGTTACGTAAAACTGTATATAGTTGGCAATTTATATGTCTTGAAAATGAGAAGACTGGCCATAAACAAAAAAAACACCAACAAATTCCATATTTGCCTAAATTTATCATTCATACCCTTATTTCGATATATTATTCTTTCCTATTTTAATACATTATCAGCTGATTTTTTTACATTCTATCACTGAGGGTGGTTCTTTTTCAATATATAAATCACAGAAAAAAAATGCACCAAACGGATATGCCACTGACTATACTAGCTAGTCATACAAGCAGATATTAAAAGCTGAGACTTTTGCAAATACATATCTGTCAGGAACACATTGGAGCCCCTCATGCACCACGTCACGGTCTCTCAGCATGGCAAGGGTTCCTACCACTACGCTAACTATGGTGTGAACACGGTCTGAAGGTAATGAAATCCAGCTCACAGCCAAGCTTCCACACAACCACATAGCAGGACATACCCATATCAGACCATGTGATGGAGGCTACCAGGTGCAAAAGAATGTTAAATGCCAGGTGAAGGCACATTCAATACATATGGAACAAAATCACAGAAATATAGTGGCCAATATGGGGGAACTGTAGCGTGTTTCTCATTGGGGGAGCATTTCCTCAATATTACCAGTCTTGCTTGAAATAGTATCTTACAGAGTATTTGTCTTTAAGATTTCTGCAAACAGCAGTATATCCCCAATATACAAGCCATTGGATCACCATACAGTTGTACTCCTAACAATTTATTAATCCACATTATTATTTCGGACCAATACCTAAACAGTTTAGGACAACTCCTTTTTAACAATAAGGGTGAACGATATAACACAGGCATGCTCAACCTGCGGCCCTCCAGCTGTTGCAAAACTACAACTCCCAGCATTCCCAAACAGCCTACAGCTATAGGCCTACAGCAGGGCATGGTGGGAGTTGTAGTCTTACAACAGCTGGAGGGCCGCAGGTTGAGCATGCCTGATATAACATATGTATAAGGCTACTGTCACGGCGGGGAGTAGGGGGAAACTCCACACGGTACAATGTAGGCTGGCGGGATATGCCACTATTCCTGGAAACAGGAATAAAGAGAGCAGGTCTAACACAGAGGTGGGCAAACTTTTTTACTCGTGGGCCACAATGGGTTCATATATTGGACCCGGGAGCCGGACCAAGAGTAGATGGATGGGGCGTTTGTGTGAATTAATATAAATTAAATAAAAATTTCGTAACATTAAAGGCATAAAAAGAGTTATTGTACAAAACTTGTTTGCAATGTATTTCTTTCATAACATAGTATGTATAACTCACCTTCAATTTTAGTGGGAACAGTGTTGTTGGTCTCTCTTTTTTGCTAAGGCATCAAAGACTGGAGTTAGCTTTGTTGTTGCAATTCGCTGAATAGATACTGTGCTAGTATATAGGGCCCCCATAGTGCCCCCCATAATGTTCCAGTATTTAGGACCCCCATAGTACTTCCCCTCTTCTCCATAGTGCCCCCCATATTGTGCCAGTATATAGGGCCCCCATAGTGCTTCCCCTCTTCTCCATAGTGGCCCCCATAGTGCTTCTCCCTCTTCTCCATAGTGCCAATCCATATTGTGCCAGTATATAGGCCCCCCACCCCCCTTCTTCCCACAGTATACTATAAATAAAAAAAACAATAAACACATATACTTACCTTTTCTGCTGTCAGTGATGCGATGCAGGCCTCTTCTGGCCTGTTTCCTGCTCTGTATGCTCAGGTGGCGCGATGAGCCGATGATGTCATCACGTTGCCTGCACCGGCCTCTGATAGGCTACAGGTACTAGGCCTGTAGCCTATCAGAGGAACGGACAAGGGAGACGCCTCTCCCCTGCTCCTCCGCACCATTCATCTGTATCGCTGTCCTGAGGATCGTAGTTTTACTCGCAGCTTGTCCTTTGTTTGGACCCTGAAATTGGACAAATAAATGATTAGACTTTCTAAACTGCTCTGTAGAATGTAAATATTGTAACACACTTCGCCTGACATCAAGATAATGGAAATTAGACTGCCTAGAAGAACCTTCTGGGGGACAAAAGGAAGGTAAAAATACTTCTTGTTGACAATGAAATTTGGAAAAGACTTTTGGTAAAAAAAGCAGGAGAATGTTTTAGGATAATTCTATCATTCAGGATAGTCAGGTAGGGGGCTTTACAAGAAAAAGCCTGGATCTCACCCTCTGGCTGTGGTGATGGCCGCCCAAAAAAAACGTTTTAAAGGAGAGGAATCTGATTGGCTCGAAGGGGGAAATTTCGGAGGCCCGACAATATCAAATTTAAATCCCAAGGTGGAACAGAGGAACGGAAGGGAGGTCTAATCCTAAAGGCCCCTTTAATAATTCTTTTTATTAGATCTACTTCTGCTAATTTAACATCTAGAAATGCAGACAATGTGGAAATTTGTACCTTTAGGGTACTTACTCTGAGACCCATGTCCAGGCCCTTCTGTAAAAAGTCCAGAATGATTCTGATATCTGGAGCCATGGACGGGTCCCAGGAACCTACGGAGAAAACCAAAAAATCCTTCCAAATTCTACAGTAGATTTTGGAGGTGACTGGTTTCCTGCTTTTGAGCAAGGTATCGACCACCGAGTCTGAAAGTCCTTTTTGCTTCAGGATGTCGCGTTCAATCTCCATGCCAAGAGGTTGAGGTGTGGGGAGTTCGGATAAACTACCGGCCCCCTGAAGCAGCAGGTCTGGAACTTGAGGGAGATGCCAAAAAACTAATTTGGATAGTTGTAGAAGGAGAGAAAACCAGGAGCCAATAAAGGGCTATCAGGATAACCTGACAGTTCTCTTCGATGATCTTCGCCAGACACCTGGAAATGAGAGGAACAGGAGCAAAAGCATACAAGAGGCCCTGTGGCCACCGGGCAGAGAACGCGTCCACTAAAAAGGGTCTGTCCTGATAGGATAGGGAGCAGAAGGGAATTATTTTCTTGTTTTCTTTCATAGCAAAAAGATCCAGAATAGGGGGGGCAGAGCCTGACTAAGCAGCAAGAAGGACGCCTGAGCTTTAGCTCCCATCACACTGACCAGCATCCAGTATAATCCTGCTTCCTAAAACCCTCAAATATGGTGAAAATCAGTAGAGACCGTGCTAAAGACTGTCCTGATCACAGCGGTCCCAAGAAAAATCTATCCGAATACCTGAGCAAGAGGCCGCTGGCCTCCTCGGCCCCTATACCCAAGATGGCGCTGGGCTCACAGTCCACCTCCGCCGCAGATGCCGACTCTTAGGCTGAAAGCCTAAATGAGGAGGGAGGGAATACACTAGATACACTCTCTTTTTCTAAGAAATACTTCAAAAAAGCCCTTGATGGGGCTCTAGCTCCGGTTATGAAGGAACTAGCGGACATTAAAATGGAGATGAGACAAATAGGCCATAGAGTCAAACAACTAGAGACTAATCAAGCCTTCTAAGGGAACCACAGTGAAGTAGTCGCCATCAGCATTGCAGCCCAAAATGTTGCCATATCCACGGCGTTCATGCTGATCAAAGATCAAGAAAACAGAAGCCGCCGCAAGAATGTGTGCATCAAAGGCCTACCGAAAGCTGTCTCCCACAAGGAGCTGAGAAACGCCATGATACACTTGTTCAGTGAAATATTGGATGCAGAAAGAGCCAGCTCCATCATTATTGAAAGAGTGCACAGGTCGCTGAGACCCCCTCCTAAAGAGGAAGACCCGCCAAAAGATGACGTATGCGGGCTCCTTACCTATGTGGACACGGCAGCGATCCTAAAAGGCGTCAAAGAGAAGGGGGAACTGACCTTTGAAGAACATAAAGACGCGTTCTACCAAGACATCTCCCCCTCCACGCTTATAAAAAAAGGTGCACACTTAAACCTCTCTGCGACCATCTTCGGGCGCGAAAGGTCGCATACCGCTGGCAATTTCTATTTGGCCTGCAGTTCTCCGTGGCGGGAAAGAGATGCACCATCAAAACTCCGGCAGACCTCAACTACGCCTGGTCTCTTCTCAACATCGACCCCTGGACATTCCTCCATTACCGAGGATAGCACCGTGGTCAGATGTTCGCTGAACAAAACCCATGTGGTCCAAGAAATCCACAGGATGATTATCGGGACGTTGTATTTGAGTCTACATCTCACAGTATCTGGACTCAGGTTATTTAGTTCTAATAGGATGTTTTTTCTATACTTGCCATAATTGTCACCAACCTTTTCAACATTTTGCCTATATAGGCCCCAACGGTCTTCTCTCCTGTCGTTGGTGCTTCACAAGGCCTCAAAGTTAGGTTACAAAGCCCAGGTGACCCAAAGTTCATATATTGAGGGCTTTACTTATAGATTTGATCGTTGGGATTGTTCTCTTCCCAGGGTATTTTCCCTATATGTTAAATGACTTACTGGTTGTCTGGTCTGTGGTATCAGTTCAGGACTGACTATTTTAAGTCCCCCTGTCACCACATCTCAGCCCCTTTTCGGGGAAAGAAGAGGAAAGTATGAGACATTTCTGTCTATTAAGCACATGTTTGGTTTTACTGTATACTGTATAGTTATGTTCTGGCTAGTTGTTGTGTTTTGTACTCTCCCAGTTATTGGGATTCCAGACAAGAGATGGCAGATGATAGACATAAGATCCATGAGAAACATTAAACATGGTAGCTGATATTAATATTGTATCATTTAACGTCAAAGGTTTGAACACACCCCAAAAAAGATCACAGATCCTGACCTTATTAAAGAAAGACAAGGCAGACATATGTTTTATACAGGAGACACACCTGCGAATTGGTTATATCCCTAGATTCCCCCAAAATAGATATGGCCAATGGTTCCATAGCATCGTTACATCAGCATCTAGAGGAGTAAGCATATGAATTAGCAGACATATCCCATTCACCACGATATTGAGCCTACAGGATGTTAACGGGAGGTTCCTCTTTGTAAAGTAAACTTAAACAATTTGCTGAAGGTATGATCCTGATTAGAGGTGACTTTAACATCACCCTTAATCCCCTACTAGATACGTCCACTAGCACCTCGGTTCACTCCCAGAAGTCCCTGAGTCAAGTCCACAAGACGCTCAGAGACTTACACAATGACACATGGCGGTTGCATAACCCATCCTCTAGGGATTATTCCTTTCAGTCTTCAGCCCACTCCTCCTCCCAGAAATTGGACTACATCCTAACACTTTAGTCAGTGTAATCAAAAGAGTGGGGATTGGAGCTATAACGGTGTCAGATCATGCACCGTGTTGTTAGACAAAGAGGTAGATATTGCAAACATTTCACGAAAATTACAATACTACTTCACCGACAACCCCCCTGAAGACACGTCCACCCCGATAACTTGGGAAGCTCAAAAAGCCTTTATCAGGGGAGAGCTTATAGCCTTGGGCACTAAAATTAAAAGGGAACGCCAGAAACTGCTGGACTCCCTTCTATCTCAGATATCCACCATAGAGTCATTACACAAAAGATCCCAACTAGTTGGTGCTAAAGGCGAGCTGACACCCCTATGCCAACAACTTAAGGATCTCCTGAATCTGCAACATGCTAAATACTACCAATATACCAAATATAAATACTACGCCCATGGCAATAAAATGATGACATACTGTACCTCATTAAGAAACGAAGGGACTCGGGATATATCCATTCTATCCAAACGGGTGCGGGAGGCAAAGTTAAAGAGACTAAAGAGGACACTCAGGAATTGCACAGGAATTTGTTAACTTTTACCACCAATTATATAACCTCCCTAGGAACACATGATCCCCAAAGAGGACACCCAGAACAGAGACTATAGACAGATTCCTAATGAATCTTTCGGCAGAAGATAACCTTCAGCTAGTCCAACCGATCACAGCGGAAGAGATTTTAGAGACACTGAAGTTGATGTACCTATACTATAGATCCTTCACCTTCATTCTAGTCCCCAAACTGGCCGCCTGGTGCAACTTACTCTTATCAGTGGCCGAGCTCCCAAAACAGGCACTTAGTGCAACAATAACCATATTGCCAAAAGAGGGCAAAGACCCTGAGTCATGTGCCTCTTACCGCCCTATATCCCTAATAAATGTGGATATAAAAATTTGAGCAAAAGTCCTGGCCCTACGCCTAAGCGGACTGGTTCCCAAGCTGGTGCACCCAGAGCAAACGTGGTTCATCAAAAATAGAGAGGGGAATCATAACTCAGTCAGGCTCATCCATGCTATAAAATTTGCAACTTCTAGGAAGATACCGTTGCTAAGATTACTTAGCACAGACGCAGAAAAAGCTTTTGACAGAGTGGACTGGGCGTTTTTACACAGCGTTCTTTAGCGTTTTGGCGTTCCATCCGCATTCGCCCAAGCGATCTTGTCCTTATATAACTAACCTAGTGCCAGAGTGAGAGTCAATCGGACTTTGTCGGCTTCATTTGAAATTTCCAACGGGACCAGACAGGGGTTCCCCCTCTCTCCCATGCTCTTTATCCTGGTCATGGAAACCCTGCTTCAAGCAATAAGAGAGCACAAACACATTCAGGGACTGAGAGTGGGGGAGGTGATGCATCAAAATAAAGCCTTTGCAGATGATTTGCTAATCCTGATTACCAATCCTGCCACTGCCTTTCCACATATAATCAAATTGTTTGAAGAATTTGGAACACTTTCCAATTTGAAGGTCAATTACACAAAATCGAAAGCCATGAACATATCCACACCCCCGGGAAAATTGCCACTTTACGCAAAACGATGCCCTTCAAATGGCAACGGACCCAACTGAAATACTTAGGGATATATCTGACCAAGGACATAACAGGCCTCTATGGTGCAAACTACCCTTCTTTGGTAGGAGAGATTAAAAATATGTTGACCTCATTGTCCGTCCCCTTTCTCTCTTGGATGGGACAAAATAATTTACTGCGCACATATGTGTTACCCAAACTTACATACATGCTTCTGTAATGACCGGCAACACGCACAGGGAGGAAAAAGGGAAAGTCCTGCCCAAGGGAGAGGGAAAGGTGGTGACCCCTAACTCTCCTTGCGGCTGGCACCTGACTGCCCTGACGTCCCTAGACGGGTTCCTCACCCGTGCGGCGATCACGTGCCTAAACCCTGGCTTTCCCTGGAATGAACCCTAGATAATGAACGGGCCGGTGGGATCGCTAGTCCTCACCACTGACACTAAGAGGGAAACACCAGGGAGAGGACAGACAAACACAGACAAACACAAACACCCAGGTGGACGACAACAACTGTCCACAAAGGTCCAACAGGGATCCGGAGGGTAGCGTTCTGGATCAACTACCAGAGAACGCAGCAACACAGCTCCAGTGGGTCAGAATAGATGTCCAAGCAGGGCGCTATATATCTGGCAACCAGAGAAGTGTGAGAGGGGAATATAAGGAGGATTGGGAGTGCTGGACAAGGAACAGCTGAGAGAAGGAGCTACGGATCCCTGAGTGAGCCAAAAGGGTTCGCAAAGCAAACCCAGAAAGCTACAATAAGGAAACATCCCTATCTTACATAGAGCGTGCAGCCAACCGCTGCGACCTCCTGACCCCGGGTACAACGGAGTCAGGCGTGGCTCTTGACACCCTCGTGACAGCTTCAGATGGTCCCTTTTTTCCTTGGCAGGCCATTCTTCCACATGGTCAGGTCCATCTCCTCCTCTTTCCTATGGCAAAAGAAGAAACCCAGATTATCTTATGACAAGCTTATCCTTCCATGCTCTATTAAGGCTTTGGCCTAACAGACGTAAGGACATATTATAAAGCCATTCAGATGAGGCGGTGGATCTCCCTGTGTGTGGAGGGTAGGGCTGTCCTAAGGGTGGACATAGAGAGGGCTGAACTAACCGACCAACAAATGGCTAGTCTATGGGGCCTGACCAAGCCCAAAATGGCAATCACAGGCCTAAGAAAAAGTGTCTATTACACCTTCCAATCCCTTCAAGATAAGTCCCCTATATTGTCTAACATCCCAATATTTCTACCCAGCCAACTAATCCCATATTATGTCCTTCCCTCTCGCACTCAAGCCCCCAGCTTCTGGACAAGGTTTAAAGATAAACCTGTTATAGAGCTCCTAGCTGAGATAGGCACGGAAAATAACATCCCACAATACTGCTCAAACTGCCATAAATTTTCTGGAAACTTCTGGGCTATCAAGCTCCCTCCAGAGGATCTTTCCTGAGGGGGAAAAAAATGGAGACCCCACTTGGCTGGAATAAGCCAATGTGGACCCATTTAATACTAGATGGATCCCTCTACTATATAATACACTGCTTTCACTAAAGCAATCACACCGTCCAGCCTACATAGGAGAATGGGAAAAGGAGCTAAATAGGAAGTTCACGGATCTAGAAATAATAACAATCCGCCTCTGATCCCATGGCTTTTTCCAGGTGTGTGCGCACACAGGAACACTCCTTTAAAGTCCTAACCAGATGGTACAATTTCCGAAAGAAATTGTTCCAGATAGGCCTCTCACAAGATGACAAATACTGGAGATGCCACCAAAAGTCTGGCAATCTCCTTCACATTTTTTGGTCATGCGCTGCCTTACAAGGGTTCTGGCAAGAGGTAGAAACAAAAATCAACATGATATATAGTACACATATAAACTGAAGCAGTACTATTGTGGCTTCTGAATGCTATATGGGTGCCAACGGCATTAAACCTGCCAACCCTGCTAGTGCAAACAGCACGCCTTTTGGTTCCTCTTAATTGGCTAAGCACGAAATCACCAACACTCACTTGATAAACTCAACCAGATCTATAGATTAGAAGCGCTGGGCTAACAGGAAACATGAGAAATTCAGCAAGCTTTGGTATCCGTGGACACATTTTAAAGCAACTCTGGGGACACAACTCAGCCTGAGTAACTCCGGGGACTTAGGTTCCTAGTAACAACCCAACCCTTCCCCCGCCATCTACTTTACCCTGTCATACTAGATCATGTCCTCTCACTGCGGTACTTACCTATGTAGCGCTCGAGAATGTAGTAGAAGTTAAACACCTCATAATCCTACAGGTTTTTTTTAAAGTTTTTTTTAAGGTAATAATTATGTTCTATTGCTAATGGCACACTTTATTTTAATTATATTGAATTGTCTGGATGTCTCCTTGTTGCCCGTTGCATAGGGAGTTATGCAATTGACTCTGTTAGAAATGTTTGAGTTGTAAAATTCCTTTATTGCTCAATAAAAATATTTATTTGAAAAAAAGATCCAGAATCGGAGACCCCCATTTCTTGCAGATCTGATCAAATATCTTCTGGTTCAGCGACCATTCCTCCTCCCTGAGTGCTTTTCTGCTGAGGAAGTCTGCTAGTATATTCTGTTACCCTTTGAAGTGGACTGCTGAAATGGAAAGAAGGTGTTTCTCTGCTAGTATGAAAATACTGGCTGCTATGGTGGCTAGTGCTTTGTTTCTAGTTCCACCCTGCTTGTTGATGTACGCTACCGTCGTTGTATTGTCCGACAGGACTTTTACATTTCGGTCTTGAATTTTTGGGAGAAAACCTTTTAGTGTTTTGAGGACCGCAGACAGTTCTTTTACGTTTGAGGAGGCCTTTAACGGAGACAGGTCCCAAGAACCTTGTATCATCTGCTGGTCACAATGTGCTCCCCCATCCAGAGCTTCTTGCGTCTGTGGTGATGACTACCGCATTCTGCTGCCGCTACGGTAAAGGGAGGACTTTATTCTTTGAGGAATTAATATCTTCTTGTCCAGGGATGACTGGTTTCTGTCTCAGGAAGAGAGGAGAATAGATTGCAGTACTCTGGTGTGGGCCTGGGCCCATCTCACCGCTGGAATGGATGCGATTAAAAGACCTAGCACAGTCATAATCTCTCTTATCGAGACTTTCTTTGCTTGCAGGAACCAATTTATCTTGTTCACCAAGGCAGTCTTTTTTTCTGGAGGAAAGAAGGAGGACATTATGCTTTCTTTTTGCATGGGCGCAGGTCTAATTTTTCTATATTTATCAACCAGCCTAGGGCGAACAGAATCTCTTTTACTGCCGAGATCTGATCCAACAGAACCCGCTCTGATCTTGCTGCCAGAAGAAAGTCGTCGAGGTAAGGGATAAATAGGATTCCCTGCTGATGGAAGTGGCTTGAAATTTCTGCTACCAACTTGGTAAAAATCCTTGGTGCAGGGGAAAGGCCGAAAGGGAACGCCTGGAATTGGAAGTGTTGAAGTTGATTTTTTACATAGATGGCTAATCTTAGAAACCTCTGGTAATCTACATGGATTGGGACGTGATAGTATGCATCTGACAGGTCAGCTTGAAGCAATCACTTGTTAGGAGGTTTACCGTCGATTTTAATGTTTCCATTTTGAAATTTTTGTAGGTCACAAATTTGTTTAGGCTTTTTAAATTTATTATGGCTCTGTGCGTGCCATTTGGTTTTTTCACAAAAAATATTGGTGAGTAAAATCCCTCTTTTTTCTGAAACCTTGGTACTGAAATTAGTACTTTCTTTTGGATAAGTAGAATGATCTGCGACTCTAAGAGAAGCTGACTCTCTGGTTTTAAGGTTTCGTTTATCATGAATCTTCTTGGAGGGTAAGAGTCGAACTCTATTTTGAGGCCTGACCGGATTAGAGATAGAACCCAGGGGGAGGGAGATATTTTTTCCCAGGCCGAAGAAAAAAAATTTAGTCTTACTCCCACTGAACCTCTGGTGTCATTTATTAGTTTGTTTGGTAGACTTATCCTGGTTGAACAGGAACCCCCTTCCTCTGCCTCTGGATAATTGCCAGCGTGAAGAAGTTTCTCTTTTCACCTGGTCTTGTCTGCTCCTCCTTTGCGTACAAAAGGACAGTCGTTAAAAAAAGTATTTAGATTCCATTGGGAATGCTTTTTTCCTGTCTGAGACTTTTTCCAAGATGTAGTCAAGCACCGGACCGAAAAGCCTGTCACCCTCACATGGAATGCTGCACAATCTAGATTTGCATGTTGTGTCCCCTGACCAGGATCTGAGACATATAGCTCTTCTGCCGAGTTGGATAAAGCAGCCAATCTAGCTGCCAGCTTCACGACATCCGCTTAAGGCATCCGCTATAAAATTTGAGGCCTGTTTTAAGACTGGTAATCAAGCTAAAATATTTTCCCTTGGCGTATCTGTAGTCAGATGTTCTTCTAGCTGGGAAAGCCAAAGAGAGAGAGTTCTGGCAGTTTAAGTGGTGGCAATTGCTGGTCTGAGCGTAGCAGTGTTTGACTCCCAGGACTTTTTTTTTTTTTAAGATGGATTCGCATCTCTTATCCATAGGTTCTCTTAAAAGACCAACATCCTCAAATCCTTGAATCCTGTTCATCAAAAGGATATTTTCTTTTGAATAATTTAGAGATCCCTGACTTTTTTTTTCAGGGTCTTTCCCTTCGTTCTGTATACATTTTCTTAAAAAACCTCCTCTTTAAACAATTGGTCCTAAACTGAGAAAATGTACCATTTTAAGGGAAAAATATGTTGAATCAGAATTTCATGGCGTCAACAAATCCCCTAAAAGTTGGGACAAGGCCATTTTCACCACTGTGTGGCATCTCCCCTTCTTCTTACAACACTCAACAGACGTCTGGGGACCGAGGAGACCAGTTTCTCAAGTTTAGAAATAGGAATGCTCTCCCATTCTTGTCTAATACAGGCCTCTAACTGTTCAATCGTCTTGGGCCTTCTTTGTTGCACCTTCCTCTTTATGATGCGCCAAATGTTCTCTATAGGTGAAAGATCTGGACTGCAGACTGGCTATTTCAGTACCCGGATCCTTCTCCTACGCAGCCATGATGTTGTGATTGATGCAGAATGTGGTCTGGCATTATCTTGTTGAAAAATGCAGGGTCTTCCCTGAAAAAGATGACGTCTGGATGGGAGCATATGTTGTTCTAGAACCTGAATATATTTTTCTGCATTGATGGTGCCTTTCCAGACATGCAAGCTGCCCATGCCGCACGCACTCATGCAACCCCATACCATCAGAGATGCAGGCTTCTGAACTGAGCGTTGATAACAACTTGGGTTGTCCTTGTCCTCTTTGGTCCGGATGACATGGCGTCCCAGATTTCCAAAAAGAACTTCGAATCGTGACTCGTCTGACCACAGAACAGTCTTCCATTTTGCCACACTCCATTTTAAATGATCCCTGGCCCAGTGAAAACGCCTGAGCTTGTGGATCTTGCTTAGAAAGGGCTTCTTCTTTGCACTGTAGAGTTTCAGCTGCCAACGGCGGATGGCACGGTGGATTGTGTTCACTGACAATGGTTTCTGGAAGTATTCCTGAGCCCATTCTGTGATTTCCTTTACAGTAGCATTCCTGTTTGTGGTGCAGTGTCGTTTAAGGGTCCGGGCATCCAGTATGGTTTTACGGCCTTGACCCTTACGCACAGAGATTGTTCCAGATTCTCTGAATCTTCGGATGATGTTATGCACAGTTGATGATGATAGATGCAAAGTCTTTGCAATTTTTCGCTGGTTAACACCTTTCTGATATTGCTCCACTATCTTTCTGCGCAACATTGTGGGAATTGGTGATCCTCTACCCATCTTGGCTTCTGAGAGACACTGCCACTCTGAGAAGCTCTTTTTATACCCAATCATGTTGCCAATTGATCTAATTAGTGTTAATTGGTCTTCCAGCTCTTCGTTATGCTCAAATTTACTTTTTCCAGCCTCTTATTGCTACTTGTCCCAACTTTTTGGGGATTTGTTGACACCGTGAAAATTTTAATTAACGTATTTTTCCTTTAAAATGATCCATTTACTCTGATTAAACGTTTGATCTATCATCTACGTTCTATTACAAATAAAATATTGACATTTGCCATCTCCACATCATTGCATTCAGTTTTATTCACAATTTGTTTAGTGTCCGAACTTTTTTGGAATCCGGTTTGTAATATACACATATAGAAAGGCTATTGGCACAATCACCCAGCGCCCATTTAAGCCATAAATTGGAGGGGAAAAAATCACTCTTACCCGGCTGAGGGCCCTAGGAGGGTCGGAGCTCTTTTTACCCACATCCACTTCAGGAGTGTTAGACATCTCTGCTGCATGCACGCTGCTGACCGTCTGCCAATGCCAGAATCCATCTTTAAACCTGCACGCCGTGCAATTTTCGGGATTCCGGGTCACGTGATGACCCACGTGACGTAATGCGGCCTCACACACCGGAAGCCCCGGTCACCTCGTGGAGAAAAGGAAAGGCCTGTCCCCGGCCTTTCCAAGATGTGGGACCCGATCCTCCTGCCCTCTGCACCCAGCGTTCGGCAAAGCCCGTAATTGCCCACACAGCAGGACTAACATCAAAAGCGCAGGTAGGGAGCCCGCACACTACCCTCGTTCCTGTGCTCTGCTACAGCCCTCCCGATGCAAATCGGGGATAACAAACCTAAAGTCTGAGCGTCTTTGAAAAAAGAAAGAAGGATAGGGAGAAACAAAGAAATGCCTCCCCTGTCCCGTAGGTCTCCATCCTTTCCCGGGGACAGGAAACAACTGGAGGAGGTAAAGGGGAGGGGACTTTTAAATTGTGGGTCTCCACGTTGATTCCTGTCCCTGGAGGCGGATATCCTCCTGCTGGTGCCGTTAGGGGGTATATGGGAAAAGAGGCGTTAGTATTGATGGAGACACTATTGGGAGGTGATGGAAAAATAAGAGACCTAAATTGCTGCAAAGACCAGAATTTGGGCCAAAAGCATCTACATCAAAGGCTAAGTCACTGGTATGTAATTGGTATCTAGCTCTGTATTCTCCTGTATGTTTGGTATCACTGAAAGACCAGGCAGGATGCTGAAGGTAGGGTTGGCTTGGTGCAGTGGCCTGAATCTCACCTCCTCAGCCCCCTCCTCTGTATCTTAATTAGAGCTAACCATTGAAGAACAAAACATGACAGATAGCACTGGCCACCACAGAGGAGCAGCTTCTTGGGTGGTATTTTGTGCTGCTGGGACATTATTTTGTACTGCACTGTGGTATTTCATTCTGCTGGGGCATTATTTTGTACTGCACTGTGGTATTTCATTCTGCTGGGGCAGTATTTTGTGCTACACTGTAATATTTGGTACTTCTGGGGCTGTATTTTGTGCTGCACTGCGGTATTTGGTTCTGACGGGGCAGTATTTTGAGCTGCACTTCCAGGGCAATATTTTATGTTTTCATAGGAAGTACATAAAGACAAAACGATAGGATGTCTCGCAGCACTCAGACAAAAAACAATAACAAATAGAAATACGTACCCTGCTGGAGCAATATTTTATGAAGCACGATGGTACTGCTGGCCCACCTAGTTGTGTTGGTCCTGCCCACTTGTGTAGGCAGAAGTTATCGTGACACTCGAGTCAGACAGCCCTTAAGTGGGATATTTTATATGCTTGATGTTACTTTTATTTTGTAAGTACAATAAGGCCATCGCATGGATCTAACTCTTTGGCAGTGCTTCACTATTGACAGCTGTGCTTGCATCTTTTCTCATGTACAGTTTGGATGATTTGAGCTGCTGGAGATAAATGATTTGTCTGTGGAGATGCTGATAGCATGGAGAACAACATAATACAAGAAGTACATTACTTTGAGTGATGACTCCAGAGAAATGAAAGGATAAGTGACTCTCTTCTATGTTCTTAAAATGAGTGAGCAGCACACACCTTCTATATATGTATAGGCCAGAAACAAGCCAATGTCAGGGCAGGCATCATACAAGCAATCCAGTAAACGGCCCAATGGTGAGGGCACACAGCACAGGCTTAGAACGAGGAACAGGCAGTGGTCAGGCATCAATGGGTCAAATCAAGAAACAGACAGAGTTTGGTACACGGCACCTTCTAACAGGGGAAAAAGCCTTAAATACCCTAAAATGGCCAGTTATTGGCTGGGGAGGACTAAGGTGAGTGTGTACTGGCCTTTTAAGGGGCAGCAGGAGGAGAGGCTGCATAACACCAGCAAGAGAGGAACAAAGCAGCGCTAATCCAGTGGCTGTACCGCAGGAAAGAAGTGCAGTACCCCAGACCTGGGGTATATGCAATTGTTTCTTATGCTTTGTAAAGTAACGATTTGCCATGTTATTGTAATGTTATGCCCAGCACACCAGCATGAGAGATATGGGTAGCAGTTACAGGGTTAACCACCCTGTTCCTCCGCTCTTGGTAGAAGTGGGCTTGTCCTACTTCCTGCCAGTTGGGAGAGTTAAAGTCCAGAGTGGAGGAAGGAAACACATGCCAGAGCTCCTACTCCAAGGGACCATATCCAATTCGCTTGTGAAAACCTTACATCAGAAAAATTGCCAGAATCAAGAACACTGCTTCCAAGAGGTTTTGGTGTGCCAAAACATCAGAATGATCAGAAAAACTATGGGGGAGATTTCTCAAACTAGTGTAAAGTAGAACCAATCAGATTCCACCTTTCATTTTTCACATCTTCTTTGGAAAATTTAATCTGGAATCTGATTGGTTGCAATTGGCAATCTTCCCCTATATCTTCACAGACTCTGCTGCCAGTGAGGAAAAACAGGTCAGACACCCACTACATAGAGTAACCACCAGGCCATACTAACATCAAGCCTGTATCACACAGTGGACATCTATATTCACAAGTGGCTGCATTTGCCATTACATTGCCTCACCGCCAGCCACAAATTCCTCATCTGGTGCCAGAAACTGCAATTTGTAGAAAATAATGAATGGACCATAAGTTATATTCTGCACTAAGCAATGAGAGAATTGTATACGTTTACTTCTAGCCTAATTCTTCAAATAATTTTTCCCACTACACAGATCCCCAGGGAGCAACAGCCTGAGGGAGTAAACCGTGACACGACACCTCATCAGGGCCACTATCACCTGGTGAGTGTTCAGGGGCCTTGCCCCAGACTACCGGTATAACAGCGAGAAGGTGGGGCAGGAAGTGTAGGGCTCCTACCAGGACATGGAAAGCCAATGTATACTCAGTTGTATCTGCATTCCAAAGACATACATACAACTAAGGCTAGTGGGAAAGAAAGGGGTGCTGGGATATTATTGTCCAGCCAGGAGACCTCTGGAGCCAGCAGGAGAGCAGGTCCTGGAGCTGGATAATACGACCCTGTCTACATGCTACAACATAAAAAAACATCATATTCATATCCAAACATGGAGTTGCATCCTTCAGAGGTAAGATCGTCAGCAAGGCAAGAAAAAAATGCCAGAAATCGAAGGTGGAAACAAAGGTCAAATCGAAGGTCAAAAAACACCAATGCAAAAAACTGAGGGTAACTAAGTGCTGAGACCACACCAATTACTAGAATGAGGAGAGAGAAGTCTTTATGACATATCAAAAGTTTTACCAAAACTCGGTGACCCTTTAATAATTTAATTACACGTCCATCAACTTCTTGGAGTTATTTGCCTAAAAAAAATACTTCAAAAATGCCAGTAAAAAAAGAACCAGAAAAGCAAAAAAAATTAAAATAAAAATCCCCCAACCCCCCACCCCCCCCCAAAAGAAATCTGGGGCTATGTGTGACAGCAGCTTTAACAAAGCACTTATTTTGCATCTTGCCCTCCATCCTCACTGTACGTTCACGTCCATGCAAAATCATGTTCTGCACTGACATCCTGTGGCAAGTGGCAGCTATAGCAGGATAGATAAAAAATTGAAAACTTTCCATCTCATGCTTCACTGGCCTTTGTGCAGCTGTGCACACCTGGTAGATGGTCAGATTGCTCGGGGGAACAAAACTTGACCAACTAGTCTGGGACTGACAAAGGGGTTTTCCGGTAATAATTACTTTTTTTTAATCTAACTTCCACAGCCTGCCTCCTGAAACAGAATATTTATACTTACCTGCCCCGCTCTGCTCCAGTCTTGAACGCTGCCTTCCCTGTGTCGATGTTCTGGTCCCCAGAGTGTTTACATCCGGAACTGGGTATGGTCACATGCTCCACTGCAGGAAATGATTGGCTTCAGTGGTGATGTGCCGCTTGTAGCCACATGTTTAGTGGCCGTGTTTTGGTCTGTGTGTCCTTTTTTGCCCTCCATGTGTTATCCGTACTCCAAGGACACTAGACTGTAAATTAGCTTTCAGACTATCTCCTAACAATAGACCAAATACGGATGGCATCCGTGACATGTCTGTGGTTTTCGCGGACCTATAGACTATAATGCGTGTTAGGGGTCCATAATTACAGACAAAATAGGGTATACTTATGCAGTACCCCAATACAGGGAGTATCTGTAAATGTTATTTAATGTTATGTATTGTAATGTAAGCTAATGTTATTATATGCAATGTAGTGTATACTCAGTATGTGTAGGTATAGCCATGATTAATTATCTTGGATCAGCCATCTTCGGAGGTAGCTAAGTGGTGGCTAGCTCCACCCCTAGTTCTAGACAGTTGTAGGGACAGCTTGAAGGGGATAGGAGGCAGACACTATCAGGGGCGTACACAGAAATCATTGGGCCCCATAGCAAGAATTTAAATTGGGCCCCCATGCCCGTTCCTAGTCCCTCCTACTATGCGCCCTGGCTCCTCTCACTACCCTCCCTAACTTCTCCCCTGCCCCACCTCATGCAGAAGTATTTTGTTCTACAAATGCCGGAACCCAACAGATCCATTAGGGTACTTTCACACTTGCGGCAGGACGGATCCGACAGGCTGTTCACCATGTCGGAGCCATCCTGCGGCTATTTCGCCGTGCCGCCGGACCGCCGCTCCGTCCCCATTGACTTCATGGTGCACGGCGAAAGTCGCCGGACTAAAAAGTCAGACATGCAGTACCTTTTAGTCCGGCGGCTTTCGCCGTGCACCGCCATGCTGCGCCAGAGCTCCGCCCCCGTTATAGTCAATGGGGACAGAGCGGCGGTCCGGCGGCACGGCGAAATAGCCGCAGGACGGATCCGACATGGTGAACAGCCTGTCGGATCCGTCCTGCCGCAAGTGTGGAAGTAGCCTTATAGAGAATGGGATCTGGTAGGTCCTGGCGGTGTTCAGCATATATTGACAAGAATCTGGGGCGTTACATGATGTAATACCACCCAACTTTCCTGCTGTCCAGCATGGCACATGCGCAGAGACATGAGAAAAGTTTGAGGAAGCGAGTGCCCCCCTTCCCCCATCCTCTGTGTCATGCAGGACAGCTGGGAGACACTGACATTACTCGCTATCCTGCATGACACATGTGCAGAGACAGGAGTCTCTGGGAAAGCTGGGTGAACCCCTCCCCCCTGCCTTTCCATGTTCTTATTATCTGCATTTATGCCTTGCAGGATAGCAGGAAATATGAGTGACATCACATGATGTAACAGCACCCAGCTTTTCTGCTGTCCTGCATGGCACATGTGGAGAGACATGAGAACAGTCTGAGAAAGGTGAGTGACACAACTCCCACCTCCCCTCATATCTTCTCAGGCCTCTGCACTTGTGCCATGCAGGACATCAGGAAAGCCGAGTCACATTACATAATAGCCCCCAGCTTTCCTCCTGTTCTGAATGACATATGTGCAGAGGAATAGCCTACATATGTGACACACACACCTCTGCACTGTCCTCACCTACAAGTGGTCACTTACTTCATTACTGGTGGGGTAGTGGCAATCCGGAGGAAATAGGAATCAGGCATAATGGAGCTAACAGGCGGGAGGCGGAGCTAGCCGACGGGAGGCGGAGCTAGGAGGCGGGGCTAGCAGACGGGAGACAGTTAGGAAGATAGATGGGGGCGGGTACTCTCCTCCACTGCGGGCCCCCCTTCCTCACGGGCCCCATAGCAGCTGCGTGGTCTGCCTATATGGTAGGTAGCCACTGGACACTATGTGCGCCTCTCCTCAGCCCTCCAGATTCAAGAATCCAGAGACTAACAGATCTCCGTGGGATCCTCTGCTTCTGCTACAACAAGAGAGGAAGAAGGACAAGACTGGAGAATCTGCATGGCTAGGCGAGGTGTCAGTCAGCAAGGTAACCTGCGTAAAGCTTTCCAGTTGCTGTGGAGTGTTAACTAGTTAAGACACCCTACACACTCCAAGAACAACTTGGCCAGTCGTATCATTGAACCTGCATGCCGCCATGCGAACTGCAGGCGTTATTGATAGAATACAGTAACCATCCATAGATTTGATTGATTGAGGCTTTAGCAAGAGATAGTGTAACCAGATAGGCAATGTTGGAAGCAATGGCCATCTCATGCTCAGACATCTGGGGATAATATCATAGGAACTCAGATAAATGCAAATTAGTAAAGTTTTATTCCATCCATTAATTAAATATATATATATATATATATATATATATATATATATACATAATATATATATATATATATATATATATATAAATATACACATACACACACACACACACACACACAGAGTGGATATAAAAAGTCTACACACCCCTGTTAAAATGCCAGGTTTCTGTGCTGTAAAAAAAAAAAAATGAGACAAATATAAATCTTTTCAGAACTTTTTCCACCTTTAATGTGACGTATAAACTGTACCACTCAAATTAAAAACAAACTGAAATCTTTTAGGTGGAGGGAGAAAAAAAAACTTAAATAATGTTGTTGTTATAACTGGGGAAGAAGCTGTGTTCAGAATTAAGCAATCACATTCAAAATCATGTTAAATAGGAGTCAGCATACACCTGCCATCATTTACAGTGCCTCTGAGTAACCCTAAATAAAGTTCAGCTGCTCTAGTTGGTCTTTCCTGAAAGTTTCTTAGTCTCATCCCACAGCAAAAGTCATGGTCCACAGAGAATTTCCAAAGCATCAGAAGGATCTCATTGTTAAAAAGGTATCAGTCAAGAGAAGGGTACAAAATAATTTCCAAGGCATTAGATATACCATGGAACACAGTGAAGACGTCCCTCCAAAGTTGATGAAAAGACGAGAAGAAAACTGATCTGGGAGGCTACCAAGAGGCCTACAGCAACATTAAAGGAGCCTCAGGAATATCTGGCAAGTACTGGCTGTGTGGTACATGTGACAACAATCTCCCGTATTCTTCATATGTTTGGGCTATGGGGTAGAGTGGCAAAATGAGAGCCTTTTCTTTCGAAGAAAAACAACCAAGCCAGGCTACATTTTGCAAAAACACATCTGAAGTCTCCCAAAAGCATGTGGGAAAAGGTGTTATGGTCTGATGAAACCAAGGTTGAACTTTTTGGCCATAATTCCAAAAGATATGTTTGGCCCAAAAACAACACTGCACATCACCAAAAGAGCATCATACACACAGTGAAGCATGGTGGTGGCAGCATCATGCCAAGGGGATGTTCTTCTTCAGCTAGAACTGGGGCCTTAGTTAAGCTAAAGGGAATTATGAACAGTTCCCAATAAAAGTCAATATTGGCACAAAACCTTCAGGCTTCTGCTAGAAAGCTAAACATGAAGAGGAACTTTATCTTTCAGCATGACAACCACCCAAAGCATACATCCAAATCAACTAAGGAATGGCTTCACCAGAAGAAGATTAAAGTTTTGGAATGGCCCAGCCAGAGCCCAGACCTGAATCAGATTCAAAATCTGTGGGATGATCTGAAGAGGGCTGTGCACAGGAGATGTCCTTGCAATCTGACAGATTTGGAGTGTTTTTGCAAAGAAGAGTGGGAAAATCTTGCCAAGTCAAAATGTGCCATGCTGATAGACTCATACCCAAAAAAATGAGTGCTGTAATAAAATCAAAAGGTGCTTTAACAAAGAATTTGTTTAAGGGTGTGCACACTTATGCAACCATATTTATTTATTTTTATATTTTTTCTTCCCTCTACCTAAATGATTTCAGTTTGTTTTTCAATTAAGTGGTTTATAGGTCACGTTAAAGGTGGAAAAAGTTCTGAAATGATTTATCTTTGTCTCATTTTTTTACAGCACAGAAACCTGACATTTTAACAGGGGTGTGTAGACTTTTTATATCCACGGTATATAGTGACCAATCCATCCCAGACCTTATTCACGGCCTATGTGCAAAACAATACAATAATAAGTCACACAGGACTGTACAAGTAACATGAAGCAAGTAACATGCAATAGGGACAGCATGATATATACTATATCAGGGATAGCAAAGTGAAAATTAAAAAGAAGGAAAATAAGTATACAAAACTGTACCTAATTATAAGAAAATATAAAAGCATAGACATATGAGATCTATGTTGGACTAGGATATAGATACATATATAATTAGAGTGATTTAAGTATAGAACCTAAATCATCATGTCAGGTAGGTAGAGAGATTGTACCAATATCAAGTCGAAAATATACACACGGTGATATGGGAGACAGAGTGTGCAGTACACACACTTCCAGATAGGAAGGTAAGTATTCGAACTGAGTGGATAAAGTACGATATGAGACTCAAGCAGAGGAATGGAGATATAATGATGTAATATAAAGGATAGGTAGCCAAGCGTTCGGGCACAAAAGGGAAATCCATCTGTGTAAGTTTGGATGTTGCCAGAATGTGTTACATACTGATCCAAGTTGTAGTAGTGAAGGAATAGGATGACGGCTAAGCTGTGGACTTGCGCATGTCAGTATTTGAATCTGCAGGAGCTGAACCAAAACCAGGAGTGGAGCCTACAGAGAGATAAGGTATAAAGGAAGGATTTGCTCCTGTTTTGTGTTTTTGACTCGCACCTGGTTTTGTCTCACAAGGACGGATGGAAAAACATATGGATGTCTGGCTGAGGAAATTAAAAAAGAACAACAGGCTACTCACAGCATGGTGAAGGTCTTCTACCCAATGGAAGGTGAGGTGTCCTTGGTGTTAACGTTGTAAGGTGCAGAGCATGGAGCCAGGTGGTTGAAAGGAGCAGAGCAGCTTAGGGTACTTTCACACTAGCGTTCTTTTCTTTTCCAGCACTAAGTTCCGTCCTAGGGGCTAGGCTCTTTCACACTTGCGTTGTCCGGATCCGTCGTGTACTCCATTTGCCGGAATTACACGCCGGAACCTGAAAAACGCAAGTGAACTGAAAGCATTTGAAGACGGATCAGTCTTCAAAATGCGTTCAATGTTACTATGGCAGCCAGGACGCTATTAAAGTCCTGGTTGCCAAAGTAGTAGTGGGGAGCGGGGGAGCAGTATACTTACAGTCTGTGCGGCTCCCGGGGTGCTCCAGAATGACGTCAGAGCGCCCCATGCGCATGGATGACGTGATCCATGCGATCACATCATCCATGCGCGTGGGGCGCCCTGACGTCACTCTGAAGCGCCCCGGGAGCCGCCCGGACGGTAAGTATACTGCTCCCCCGCTCCCCACTACACTTTACCATGGCAAACAGGACTTTAGCATCCTGGCAGCCATGGTAACCATTCAGAAAAAGCTAAACGTCGGATCCGGTAATGCACCAAAACAACATTTAGCTTAAGGCCGGATCCGGATTAAGGCCTTTCAATGGGCATTAATTCCGGATCCGGCCTTGCGGCAAGTGTTCAGGATTTTTGGCCGGAGCAAAAAGCGCAGCATGCTGCAGTATTTTCTCCGGCCAAAAAACGTTACGGTCCGGAACTGAAGACATCCTGATGCATCCTGAACGGATTTCTCTCCATTCAGAATGCATTGGGATAATCCTGATCAGGACGACGGAACTCTATGCCGGAAAAGAAATACACAAGTGTGAAAGAGCCCTAATCCGTTCAGAATGCATCAGGATGTCTTCAGTCATTTTGACTGATCAGGCAAAAGATTTATCTCCGGCGAAAAAAACTGAAGACTTGCTGGGATGCCGGATCCGTCCTTACGGTCTGCACGTGCGCAGACCTTTAAAAATGAGAAAAAAATAAATACCGCATCGGTTTTGCCTGATGACACCAGAAAAACAGTTTGCCTGATCAGGCAGGCAGTTCAGGCAACGGAACTGCCTGCCGGAATCAAACAACGCAAGTGTGAAAGTACCCTAATACTGCAGCAAGCTACAGTTTTATCTCCGGCCAAAAAAACAGAACACTTGCCTGAATGGGGAATCCGGCATTTTTTTCCCATTGGAATGTATTAGTGCTGGATCCGGCATTCAAAATACCGGAATGCCAGATCCGTCCTGCGCAGACCCAAAAAAATCTGAAAAAAATAAATGCCAGATGCATTTTTCCAGATGACACAGAAAAGACGGATCTGGCATTTTAATGCATTTGTAAGACTGATCAGGATCCTGATCAGTCTTACAAATGCCATCAGTTGGCGGGCAGCGGCCTCTTTGCTTCAAGTCAAGGTAACCGCGCCCCCTTCCCCTTCTCCTGTGACTGACAGCTGGCTGTTCGGCAATGCCAGCAGGCTGTTGGGCATAAGCGCGGTCAGTCACAGCGAAGGGGCAGGGAAGGGGGCGCGTTTACCTTGACTTGAAGCAAGGAGGCTGCTGCCCACTTGACTTCAAGAGTGACTCGAAAATAGCGCAGACGGAGGATAAAAGAAAGTTTTTTCCTGCTTTTACCGCATCTGACTGCAGGAAGAAAATCATCATTAGAAACACTGCCGGGTCCTTGAAGGTACTGCGGGCGGTTTGGGGTGGTTTTTGCCGCTGACAGGTTCCCTTTAATCTTCTGTAGATTTGTGCTGGTAGGCTTTCTGGCGTTTTGTCTCTTGTCTGCAGATGCTCGTAGGGCTGCTCACATCCACCTTTTCTCCTCTCTCACACACTAAACAACTGACTCACAGGAAGGAGCCACGCCTAAGGGGTTGTGCCAGGCCCTGCCTAGAGTACTATGGTAGTTAGGAACTCAGAATTAAAGGGGCTATCCCTAATGCCCGGGCCCCTCATACTGGTCATACTTACTCTGCTCCCTGGCACCCGTGTCGCTTCTGCATCTCCCTGTCATGCAGATCAAAACATCCGGATACGCGGGGGATATGTTTAAGGTCAGCCAATAGCAGGCTGCGACGAGCCTCCCTAGCATTACCCGCGGGTTAAGTTTTTACCTGGGCATTTTGGGGGGCATTCTAGGGGTTGGATAACCTCTTTAAATCTTGCCTTCAGCCAGGTATCACAGTAGAAAAACTGTTTTATAAACTGACTACACATTAGAAAATCTGAAAAGTGCATTTGCCCATCCCACGGCAGTGGCCTCTGGGTCACTGCACAATTACTGCATCGTAAAACTGCGATTATCAACTGGACCTTTCACTTGCTTTGTACTGTAGTTCGTCACAGATTTTCAGTGCGGAATTCCATGAATTGAAGACACCATCAGGCTATATTGATGGGATACATCAGAAATGTGGTGTCATGTATAGGCTTTTTCTGGCATCTTTCTGCACTTTTGCATTTTTTGTGGTGTTTTTTTGCCCCTGCATTTTTTTCCGTAAAAACACCCGTTTTTGTTAATTAGTTGGCTTTTTTTCTTTTCTTTCTGGCTTCTTTTCAAAAACACAGCACAGCTCTTGGTATTTTTCAGGCGTTTTCACATCACCTTCTCTATGGGGGAAAATTGCCATGAAGAAAATGCCAGTGGCAAGACACGGTGGGGGTCTTTTTTTTTTATGACAGTCTTGATATTCCCTGCCGGTGGGAGGATGTGCTCATTTATGACAAGGCTTAGGCCTCGTCATAAATTTAGAGCCTTCTCCTTCAATCTGTGTGTCTGTAATGAAATCTAATGCCAGCTGGCATAGAAGTCAGTCATTACGCCAGAAAACTGGAATAAATAATAAGAAATCTGCTAGGGATGAAAGCCATGCCCCTTTTTCAGAAGGTGACAAAGAAGACTGCATTTTTTAATGTCGGTTCCTTGCATATTGAGCATAGTAAATGACCCCCACCGTGTGCATAAAAAGCCACCAAAAACACGGTGGTCAAAAAGAAAGACACAAACTTATATCTGCAGAAGGAATGGAGCAGCAGTGTGTATGCTTGACCTGTCACTCCATTTCTACAGGGCCACGGGACCCCTGTTCTTCTGATCGGTGGAGGTCCCAGCAGTCAGAACCCTACCAATCAGAGCTTGTGGATAGGAGATCATTTTCATTCTGGCACAACTCCTTTAAAGGGCTATTGACATCTCAGTATATTCACATCTCATATCCACAGAATATGCCATGAAGTCCAATAGATACAGGTCCCATCTCTGGACCCTTCTTCTGTCTCAGAACAGGGCTCTGTATGCTCGCTGCAGTCTACAGAGAGGTGGCTGCACATGCATGGCTCTCTCCATTCACCTCTGCTGGAGTCCTGAGGACAGCCAAGAGCAGCAGTGTATGGGGCCCCTTCCTGAGATAGATGTGGCTCCCAGAGGCATCTATCAAACTTTTCCGTGGATATGCCATAAAAGTCCAGGATGGGAATACTCCTTTAAAAAGGGTTGTCTCATCTCAGACAATGGGGGCATATCTCTAGGATGTGCCTCCATTGTCTTATAGGTGCAGGTCCTGCACCTATATTGGAAACGGAGTCCCGCAAAGTGGTGGCTGGAGGACCCCTGTCCAGCCACCACCAAGCGCTCTCCTCATAGAAGTGAATGGGAGATCACCACACTTGACCAGCCACCGCTCCCATTCGCTTCTATGGGCTGACTGAAATAGCTGAAAAGTAAAAGACCCAAAAATTCTTTAAAAAATAGTTTTTTATGAATACTGAGTTTAAAGGGCATCTGTCAGCAGGCCTGTACTTATGAAACTGGCTGACCTGTTACATGTGCGCTTGGCAGCTGAAGACATCATGTTCATAAGTGCCCACGTTGCTAAGAAAAATGCTGTTTTGATATGAGCCTCTATGAGCAATGGCGGAGTTGCTGTTACACCTAGAAGCTCTGCTCTCTCTGCAATTGCTGCACCTTCTACACTTTGATTGACAGGTCCAGATGTGACGATGTTTACACTGCCTGGCCCTGTCAATCAAAGTGCATAGGGCTCAGCAGATGCAGAGAGAACTGAGCGTCTAGGTGTAACGGCAACGCCCCCGTTGCTCCTAGAGGCTCATTTGCATATATCTAATGATTATTTTTCTCATCAATGGTGTCACACATGAACATGGAACAAACACAGTGGCCTTCAGGGATGAATGTGCTGACAGATGCCCTTTAAAAAATACCCCGTCCCTTTAAGCTGGCTGTACACAGCAGAAAAGTGTAGATCAAACCCGCTGATTTTGGTGGGACCAGCTCACCGTCTTATGTGTACGGAGGACTGTTGGGGGTGGGATTGGATTTTAATCGCCGATTCCTTTTGTTCTGGGGAGGTCTGCCAACACCAGAAGTGTCTGGCAGTGGGGTTCTCCCCTTACCCCGTTCTGGACGGGTGCAGCGGTCAGAAAGGATACGTGACAACTATCTAATGTGTATGGCCAGCCTTAGCTTTGTGAGAATGTTTTTGTGTCACCTGAGGTAATAATACAATGTCATAAATGCCCATTTCCATGAGATAACGGCAGCTTGTGATCTCCAATATGGTAAATGGGCAGCGGGCTCTTTCTATATCGCCCATACACACTGATAAAGAATGACTAGCCATGGATGGGCACCTCAGGTGTTTCAGCAGTCAGATCCCCCCATACATTTGCCTATATCTAGCCTATATATGACCAATATCTTTGCTGGGATACCCAATAAGACATTCCACACAGCTTTTCTGTTTCATGACCTGAGAACAATTAGGATAGGGCCTAAGGGCACACCAGTGGGGCGGCCTGGAAACCAGTGCACCAAATGTGGAATGTGGTAGTCAGCTGGTAAGTGTAAAGAGCGGGAGCGCCGGCAGGGGGCGCCAGAGGGACGGAAGAGACCCGTGTTTTGGAAGGAGGAAGTGGAGAGAAAAATAAGAAACAGGAAGAGACTGTGGGAGGACAGCGCACAGCACCGGGGGGAAAGTTAGTGAAGAAGTCCCTGGAGTCTGATAAATGGTCCGACAGACTCGAGACTATCAGCGAGTGACCATCCTCCGACGAGCAGCATGTCTCTCCTCCTCACACTGCTTCTGTACGGTAAGAGCTGTCAGCTGTGTGTGATGTGGACACTTGTCGCCGGGCAGGCCACTTCCCACAAGTCCCCTCTATAGCTGTGGTGGAAGTGGAGATTGATATAGGAACCTGCTTGCTCATAGGAGCCAATCGGAATGCTGCTTTTATCTTCCAAAGAGGCTCTGTATAGTGAGAACTGAAATCTGATTGGTTGCTGGACATTTTTTCTTATTGGGTTGGATAAATCTCTCAGGAGTTTGTCATAGGCTACATGCACACGTATGTGTCTTGCGGTCCGCAAAAAAACCCAAAAACAGATGCCATCCGTTTTTTTTTGTTTTCTTTTCGCGGATCTATTGTAACAATGCCTAAAACGGACAAGAATAGGACATGTTCTATTTTTTTTTTGCGGGACTACAGAACGGACATACTGGTACGGACAGCACGCCGTGTGCTGTCCGCATTTTTTGCGGACCCATTGAAATGAATGGGTCCACATCCTATCCGCCAAAAAAACGGAACAGACACTGAAACAAACATCGTTCGTGTGCATGTAGCCTTATGGATGTATGACTGCGTGTGTAAAGCTGCCCGTACTGTCTGACAGCTGTCCGCCATGTACACATGTGTATGTGCATTCTATAGGGAGAGCAGAGAAAGCTGATGTCAGACGGTGGCGACGGTGTATCTCCTGGGAAAACATAAGGATAGGGTACTTTCACACTAGCGTTTTTCTTTTCCGGTATTGAGTTCCGTCACGGGCTCAATACCGGAAAAAAACTAATCAGTTTTAGGCCTTCTGCACACGACCGTAGGTGTCCTGTTGCTGTATTGCGGACTGCATTTGCGGATTCGCAATATACGGGCACCGTTCCGTGGGCATTCTGCATCACAGATGCGGACCCACCCACTTCAATTAGTCCGCAAATCCGTAGATGCAGAATGGTGCGGAACGGAATCCTACGGAAGCACTCCGTAGTGCTTCCGTGTTGTTTCGTCCTATCTTTTTGCCGAACGAGTGGATTGCGGACCCATTAAAGTGAATGGGTCCACGATCTGCTGCGGCTGCCCCACGGACGGTGTTCGTGCATTGTGGCCCGCCTTTTGTGTGAACAAGCCCTTATCCTAATGCATTCTGAATGTAGAGAAATCCGTTCAGGATACATCAGTTCAGTCCCTCTTACGTTTTTTTGCCGGAGAAAACACTGCAGCATGCTGCATTTTTTTCTCCGGCCAAAAATACTGAACACTTGCCGGAATGCCGGATCCGGCATTAATTCCATTAAAATGTATAAGTACATTAAAATTGCCGCATTGACAGGTCCGTTGTTTCGATCCGCGCATGAGCAGATCTGTGAAAAATATAAATAACGGATCCAGTTTTCCAGATGACACCAGAGAGACGGATCCGGTATTTCAATGCATTTGTCAGACGAATCCACATCCGGATCCGTCTGACAAATGCCATCCGTTTGCGTCCGGATTGCCTGATCCGGCATGCAGTTCCGGCGACGGAAATGCCTGCCGGAATCCTCTGCCGCAAGTGTGAAAGTACCCTAAGGTCCAAATATTCAATGGGAGCGGTGGCCAGTCATGTGCTGTGTGCACCCATTCACTTCTATGGGGAGCGCGCTTGGTGGTGGCCAGACCGGAGTCCTCCAGCCACCACTTTGCTGGGCTCTGTTCCCGATATAGCTGCGGGTCCCAGTCATCTGTAATCCACGGATGCTGCTCAGCTGAAAATTAATTTCCAGAGCATCTCCTATCAGTGGTCAGTGAAGAACAGACACAACACAGATGCCATCTGTGCTGTGTCCATGATTTTCACGGCCCCATAGACTGGACCACATCACGGACCAAAAAAAGAACATGTCTATGTGTTGTTGTTTTTTTTCACATTGAAATAAATGGGTACGTGTCCTGTCCGTAGAATATGCAGACAGCACACGTCAGTAAAAGACGGAAATGTGAACAAGGCCTGACTGTGTGAAACCGGCCCCTTTCGGACGAGGGAGTGTCTCGCTGCAGACTCGCAGCGCAGCACCCAGCCTGACCTCCCAGCACTGCTGGGGTCACATAGCAATATATTGATTTATGATGCTATGTAACCCTTACAGTTCTGGAATGTATTGGATAACACTGACATAATGTCGTCAGTGTTACACTATACATTACAGACCTCTAAGGGTTACATAGCGTCATAAATCAATATAATGCTATGTGACCCCGGCAGTGCTGGGAGGTCAGGCTGGGTGCTGCGCTGCGAGTCTGCAGCGAGACACTCACTCGTCCGAAAGGGGCCTAATGCTCCATGCACACGACTGCCATCAGCAAAGATTTAAGACTTGCTTCATTCACATAAAATTTCATAAAAACTCATAGCCCAACCCGAGTTTTGCACCGCTTCATCACGGTTCGGCCAATACCAACTTTAGCTCCACAGAGCCAATACATTTTAATGGTGTACGGAAACCACATTACCAAGTTTTTGAACAAATCGGCTTTGGATCTATGATTCGCTCAAGCCTAGTGGCCATACTCATTAGATAGAAGTTGGTTGATATTTGAACAAACTGGTGACCATGGCTATTTTACACCATATTGGCGTTAGTTTCTCAGACTGCCCATACATGTTTAGTGAGACTGGGTGATGGAGGAAAGCTCTTTTTGAGGACCTTCTTTCAGAGAAAGATCTTTTCCTTTTACTTGTAGTCAGACAATGATGGTCTGTCATTAGTCGGCTGAGCGATCGTTCATTGTAAAATTTCACCCAACAAACGGTCGTCTCGGCCATTTTGATCCACTTTAGATTAATGTGTGTGGCCAGATTTATCCGATTGTAGTGTAGCAAGACAGTTGTGTTCCTGAAAGACGTTGTCCTTTTCAGTCTGCTGTGTTAGGGTACAGCCCCATGGTACTGCTGGCCGCATGCGACCTAGCCACGGCAACCAGTGGTCACACCATAATGTTGTACAATTGTGCAGCTGTTGGCTGCTGTGGGTAGCCTAGGCCTGGCGGGACCGTGGGGTTGCACCCCTAGGCGTCTCTCACACGAGTGACATAGATTGTGTCAGGGTCTGTTCAGGAAAAAACTGTTTTACACACAAGTTCAATCAGTTTTTTGTGATTGCGTTCAGCGTGTGTGTTTTTACCATCCAGATGCATTTTTCACGTGCGTGAAGAAAAACTGAAGAAGAACAACAATCTACATCTCGGCTTCACATCAGTGATAAATACATTGCATCCAGATGACTTCCGTTTTTCACACCAGCCCCATTCACTTCTATGGAGTCAAAGCTGTGTTAAAAACTGTATTAAAAACGCACAGTATAGAACAGGCTGCATTTTTTCCTGAAAGCAAAGATGATGCGAGAAAAACAGTCATGTGCACAGACCTTGAAATGAATGGTCAGGACTCAGCCCGGATGCTGTGTGTTCACTACACATCACATGCGGATGAAAAACTCTCTAGTGTGAAAGAAGCCTCAGGCCCTTTTCACACGGACAAGAATTCCGCGCGGGTGCAATGCGTGAGGTGAACGCATTGCACCCGCACTGAATCCGGACCCATTCATTTCTATGGGGCTGTGCAAATGAGCGGTGATTTTCACGTATCACTTGTGCGTTGCTTGAAAATCGCAGCATACTCTATATTGTGCGTTTTTCACGCAACGCAGGCCCCATAGAAGCGAATGGGGCATCGTGAAAATCGAAAGCATCTGCAAGCAAGTGCGGATGCGGTGCGATTTTCACGCATGGTTGCTAGGTGACGATCGGGATGGGGACCCGATCTTTATTATTTTCCCTTATAACATGGTTATAAGGGAAAATAATAGCATTCTTAATACAGAATGCTTAGCACAATAGCGCTGGAGGGGTTAAAAATAAATACATTTGAACTCGCCTCATTCACTTGTTTGCACAGCCCGGCTTGTCTACTTTCTTCTTCTTTGAGGACTTGTGCTTATCACATGGCCCACCACCAAGAAAGAAGACAAGCCGGGCTGCGCAAACAAGTGCATGAGGTGAGTTCAATTTTATTTTTATTTTTTTAACCCCTCCATCCCTAATTTACTTAGCATTCTGTATTAAGAATGCTATTATTTTCCCTCATAACCATGTTATAAGGAAAATATTAAAATCAACAGAATACCTAACCCAAACCCGAACTTCAGTGAAGAAGTCCGGGTTTGGGTCTGCGTACCACATTCGTTTTTTTCTCACACATGTGCAAAATGCATTGCACTCGCGCTGAAAAAACTGAAGAACGCAGCGCGATTGCATACAAAACTCACCCCACTCGCAGGCAAAATCGCATGATTTTTCCGCGACGCACCGGCATCCTATCCGACCCTCACACGCGACGCCTGTGTAAAAGAGGCCTTGGACCAGCCTCTCACTCTCTCATAGAATAATTTTTGCCTTTGCCTTTGTGGGGCCACTATATTTTGTCATATTTTTGTTGTTTTTCTTCAGTATAGAATAGAGTGGGCAAACTACACTAACCTATGAAAGTGGCCATTGTGGGTGCCAGTGAAAATTTGTGCAGACAACAGTTTTGAAAGAGGAAAGGAGAACACTGCTGTGTGATCAAACAAAAAAAAGTGTCAAAAGCCATTTTTTGTCACCTTACATCACAAAAAGTCTAATAGCAAGCGATCAAAAAGTCATATGCACCCCAAAATAGTGTCAAACAGTCATCTTATCCCACAAAAAATGATATCCTACCTCAGACAGTCGCCCAAAAAATAAAGACTATGGCTTTCAGAATATGGAGACACTAAGGGCTCTTTCACACTTGGGTTGTCTGGATCCGTTGTGTACTCCATTTGCCGGAATTACACGCCGGATCCGGAAAAACGCAATTGAACTGAAAGCATTTGAAGACGGATCAGTCTTCAAAATGCGTTCAGTGTTACTATGGCAGCCAGGACGCTATTAAAGTCCTGGTTGCCATAGTAGTAGTGGGGAGCGGTATACTTACCGCCCGTGCGGCTCCAGAATGAGGTCAGAGCGCCCCATGCGCATGGATGACGTGATCCATGCGATCACGTCATCCATGCGCGTGGGGTGCACTGACGTCACTCTGAAGCTCCCCGGGAGCCGCACGGACGGTGGGTGTACTGCTCCCCACTACACTTTACCATGGCAAACAGGACTTTAGCGTCCTGGCAGCCATGGTAACCATTCAGAAAAAGCTAAACGTCGGATCCAGTAATGCGCCGAAACGACGTTTAGCTTAAGGTCGGATTAATGCCTTTCAATGGGTATTAATTCCGGATCCGGCCTTGCGGCAAGTGTTCAGGATTTTTGGCCGGAGCAAAAAGCGCAGCATGCTGCGGTATTTTCTCCGGCCAAAAAACATTCCGGTCCTGAACTGAAGACATCCTGATGCATCCTGAACGGATTTCTGTCCATTCAGAATGCATTGGGATAAAACTGATCAGGATTCTTCCGGCATAGAGCCCCGACGACGGAACTCTATGCCGGAAAAGAACAACGCAAGTGTGAAAGAGCCCTAAAACATGATTTTTTTTTTGTTTAAAAAATGCTGTTATTGTGTAAAACTTAAATAAAAAAAAGTATACATATTAGGTATTGCAGCGTCCATAGGCACCTGCTGTATAAAAATATCACATGACCCTCAGATGGACACTAAAAATGTTTTTTTAAAATGTGTCAAAAAAGCCTTTTTTTTTGTCACCTTGCATCACAAAAAGTGTAATACCAAGCGATCAAAAAGTCATATGCACACTAAAATAGTAACAATCAAACCTAAAAAAAAATGCTCCTACATAAAACAGTCGCCCAAAATTTTCAATATGGACACACTAATTTTTTATTTATTTTTTAAGTCATATTTGGTATTGTCGCATTCGTAACAACCTCCTCTATAAAAAATACCACATGATCTAACATGGTAGATGAACACTGTAAATAAAAAAAAAAAAAAAAAAAAAAAAAAAACGGTGCCAAAACATCTATTTTTTTTTTTTTTTGTTACTTTGCCTCACAAAAAGTGTAATATAGTGCAACCAAAAATCATATGTACCCTAAAATAGTACCAAGAAAACTGCCACCTTATCCCGTAGTTTCCAAAATGGGGTCTTTTATTGGAGTTTATACTCTAGGGGTGCATCAGAGGGTCTTCAAATGTGATACGGCAAATTAAAATTATTCCAGTGAAATCTGCCTTCAAAAAACCATATAGCGTTCCTTTCCTTCTGCCCCCTGCCGTGTGCAGTTTACGACGACATATGGGGTGTTTCTGTAAACTACAGAATCGGGGTAATAAATATTGAGTTTTGTTTGGCTCTTAACCCTTGCTTTATTAGCAGAAAAAAAATTCAATAAAATGGAAAATCTGCCAAAAAAGTGAAATTCTGAAATGTCATCTCCATTTTCCATTAATTCTTGTGGAACACCTAAAGGGTTAACAAAGTTTGTAAAAATCAGTTTTGAATACCTTGAGGGGTGTAGTTTCTAAAATGGTGTCGTTTTGGGGTGGTTTCTATTATGCAAGCCTCACAAAGTGACTTAAGACCTGAACTGGTCCTTAACCGCCTAACGCAGGATCGCGGTCCGGAGGTGGCTGTCTCAGGCAGAGTGACGCATCTATGTGTCATCTCGCGAGACTTCCTGTGAACGCGCGCACACAGGCGCGCGCGTTCACAGGATCGGAAGGTGAGCGAGTGGATCTACAGCCTGCCAGCAGCGATCGTTCGCTGGCAGGCTGTAGATGCGATTTTTTTTTTTTTTTTAACCCCTAACAGGTATATACGACGCTGTTTTGATAACAGCGTCTAATATACCTGCTACCTGGTCCTCTGGTGGTCCCTTTTGCTTGGGTCGACCACCAGAGGACACAGGCAGCTCAGTAATAAGTAGCATCAATCGCCACACTACACTACACCCCCCCCGTCACTTATTAACCCCTAATCACCCCATATAGACTCCCTGATCACCCCCCTGTCATTGATCACCGCCCTGTAAGGCTCCATTCAGACGTCCGTCTGTGTTTTACGGATCCGCAAAACACATACGGACGTCTGAATGGAGCCTTACAGCGGGGTGATCAATGAAAGGGGGGTGATCACCCCATATACACTCCCTGATCACCCCCCTGTAAGGCTCCATTCAGACGTCCGTATGTGTTTTGCGGATCCGTAAAACACATACGGACGTCTGAATGGAGCCTTACAGGGGGGTGATCACCCCATATAGACTCCCTGATCACCCCCCTGTCATTAATCACCCCCCTGTAAGGCTCCATTCAGATGTCCGTATGTGTTTTGCGGATCCGATCCGTGGATCCGCAAAAAAAAAACATACGGACCTCTGAATGGAGCCTTACACGGGGGTGATCAATGACAGGGGGGTGATCAGGGAGTCTATATGGGGTGATCACCCCCCTGTAAGGCTCCATTTAGAATTTTTTTTGGCACAAGTTAGCGGAAATTGATATTTTTGTTGTTTTTTCTTACAAAGTCTCATATTCCACTAACTTGTGTCAAAAAATAAAATCTCACATGAACTCACCATACCCCTCATGGAATCCAAATGCGTAAATTTTTTTAGACATTTTATATTCCAGGCTTCTTCTCACGCTTTAGGGCCCCTAAAATGCAAGGGTAGTATAAATACCCCACATGTGACCCCATTTCGGAAAAAAGACACCCCAAGGTATTGGCTGAGGGGCATATTGAGTCCATGAAAGATTGAACTTTTTGTCCCAAGTTAGGCTACTTTCACACTAGCGTTCGGGTGTCAGCTTGTGAGCTCCGTTTGAAGGGGCTCACAAGCGGCCCCGAACGCATCCGTCCAGCACTAATGCATTCTGAGTGGACGCGGATCCGCTCAGAATGCATCAGTCTGGCAGCGTTCAGCCTCCGCTCTGCTCAGCAGGCTGACACCTGAACGCTGCTTGCAGCGTTCAGGTGTCCGCCTGGCCGTGCGGAGGCGTGTGGATCCGTCCAGACTTACAATGTAAGTCAATGGGGACGGATCCGTTTGAAGATGACACAATATGGCTCAATCTTCAAACGGATCCGTCCCCCATTGACTTTCAATGTAAAAGTCTGGACGGATCCGTTTAGGCTACTTTCACACAGAAATTTTTTTACAATATAATGCAGACGGATCCGTTCTGAACGGAGCCACCGTCTGCATTATATGAGCGGATCCGTCTCAGACGGATCCACTCTGAACGCTAGTGTGAAAGTAGCCTTAGCGGAAAGGGAGACTTTGTGAGAAAAAAATAAAATTTCCGCTAACTTGTGCCCAAAAAAAAAATCTTCTATGAACTCGCCATGCCCCTCATTGAATACCTTGGGGTGTCTTCTTTCCAAAATGGGGTCACATGTGGGGTATTTATACTGCCCTGGCATTTTAGGGGCCCTAAAGCGTGAGAAGTCGTCCTGGATCCAAATGTCTAAAAATGCCCTCCTAAAAGGAATTTGGGCCCCTTTGCGCATCTTGGCTGCAAAAAAAGTGTCACACATGTGGTATCGCCGTACTCAGGAGAAGTTGGGGAATGTGTTTTGGGGTGTCATTTTACATATACCCATGCTGGGTAAGATAAATATCTTGGTCAAATGCCAACTTTGTATAAAACAAATGGGAAAAGTTGTCTTTTGCCGAGATATTTCTCTCACCCAGCATGGGTATATGTAAAATGACACCCCAAATCACATTGCCCTACTTCTTCTGAGTACGGCGATACCACATGTGTGACACTTTTTTGCAGCCTAGATGGGCAAATGGGCCCACATTCCAAAGAGCACCTTTAGGATTTCACAGGGCATTTTTTACACATTTTGATTTCAAACTACTCACGCATTAGGGCCCCTAAAATGCCAGGGCAGTATAACTACCCCACAAGTGACCCCATTTTGGAAAGAAGACACCCCAAGGTATTCCGTGAGGGGCATGGCGAGTTCCTAGAATTTTTTATTTTTTGTCACAAGTTAGCGGAAAATGATGATGATTTTTATTTTTTTTCTTACAAAGTCTCATATTCCACTAACCTGTGACAAAAAATAAAAAATTCAAGGAACTCGCCATGCCCCTCACGGAATACCGTTAAATTTTGATTAATAACAAAAAAAAAAAAATGTCAGCAGCAATGAAATACCACCAAATGAAAGCTCTATTAGGCTACTTTCACACTAGCGTTCAGAACGGATCCGTCTGCATTATTTTGGCATATAAAAGCTAAGTGTGAAAATAGCCTCGGACGGATCCGTCCAGACTTTCAATGTAAAGTCAATGGGGGACGGATCCGCTTGAAGATTGAGCCATATTGTGGCATCTTCAAACGGATCCGTCCCCATTGACTTACATTGTAAGTCTAGGACGGATCCGCACGCCTCCGCACGGCCAGGCGGACACCCGAACGCTGCAAGCAGCGTTCAGCTGTCCGCCTGTCCGTGCGGAGGCGAGCGGAGCGGAGGCTGAACGCCGCCAGACTGATGCAGTCTGAGCGGATCCGCATCCATTCAGACTGCATCAGGGCTGGACGGAAGCGTTCGGGTCCGCTCGTGAGCCCCTTCAAACGGAGCTCACGAGCGGACAGCCGAACGCTAGTGTGAAAGTAGCCTTAGTGAGAAGAAAAGGAGGTAAAATTCATTTGGGTGGTAAGTTGCATGACCGAGCAATAAACCGGTGAAAGTAGTGTAGTGCAGAATTGTAAAAAGTGGTCTGGTCATTAAGGGTGTTTAAAGGGAACCTGTCACCGGGATTTTGTGTATAGAGCTGAGGACATGGGTTGCTAGATGGCCACTAGCACATCAGCAATACCCAGTCCCCATAGCTCTGTGTGCTTTTATTGTGTAAAAAAAAACACCTATTTGATACATATGCAAATGAACCTGAGATGAGTCAGAGCTTGAAAATATGACTCTTCTCTGGTCACACAAGTAAGATATGACTCTTATGTTAATTTGCATAAAAGGCGGGAATGATCCAAACATGACGTAGACATATGGGGAATGTAAAGTAATAACTATTTTTGGAGGTATTACTATGTATTATAGGTAGAGAAATTGAAATTAGGAAATTTGCTAATTTTTCCAAATTTTTGGTATTTTTTAATAAATAAAAATGAAATTTTTTGACTCGATTTTTACCACTGTCATTAAGTACAATATGTGATGAGAAAACAGTCTCAGAATGGCCTGTATAAGTAAAAGCGTTTTAAAGTTATCACCACATAAAGTGACACATGTCAGATTTGCAAAAAATGGCCTGGTCCTTAAGGTGTTAAAGAGGACCTGTCACCTTTCCTGACATGTCTGTATTAATAATGACTTGCATTTCCCATGTAATAACTATACTGGTGCATCATTTGATATAACTATATGTAGTGCAATTCCTCTATTATTCCTGCTAGAAGCCTATGAATGAATTGCCTTCAGCCTGCAGGAAAGGGCCCAGTTGTAGGCATTTCTTTGCACAGTCTGGAACGGGCAGCACTGGTTGGATTGTGCAGGGACACCCCTCCTAAATGGTAACAGCCAGCTGGACCTTTATTGCGGCCTGCTGGCAATTCATTCTTAAACTTCTAGTAGGAGTGATAGATAAATGGCGCATCATGGCTATAACAATAGATGCTCCAGTTTCTACTATATAGGGAATGTAAGCAGTTAATAAAACGCCATGATCAGCGGGGAAGACGTCTGATGAAATCCACTGTGATTCAGTGTTGCACCGTGAAACTTGAAGTCCTAGGAGGACTGATTCTTTTTATAGGCGCTGGTAATGTAATTATATCATTAAGTTGCGTATAATTGCATTAATCTGGTGTAATGGGGACCTGATGAGCTTTGTAGGGTTGGTTTTTCAGAATGACCTGAAAACATCCTGTCCACAGGAGCATGTAGTCACCAAATTCGGTAGATTTCCTACTTGTACTTAAAGGGGCTATCTCTAAAACATGAATTTATGGCCTAGCCATAGGATAGGCCATAAATATATGGTTTCTTTACTGTCCCGACAAGGGATTCCCGTAATTTCCCTATTGAGTCCAATTGTAGAGCGCACGGATCTGCTTGGAAATCTGAGCCATCTACAATATTAAGGGTTAGGGCGGTGTTCACACATGCTTCACAGCCTTTGTTCATAACAGCCATGACTGGTCTGTTTTAGGGCTCATGCACACGACCATATGTATTTTGGAATGGAACAGCTGGCTCCTAATAGAACAGTCCTATCCTTGTCTGTAATGCGGACAATAATAGGACATGTTCTATTTTTTTGGGTAACGGAAATATGAAATGAATCCATTGAAATGAATGGTTCTGCATACAGTCCACCAAAAAAACGGAACAGGACACGGAAAGAAAATACGTTTGTGAGCATGAGCCCTCAGGATTTTGGTCTTTTTGACAGAAGATTCAAACTACAGATGATGCTGTTCCTGCTGCCAAAAAGACCAAAACCTGTGATGGAAAGCTAAGGCTACTTTCACACTTCGTTCGGAGCGGATCTGTCTGGTGCACAGACGGATCCGCACCTATAATGCAAACGCTTAGATCCGTTCAGAACGGATCCGTTTGCATTACCATGAAAAAAAAAAAAAAAAAAATGTTCATGATAGTGCAAACGGATCCGTTTTGACTTTACATTGAAAGTCAATGGGGGACGGATCCGTTTGAAAATTGCACCATACTGTGTCAACTTCAAACGGATCTGTCCCCATTGACTTACATTGTAAGTCTGGACGGATCCGTTTGCCTCCACCCGGCCAGGCGGACACCCGAACGCTGCAAGCAGCGTTCAGGTGTCCGCCTGCTGAGCCGAGCGGAGGACAAACTGTGCCAGACTGATGCATTCTGAGCGGATCCGCATCCACTCAGAATGCATTAGGGCTGGACGGATCCGTTCGGGGCCGCTTGTGAGAGCCTTTAAACGGAACTCGCAAGCGGAGCCCCGAACGCAAGTGTGAAAGTAGCCTAAAATGCCAATGTGAACAGGACCTTTAAGGCCTCTTTCAGATGGGCGTTGCGGGAAAATGTGCGGGTGCGTTGCGGGAACACGCACAATTTTTCAGCGCGAGTGCAAAACATTGTAATGCGTTTTGCACTCGCGTGAGAAAAATTGCGCGTGTTTGGTACCCAAACCCGAACTTCTTCACAGAAGTTCGGGCTTGGGATCGGTGTTCTGTAGATTGTATTATTTTCCCTTATAACATGGTTATAAGGGAAAATAATAGCATTCTGAATACAGAATGCATAGTAAAATAGCGCTGGAGCGGTTAAAAAAATAATAATTTAACTCGCCTTAGTCCACTTGATCGCGTAGCCCGGCATCTCTTCTGTCTCCTTTGCTGAACAGGACCTGTGGTGACGTCACTCCGGTAATCACATGATCCATCACCATGGTAAAAGATCATGTGATGGAACATGTGATGACCGGAGTGACGTCACCACAGGTCCTGTTCAGCAAAGGAGACAGACGAGATGCCGGCTGCGCGATCAAGTGGACTAAGGTGAGTTAAATTATTTTTATTTATTTTTTTAACCCCTCCAGTGCTATTTGACTATGCATTCTGTATTCAGAATGCCATTATTTTCCCTTATAACCATGTTATAAGGGAAAATAATAATGATTGGGTCTCCATCCCGATCGTCTCCTAGCAACCGTGCGTGAAAATCGCACAGCATCCGCACTTGCTTGCCGATGCTTGCGATTTTCACGCAACCCCATTCACTTTTATGGGCCGGCATTGCGTGAAAAACGCACAAAGAGGAGCATGCTGCGATTTTCACGCAACGCACAAGTGATGCGTGAAAATCACCGCTCATGTGAACAGCCCCATAGAAATGAATGGGTCGGTATTCAGTGCGGGTGAAATGCGTTCAACTCACGCATTGCATCCGCGCTGAATACTCGCCCGTGTGAAAGGGGCCTAAGTATTTTCACACACGGCCGATATGATGCAGGCATTTCCGTGACTGATCCATTAATGAGAATCTGTAGAAATCCATACACGTACTTACAGAAACAACCCTCTTCAGATGATTGGGAAAGATTTTTCAGCCACAAAAATTTCCGCAACCAATCTGCGACATGTGAATTTACCCTGATTACTGTGCGTTGTACTTTGTAGGCCTGGAGTGACTCTTTCCTTGTACTTAACTTCTGTTTGCTTTCCTTCTAGGACATCTCGCATTCATAAAAGGTTCTGTTTATGGTAAGTTTGGAACTTGACAAAGAAGGACAGTGGAGATGTTATAAGGCTATTTAGGCTACTTTCACACTAGCGTTCGGGCGGATCCGTTCTGAACGGATCCGCTCATAATAATGCAGACGGAGGCTCCGTTTAGAACGGATCCGTCTGCATTAAAATGGCAAAAAAAAAGCTAAGTGTGAAAATAGCCTCGGACGGATCCGTCCAGACTTTCAATGTAAAGTCAATGGGGGACGGATCCGCTTGAAGATTGAGCCACATTGTGGCATCTTCAAACGGATCCGTCCCCATTGACTTACATTGTAAGTCTGGACGGATCCGCACGGATCCGCACGCCTCCGCACGGCCAGGCGGACACCCGAACGCTGCAAGCAGCGTTCAGCTGTCCGCCTGTCCGTGCGGAGGCGAGCGGAGCGGAGGCTGAACGCCGCCAGACTGATGCAGTCTGAGCGGATCCGCTCCATTCAGACTGCATCAGGGCTGGACGGCTGCGTTCGGGTCCGCTCGTGAGCCCCTTCAAACGGAGCTCACGAGCGGACCGACGAACGCTAGTGTGAAAGTAGCCTTAGCTGTATTTTTGGTGAAATAATGTTTTTACAGCTTGTCTATATACTTGTGGTGTAGTGCACTGTGGTGTAATGGTAGGTCGGAGCCCTCAAGTAGTTGCGGTGTCTTTATATACTGTTCCCTCTAGGTGATCACATGAACGTTGACCGCCAGGATCTGAGAAAACTGCTATACCAGCAGTCGAGCCTGTTTGTGGCACTGATCTAGTGGATCCGTAAATTTGCCACTGTGGTGACTGATGATTTCTGAGGCTGCCAAGAACCCGATGTGGACCCCAGGGCTGTCTTTTGTAAAAGCGGGTTAGGGCTGCGCCTTTACCTTGATACAGGGTCAATATACTGACATACGTAAGTATGCCAGTATAAGTAATACAAAAAAATCTTTTTAGAAATGAATATACATTTCATAAAACACACATACAATAATGTAACCCCCACTTATTTTGTATCTCTTAAATGCCCTATCCAAATAAACGGCCGACTGTTTTAGCCTTATTCACATGGACGTATTTCACCTCCATGTGCTGTCTGCTTTAACAATGGAGAGCAGACGGACCCAAACAAGTCAGTGGAGCTGTTCACACATCCCTTTCCTTTTTTTCCCAAAAGACTGTGCTTCTGTTGCAAGAAACTCGCTGCACGCCCTGTTCTGATCCATTTTTGTACACCTGACTCGCCAATTAAAGGGGGTTTTCCAGTACTTTAATAATCCTCGGTTAGGCCATCAATATCTGTTACGGGGGGGATCTGCCAGCGGTTCTTCTGTAGCTCCAGCGCCAGAACTGTACCGCTGTCCATTTTCTCTAGTGGACGGATCTAGGAGCCGTGTAGTCCCAGCGCCAGCTATGTAGTCCCAGCGCCAGCTAATTGCCAGGGTGTTGGACCTATCTGCTTTTCATGTGTCCATTGCTAAGAAATGCCCAATGAAAACTGATGAAAAAAGGGGCATTCAATTAATTTATTTTTACGGACGCAAATCTGCTATGTTCGTTTGAATAAGGCCTAGTTCACATGAACGTGTTTTTTTTTTTTTTTTTTTTTTTTTTTTGGAGTGTACGGGCCGTTTTTTTGTGTTCCGTATACTGAACCGTTCATTTCAATGGTTCCGCAAAAAAACGGAATGTACTACGTATGCATTCCTTTTCCGTTCCGTTGAAAGATAGAACATGTCCTATTATACCCTGCATACAGGGTTGTGCTGACTGAACCCCCCCACATTTTTTCCATGTCCTATTATTGCCCGCAAATCACGTTCCGTGGCTCAATTCAAGTCAATTGGTCCGCAAAAAAAACGGAACACATACGGAAATGCATCTGTATGTCTTCCGTATCCGTTCCGTTTTTTTTCTGAACCATCTATTGAAAATGCTATGCCCAGCCCAATTTTTTAATGTAATTACTGTATACTGTACATGGCATACGGAAAAACGGAACGGAAACGGAAAAACAACGGATCCGTGAAAAACAGACCACCACAAAAAACTATAAAAGCCATACGTTCGTGTGAACTAGGCCTAAGGCCTTACTGAGCAGGCTGTGAGAACAGGGGCATAGCACGGGGAACAGTCTGTGTGGAGAGAAGTAACACAGAAGTATGGATAACAGTCTCTCTAACACAGGGGAACATAGGAGTAATGTGTAATGTGAGGGGTCATAACAACCTTCCTGCTTCAGGACAACATTGGACCCTGGAGGGTGTGTAACCCACTAGACCAGGCATGGCCAACCTGCGGCTCTCGAGCTGTTGCAAAACTACAACTCCGACCATGCCCTGCTGTAGGCTGATAGCTGTAGGTCAGGCATGCTCAACCTGCAGCCCTCCAGCTGTTGCAAAACTACAACTCCCAGCATGCCCTAACAGCCTACAGCAGGGCATTGTGGGAGTTGTAGTTTTACAACAGCTGGAAGGCCGCAGGTTGAGCATGCATGCTGTAGGTAGTCTGGGCATGCTGGGAGTTGTAGTTTTGCAACAGCTGGAGAGCCTCAGGTTGGCCATCCCTGCACTAGACACTTAATATGCAAAATTAAACCTTTCTCTGCCCTAGACCACTAGAGATACTGACATGAATCCTATTCTGCCCTAGGCCATCAGGGATGCAGATACTAACCTCTTTACTGCTATGGAGCCCAGGGATGTTACCATAAAATTAATGTACTTCCCAAGCTAATCACAGAAAATTATGTGTTGCTATACAGCAATATTTATTTGCCCCCGTCTTGGATCACCCAATTTAGAATATCAGCACCCATGTCCGTAACCTCTGCTCACTAGCAACAAAGGCTTATAGGAGGTGTTGGTGCTAGCATATTCTATAAGGCTTTACAGATGTCTCTTACTATATAGTGTTGTAAGAAATTAATCAGAGGATTTAATCTAATTTTTGAATATATTTGCAGTGTACTAAGCAACTGAGGAGTTCATAACGTTATGTATCTGGCATCATAAAGTACCACCTGCCAACTGTTGGGTGTGAATATTGACTTTCTTGCATTATGAGACTTCTTAAGCATGTATTCCGTCTTGAAAATTACGAAATAAGGAAGCTGGGGTAGGATTAACCAGTTTTTCTTGTCTTGCAGACTCATCAGCCTGCCAACCAGGTTTCTTTCAGTGCGACTCTGGCTGTCTTCCACCAATTTCTGTTTGTGATGGGTCTTATGACTGCAAGGATAAATCTGATGAAATATTATGTTCTTCATACTGCAACTTTAACCTGAAAGATTTTTATGGCGTCTTCTCTTCTCCTGGATATCCAGGTCCTCCACCCTCTGCTTCACCATTTCATTGCCGTTGGCTTATTGATTCTGAGGATAGCCGTGGACTTGCTTTGCAATTTTCTTCATTGCAGCTTTCTGAGCACGATGCACTCACAGTTTATGAAAATGGCAATGGAGATTCTTCACACCTTCTTCGTGCCTTGTCCTACCAGAGCAATGGCAAGTCTGTCACAGTAGAGTCTGTAGGTGGCAGAGTAACTGTTATATATCAGTACAACACAAATATCCACCGTTATCCTAATATTGATTCCTCTGTACCCTATGACTCTGGCTTGAGATTTCCCAGCAATGAGAACCACGACCCTGGTCCTCACTTTTCTGACCGAATGGGATCAGCACCGTCTCGATTTCATCTTCCTGGCTTTAACACCAACAGTGGATGGTTTCCATCAGTTCAGCCCAGAGGCTTTAATGCCACTTATCGGATACAAGGCTACTGCCTTCCTTGGGACCAACCTTGTGGCTCCAGTCCAGGTATTTTATGGAATGATGGGGTGGAGATTGGCGGTGGCTGTTTTTCAGACTCTCAACGTTGCGATGGAATCTGGGACTGTGCCAATGGCAGAGATGAAGTTAATTGTACTAATTGTCCTGAGGGGCACTTTCCATGTGCTTCAAGTCGTGGCTGTTACCCCATTAGTGAGAGGTGTAATTACCAAACTTCTTGCCAAGATAACACAGATGAAAAAGGTTGTCGTGGTTGTCAGCCTGGCGGCTTCCATTGTGATTTGGAGCGCTGTGTGTATGAAGCCTGGGTATGTGATGGGCAAGCTGATTGTCGGGATGGAAGTGACGAGAAGAACTGTGGCTACATACTTCCCCGTAAAGTGATCGCTGCTGCTGTTATAGGAAGCTTGATATGTGCTACTTTGCTCGTGGTAGCATTAGGATGTACGTGCCGTCTCTATACCTCACGAGCACGCGAGTATAGGTGAGCATCAGTCGTAGTATAAGGATTTTCTAGACAACATTCAGACCTTCACAGAAAAGCGAACAGTTTTTTACTGTGTTGTTTTTCCACAGCATTTTCGCACCTTTATCCCGTATGGATGCAGAATTGATCCAGCAGCAAGCACCACCATCCTACGGCCAGTTAATAGCTCAAGGAGCTATACCACCTGTAGATGACTTTCCCACTGAGAGTCCTAGTGACGTGAGTGTACATGCTACACATTTGCTTGTTTTAATATGCCTGTCTACATTTAAAGGGCTTGTCCTATGACAACAACGTATTCCCTATCCACAGGATGAGGGGGGGGGTGTAAGTGTCAGATTTGCAGGTGTCGGACCACTGGGGCCCCTGCTGATCATGAGAACAGTTGCTTGTGTTTCCAATTTAAATAGAACAGCAGACACGCATGCATGTCTGGCAATCCATTACAATCTATGAGGCTGCTGGGGATAGCAGAGTACAAGGGCTCAGCTATCTCAGCAGCTTCATAGAGTTGAATGGATTGGCAGAGTGCATGTGTATCCAGCCGCTCCATTCAGATAGGGGAGCACGGACCCTATTCTTGTGATCAGCAGGGGCCCCACTGGTCTGATTCCTATCCATTCTCCCGTGGATAGGGAGTAGGGCTGCACGATATGGGAATTTTGTGCGATTGCGATTAGGGCCCTAAAAATTGCGATAACGATATGCGATGTGATATTTTAAAGGAATTGTGCTAGAGGTCTATTTGCTTGGATTTTCCCATATGTAGAAAACATCAAGTATAACATGTATTTAATATTTAGTTATATTTCTGCTCTTTCTTGGCTAAACTTGCGGCAGAGTGATCCGGCAAAACGTATGCAAACTGATGGCATTTGTAAGACTGATCAGGATCCTGATCAGTCAGAAAAATGCATTGAAATGCCAGATCCGTCTTTCTAGTGTCATCCGGCAAAACGGATCCGGCATTAATTTTTTTTAACCTTTTTTCACGGATCCGGCATTCCGGTATTTTGCATGCCGGATCCGGCACTAATAAATTCCTGTGGAAAAAAATGCATTCAGGCAAGTCTTCAGTTTTTTTCGCCGGAGATAAAACTGTAGCATGCTGCGGTTTTATCTTTTGCCTGATCAGTCAAAATGACTAAACTGAAGACATCCTGATGCATCCTGAACGGATTGCTCTCCATTCAGAATGCATGGGGATATAACGGATCAGTTCTTTTCCGGCATTGAGCCCTTTTGACGGAACTCAGTGCCGGAAAAGAAAAACGCAAGTGTGAAAGTACCCTAAGGGCCGCTTCACACGAGCGGATGCCGTGCGTGGCATCCGCTCCGTGAAAGAGTGCCAAGACCCGCTGCAGACTGCAGAGGCACGGAGCAGTAACATGACTGTTAATGCTCCGTGCCTCTCTGTGATCTCCTTCCTACGAAATCACAGTTGTCACTGTGATTTCGTAGTAAAGAGATCACAGAGAGGCACGGAGCATTAACAGTCATGTTACTGCCCCGTGCCTCTGCAGTCTGCAGCGGGTCTTGGCACTCTTTCACGGAGCGGATGCCACGCACGGCATCCGCTCGTGTGAAGCGGCCCTAAGGAGTTATAGGGGTGGTCCTTATCCATGATTGACAGCTATCGGTCTACACAGTGATGTATGGAAGGCTGTCAATCACTAATGGGGACAGGACTACAAAGCTCAGTGAACAGAGGTGTAGATGAGTAACACACAAGTTGAGGTACAGCCATCACAGAGGAATTTTCTCCCTAGATTTCTCTGCCATATTTTGCTGTTTTCTGCAAATTTGTTGCGGATTTTGCGGCAGATTTGCAGCTGATCTCAATTTACAGATTGCAAAGGGTGAAATCCACAGCAGAAATTGACATGCTGCAGATCTTAAATTCCACACCATGGGTTAATTTGCACTGGTACTGTAAAACGCGGCTGACTTTCTGCACACAAATCTAGTTCAGCCTATCCAGAGTTTTACACACTGGATTCCTTTTCACCCTTTTTCGTTTTAACTTACCAAATATATGTTACCAAGAACTAGGAGAGGAATATAAAGGGATCTGAATGGCCACTGTGCAATACTGCATGTCCTATGCCGTGACCACTCAAACGCTTGGCTGGCTGCAACTTCCCAAAACAGCTTGAACCCCTGGTGGTCAACAGATTACCACAGTGGCTCCAAAGTAAAAGTGGTGGACTGCGATGAGACAACCCTTTAACCTGCAAATCTCACCCCAATATCATTGGGTAAAGAGGGTCAGTCAGTAATGACCAAAGGGGGAAAAAAGAAGCTGAAAAGGGGTAATAATCTGCAACATGAAAGGAAATGCTACCTGACGTTTTTCTGAAATGGAACAAGTTTAAGGGTACTTTCACACCTGCGGCAGAGGATTCCCACAGGCAGTTCCGTCACCGCAACTGCCTGCCGGATCCGGCAAACGGATGCATTTGTGAGACTGATCCAGATGTGGATCCGTCTCACAAATGCATTGCAATACCGGATCCGTCTTTCCGGTTGAGAATCCGTAAAAAACGGATCCGGTATTTATTTATTTTTCTCAATTTTAAAGGTCTGCGCATTCACAGACCGCAAAACTGGATTCATTTTTCCCGAACACTTGGGGCCAGATCCAGCATTAATGCATTTCAATGGAAATTAATGCCTGATCTGGCATTCCGGAAAGTGTTCAGGATTTTTGGCCGGAGAGAAAACTGCAGAATGAGAATGCATTAAGGTAAAACTGATCTTTCTTTTCCCCCGGTATAGAGCCCCTGTGACGGAACTCAATACCGGAAAAGAAAACCGCTGTGAAAGTACCCTAAATTAGTTGGGACTGATTATTTTAATAGTGTATGTTCCGTATGGCCATCAGTAGTGCTTGGTAATTATAATAATGTATATGGCCAACAACACAGTATTTCTCCATTTCCAAGAATAATTCTAGTGTGCACCATGGGAAAATCTGATTACATTATAGTTCAGTTGTCCTAGGAAAAAAGCAACCCTTCAGTGGCATTTTTCATCTTTTTCCTGTACTGTATATTCCACCCTGAGCAGTTAATATTTGTCACTGCAATATATGAGGAAAGGGTTTGCTGTCCTTGCCATGCATCCAAAACTGACCTGAGATCTTCCAAAACTGCAAATGTGAAACTGGCAGGAAATAACAGGAGGATGGGGCACAGGGAGATTGCTCGCTTGATGGAGGCAGAAGATGCATAAATATGAACACCTACGAGAGTGGTTCAGAATAGAAACAGACACCGAGAGGAGGATAAAAAGGAAGAAGAGCGCACACAGTCATTCCCAGTGAGTGGCCCACACTGACACTACCAATCATTTTAATAACTAGCAATTATACCTGTAAAGGAAGACAGAAGCTGTGCCTCCTGGAATACGCTCTGTCTGTCAAAATGAATCCATCTACTGGTATACAGATGCACTTGCTGTGGACTTACCTATTTTTTTTATCCTGGAAGTGTTATATTACTAGCAATAGATGGCATATTATCGATACTTTATAGGACATCGCCAAAAAAACAGGAACGTTTTGTGGCAAAGTCTTTTTTATGTTTTTTTGGATCACTAAAATAGTTGCCGAAAGAAAGCCATAATGCTTGTGTGAACAGCATAAGGATCACTATACAATGGCATTTCTGTGTATGTATTAACCCCCCCTCCCAGTAGTGACAGGTACCATGATGAGCCAATGAGCGTTTTAAATAAGAGCGTCTACCAGAAACTGCTCATCAAATCTGAGAGTTTCTTGGGGGAGTTTTTCTGGCATTTTTTTGCAGACAGTGTGTCTTACCAATAGTTGGTTACTCATGGCAAGAAGAACTAAGAGCTACAGCATGCTGCATTTTTGAAAAGAAAGAAAGAAAAACACCACCTAATGACCAAAAACACTGGTATCCTGTGTTTCATGCTTCCCATAGACCTTCAACGAACATCTGGAGGTGGTGGGTTTTCTTCTGCCAAAAACACTACTAAAAATACGAAAGTGCGGAAAAACACCAACAAAAACCTGTATATGAAGGTACCCTAATTGGATCAGTACCACTGACTGACAGGGCTGTATTAGGGAGCCTTTCAGCACCCATGGGGAGATTTACTATTTACTTGGCACGTGAAAAGAGGTGTTAAAAAGTTGATTACGGGTAAGCTCTGATTAGACCCCGAGTCTTGCCACAAGATGGCATAGAAGGGCTTCCCCCGCTGCTCTATAAAAAAGGCTCTCAGAGGCTACTTCTGGGTAGCGTACCTCCTGATGAGAGATCGTTCACTGTTAGACATGCCTCTACAACTCGCTCAAAGACATTTTGCTCAGTTGACAGACTGTGATAGGGCGGGACATCATTGGAGTAAGAGAAGCTGGATGGTCGTTTTGACAAATTGCCTGCCATCAAGGCTGTTCTGAACTAGCTAGCTCACAGCGGAGAGCGTCGCAGCCAGGGAGAAGGTGAGTTTTTTTTATATTTTTTTTTCTCCCTTGCTGTGACGCTGTCCTTTGTGAATGGACCGCGCTACAGCCAGGGAGAAGGAGACGCCCATTGAGAAACAGGGCAGTCTCCTCCTCCCTGTACCGATGCTATTTATTAGCATACCAGGCGGAAGAATGCAATGGGCACAGCGGGCGAGCGGAGCGGCGCCCAGAAAAAATATTAAACGATCTTAGATCCCTGCTCTATGGCCTACATAACATGCTACTTATTTCATAATGTCTGGACCCATGAAAGGTCCTATTTAAAGGGAACCTGTCACCTTGAAAATGTAAATTATTCTGCAAGCAACATGTTATAGAGCAGGAGGAGCTGAGCAGATATAGTTTTATAGGAAAAGATTTAGTATTAATGTCTATTCCTGCTCCTTCTGGGCTTTTGAAGTGAATGCTCTATGACTGTTATACACAGCTGTCAAGCACTGATAGGACCGCCTCCTGGACTTCAATGCGCAGAATGAAATGCATGTTCTACTGAATCTTTTCACATAAAACGTTATATTAATCTGCTCTATAACATGCTGCCCGCAGCTTACACTGCATTTTCATGATGACAGGTTCCCTTTAAATGTACCCTGATCATGTGTTCTAGTGATTCACAGCTATGCATTTTATTTTAAAGACTTTAGTAAAAATCTAAAATGTAGATATTTTACTTTTGCTTTTAATATTCATTCTTATATAAAAAGACTTTTAACACTAAAAAGGGGAATAATAGATAATGACCTTCGTTTTGTTTTTATCATAGGGCACGTTCATGGGAAACCTTCGCAGTCTACTACAGTTCTTACATCAGGCACCACCTCTTCCTGCTGGTGGCCTAAATGAACTACCTCCTAGGCATCGCCCCCCACGCCCTGTTAGGCGCCTTCTCAGAAGACTTCGCAGATGGGGTCTTCTCCCTCCCCGAACTCAGGGGACACAAACCGAACCATCTCAGAATCCAAACACTGATCCTTCACAGCAGACATCAGAAAACAGTGATCATACCTCTGCTCCACTACTTCCAGTGAAGACTCCTTTAGATTCTCCTGGTTATTCAGTTTCCATGACTGAGCCTTCAGCTTCTTCCCAGCACCCCTGCTCGGTGGAGGATAGGAGTGGACTTATGATGGGCGTGTTGCAAGTGGTGCGAGAAAGGGTCTTGCACCCGCCTAGTGCAGATCATCTTTTGAATGGAACAAGAGGGGAGAGGTTTGGGCAGGACGCACTAGGACTGGAAGGAGCTGAAGACGAGGATGAAATGCTGTTGTTGCCACTTGCTGAAGGCTATGATGAAGCAGCAGGAGATGTGAGGTTAATTTTATGTTAGCATAGCTTCTACCCTATCCTCTCCTTCAAAATTTGCACATAGGGAAAGGTTTTGTGAGAGTTTGTATGCAAGTTGCTGTGATCAGTGCTTGAAGCTTAGTGAAGATCAAATTAGATGACATGGACTTGATAAATTCTAAGATCCATCAGCATTGTGCAGAGACCCTGATGTCTCGCATCTAAAGAACCGGAGCTGAGTGCATCGCCAGTGCTGCAGTTATTAAGATTCAGTGTAACTCAAGAGCTTTGTTCAGTGCAATTTCGTTTTTGTGAAGGCATACCACAGTTTTCACTTGGATATCTGCCTTGGGACACCAGTATACAATTTATATATGGATACAATCTGTCTACACAGTTCAGTAGCTTTGTACACTGCATTTTGTATCTTGTACTGTTCCTTAATAACAGTCTGCGTTATAGCCCAGAGCTACATTCCCAGTTTGGCTGTTTGGCAGTCAACAGCTTCACCACTTCATTGTAAAGACCATGGAGCACATTTATGTAAAGGGATTGTTTGTTTGGGGTGTTTTCGCAAACCCCCTCCTCCTGGGCAGAGAGCTGCCAAGGGAAGCATACTTATCTGCTTCCCAACACTGGTTTCCGGCGTTTGCGCCCTCTGGCTTTTGCTGCTCCGCTAATGTCCTAGGATATAAAATTCCGTTTTGATGCCGCTGCAGCCAATCACTGGCTGCAGTGGCGAACTGCATCATGACAAATGGTCCACAGATGATGCAAGGGAAGCAGGCCATCACTGCAGTGTCAAACCAGAAGTTTACATCCAGGAACCCGAGCAGAGCAGCATAGATTGGAGAGCACAGGAGAAGGGAGCCAGGGTAGGAAAGGCAGGTATATATACTTTTCTTTGCAGATCTGCACAGGAGGGACACACTGCCCTCTGATAAATTGCCCCATGAGACTGAATCAGTGGTGAGCATATGCATCCTCCACTCCATTCACTTCTATGGGACTGCTGAGGAAAGGAGTGGAGGACACACATGCGCACCACCGCTCCATTCTCATGGAGCAGTACAGTAATTGCTGGGGACCAACCTCCAGCGATCTAACCCTAATCCCCTATCTTGTGTATGGGGGCTAAGTGTTATTAGTGGCAGAACCCTTTTAAAGGAAACCTGTCACCAGGATTTTGTGCATAGAGCTGGGGACATGGGCTGCTAGATGGCCACTAGCACATCTGCAGTACCCAGTCCCCATAGCTCTCTGCGCTTTTATTGTGTTAAAAAACGTTTTGATTGATATGCAAATGACCTGATATGAGTCCTGTATCCGGAGATGAGTCAAGCGGAAAGGAGCCCAGCACCGCCCGAAATCTCGCGATGCGCAGTTCGTTCCCTGTGCTGATGCCAGTACAGGGAATGAACATGATGCCGACACTGCACATGCGCTAGCTCGCGCATTGCGAGATTTCGGCGCTCCAGCTCTGTGACGTCAGCCAGCAAGGAGGAGATTCGGAGGACGCGGGGCGATGCTGGGCTCCTTTCCGCTTGACTCCTCTCCGGCTACAGGACTCATATCAGGTAATTTGCATATCGATCAAAACGTTTTTTTTTAACACAATAAAAGCGCAGAGAGCTATGGGACCTGGGTACTGCAGATGTGCTAGCGGCCATTTAGCAGCCCATGTCCCCAGCATTATGCGCAAAATCATGGTGACAGGTTTCCTTTAAGGGGAGTTTATCAGCAGTTTTGACCATGCATTGAGCTGCTTTGTAACCCCTCCCCTCGAGTGACACGTATAGCGGTCTCCTGGTTTTATGCGACAGCTGCAGGAGGAGAGCCCAGCAGAATAAAAGTTATTTGGTGTAAATTATGGTAAATGTGTCAGGCTGAGAAGGACACACCACTTTAATAAGTCCCACACATGAAAAAACATAAAAAATGCCATGCTGTACAAAATGCCCCTTTTTATGACTGTGTACAGCTTAAGTACATGTGCCCTGCATAAAAAAAAAAAAACAATGCAAGCACTGTGCCTATAGTGTATAGGCAAGGAATATTGGGAGCGTTCAGGTCTAAATCCAGCAAAACTGTGCATGAAGCCCTCGATTATAAATTGGATGGTAGGTCAGGATCAGTAGAAGATAATTAAGGCAAAGTATTTGCAACAGTGCTCAACTTTCTATATAGATCTATATTCTATATAACTGAAAAGTTCTGTTCAATACACTTTTCAAGGTTCTTTTACATAAGTAATTTTAGGGTTTATTTTAAGAACTTCCTTTCTGGGACCTTTTTTCTTGTTTTTACAAAAAACATGGACGGAAATGTGAACGTTAAAGGCACTTGTTTGAATGTGCTTATTTGTATACATACAAACCCTACTTTTCCTATGCCAACCTACACTCCTGCGTTGTCTGCCTTCTCTTCTATCCTTTAAATAGATGTTGTTTGTGACTACTGTCAGTGGTGAAAAAGATAAATCGGGGTAGATAGTGGTGACAGGACTAGGCTATATTGGTAATGTTAGATTTTAGGGAAGGCACACAAGTATTAATTACTGGATAATGACTTGGTCCTTAAAGAGTACGTGTCCATTGTCCATGCAGAGCAGGAGGAGCTGAGCAGATTGATATGTTGTTTTAAGGGATAAAGACTCAGTAAGACTTGAATCTTGTACACTATCGTTATTTGCCTTATCAATGACTTACAGCTATCTCTGTATACACACTTGCACAGAGAATGCTATCAATCACTGATAACCCCCCCCCCGTGTACAACTGAGCTCAGACATAGAAATGTATAAAGTTATAGGTATACATTTTACTGAATCTTCACCAACAAGACAATATATTAATCCGCTCAGCTACTCCTGCTCTATAACATGCTGCATGCAGGCTGCACTGCATGTTTATGGTGACCAGTTCTCTTTAAAGGGGTTGTCCAAAATTAGAAGTACAACACCTGTCCAAGGGTTTTCTGGTATTGCAGTTTAGCTTATATGAACCTCTGGACAGGTGTGCAGCTGTTTTCAGAAGAACACAACCATTTATTTTTTTCCAATCCTGGACAACCCCATTAATTGTAATCGCAGACAATGAACATACATGAGTATTCAGAAAATGAAAACCATTTGAAGGATGGTATACACCAGATGTGGTGAAACTACAACTCCCAGCATGCACACTTGCTCGTTTATTCTCGGAACTCCGCAAGAAATTAATGGAGCATGCTGGAAGTTGTAGTTTTACAACAGCTGAAGAATAAGGCTACGTCTACACAACGACATTTGTCGCGTGACAGGGCACAACTACACTGCAACATTTGTAGCGCAACATTTTTTTGCCCTAATGTCGCACGATAATTTTTATAATGACAGTCTATGGTGTCGCACTGCAACATGCTGCGACTGCGATGGAACAGTCACAGAAAAATCCATCTCGAATGGATTTTTTGCGACTGTTGCGTCGCAGTTGCAGCATATTGCAGTGCGACACCATAGACTGTCATTATAAAAATTGTCGCGCGATATTAGTCGTCGTGTAGACGTAGCCTCAATATGGACAGAAATACTGATAAAACAGATGTGTATTACATGTCCATATTTAGGTCTGGCTTGACCGGCTAAGCTTGGGTAAGGCTCTGTTCACATCTGCATTGTGGTTTCCATTATGCCATGATGCAATGCCAGATCTGTTACACAACAGACATCAATGGCGCCTGATGGACCCATACTGACCTGTTGGGTTTTCATTGTGGTGGCTGTGTGTTGTTTTTTTCCACCAAATATAATGCAGTATTAAACAGATGTTCCTGACAGACCCTCTGATGCAGATATGAGCACAGCCTAAAGGAGACAAGAATATCTCTGTTTTCTATTGAAATACAGGAGCCTCAAGGTACATGTTTATTTTTGATCAGTTGCTGCAGAGGCTGCAAACATTCGCCTCATTCAGAGGTTACTAAAAGCCAAATCTGAGTGTATCCACAAAAAAACTAAGTATGCACAAATGGCAGCACATCCAAACAAATGAAAAAGGTAGGCACAATACATCACTTCTTCATTGATGCAAAGCAGCAAGGATTAAAAACATAATGATCTAAAGCGCAAAAGAGGGCTTTAATGAACCCCAAAAATCACTAACACCCTTCACTCACACACACGCATAGGAAGATCACAGCCTAGAAATTGATCACAAGCCCCAAAATACTTATAACCAATAACAAAGATCAATGAATAATAATATCAATAACAAAGATCAATGAATAATAAAATAAATATCAAAAGTAGAGACTCAAATAATAATAATAAATGGATATCTCCCAAGTGTTACTAATAGCTGGGGTCAAATTAATGGATGTAGGGACAAGAGCCCCATGCGTATTGCCACCCCTTTGCGGCTTCCTAACACTGGGTTCACACCTGAGCGTTTTACAGCGCGTTCCTACGCGCTGTCAAAACGCTCAACAAGGAGAAACCAATGATTCCCTATGGGAATGGTTCACACCTGGGAGTTTTACAGGGCGATCGTACGCCCTACGCTCAAAAAAGTACATGAGCATCTTTGGGGCGTTTTGTCGCGCGTTCCCGTACATAGACATTCGGGAACGCGCAACAATGGGCGTTCGCTTGTCTCTGTATGTGCGATTGTAAACGCCGATACAATCGCGCATACAGAGCGCTCCTTTCGGAACGCTCAGGTGTGAACCCAGCCTAAGTTGTTCCCCTGAGGAAGCCACTGAGCGGTGCCGAAAGATGTTGGAGCTCTTATCCCCATTACCCCCTCCCGCATTGTTTCACCCAGGCTGTTACCCTTGAGTGATATCCATTTGTTATTATTTTTGAGTCTAAATTTTTGATATTCACATTAGTATTCATTGGTCTGTCTTTATTGGTTATATTTATTTTTGAACTTGTGATATATTGTTAGGCTGTAGACTTCCTATGCAAATTGGTGGTTTTGGGGGTTTATTATAGCCCTTGTGTGCTTTGGATGATTTTAATTGTTTTATTCCTTGCTGCTTTGTATCAATAAATAAATGTATTTCTTATCTTTTTTTTTTCTCATTTGGTTGTGCTGGCATTTGTGCATATTTCCTTTGTTTTCTGTGGATAACTTGTTTTGAAGTATTGCTGTAGCACCCATATTATTAAGTGGTACCTGCCATAGGTCTTATTGGCCCCAAATCTGATTGTAGCGAATGTTAAAAATGTGGTTTCTTTTGCGCTCTAGTGGTGCCGTAAGCAGAGGTGCCAAACAGGAACAAAAATGCCTAGCCGAGTGTGCTTGAAAGCAACAGTAGCTGTGCAGTAAGACTCCGAGGTTAATTAAAAAGGCATGTGCTACCAAAGGAACTATTGAAAGGAAAAGTCATTAATATGCCGCCAGACTGCATAGTCCCAGCACGGCTTCACGCATTCACATTAGCATCTGCCCCTAGCTTCCAGCTACGTTTATTGGTCAGCTATAGGAGAATTTGTTAGATTTCCAGAGGCTTGATGACGTTTTTTACTGGTTTTATTACTTATTTTATTAGCATATTTTTATGCATTTCTGCTTTATTCTAATTCTTCACTGTCATCAATATAGCATTGCTTTAGAGGGGGAAGCGAGCAGTAAAACTGCTAGATTTATTTTTATGATGCTTAAAGTCTTTTAAAACTGGGTAAAGATCCATTCTAAAAAGTTTTTCCTATTCTATATTTTTACCACTGTAATCGCTGAAGGAAGACATGCCAGAGCACATTAAATATTCAAATGGTCTTTAAACCACACATTTATCTCATCTCCTAGTGAATGAATTAATAAAATTGCACACCTGTCTGATGCGGCACAATACCAGAAGAAAATACCACACATGAAGCGTTAGAGGGCATAACATACTATGGTGCTGCTAATAATACGTTGTTAAATTCTTGTAAAATTAGATTTTATTTAGTATAAATGTATATAAATGACAGGGATTCCCTGCTTTGGTGTTGTGCACATTGCTCCATTTCAGTGGGTCCAATAGTGGAGCACAATGTGTATCTTTGGCTACTTTCACACTGGCGTTTTAGTTTCCGTTTGTGAGATCCGTTCAGGGCTCTCACAAGCGGTCCAAAACGGATCAGTTTTGCCCCAATGCATTCTGAATGGATAAGGATCCGCTCAGAATGCATCAGTTTGCCTCCGATCAGTCTCCATTCCGCTCTGGAGGAGGACACCAAAACGCTGCCTGCGTGTCCGCCTGACGATGCGGAGGCAAACGGATCCGTCCTGACTTACAATGTAAGTCAATGGGGACGGATCAGTTTTTACTGACCCAATATGGCACAATAGAAAACGGATCCGTCCTCCATTGACTTTCAATGGTGTTCAAGACTGATCTGTTTTGACTATGTTAAAGATAATACAAATGTATCCTTTCTGAACAGATGCATGCGGTTGTATTATCGGTGCGGATCCGTCTGTACAGATCCATGAGGGATCCGCACCAAACGCGAGTAGGAAAGTAGCCTTTCTTTGAACTTTCTATGGGCATTAAAAATAAACAACCATCCAAAAGCTTGTTACACATTAGATTATAATGTCTTGCCGAACTCATCAATTTTGGTGGGGTTGTGCAACTAACTAATTTGTATGAGAGAAGGATCGGGCAGTTGACTGTCAGCATGTCTGTTCCTTTTGTCTGGCAGTGGCTTACTCCTACCTTCCCTGCATGATTGGTCAAGCCTAGTGTGCATCTGTATCGGGGGTTGAGAGTGTCAGATCTCAGCTGTCTACAATGTATGACCAGCTTAAAGGGCCATGTGTTGATTGGTTTAAACCTACCGAAATAGTGCTGTTGTCACAGGCCATGGGGTGGATTTTGTAAATGACTGTCTAAGCACCTTGTCTGTTCAGTTTCGCTTCTCACCACAAATTTCTCTACTATCTGACAATCAGTGGGATAAAATAATTTCCTTATTATTATTATTATGGCCACTTTTTTTTCTACAGAGCTTTTTAGCAAATCTTCTAGCAATTTTTTTGGTGAAAAGTACAACTGGATCACCGAGTATTTTTTTTTTTTCTGGGATTTTAATACTGATTGTCTATCTAGTATCCAATAAGCACACCCGACAATTGGCTGTTTCAGAGTAGCGCAAGAAGTGTGCACCGAAATTACTGTCCCGTCTGTTGTGTAGTGGACATAGCTGGTTACTGTAGCGCGGAGAATGGGAGCAGCGCTGCAGTTCCAGCTCCATCCACTACACTTGGACTTGGCTGTATAGTTCCTGCATCAGAGCTACAGCAGAACAGCTAATTGACATGAGTGCTGGGTGTCAGATGCCTACAGATCAGATATTGATGGCCTATCGTGAGAACAAGCTATCGGTATTAAAATCCCGTAAAATTCCTTTAAGGCCAGGTTCACACAGGGCAATTTGGTACAATCCTGTGTGATGTATTTTTGAAACCACATCTTGATCCACAAGACAGGAGATATATTATAGGGTTTTCAGGGTTCAGAATATTGATGTCCTATCCACAGAAATGGCCATCAATGTTGGATTTGTTGGGGTGCAGCCTCTTCATTGCTTACCTGCTTCTACCTGCATGCCATTTTACTTAGAAGTTGCAGTGCAGTAATGTTTAGTTTGGTTAACTTGAACAGATTGAGGCTGCAATATCATGCGTCAATCTGATATTGTTCACCTGTCATGAGGAAAATGATCATCCATAGCACACTTCTATCAATACAAAAGTTGTTTTGAATTCCATGGAATTCGAGGTGTTGCACATCTCATTTTTTTATATGTATGTATTGTATATCCATCGATGACTTTTTTTCCTTATGCTGTTGAACAGATACGACTAGTTGGACCAAATGTCATTCATCTTGTATGGGGGTCATTTATGTTTAGATATACGCCACTTTTTGGCGTATATCTGTTGCAGATTCCGTCGCAAAGAGGATTTGCGGCCGAGTCTGCAGCTTCTTCCACGCCACGTATGCCAGTTCTAAAAACGGGGGGTGGCGTGTGGAGAGAAGAGGGAAGGCCGGCAGGCCTGTCTCATTTATAAGAAAATGATCTAAATATATGCCAGCAAGGTAGCTGGTGTAGATTAAAGACTGTTAGGCGACGGCAGTGGATGCGCCTAAGTTATGTAGAGGCCAGCACCTCCCTATAACTTAGGCGCATCAAGCGCCAGTGCAGGGTTATTAAGCACCAGCTTCTAAAACGCCAGTCTTAATCAATGACCCCATTTATGTCTAGAACCACAGTGGAAGGAATATACAGTAAATATGCACAGATGTCATGTGTGGTTCCATTTATTCTTGAACTTTCCTGAGGATGGGTTGTCAACATCCTCAACCTGGAAAAAAAACCTTTAAGGAAAGACTTGTCTCTTTTTGTAGTTCAAATCCCAAATGTACATTAAAAAAAAAAAAAAAAAACACGGTGGCGTCTACCTGGCCTAATTGTATTTCTGCCGCAGCTATGCAATGCCGCACTTGTTAATGACTAACACAACAGACACTCAGAAACCTGTTCTGGATGATGTTTATTTTGCCAAAGAATGGGTTAATGATAGGTGTGGGTTTGTACACTGTGCAAAATTATTTATTTCTGTGATTATATAAAAATAAATCTTTAAAGACTTAAAGCACTTGTTGGGAACTTTCTTTTGAAGCACCACATAGTATGTTTTTGTAGCGTTTTGTGACAAAGATATGCAAGACCAATTTATCAGTAGCAATGCTCTTATAAAATGCTGTATGCATCCTATTTATTAAAACCTTGCTTCAAAATCACGTGAATGTACATAGCTGGGCACTGGCACCTAATGCCTACCACCGTACAGGTACACCACAGGGATCTTACGAGCTCAGGAGTTGGGCCCGCAGCAGGAGCCAACTGTAATACACACTCAACCTCCTGCTGCAGCAGCCAAGATCGGAACTAGCTCTGCTTCCAGACGTTTAACCCCATAGATGTTGAAGTTATTAGGGAGTGCAAGATTGAAGTGGTTTATAGGTCAGGTTCCTTCTACACATCACTGTCCCCCCTACAAAGCAATCACAGGGTCCAGAAGGTAGCCAAGGCAACCAGAGGCCTAACAACGGCCTCCTGGGTTGCTGTGTTCACAAGCTGATTAAACCCTGCTAGATGTTAGAAGGCTTAGAATTTTAGAAGCAATTCTTTACATTTTCAAGAAAATTTCCAAAACCTGCATTTTTAAGGACCATTTCAGTTCTGAAATGACTTTAAGGGGCTTACATAATCACCCATAAATGAACCTATTTTTTAGAAACTACGTCCCTCAAATTATTAAAATCTGATTTAAGAAACTTTAACAGCAAAGCTAACCAATATTTTTAACCTGGTACCACAAATTTAACCTGAAAATTTTGGGTGGTGAAATTAGTTCTTAAAAAATTTACATTTTTGTGGCACACATACCAATTTATAAAAGGTTTTTGCTAACAAATTAATAAAAATTTTAGTCAAATTAAACTTTTAGACAGAATAATTTGTTCTTAAAATTGTTGATCAATTTATTTCAGAAAAAAGTGCACTAATTAAGTAGTACAACTTGGCACACCAGTTAGTCACAAAAAGTGTGTTTACAATAAAGTGCTAAAATTGAAGGTAAGTAAACAAAAGCTACTGCTAGGAGCAGCATGCAACAAACTGGGGATACAGGTCCTTCAAAAAATTTTTGCATATTGTGATAAAGTTCATTATTTTCTGTAATGTACTGATAAACATTAGACTTTCATATATTTTAGATTCATTACACACAACTGAAGTAGTTCAAGCCTTTTATTGTTTTAATATTGATGATTTTGGCATACAGCTCATGAAAACCCAAAATTCCTATCTCAAAAAATTAGCATATCATGAAAAGGTTCTCTAAACGAGCTATTAACCTAATCATCTGAATCAACTAATTAACTCTAAACACTTGCAAAAGATTCCTGAGGCTTTTAAAAACTCCCAGCCTGGTTCATTACTCAAAACCGCAATCATGGGTAAGACTGCCGACCTGACTGCTGTCCAGAAGGCCATCATTGACACCCTCAAGCAAGAGGGTAAGACACAGAAAGAAATTTCTGAACGAATAGGCTGTTCCCAGAGTGCTGTATCAAGGCACCTCAGTGGGAAGTCTGTGGGAAGGAAAAAGTGTGGCAGAAAACGCTGCACAACGAGAAGAGGTGACTGGACCCTGAGGAAGATTGTGGAGAAGGACCGATTCCAGACCTTGGGGGACCTGCGGAAGCAGTGGACTGAGTCTGGAGTAGAAACATCCAGAGCCACCATGTACAGGCGTGTGCAGGAAATGGGCTACAGGTGCCATCAAGCCACTTTTGAACCAGAAACAGCGGCAGAAGCGCCTGACCTGGGCTACAGAGAAGCAGCACTGGACTGTTGCTTAGTGGTCCAAAGTACTTTTTTCGGATGAAAACAAATTTTGCATGTCATTCGGAAATCAAGGTGCCAGAGTCTGGAGGAAGACTGGGGAGAGGAAAATGCCAAAATGCCTGAAGTCCAGTGTCAAGTACCCACAGTCAGTGATGGTCTGGGGTGCCATGTCAGCTGCTGGTGTTGGTCCACTGTGTTTTATCAAGGGCCGGGTCAATGCAGCTAGCTATCAGGAGATTTTGGAGCACTTCATGCTTCCATCTGCTGAAAAGCTTTATGGAGATGAAGATTTCATTTTTCAGCACGACCTGGCACCTGCTCACAGTGCCACAACCACTGGTAAACGGTTTACTGACCATGGTATTACTGTGCTCAATTGGCGTGCCAACTCTCCTGACCTGAACCCCATAGAGAATCTGTGGGATATTGGGAAGAGAAAGTTGAGAGACGCAAGACCCAACACTCTGGATGAGCTTAAGGCCGCTATCGAAGCATCCTGGGCCTCCATAACACCTCAGCAGTGCCACAGGCTGATTACCTCCATGCCACGCCGCATTGAAGCAGTCATTTCTGCAAAAGGATTCCCGACCAAGTATTGAGTGCATAACTGAACATAATTATTTGAAGGTCGACTTTTTTTTGTATTAAAAACACTTTTCTTTTATTGGTCAGATGAAATATGCAATTTTTTTTAGATAGGAATTTTGGGTTTTCATGAGCTGTATGCCAAAATCATCAATATTAAAACAATAAAAGGCTTGAACTACTTCAGTTGTGTGTAATGAATCTAAAATATATGAAAGTCTAATGTTTATAAGTACATTACAGAAAATAATGAACTTTATCACAATATGCTAATTTTTTTAGAAGGACCTGTATAAGATGTGTGGAGTAGGTTACAGATAAATGTGCAGTTTACAGTCTACACCATCCAATTTGCATCCAATATTCCAGGGATCTTAAAGCAATTATTAATGCACAGACCAGGATGTTTGCGGCAGGTTTCACAGCTCATTTGCATGTCTTTCCCATATGCCCATGTTTATGCAAATTAGTTTTTACATGACAAAATTGTATAGAAAGGTTATTGAATATTATGTTAGGACAATCAGAAAACTTTCTCTCCCTAATTTATATTGATCTAGGTGCACAGGTCCACCCAAGCCATCCAATAGATCTAAAGTAACTTTGAGGCTTACTGGGGCTCAGTCAGATGAGAGCTGGTTTGGAATGTCTCATAGTGCACAAGGCTGTCATTGTAAAGTATGCAGACTAAGCCGGTCATCTGTCTCATGGATAGATTGATGGCTTGCATATACCTGTCTTTTGGCATATAGCCTTTGTGTGGTTGTTTATTGTATGTCATAGATAATAGGAGTCCAAGACGTATCCAGCTATCCTCTTAATGCTGTTTCCAAACCATTTTGATGGGTTTTCCATCAATTTCAAACTTTTTTTTTTTTGTGAACCAGACAACCTCTTCTCTTCCGAGCAGGGGGTGCCTGGGGTTCTCCCATTGACTTCCATTGTGCTCGGTAGAACACACGAGCATACCGATGTGTTCGGCCAGAGCACACGAGCACTTTTTTTGCTCGATCAACACTAGACTTCAACTTTTTACTAAACACCACCCTTGTGCAGCTAACATTCTCAACTGGCTTTTTAGGTTGTCAGTGTTAACACCTTCAATGAATTGCTCTTTCAAAGTTTTGTCTTGGTTCTCTGCCTCACGGGGGCCTACCTGAACCACAGCTCTAAGGGCTTCTTGTAAAGACCATGCAAAGTCTCTGAGTGACTCACCGGTTCGTTATTTCTTGCTGAAGAACCTCATTTTGACCTCGGACATGGTCTTGGGTTCAAAGGTGGTGTACAGTCTCTCAAAGATCTGTCCCAGTGTTCTTCTTTTAGAGCTAGGCCAGGACTTTACCTCCCGGATTGCGGCTCCCTCTTATTGGGCTAGGAGTATTTCCATTTGCTGCTCTGTGGCGACAGGGTACAATCTGAACAAGGCACACATTTTCTCTTTAAAGTCTCTTAGAGTGTGATTTTCCCCAGAGTATCGGGGGAACCAAGGAGCCAAAAAGTAGTAGGGCATGGTTAGTGGCCTCATGCTGGCTTCTGCAGCAGCTGGTGGTGCACTGGAGCCAGCGGCGGCTGCTACAGGGGATCCGCTGAGGTCAGGCTGCGCGTCTTCTTCTGGGGCAGACATGATAATGACAGTTTATTTAAATGCTGCAGGCCAAATTTGACTTGATACACTTTTTGAATGGGGTTGCTTTGGGCAACAGTTGTGGGTGTATGGCCCCTTTAAGACGCGCGATGCGGGCCGGAGATACACTTGAGGAAAGTTCTTACTAAATGCCCCCTTGTTACTGATGGGGGACTTTTACAGGCTGAGTGGTAAGGTCGGGGCCTGTACTTGCGTTTATCCCCGTGGAGGTTGGCTGGCAATGCGACAATCCTCCTCTCTCTTGCACGCATCAGATCTCGCAATGCGCAAGAGTACGTCACACACAAGTCCTGTGCGCAGCATCTCTTCAATGCGATTTTCAGCCAGGAGGGGCGGTGTTACACTTTGCATACAGCTCGGTCTCTCCAGACCATTACAAGAGTGGTAGGCGGCAACCTTAATGCTTGCTTTGCATATGGGGCGTTGCACCAACTTTTCCCGCACTGGAACGGGGTGTAACTTGTTTTTTTCCCCCCACCAGGCTGCTCTGTGATGGCGCAGCAAACAACTACAAGTCCCTTAACTACAAGCCATCTTAAGTGCAAAACAGTCCATTGAAACACAGCAAGCAGCGGTATTGACTCTTTAAAAAATCAACAATTTTGCAGTTTTAAAAATGCGATTTTGTACTAGGAGTGTAGTGCAGGCAGTCTATAAGCAGCCTAAACAGTTCTTTGGCCCAATAAAAGCAATAAAACAGTTGGGGCTCATTCACAATAGGCAGTCTATAATGATGCAGGGTTTTGCAAATGCTGTACATACAGTTCATTAAAGGCATAAAGGAATGTATCGCATCCTGTTCGTGACGCCAAGATTAATTATGCGGTATGCCAGACCGACAGGGGAATTATACGTGAGGTAATGGTGTGAACGTTAGGTGGGCCGAGTTAAATACAGTTCTGGTTACTCACGGTTATGTCGTCCCTGGGCAGGCTCGCATAAGTGATAAGGAGAACGGCACAGAAATTCTCTGGGGCACACTCTGGTGTAAAAGGACACAGGTCAGATGGTGGTTCGAGGTGCCCTTGATGGTCTGTATTAATGTGCCTATGGCAAGGTCCCTTGTAGTCATGACGCCAGTACCTTTTGTGGTGTTAACTGAGGAACTGGAGACTGAGGCAAGGATGGTGCAATGCAACTTATAACTTTTACTGAACATTGCTCCTAGTAACAGTAACATCCAAGTATTAAACAGTCTCTCTAAGATAGACAGAGGTAAAGCTGGAACAGGTCCACTGCTGACAGGTGTGATGTCTGTCTCTCTAGCTATTAAAGGGAGCCTGTCAACTCCATATGGCCATATACAGTGCTTACATGGCTCTGTAGCACAGCTATACAGGATTGTAATGGTACCTTTTGTCTTTGTCTTTAGACTTGCACCAGCAGGAAAAACGAAGTTTAATTCATATCCCAGTGCAGGTTAGTGAGGTTGCTGAAGGCTAGTGAATCCTTCACTTGTAACTCCAAAGGCCCTAAGGCGCTTATAGCGATGGCCGTAACCCTTTGGGGGTCTCTTTCTTTAGTATTTTCTGAATTAATATACTGCTGAGTATGTGGCCCACTTCAGCTCTGTGCTGAAGACTGGCTGAGAGATAAAGACTGCTAGACTGCACACTCACTGTAGACTCCACACCCACTCTAAACTGAACTGGACTGCACTAGCTAGGCCTGAGCTGGGCTATATATATGGGAGGTGTTATCTACCCCTAGTGGTAGGCTCAGTGTAATGCAATCTAATACACCTGTAGGCAGGGATTCTGCATAAAGATGCATTGCAGCATAAGACAGGTTATGTAAAACATACAAAGCATAACACAACAACTTTGCAGTACCCACAAGAGTAGTAGGACACTGCACAAGGAGGATATGAGAAATTGTGGGTCATCCTTGCTAGCAGAGTCAATAGCAGAAGCGACAGTGGAATAGCCATCTTCCACTGTATAAATTCTTTTGGACATTTTTGAGTAGTGTCAAGTCCTAAAAAGTTGTGATGCAGTAATTGGGTAACTTGTGTGCTATAAAATACAGTATACAATGATTTTGTACACAACTAGCTTTGTGACCACCAATTTGGCACAAAAAAGTGGCACACCAGTTAGGTAATGTGTACGCTATGAAATACAGTATATTCTAAGTAGCCCACTGCTATTTTAACTTTTTTTAGTTTTGTACAAAAAATAAAAAAATGAGGAAGTGAAGGGATCACAGGTGATTCCAGATGGGCCATACATGCCTAATCAGCCCACATAGACAGGCTGACTATGAAGAAGATAGGAGCTGCACATAGAGGAGCAGAGGGGGTCGCATTGAATGGCTAAGATACTGGGGTGGTGGTTGAGGTTCAGCTTAGAATGACCAAGAGCAGCAATCACTGGTACGGGACCACTGCGATTGGTCCTGCGGAATTTGGCACTCTGCTGTTCATGACTGGATTGTCATTTGTCACTACTAACAGCAACAGTTTAAAGTCATTCCGTAAATGTATGACATGAAGCACTAACGTTACGTTTGCCTTGCCGTACGTTTATAGCATGGTGCGGAAAAGGGTTAAAAAAAACACATGATTTTATGATACAAAAGTAGCACAACAAAAAAAATAACTATATACACTTAGTATTCTTGTAATCCTACTGGTACCTCAGGTGCCAAAATGGAGCTACATCCTTTCTGAGACCTGCATATACCTGTTTATGACCACATATGGGGTATTGTATTCAGGAGAAATTATGTAAATATTTATAGGGTGCTTTTTCTCCTGTTAAATGGGTTGTCCTACGAAATATATTCTACAGTTTTCAAACCAGCACCTGGATCTGAATACTTTTATTATTGCATGTAATTAAAAATGTATCATAGCCATTGAGTTATTCAATAAAAATGGATATCTGTATAACGCCACCTTCTGTTTTTTTTTTTTTTTTTCCTCATTTCTTTGACCTGTTCACTGAGAAGGCCGCACATGCTCAGTTTCATCCTTCATCTGCCTCCTGAGCTGTGATAGGGTAGAGCATGGACACACCCCCTTAGCTGCAGCAGAAAAGACACTCCCCTTGAGCTGCCAGCTTGATATGAATCTAGCAGAGCAATGAATGGGGAGATTTCTGGATCCATGTGAGGTACAGGGCTGGTTCTAGCTTTGTTAGAAAGAGGTTGCAATGTACTATATGATGTTTGATTTTCATTTTTTACATTAATCATAGGATAACCCCTTTAACCTTTGCAAAAATTAAAAATTTGCACCTAAAACTGCATATTATTGAAGACATAGGAAGACATTTATTCTGAATTATACATCAATTTTTGGCGTATTAATGTCTCCGAATTTATCGCAGTAAAATCTGTGACTTTTTCTCACGCCAGTTTATCACAGTGCCAAAAAAGGTGGCGTGGGCGCAGAAGAAGGCTGGCCGTCCGCCAGTTTTTGGTTGTGGAAAATTTCTTAAATCTATGCCAGCAAGGGAGCTGGCGTAGATTTTAGTATGTCGCATGGCCTGCTGGAGGAAGCATCAAAGTTATGTAGAGGTCTGCGCCTCCACGTAACTTTGGTGCATCCACCGGCAGCGCGGAGGGACTAAGGCTAGCATCTAAATCGCTGGTCTTAATATATGTCCCCCATAATTTTTAATTTTCACTCTCAATCTTAGAAATCCTATGAAACACCTGTGGGATCAAAATTCTCACTATAACCATAGATGAATTCCTTGTGGGTTGTAGTTTCCAAAGTGGAGTCTTTTGGTGGATGTTGCTTATGTTTTGGCACCTAAAGGCCTCTGCAAACCTGAAATGGTTCCTGAAACGCATCCTAAAAAAATGGAGACCCCAAAGATCCAAAGTTTAAAACCATGTAAAAGCACTAATAAAACCCCGAAACCAGGGTTTCGCCCACTACTGGATTCTTCCAGTAATCACAAAAACAACACTACAGATTCATTGTCATGTGATTTCATAGAAAAGGGTTCCCATGAGCCCTGTGGGTTATTGAACCCTGATCATGGCTTCTCCAGAACAAACCACTTTTATGTAAGAGAAGGAAAATTGATTGCAGGTTGCTCAAAATTATGTAAAAAGCCCTAAACATAGTATCTATAGAACTACAGGACAGGAATTTGGGAATGCTTTACCCATCATTACATCAAGCTTCTTTAAGGCAGGAATGGCACATTTACAGGGGTTCCCTTACTTTAAAAAGGTTAGGAAGAAATGCAATTTAATCTGAGCCAGTCATTCAAAACTGTCTGTCCAGGGTATATGGAGCTCAGACTCCTATAAAAGTATATGAAGGTACAAGATTTATATTTTAAAAAAATTCAAGAGTTATTTTACGATCCTTGCTTCATGCAGTGTGCAAGAACAGCTGAAAGTGTTATACCAATCTTCATCAGCACTTGGAGGCAGGAGCAGCAAGGCTGACCTTAGAAAAGACCTGATGAAAAGCGGGTCACCTTCACAATGCCAGAGAACAGCACAAAAACAGGGTATAGTTACTAATACAATTCTGACATGTTATGGGCCACAATCCTGATGAGCATCAGCAACTCTTCTCCTGAGGTCCTCAGAAATCTCCTTTTGTTTTTGCCATGATACACTTCTACAAATATGTTGTGAAGATCTGACTTTGATAGATCCCTGTTCTTTAAATAAAACGGGTCACCCACTCACACCTGATTGTCATCCTAATTGAAAACACCTAATTTCACCTTCAAAGTATCTGCTAATCCTGAAGGTTCATATACTTTTGCCGCATAAATAAATAAATGAGCAAGTCTAATCATTTTGGCTCATTTGTTTGATTTGGTTATCTTCATCTACTTTTAGGACTTGGGTCAAATTTATGCAATAATATACAAAATTCTGAAGGGTTCACAAACTTTCATCCACTGTGTTCTATATAGCAGATTCTGAATTACACAGGTATTCTTCTCTATCAGCTTGCTTCTAGGGAAGAATGTCTGACATAAGGCAACTGACAGAGCACTGAGACTCCATATGCCACTGTAAATCCTGTGTACGGCACACAGATCTGGTATGTGCACTGGGTCTTATTCTGCTTTTACAAGCATTTTCAGTTTGATCATTTGCTTTGCTCTGTAATGTCCATTTCCTGTTGCAGAATTTTCATCCTTCCAGTTCTCCACCCTCTGCACATTTCTCGGTTCCCTTCTGTGATTTCATGCCTATTTGAGCATGTTATTTTTGTTTTTGCTAATTCTCTAATTTCATTCTTGTTCCTAATTAGTGGTTGGAGACCGTTCTGTAGAAAATGAGCGTAAGGTACTGATGCACACAACAGTAAAGTCTAATTAACCCCTGAGGTTAGTCTCAATTTAAATTTAATAGTTTTCACATGTTTTTCATATAAAATGTGCAATGACACCAAAGGTCCAATGAATGTGGCATATATGATTTCACACATCCTGTAGATGCCTGTCTGATCAACAAAGCAAATAAGGTTGACTTGTAGGAGGCTTGTAATTTTATCATTTCCCGAATCAAAGGGTAAGGCTCATATTCCAATGACTCATTTAAGTTAGTGGTCAAAAGTGCAGTTACCTCTATCATCATCTCTTATTTTCAACTAGTTATTCGCACTGGCACCCACAGTAGTGTACAACAAACAACAGTAAAATTCCACCCACCTCCCTTATCGCTTCCTAAAATAACATTCTTTCTCAATTTTTGGCTAATTCTATCCAAGACATGCTGCCAGCATACTGAAGGATCAAATTACAAGCTCCCATAGGTCTAGAGTGAGCTGCAATGTGAGAGAAGCAGAGGAACAAACACCCACTGCTGGAGCTAACAGTAAGTTTTCTCTCTCACTCCAAGTGCTTTATTCACATCTATACTGCTCATTATTTTTCTTTAACGACCTCTATGGCAGTGTTCCTCAACTCCAGTCCTCAGGCCCACCTGCTGGTCATGATTTGAGAATATCCCACAGAATGAATACCTGTGGTAAATACTTATGTATTGACACTAATTATAGCACCTGCCCACTTCTAAGGAAATCCTGAAAACATGACCGCAGGTGGGCTGTGATGACTGAAGTTGAAGAACACTGCTTTAGGGTCCATTCACACATCCACAAGTGTTTTGCGGTCTGCAAATTGCGGATCCGCAAAACATGGACACCGGCCTTGTGTGTTCCGCATTTTGTGGACCGCATATGGCCTCACTTTAATAGAAATGCCTTTTCTTGTCCGTATCTGCGGACAAGAATAGGACATGTTCTATTTTTTGCGGAACGGAAGTGCGGTGGGCTGTCCGCATCTTTTCCGGCCCCATTAAAAATGAATGGGTCCGGATCTGTTCCGCAACGTTGCGGAATGGATCCGGATCATTTTTGCAGATGTGTGAATGTACCCTTAAGGTGTTTCTCAGTGAGAGAGACACTGAGCAGGATCTCCTTTTTGTAGGTGCACTCTATATGAAGACTTATGAGCACATTAGCAGCATTTACTGTGAAATGTACAATAATAATTTTCACAATAGCCCTAAAGCTTAAATTAAAAATCCTTGCAGTCAGTAGGCTAACCTGGACTAAGACAGATGAAAAACAATGACAGGTGGGAGGATGAGTAATATGCACAATCTTGTTAATGTAAATGCTTGCTAGTGAAGTACTAAGGGAAATTGAATTATGTGATCTGAGCAACAGGTGTCCCCTTCCCACTTCTGCATCTGGATCTGCAAAAAGCAGATACTGATAACCTACAGTATCTGGAAGATAGGTCATCATCAATATAAAAAAATGTATAAAATAAAAATAATAAAATTAAAACCAAAAAAGTTCACCACTGCGTTTCTTGATGTCGGATTGGCTTCGCTGACCTCTGTGTGATGCGGGTTAAAATCAATATCTAAAAGATGGTCAACTCTTTAAAATGGGAATTACAATTTTGCAAGGTGCTTTCAAACTGTAGGTCCTTAAAGGGGTTCTGCAGTTCTTTTAAACTGATGATCTATCCTCTGGATAAAATCATCAGCATCTGATCGGCGAGGGCCCGACACCCGGGACCCCCGCCGATCAGCTATTTGAGAAAGCAGCGGTACTCCAGGTGTGCCGCGGCCTTCTCTCGGTTTCCCTCAGGCCCAGTGACGCCACGACTAGTATCACTGGCCTGAGCGGGGCTAAGCTCTGTTCACTTGAATGGAGCTTAGCCGCACCCAGGCCAGTGATACTGGGCCTAAACATCGAGAAGGCCGCAGCGCTACTGCCAGTGCCGCTGCCTTCTCAAACAGCTGATCGGCGGGGGTCCCGGGTGTCGGACCCCCGCCGATCAGATGTTGATAATCTGTCCAGAGAATAGGTCATCAGTTTAAAAGGACTGCAGAATCCCTTTAACCCCTTCCCGACATGTGACGTACTATTATGTCATGGAAGTAAGTGACTTCCTGCATTTTGACGTAATAGCACGGCGGGCACCTGAGCGGTGTGTACGCACGATCACTGCAGGGCTCCAGCAGTCCCTGGTAGCCAGGCCCCTGCTGTATCTGCCGGGATCGCTGTTAACAGCGATGCCAGCGGATTAACCCCTCTATGCCGCGGTCAGCGCTGACGTGACATAGTAGTGGTCTGCAGCAGGTGAAGGAGCGCATCGAGTCCCCACGCTGCTTTGGCGGGGACTTGATGCATGACAAGGCAGCCTGGTGCCGTGCAAAGGCTGCCCAATACCTTGCACGGCATTGGGACCTGCCTTCTACGGGTGCCCAGGAGATCCAGCCTCAGGCTGCGTCTCCTAGGCAACCTGTTAGTGTATGACTCAGGCAATGCATTTACAATACAGATGTATTGTAAAGCATTGCAGAGGGGATCAGACCCCCAAAAGTAATAATAAAAAAAAGTTTCAAGTTAAAAAAAGAAAAAAACACCCCTTTCCCCAGAATAAAAAATAGATAAAAAAGGAAAAATACACATATTGGGTATTGCCACGTCCATAACGACCGGCTCTATAAATATATCACATGATCCACCCCGTCCGATAAACACCATAAAAAAATGCTTTAGTTTAAATGTCAGTTCTTGTTCCCCTGTCCATGGCATCTAGGATTGCTCCAAACAACATTTCATTGTATTGTACAGTTACAATAAAGGCATCTTATCTCCATAAAAAAATAAAAACTGTGTAAAAAAAAAAAGCCTTTTTTGTCACCTTACATCACAAAAAGTGCAACACCAAGCGATCAAAAAGGCTTATCTCAAACAAAATGGTACCAGTAAAACCGTCACCTCATCCCGCAAAAAATGCCACCCTACATATGAAAATCGCAAAAAAAAATTAAAAAAGCTATAGCTCTGTGAACATGGAGACACTAAAACATCATTATTTTATTTCAAATATGCTATTATTATGTTAAAGTGAAATTAATAAAACAAAAGTATACATATTAGGTCTCGCCGCATCCGTAACAACCTGCTCTATAAAAATATCACATGACCTAACCCCTCAGGTGAACACTGTAAAAAAATTAAAATAAAAACAGTGCCAAAAAAGCAATTTTTTGTCACCTTACATCACAAAAATTGCAACACCAAGCGATCAAAAAGGCGTATGCCCCCCAAAATAGTACCAATCAAACCATTCCTCATTCTACAAAAAATGAGACCCTACCTAAGACAATGCTATTATTGAGTAAAACTTAAATAAATAATAAAAAGTATACATATTAGGTATTTCCACATCTGTAATGATCTGCTCTATAAAATATCACATGACCTAACCCCTCAGGTGAATGCTGCAAAAATAAATAAATAAAAACTGTGCCAAAATTAAAACATATTGGGTCACCTTTCCCCATAAAGTGTAATAATGAAAGGTAAAAAAATCAGATGTACCCAACAATGGTACCAATAAAACTGGCACCTTATCCCCTAGTTTCCAAAATGGGGTCACTTTCTGGGAGTTTCTACTGTAAGGGTGCATCAAATGGGACATGATATCTAGAAACGAGTCCAGCAAAATCTGCCATCCAAAAACCATATGGCGTTCCTTTTCTGCTGCACCATGCCATGTTCGCTTACATCAGTTTATGACCACATGTGGGGTGTTTCTGTAAACCGCAGAATCAGGGTAATAAATATTGAGTTTTGTTTGGCTGTTTTCTATTGATGTGTTAAATAAAAAAAATTGATTAAAATGGAAAATCTGCTAAAAAAGTGAAATTTAGAAATTTCCTCTCCATTTTCCTTTAATTCTTGTGTAACACCTAAAGGGTTAACAAAGTTTGTAACATTAGTTTTGAGTAACTTGAGGGTGTAGTTTCTATAATGGGGTCATTTATGGGGGCTTTCTACTATGTAAGCCCCACAAAGTGACTTCAGACCTGAAATGGTCCTTAAAAAGTGGGTTTTGGAAATGTTCTTAATAATTTCAAGATTTGCTTCTAAACTTCTAAGCCTTCTAACGTCCTAAAAAATTAAAATGACATTTACAAAATGATGCCAACATAAAGTAGACATATGGGGAATGTTAAGTAATAAATATTTTATGAGGTATCACTTTCTGTTTTAAAAGCAGAGAAATTTAAATGTAGAAAATTGCGAATTTTTCTAAATTTTGGTTAAATTTGGGATTTTTTCATAAATAAAAGTAAAATATATTGACTCAAATTTATGACTATAACGAAGTACAATGTGTCACGAGAAAATAATCTCAGAATGGCTTTGATAAGTAAAAGTGTTCCAAAGTTATTACCACATAAAGTGACACGTCAGATTTGCAAAAAATTGACCTTGGCACTGGGGTAGAAGGGAAGACACCGTGAAAAATAACAAATACTGCTTGATGTTTTTGGGCTATTCAGAAGAACATTCCATAACTAAGCCCTGTTATCTAGTCCAAATGTAGGATGGATTAGTTAGCATGGCACAGAAACATTTAAGTATTACTAATTTTATGAACAGAGTAAATGTACGGGGTTGGAAGTGCAGGACGTAGGTGATGTCAGCAAAAAGGGAGTCGTTTTGGCTATTTAGTTATTTCTGTCGTGTTAAACTGTTTGCCCAAGTTCTTTTGATATTGTTCCAAACTGCCAGGGGTTTGTAAAAATAATTAAAAACCTTAACTTCCTGGGTCCCCTTCAGATCCAGCTACACCACCAATGTTGTTCCATATACTGCTGCAGCCAATCACTGGCCTCATTGATCCCTAGTGTACATTGCTGAGGACAGTGATTGGCTACAGAGGTTACATGACATTACAGAGGCAGCCAAAACAATACATCACAGCTACAACCTGGCAGAGAGGATAGAGCAACAGCACTGGATAGGATAGGAATCGGGAAAGTAAAGTAAGCTTTTTCTTTTTTGCAGGATTGTCTGACGGATAAAGCGTCATGTCTTTTTTCTGTTTCAGTTGCATAATTCTGGTTGCATCGGCTCTGCCTCTGCAGCATGCGGAGTACAGATCCTATATACTGTACTTTCCACGGATCCATACTTTATATGTTGCAAATGCAGAGCCAATAGAACCAGAAGGTGCAGATCGCTGAGAAAAACGGCTCTGCACCTTCCATGGGAGGCACTGAGGTATTGGGTACCCTTTAAAACATACCTTTATCAATGTTCAGCAGTGCTCTGAGATATAACTTTAACACATCATACCAAGTACACCAGTTTTCTGATTGAAAAGTAGCAAAACCTAGTTTTCTGACTTTTTAGAAGCCGTTGTGACTTTTTTAGTCGCAGCTGACATTTTTATGCCATCCTCCCCATTTTTTTAAAAAAAGGGAGCGTAGTGAGGGCAGTGTGTGGGTGCCCTAGCACAGTGTTTCCCAACCAGTGTGCTTCCAGCTGTTGCAAAACTACAACTCCCAGCATGCCTGGACAGCCTTTGGCAACAGCTGGAGGCACACTGGTTGGGAAACACTGCCCTAGTACATTAAGCATTATTCTATATGCTAGAAACTGTCATAAATAATGACTGAAATCTATCCCTGCTACAAGCTACCATAGAGTTCTGGCTGGCACACAGACTGCCGGAGGTAGCATGACGAGGCCTGTATGTTGTCATAAATTACATGCCTCCTTTGGCAGTACAGGCCCTATCTAGACTGGCATAGCGCATGCTGGTTAATCATGGCCAAAGGGGAATTCTTATAGCGAGTTCACAATCTTCCATTGCTTTTACAAGAGATTGCCACTCACTCTCATCAGAGACTTCTCTTAGGTACATCTGGGCAGAACAGAACCACAGACATTTAAGTGTTTTTTGTTTATAACTCCCAGAGTTTTTGTCAAAAGATAAGTAAACTTTTGACAAAAAGATGAAGGGACAGCAGTGCTGATCAGATCATGTGGAGTAAAAAGCCATAGAAAGTGTATTTTTGTGAGAAAAGATTCAGTAAAACCTGTAATTTATACATTTATATCTTTGCTTTTTTCACCTCCTGTGAAGAACTATCAGTACAAGAGGGAGGGGTTATCAGTGACTAAAATCTTTCTTTTATGCACACTTATACACACTTATATTAACCCTACAATATAAGGATCTTCTTAAGATGGCTTCTCTGCCAGTTCTCTGAGGCCAAAACTGCTTTCCCTCACTTCAAATACACATTTGCTTTAGCCAGCAGCTCCCTGCCAGCCAATCAGATTGGATTACAGAGAGACACGCCTCCTCACTCTGAAGCCTAATGCAGGCATGCTTATACTAAAGAGAAGCCAGAAAAGCCCTAGCCACGGTCTTTAAAGGGACCAGTGGAAAGGGACAGGGAACATTAATGAAAGCTGTAATTACCTTGCCCCGGTGGTAAGGTAATTACAGATCTTTTGGCAATCATTGACCTGCCTAGCTCTAATAATCTAGCAAATAAAAAAACACTCATCTCTCCATATTCAACTGTTATCACTGTCTCCATATTCTACTGTATCTGTCCCAGTAGTGTATCAGAGGGAGATGCAATGAATTCATCGTCATTGTTCCGCCTGAGCCTGGCAGCATACAGCACAAGACACAGACAGGAAGAGGCCTGCGTCCTGCACTCCATCGCTGATGGCTGCATGGGGGTATGTATTTTTATTTGGCAGCATGCTGTTGGGCCATTTTGGAGATGTATTATTACAACTGGGGGGGGGGGGGGGACTATGGAGGCATTGTTTCTACTGAGGGCACTAAATGGGGGCATTTTGTACTGGCACACATAAGGGTGCATTTTTTTGAACTGGCAAATGTTACAAGGGGGAATTCGTGTTCTGGCACACATTATAAGGGGTATTTTTGTACTGGTACACATAATAAGGGACTTTTTTTCTACTGTCACACATTATAAGAGGATATTTTTGTACTGGCACACATATAAAGTGACTTTTTTTTGTCCTAGCACACATTATAAGATGGTATTTTTGGGGGACACTACGTTTACGACAAATATATTGAATAACAAATATGGGAGGCCCTGATGTGCCCTAGTGCTAGTGAAAATTACACACACGAACGTTGTTTGGGTCTGCATCCAAGCTGCAATTTTTGCGGCTTGGATGCGGAACCATTCACTTCAATGGGGCTGCAAAAGATGCAGACAGCAAATTGCGGAACGCACACGGGCGGCATCCGTGTTTTGCAGATCTGCAAACCACGGGGCGGTTGCGTGCATGAGGCCTTAGGCTGCATGAGAACGTGTCACATAACAACGAGTCACAAAAAAGTTACACTTCTCTGCAACTTGCTGTCTCGAGACTATTTTAAAGCTGTAATTTGGCTATAAAAACCCCATCAAATCACAGAAATGTCACAAGTAAGTCGCAGTCAAACGCAACTTGTATGTTAAAAAAAAGTTTATTTGTGACCTGTGACCGAAAATCCAACAGTGTGGGTTTATCTGCAATTGTTGTATCACCCTCATGGCATGCCACATGATGCACTATTGCCGTATAGCCCCAGCCTTAGAGAATTGCATGTTTTAGTTGTTTTTTTTAGCTACTTGGGGATTATTTTTAAATCTCTCCCTAGCACTGCTTGCATGTGGAACTACAGTTGTGGCTATATTTTTCCATTTTTCTTTCCCTATTGAGGTAGATGCAAAAAGAATCTCGCACAAACACCATGTATGCTGCACTGTTTGGATGATGACATGGTAGCACATTGTACACCAATAATACACCTTCCACCATCTTACAGCTGGTGCCTCCAGACCCCTGATCTCTATGTAAGTCTCCGTCTCTAAAAACCTAGGCTATACTGAATGTTGCTCTATGAGCCAAATTCTATACTTACTTCACTTCCCGCAGTTTTCCCATAGGCTCACTACCGGCTCCTAATACTTTTCTTGGTCGAATTGCCTTGTTACAGTCCACAGAAATCAAACCCACCTGTATTCCACTTGCTTTGTTTTCCACCCTACGAGAGATTTCCCTCCTCCGCTCTTTGTTTTGTTATTAGACTGTCTCCCCTATCTGTCCTGTTTGTCGGTTATCGATGTCTCTCTTCTTTACACTTCTCCTGTTAGCTGAAAGGGCTCCTCTCAGAGGATTGCATAGTGGACAATAACTGTGCATATCTTTGATGCTTAAAGGGGTACTCCTATCTCAGACAATGGGGGCATATCTCTAGGATACGCCCCCATTATCTGATAGGTGCGGGTCCCACATCCGAGTCCCACACCTACATCGAGAACACAGCTGCCCTCCATTCATTTCTATGGGGCCACCGATAATAGCTGAGCGCTGGCTCGGCTATTTCCGTCGCCCCCATAGAAATGAATGGGAGCGGTGGGGCTCCCACTAACTTCTATAGGGTGAGCGCTTTGAGGACCCCAGAAAACCTTCCCCATCCACCACCTTCCCCGCTCCGTTCTCTGTGTAGGCGCGGGTCCTAGCGCTATGCCCCCATTGTCTGAGATGGGAATACCCCTTTAAATGTACAAACTTATCCTATGCATATGATTTATGATTAATAAAATGTTTAAAAAAGTAAATAAAACTTTAAAATGTTTGTAAAATAAATAAACACCATCCACCATAATAATAAATGTAAAGTAAAAAAATGACACAGACACGATAATTAAGTTTGAAATAAGTGACTGTAATGTTTATTAAGGGGTAACGTAATTTATAATAAATAATCAATAAATAGCTAAAACCTCAATAAATAATTCAAATTAAAAACATGACTTTGTCTATCCCAGTTAGAGCAACTGTACCTCACAAGCCATGTAAGATTTACTCAGATGTGCCGGATGTGCCTGTGGGGACCAGACCGTAGAATGCGTCCCACTGTGCACGAGAGGGGGAATCAGAAAATTATTCTCTTTGGCCTGAAACTAAATATGTAATTTAAAACACAACATAACTAAATAGCTAAGAATCTTAACTACTATTTGAAAATTGGAGGACAGGTACATGATGGCAAAAATAACACCTTTATTGTTAGTATTAAGGATAGTCCTTTTAGGGGTCAGTTATTAAGACTGGTGTCTTATACTGTACGTGAATATGGAGACTTCAAACCTTTTGTATTCTAAAATAACCTGTTTTGTATTATGCTATAGGAATAATTCTACATAAAAAAGTTAATAAACCTAATAACTCCCTGTCTTCTTACTATCAATTTATTCAAGATTAGCATTTTATATATTTTATCTTCGGGTAATCTGAGGTGGTCTGAACTTCATGAAAATTGTGTCAGTAGTTATATCCAGAAACAGGAGCAGACTGGCCATAGACCTTATAGGGTAACTTTGCTGATGCCCCGGTGGTTGCCTAATCCCTTTAAAAAAAAAAAAATTTCCAGGGCTGCTTTAAGCTCCCAGTCCCAGTCTACCTTTGCCCGGAAATTCGAAACAAGGAAATATAAAAAAAAAATCGCTAAAGGAATATTAAACTATTCACAAACTTCTAAAAACTTATACAACAAATCTAAACAACTATTAGAATCTGCAGAACCAATAAACCATAAAATAATCTAAATAATGAACTAAACTAACATCAAAAGTATCTCTAACACAAGAAAAGAAGAAAAGATTACAAATTAAAACAAGACCTGCTAAAACCCATTGGCATACACTTATCAAAGTAATATTTACCATCAAATTGAAAGCCTAATGAATTAAATCCAATAGGATTGACTGGCAGTAAGGGAAATGCTGATTTAAGATGATGTATTATACTATAGATGATGTATCATACTGTATTCATCCAGTCCTTAGGTTGGAAAAAGTTGGAGCTGTAAAGGGTCCTTCTATTCTACCCTAGAAGGACTAGTTTTCCCTAACAATATCTACATGTTCATTAACTGATTTCAGACACATTCTATGGAGCCCGTCAAAGAGAGAGCACGATATGCATACACTTCTATTCCGTCATTGATTGGGGATCAGTGGGGGTCCCAGCACTCAGACCCCCACTGATCTAAATTTTTTCAATGAAAAGTGACATATGAAAGGTTTTTGGAAAAGTTAGTCACCCTTTAACTTTAACCCTAAATCCTTTGTCCCTAATTTATGACCAGTATGATCTCATCATAACTGAACCACACAAAACTTCAAAATGTCAATAAGCTTCCAACAATATGGAAATATGTTGGAATGTTCTACAACATAATTGGGGATATTTTTCAGCCAAGACTGCAGCATAAATGCAAAAAAGCATGCAGACAATTATTAAAAGACTTTGCACAGACCTCTGTCTCTCTTACTCAGTTTTATCATGTCATTTTTTTGTCAGACTTTAATATCACATCTTTTGAAGATGGCAAAAACAATAATATATTCTCTGCACTATATTCTTTCCTTACAGGACATAGACAAGTGGTAACCCAAAGGTGAAATGTCACATGACAAGCTTCAGAAACACCTAACCCTTTTTCAAGCATAGGGCCATTGGCCATTGTTATTTGTCAGATCAACAGTAGGTGGCGCTATATTACTAGACCATACACTCGAAGGAGAAATACTGTTAACAGGTTTAACCAGTTGAGACAACACATTAATGTATTCTAGTATTAAAGGGGTACTCTGGGCTTTTAATTATGATGACCTATCCTCAGGATAGGTCATAAAAATCAGATTTGCGGGGGTCTGACACCCATTACCCCCACCAATCAGCTGTATGAAGGGAAGGCATGCGCAGTGGTGCTATGTCTATGACGAGCAGGAAGAGGGAAGGGAGACAGGACGCGTGCACAGCGCCCACCTTCTCTTCATATAGCTGAGGTCCAAGACCCAGCACCGCTGCCGATCTGATATTGATGACGTATCGAGAGGGTCAATCAAGGTCAATCAACATTCTGAGATGCAATGTTTTTGGGTTGCCTAACACACTTGATGTCTCACTTTCTGCGGCAGAACTCTAATCAGCCCTGTCTCCTGAAACTGAAGACCGTTCCCTTCTATATGATACCGAAATAGAACCGTGGCCCCTGGCCAAAGATATCTGTCTCTCCCGGCCTGACTTCTCTCTCCAATCCACTAAAGGAGAATGGCGTTCCTGCCGCTTCGCTGGAATGGCTGCTACAGCATCAGCCCGACTCCTCTCTTCTTCCACCTCAGGTTGGAGTCTTCACAGGCACTTCCAGGTCTTCAGATGAGACTGCTTTTCCAGTCGATGGTCCTTTTTCTTTGACATTTGGGATGGACTCCAGGCACTCCATCAGGAGCCAATCTTCACTGCTGCTCTCTAAAGCTCTCCACAAGAGCACTTTAGGAGGTCTTCCATTTGCCAGCGATGTCCAGATCCTCCAAATGACTACTTCAGGTTTTATAGCTCCAGGCTACTCACACCAGTCCCCCACAGCATGCACAATTTATAATCTAATTGACCCCAACTGGAGCGATAAAAGCCAGTCCAGATAACCCTGGAAATCCCTTAAAAATGTGGACTGGAGGTACCATTAAGAAAGTAAAAAGTGTGAGAGGGCACAAATAAGGATATGTCACGTTTTGCACTTGTGAGAATGGGCATTCACCATGAAACATTGCCCAGTACAGGTACAGCTGTGCCCACCTCCACCCACAGTGCCCTCACCAGCTGCACACTGAGGCACTTCTGCGGGTAACCACCTAACTGACTGAAGAGCGCGGGAAGCAGCATCACATGATCTGGAGAGGGAATCCCTTGACGTCACTGCCTAATCTACATATCTATCGTCAGGAGAGGGAGGATCTCCCCAGCCCATGGTGTGTGTCTACTGAGGGATATTTAAAGGAATGGGGAGGAACAGAACAGATGGAACTGAGCATCTGCCACACAGAGGACCCAGGCAGAAGACAGGGACAACAGACAGGTGTCAGCAACAGGGGAAATACAGGTAGGTGACAAATTACTAGTGGCATGCCATTTACTCAGGACGGTGCAGTTAAACAGTGTGTTCTCCTGATGGATTGTATATGAATAGACAGGTTACTGATGCAAAACTGATTACTCAAAATAATTGAGAAATGTATTCAGTGTTTTTTAAGCCTCAATCGGTCTAGAGCCTGCAGCGACTGAGAAGAAGGGGTTACCAGCAGCAGCTTATAATAGTCTATGCGTATCGATCTAATTACCTGTCTGACCAGGATACGAAAAACCGAATTTACTTTTTCATCATGGTCAGGAGCATGGCTGTCCATCACAGTTGCCATCCAGACAATAGCACTGGCATAATTGTCATAATGTAAGTGTCATATTATGAGCCGTGGTCTCTGCAGCAGGGAACGTATTAGTCATTGTATGTCTACATGCTAGTACTTACTAGTTATCCATCTGGTAGGGATGGAGAGAGTTAATGATGTCTGTAGACCATGGAAATACAACGGAGCACGGTAAGAAGGTGCAACCTCAGTCTAATGTTTTACTGACCATGACCATCAATGTTCTGTAGGTCTTCCAGAATAATACTATTTGCTAGTCTAGTACCATAATATAAGTATAGACAAGACAATGGGCTTGAGTGGGTAAACCTGTACTCTGCATGAAATTAGCAAATGACTACAAGGCAGGGCTGACGGACAGAAGAAAAGCCAACTGTTCACCAACTTCCATGTCACCAGTATGGGCAGTGCGTGATTCTTCTAGCACTGAAATGCTACAACTAAATTGTAAAGCCAGATGCTTCCATTATGGCAATAATGGCACTGCTGCAGAGAGTTATGTCACATGCACTGAACACGTTCCTTTGGTATGTGCCCAATCTTAAGTTATTAAACCTTGAAGGGGAGCGGTCATGGATTGTGATTGGTAACCTTGGACGAAACGAAAAAAAAAAAAACTACTTAAAATGTATTCACTTTAAGGGGTCATTCACCCTGCAGAATTTGCAGGCAGAATTTTGGTGTGGTTTACAGCTGTGACTGCACAAAGAAGGGACGGTGTGCGGACAACGATAAAGGATCATATTTGTTTTGCATTCCGCAAATGTATACGCAAAACACAGATCCTGACCATGTGCGCTCCGCATTTTGCAGATCAGCACATCCCGTGCTTATTTATAAATGCCTATTCTTGTCAGCAAACCAGACAAGAATAGGACATGTTCTATTTATTTGCGGGGCTGCCGTACTCACAAGCGCGTGGGGACAGCACACGGTGTGCTGTCCGCATGTTTTGCAGCCCCATTGAAATGAATGGGTCCACATACAAATGGCCAAAAATGCAGATTGTATGTGGAATGAAAATATGATCGTGTGAATGTCCCCTAAAGGAGACACTACCCAGCCATAAAATCACTTCTAGTATTGTGTTGGGAGTAATCTTTGTTTGTCCTGGATACTGATCAGAGATGATCCAGGATTAGAAAGAAGGCAGAAGTCTGATTATATAATTCTGAAGCCTAACATGGCAATAGTGGGAGACGTGTGAACGTGAGATGTGAAAGGGGTATTCGATTAAAGGATACTCCAATAGTTCTGGGGAAAATCTATTATTAGTCATTTTTGGATCCATGCCTATGTACTGGATGTGTCTTTCCCGCTATGTCTTTACATATGTAACATTATAATTAACGTACAGACGTAACATTGTGGCATATGATATATTGTTTAAGTTCTGATACCAGCATTTACAGACACCAGGCATTGCCTGTCAGGGGCGGATTGGGAACTTAAAGTGGCCCTGGAAAAAAACTAAAAGTGGCCCACTGTTGTAAGTGGGTCCAAACTGACAGAAGTTTGGGCAACAGAAATAGCCAGGGCCAGCAATACCACAGTACAGTACAAAATACTGCCCCAGCAGAACCAGATACCACAGTGCAGCACAATATACTGCCCCAGCAGAACAAAACACCACAGTGCAGTACAAAATACTGCCCCAGCAGAACCAGATACCACAGTGCAGCACAATATACTGCCCCAGCAGAACAAAACACCACAGTGCAGCACAAAATACTGCCTAAACAAATTAATGCTGAGAGCATCAGATCTTTATGTACCTGGATGGCGGCTAAGAGGAGGGCTTGGGTGTTTCTCTGGGCATCGGCCCACCGGGAAATTTTCCTGTAGGGTCTATGGCCAGTCCACCCATGATGCATGTGGCATTTATTGGGTGCCTTTACATGCTTTAATAATGTATACGAGTTGCCAATCTATTGCTGTGTATTTGTAGTCACATAGCACAGAGGGGCACCAAAGGCTAGATGAGTGGTTCAATTACTAGACCATCAAGTGATTACAGATCTTTCAAAAGAAGCTCTTAGCATAACTGTAGATTTATTTGGAGAAGGGTCGTTGATCCAGGGAGTTATTCTGATTGCCTGATTGCAGTCGTGAAGGAATTTATTTCCCCTAATGTGAGGAAAATTGACTTCTACCACACTTTTTTTTTGCCTTCCTCTGGATCAACTTGCAGGATAACAGGATGAACTGAATGGACGGATGTCTTTTTTACGCCTTACAAACTATGTTACTATGTATGTAAGTGGTTGCATTTAGTTAAATCATATGCATAAATATTTCAGAATTGTAATCTTTCTTACATTTGCTACATACATGATTACATTTAATAGCCTTCTATTTATTCACTTTCTTTCCTGAACTTGAGTTGGCCATTGTCAATTTCTCTTTTCCCAGATATTGAAATGACCCTAAACAAAATAGAGAAACTGGGGAGTATGCGGCAACACAGAGGAAGTCTTCCTCTTCCAGCGGACTCACGTCGGCGAGGTAGTATGCCTTTGCCCTACAAGCATCAGTTGAGGCGTGCACAAGCTGTAGATGAGCTTGACTGGCCAAGTGTCCATTCCGGGTCATCTGACTCTGTGAGGTCTTCAGACAGTAGCTCGGAGCCTGGTGTCTATAAAGTGATGCTAATTGGTGACAGCGGAGTAGGAAAGACAACTCTTGCTGGCATATTTGGAGGCACACAGGACACTTTCTCCCATGAGTCTGAACATCCAGGTACATTTTTAAAAGGCATTTTGTTGTTTCTGTGGGGAAGGGTGGACATTTGTGCTAGAACTGATAGTGATCAAGTTGTAATTATGTTGTCAACAGAAGACACCTATGAGAGAAATCTAATAGTGGATGGAGAGAAAACAACACTAATGGTATATGATATCTGGGAACAGGTGAGTAGAAGACATGTGCCACATTGTTTACATTACCCACAAATGTAACTTGCATGGAGTACGGCAAAGTGTTTATAGATCTGTTAATGGATTGTGATGTAAAATGGTGGATAATTGTCCAATGACCCACTCCTTGTACCCATTTTTTTAAATGCATCTATAGTACCATACAATTATGTCTACAATATGCTTTTATTGGATGATGTGTAGGTAATTTGTATAAAAGATTAAAGTTGACAAAATCCTCTTCTATAGTACTGTCATCACCGTAACACCCTTAGAGGATTGTCAACTTCTTAGGTTTTCGGTAATACATACAATAGTCCAGTGTTCAACCCAGCCCTGATCCCAACCTTTATAGGTACTCAATGGCCAGCAAAATGATATTGTGCATGATTAGTGATATACCTCAACATTACATACATATTTTATCATGCTAAATGTGACCTTTATCTCTCAGTCAGGGCCACGTACCTGGATGCAAGACAATTGTCTACAGATGGGTGATGCTTTTCTTCTAGTCTTCTCAGTGACAGATCGTGGTAGCTTCCAACGTCTGCCAGGTCTTCTTCTAAGGTTACGCACCGCCCGTCCACATCGACACATTCCAGTTATTCTGGTTGGCAATAAAGGAGATCTAGCACGCTCTAGAGAGGTCAGCATGGAAGGTATTGCCAAATGCTGTACTTGCTACATGTCATAAAAAAAGTGCATATATAATGTGAAGTGAAATGGGGAAAAAAAACTCAATTTACACTCGTTTTTATGTTTAACATATTTTTATAGAATTTTTGGTGGTTATTTTTAATTTTGCATGCCACTATCTAGATTTAAACAAAACTCATAAACTCCTGCAGCTTTCGCACTGGCCATTAAAGGGCCCTTTCCATGCAGCGATCTCTTCCAGAGATGGGGAGGAGCAATCACTAATGCCATCGCTCTTCCCTATACTGACTTGTTTCCCAGCAGCAGATCATGTTTACAAAGCACGATCTGCTGTTGGGAAACGGGTAATTGGCGGTAAATTTACACTGCCAGATCATCGCTAATGAGTGTTACTAAGAACGCTTGTTAGCAATGATCTATGCGTTTCTCAGCATGTGTAAAGGGCCCTTAAGCCTAATAATAGGTGCCACTTCTTGGTCTATACAGATCCCTTTACTGCAGTTATATATCATAGTAAACCTGTCTGTAATGATAAGGAGAAATCACCTCTGTGTATAGATCAGTCAGCATCTACCATTCACACGAAGCTATTGTTAAATTTTAGCAATTCTTTCCTTGTACAATTACCTCTGCACAGGGCACAGAACATGCCTAGGAAACTCTCCCATACAAGTCAATAGGGTCCCCCCAGACCATCGTGTCTATGGCCTTTGGGTAGCCGTAAAGCAATTTTTTAAATAAATTTGCAATCATAAAATAAAAACAGATTAGAAAAAAGGAGATGTGTAACTATCTGGTTTTAACTGGCAGATAACATTTTTTTCCTTTAAATAACTATTGGCTCGTTCAGTCCGACTCCCCCATATACTTAGCCAGTGTGTGCAATCTTATTTTACTGGAAAGTGGGCAATAAACGGTTGCCAGGCACCTTTGGCAGCGGCAATCAAACATGCTTGAGCTTTCTTTCCCCTGACATCTGCCTTCGGAGCATGGTTTGGTAGACCAAAATCAATTAGTTCAACTGAGTTTTGTCTAGTGTCTATGGACTTAAATAACATTTGAAAAAAAGGTTTGTCTTGATTGGCAGGAGTTCAGGTCCTGAGACCCCACTGATTCCTGATACAAAGAGGCAGAGGTGCTGGGTTAAGCCCCTTTAACTGTAAATAGCTTAGCTTGGCTCTCAGAGATGCAAGCAAAGAGGTGTATGGACATATACTTTCTATTAATTTGTGCAAGACTATGAGGAGAGCCAATCCCAGCGCCAAGGTTCTGCTCCTTTGTCAGTGAGGGTCTAATAATCTGTATCCCCAACAATCAGAACCTCTCATATGTCACTATGACGAGTCAGACTATTTTTCAAAAGTTACCACATGTCCTCCTGAATTTAACAGTTGTGGCCCGCATCTCACCTCCTAAGCCCACTGCTCTATAGACAACTGGAGGAGGAGGACAGCAGATGATAGCCATTAATGTCCACCACAGAGGGACAGCTTTTGGGGCAGTATATTGTGCCACACTGTGTTATTTGGTTCTTTTGGGATGGTATTTTGCACCTACTTGTGTTACCCCACCTTCTGTTAATTTGGACCTGCCTACAAAATGCCAGGGCCACTTTAAGTTCCCAGTCCATTCCTGGATGCACAACCATTTGAGCATTGGTGTGGACAGCCCAGTAATACTACATGCTTATCTTATATGAAGTATGGGGGAATCATAAAACTGCAGTCTTTTAAAAAAAAAAATCCTGTTTCTTACCTTTATGCACAGCAGTTAAGTAAGTTACTAATGAAACCAACATAAAAGGAGACGTTAGTTACTCCCTACCTAAATGGTGCCATTCACCCGTACTCCCAGCATGCCTTGCTTTTCAAATTGTAATAAAACATTTTGGAGGGAATTTATTATGACCTTTGTGCCAGTTTTCTGGTGTCAAAAAGTTGCAATGTTTGTGCAAGCATCATTTATGGAAAATATTTATTGACTTTTGGCCTTTTTCACTGCCCTTGCCGCTCTTTTCCAAAAAGTTGGTGTAGCTTAGTGGAGGGATGGGTTGGCGTGACCCTACATGGGCTGAAAGCTTTACTATAAATTATCCCAGTAATTTATGTAAATTATAGCGCAAATCTACATATGTTAATACATTTTCCGCATCTTACTCCAGCATGTTTTATTAGGGTATGAAACTAGTCTTAGTAAATTCCCCCGTGTCCCTGATACCGTTTAGCCTATACATACATAGATTTAATTCAGCATGCCACTACACAGTGAGTGGGATGGTAGGGGAAGACAAGACGGGGAACTCATTGTGACTGACTGCCAGGGAATGGCGCCCAGTTGTTGATGAGGTTCAGCTACAGTAGGTTGGCAGTTTAACAGGAATGATCATATGTTGGTCTCTCCTTCAGCACAGGTCTTCCTCTAGCTGCAGTAATGTCTGGTTTAGTAACACAATTGACTCATGGTATGCATATTTTAATGTAAGACTAAGTTTAGGAGACAAATGGAAGATAAACTGTTAAGTATATTGTTAATTTTGACATGGACCACTGGTGTGGTCCAAGCAGCATCAGTTTTAGGCTAGTGAGGCCCCAGTATGAGATATCCTACTGTACTAAAAAAAAAACTAGATATTTACTAAAGGAATAATACAGTTACATTTATTTTTCATTTTTTTGGGGGCTTTTTAAAAAGTGCCATGAAAGTCTTTTGTTGTTTTTTAGTGTAGAGCTCCTTTGGAAAATGAAATATGGAATCTGATTCTGTGGGCAACTAATCCTGTTTTCCTTTACACCAGTTTGATAAATCTCCCCCACAATGTTTTTCATACTTTTTATCTATAGAGAAGTCTATGGTAAACAGTCAGAAAAAAATGCCCACCCCGGAGCAAGAGAGCAAAAAAAAAAAAAAAAAAAAAGAATAAAACCAAGGAAACTGTCTTAAAACACCAACTACAAAAAGCAGTGCTTGCCAGTGATGGCCAGTTCGCATTGTTCGCCCGCGAACATATGCGGGCTGCCATATTTTTTCACAAGTCTGGCGAGGCACAGGTAAGTCCTTACCTGTGCCGCGAGCCGGTCTGAAAACAAATGCGGTCACTGGGAGCAGGCAGTTCCGAGAACAGCCCGATGAAGGCCCCCGGTGGCAGTTCTCAGAACTGCCTGCTCCCGCTTACCGCACTTGTTTTCAGACCGGCCCGCGCACAGGCACAGGTAAGGACTTACCTGTGCCTCGCCGGACTTGTGAAAAAAGATGGCAGCCCGCATATGTTCGCGGGCGAACAATGCGAACTGGCCATCACTGGTGCTTGCAGGACATTTTATAATTTCCTTCTGGCCAGCATGTTATAAAAAAAAGCTGTCAAAAAATTGGCATAAAAAAAAAAAACAATGTGTGGGGGGCTTAGTTACTATGCATGAGAATTTAGGAGCATATTTTTGGTTGAAAACATGCTTTAGTGCCCATGTCATGACATTGATGTTTTGCTCTGTGTTCCGGTGTGTTCATGTCCTACACAATTGTTCTGATTTATACGACTGAAGTGTAGGGAAACTGACAATATTTTTCTTCTTCTTTATCGCTGTTGTCCACAGAATCGATATTGCTATGACACTGCTGTTTACTTTGTATTTTTATTGTACTCTTCCAGAGGGACGCTCCCTGGCTGGCATGTTAAGCTGTAAGTACACAGAGACATCTGCTGCCCTTCACCATAATACTCAGGAGCTGCTTGAAGGGGTTGTCAGGCAGATTCGTTTACGAAAGGATGAAGGAGAACGTCCTCCTCAGACAGCCACCCTCTTGCCACCAGGACGTAGAGAGAGTTTGACAAAAAGAGCAAGGCGACTGTTGCAAGGGATTATGGGGAAACATAGAGGATTCTTCAAGCAAAGATCGAAATCGTGTCATGACCTATCTGTGCTGTGAACTATCCCAACCATGTGCCATAAGGGAGACATGTGGCCAGTCTAACCGAGGAGGCCCTTATCACCATCCGACATGGGGCTATATCAATAGCATATGTGCTCCAAAGAACATCCACATCGTCAAGCAAACCTGGACTTGTGATCAAGCAGGAATGGCACAATATATCACCATATTTAAGCTCACTGCTTGATGTGGCATTCATGAAATATTCATTCCATTTCTAAAGGTTGCAATTGCTTAATGATTAATAACAGGATAATGTTGCATTTCCCCCATTTTTTAAGTGTTGCCCCCTGTTTATTGACAATAATCTACTGCAAACTGCAAAAAGAATACAAGTGTATAGCCAAATCGTCCTTGATTGTACTTTATTTTACGATCAAAAACTCCCATAAGTACACAGTGTCCGACAGCATTAGTGAATGATCTTAGGATATATAGTAGGGGGTGTTCACACAAGGCATTTTGCAATTGTGTTTTTTCACTTGCTACAGTACGTGTTACATGAATAGGAATGAAATATGAATTTGTATTCAGAAAGGATAGCGTATCTGAGTTTCTTAAAGGCCATCTGTCAGCAGATTTCTAACTATGAAACTGGCTGAATAGTTACATGAGCGCTTAGAAGCTGAAGACATCTGTGTTGGTCCCATGTTCATATGTGCCCGCATTGCTGAGAAAAATGAAGTTTTAATATATGCAAATGATCCTCTAGGAGTAATGGAGGCATTGCAGTTATTCCTAGAGGCTCAGCTCTCTCTGCAACTGCTGCGCCCTCTGCATTTTAGGAGAAGTCCGGTTAAGGCGTGATCACGTTTACACTGCCTGGCCCTGTCAATCAAAGTACAGAGAGGGCGGCAGTTGCACAGAGAGTTAAGCCTGTAGGTGTAAAGGCTACGCCCTCATTGCTCCTGGAGGCTCATTTGCATATATTAAAACATAATTGTTCTCAGCAATGCAGGAACATATGAATATGGGACCAACACAGATGCCTTCAGCTGCCAAGTGCACATGTAACAGGTCAGCTAGTTTCATAGGTACAAACCTGCTGACAGATGCCCTTTAATGCCATAGCATGTTATAACACGGGCATTCAGACCTGCACTATTACTTGTGAACCTGGCCTAGAATATATTGCAGTCACGGTATAAAACTGGAACCTGTGCAACTCAGGCAATAATACAGCAGCACTGTGATGCACTGAATGCAGTACTTTTATATAACTTTTTGTAGTTTTTCATTTTTTTTTTGCTTTCCTGTTTACCCTACTCTAAAAAAAATTGGGGAAGAGAATGTATACATGTGCATTATATATATTATTGCGTATGACTTTTTGAGCAGTTGACCCCCTGTCCACTATATATGGACCATGTGGCCGATACTGTGCTCTTTCATACATTATGGGCTCCGACCAGTTGCCTTTTTAATAACTACCAGGTCGTAGGTCTCAATTGCTCTTGTACTGCAGTCCTGCTATGCTTCAATCATTCATTGCACAATGCATAACACATTACTAAGACTTCCAGTTGGCCAAGTAAGAGGACGCCTTCCAGGGTCACCATTTTGACAGCTCATCATAAACAGTGGATGGATTATGAAAAGTGTAATTTTCATTGTCATTATTTTTCCTATATGGAAGCAAATGTCTGCAAGGAGATAAATACTGTACCCTGGAGGTGGTTGGGGCAGGGTTGTGTTTTAGCATGCCCTCCAAGTGAAGAATGTGTAATGCTCAAGCAACAAATAAAGACATTTTACTTCTGCGTATGCGCATGTGTGTAAATGTTATAACGTGATGCTGCATGCTTATGTACAAATATGTTAGGTGTTATGCGTTAGTATGTTATTATAGCCTATGCACTAACACTGTGCCTCTGTTTAGGGCTTTCCCTCACCCACCTTACATTCTGCACAGTACCTTTCCACTGAATATACCTTTCTCCTACCCCCTCCCGTAGCAATCTCCCTGTCTCCCAACCTTAAAAGGAGAAATTCATCAGAACAGACTTTGTTGTCATGGAGACCACAAGCCAACTAAATTACATTGCTCCCCCTGTATCTGAGGGAGATGTTGCCATGGAAACTCATACATGGCATCCCATATCACAGGGAAGGCTATTGTGATAAGATTGAGAGGAACACAAATAACCAAATTATTCTGTAACCAGCCATCTGAAGGCCCCACGCAGCTAGCCTGTGTGCAGTGTGGCAGCTTTACCTGCCAGGCAGATCCGAGCGCAGAACCCTCAGCAATGTAGGGGTTAATGAGAGTGTTTTATGAATCCTCATATTATATATATATATGTTTAGTTTGAGTCTAAATATACCAATGTTACAGAAGATTTTTCATAGAGATACAGTGGGGCTCTTAAAGGGCATCTGTCAGCACCTATGAAACCAACTCAGGGCTCTTTCACACTTGCGTTGTCCGGATCCGTCGTGTACTCAATTTGCCGGAAGTGCCCACCGGATTCGTAACACCGCAAGTGAACTGAAAGCATTTGAAGACTGATCCGTCTTCAAAATGCGTTCAGTGTTACTATGGCAGCCAGGACGCTATTAAAGTCCTGGTTGCCATAGTAGTAGTGGGGAGCAGGGGAGCAGTATACTTACCGCCCGTGCGGCTCCCGGGGCGCTCCAGAATGAAGTCAGAGTGCCCCATGCGCATGGATGACGTCATCCATGCGCATGGATGACGTCATCCATGCGATCACGTCATCCATGCGCGTGGGGCGCCCTGACGTCACTCTGAAGCGCCCCGGGAGCCGCACGGACGGTAAGTATACTGCTCCAGACGTCACTCTGGAGCGCCCCGGGAGCCACACGGACGGTAAGTATACTGCTCCCCCGCTCCCCACTACACTTTACAAACAGGACTTTAGCGTCCTGGCAGCCATGGTAACCATTCAGAAAAAGCTAAACGTCGGATCCGGTAATGCGCCGAAACGACGTTTAGCTTAAGGCCGGATCCGGATTAATGCCTTTCAATGGGCATTAATTCCGGATCCGGCCTTGCGGCAAGTGTTCAGGATTTTTGGCCGGAGCAAAAAGCGCAGCATGCTACGGTATTTTCTCCGGCCCAAAAACGTTCCGGTCCTGAACTGAAGACATCCTGATGCATCCTGAATGGATTTCTCTCCATTCAGAATGCATGGGGATAATCCTGATCAGGATTCTTCCGGCATAGAGCCCCAACGACGGAACTCTATGCCGGAAAAGAACAATGCAAGTGTGAAAGAGCCCTCACCTGTTGACGGTGCACTTGGCAGCTGAAGGCATCTATGTTGGTCCTATGTTCATATGTGCTTGCAAAAAATGAAGTTTTACTATATACCGCATAAAGACAGTAACACACTTGACCTGGTCTTTTTCTGGGTCTTCTCCATTTCTGACTTTACTAACTCCCCTCTCCAGCTCTCTGACCTCAACCTTCTCTCCTTAATTGTCATCCATGTCAGCACGCTCCTGCTTATCCCACATTCAGAAATCTACATGCCATTGACACTAAGGCCTCTTTCACACGGGCGTGAGTTTTTTTGCCCGGATAAGAGCCGGGTGCGTTGCGGGAAAATGCGCGATTTTTTCTGCGCAAGTGCAAAACATTGTCATGCGTTGCACTCGCGTGAGAAAAATCGCGCATGTTTGGTACCCAAACCCGAACTTCTTCATAGAAGTTCGGGCTTGGGATTGATGTTCTGAAGATTGTATTATTTTCCCTTATAACATGGTTATAAGGGAAAATAATAGCATTCTGAATACAGAATGCATAGTAAACCAGCGCTAGAGGGGTTAAAAAATAATAAAAAATAATTTAACTCACCTTAGTCCACTTGATCGCGAAGCTGGCATCTCCATGTGTCTCCGCTGCTGATGAAAAGGACCTGGGGTGAGCTGCTCCATTAAATACAGGTTAAGGACCTTCGATGACGTCACTCCGGTCATCACATGGTACGTCACATGATCTTTTACCATGGTGATTCACCATGGTAAAAGATCATGTGATGACCGGAGTGACGTCATCGAAGGTCCTTAAGCTCTATTTAATGGAGTAGCTCACCCCAGGTCCTGTTCATCAGCAGCGGAGACACAAGGAGATGGCGGGCTTCGCGAGCAAGTGGACTAAGGTGAGTTAAATTATTTTTTTATTTTTTTTAACCCCTCTAGCGCTGGTTTACTATGCATTCTGTATTCAGAATGCTATTATTTTCCCTTATAACCATGTTATAAGGGAAAATAATAATGATCGGGTCTCCATCCCGATGGTCTCCTAGCAACCATGCGTGCAAATCGCACGGCATCCGTACTTGCTTGCGGATGCCATCCGATTTTCACACACCCCATTCACTTCTATGGGGCCTGCTTCACGTCAAAATCGGAAAATATAGAGCATGCTGCGATTTCAACTGAACGCACAAGTGATGCGTTAAAAACATCGCTCATGTGCACAGCCCCATAGAAATGAATGGGTCAGGATTTAGTGCGGGTGCCATACGTTCGCCGCACGGATCGCACCCGCACGGAAAACTCGCCCGTGTGAAAGGGGCCTAAGAAAGACTCTCTACAATCATCATTGTCCCCAATCTCCTCCTTCTCCTGTCCAGAACTGCCTGCAAAACACTATAATGACACTCTCTCCCTACACTCAGAAGAACGAAAAAGAGACAAATGCAACCCTGGCACACACCTCAAATTCACTTTCTCCAGCGATGCTCCAGCAGTGTTAAACACCTATGGAGAAAACTCACACACCGCAAGATTTTCTCCATCACAAATTTATGCTGATAACTTACAACCGTTCCCATCACCACGCTAAACAGGCCTATTTTATGACCCTGATCTCACTATTTAATAATCCAAAAAAACTCTTTGGCACTTACTTTCTTGTCAGCCCAAAAGTGCAGGGATCTATTAGAGACCTCTGTACTTAAGATCTGGCCACTTAGAGATAATTGAAAATATCCAGCTGACAGTCTTCTAAGTGTAATTAATCCCCCCACACATCTTCTCTGGTTCACTCTCCACATTCGACCCAGTCACAAAAGAAGTCTCCAGGCTCCCCTCTTCTTCTCACCCTACTAAATGTACTACGGATCCTATTCCTTCACACCTCCTCCAGTCTCTCTCCCCAGCTGTCACTACTCACCTAACTTAAATCTTCATCCTCTCTCTCTTTTCTGGTATCTTCCCGTTTTCTTTCAAACATTCTGTCATAACCCCATTGTTAAAAAAAAAAGAAATCTCTTGACCCGTCCTGTGCAACTAACTACAGGCCTGTCTCTAATATCCCCTTCATCTCTAAACTGGAGCATCTGGTCTACTCTTGCCTCATCCGCCATCTCTCCACTTACTCTCTCCTTGATCCATTACAATCTGGTTTTTACACCCTACATTCTACAGAAACTGCCCTTACCAAAGTGACAAATGACCTCCTGACAGATAAATGCAACATTGACTACTCTCTACTAATTCTCCTTGATCGCTCTTCAGCATTTGACACTGTAGACCACCATCTTCTCCTCACCATGCTACAATCTATCGGCTTTAAGGACACCGTTCTCTCTTGGGTTTTCTCTCTGGCCACGCCTTCAGTGTATTATTCACTGGTTCTTCTCCTTCTTACTGTTGGAGTTCCTCAGAGTTCAGTCCTATGTTCTCTCCTCTTTTTTCTCTTCACAGCTGCTATTGGACAGACTTCGTTTTCAGTACTATCTCTATGCCGGTGACATCCAACTATACAGTCGCGGCCAAAAGTTTTGAGAATTACATAAATATTGGAAATTGGAAAAGTTGCTGCTTAACCCCTTAGGGACCCATGACTTACCGGTACGGCATGGATCCCGAGTCCTTAAGGACCCATGACGTACCGGTACGTCATGAGTTTAAATTGAGATTGTGACCCCCCCCCCCCCGTATCGGCGATCGCAGCAAACCGCAGGTCAATTCAGACCTGTGGTTTGTTGCGATTTCTGCTGTTTCTGCGGTGATCAGAAACTTTAGTGTGGCACAAATATATAGTTATCACCCACCCTGCACCCCTGCATGATTTTAGCCTGGTGGGAGGTGCAGGGGGGGTGTTGCGGGCGGTGCAGGAGGCGGGAGGTGCGGCAGGCGGGATCGCGATCCCCCGCCCGCCTCCCACCGAATAATCGTTGGCTTCTAGTGGGTATACCAGGGTGTCAGCACATTGCTGACACCCTGGTATAAACGGCTGACATCTGTGAATGGATGTCAGCCGTTTAACCCTTTCCATACAGCGGTCCGTACGGAAAGAGTTAACAGTAAGATGCGGCTCCCTCCCTCTCCCATCGGGGGGCTGCTGTGCCTTTGCAGCCCCCCGACAGGATGGGGTGACAGAGGGAGGGAGCCCCAGTCCTTACCCTTCCCCGTCTGCGAAGTTGTGGCCACAACTTTGCAGCGGGGGAAGGTTCCCATGGCAACAGAACGCCTTCTCAGGGTTATATAAGGTTCTGTACTGTATTATACAGACATCAGACCCACTGGATCTTCAAGAACCAAGTGGGTCTGGGTAAAAAAAAAAGTAAGAAAAAGTAAAAAAAAAAAAAAGTAGAAAAGTCAAAAAACACATTTATCACTAATTAAAAATGAAAAAAATAAAATTCACTACACATGTTTGGTATCGCCGCGTCCGTAACGATCTGATCTATAAAACGGTCATGTTACTTTCCCCGCACGGTAAACGCCATAAAAATAAACAAATAAAAACTATGAGAAAATTGAAATTTTGCCCACCTTACTATCCAAAAAAGGTAATAAAAGTGATCAAAAAGTTGCATGTACGCCAAAATAGTGCCAATCAAACCGTCATCTCATCCCGCAAAAAATAAGACCCTACCCAAGATAATCGCCCAAAAACTGAAAAAACTATGGCTCTTAGACTATGGAAACACTAAAACATGATTTTTTTTGTTTCAAAAATTAAATAGTGTAAAACTTACATAAATAAAAAAAAGTATACATATTAGGTATTGCCGTGTCCGTATCGATCGGCTCTATAAAAATATCACATGAGTTAACCCCTCAGGTGACCACCGTAAAAAAAAAAAAAAAAAAAAAAAAAAGGTTTAAAAAAAGCAATTTTTTGTCATCTTACGTCACAAAAAGTGCAATAGCAAGCGATCAAAAAGTCATATGCACCCCAAAATAGTGCCAATAAAACAGCCATCTCACCCCGCAAAAAATGAGACCCTACATAAGATAATCGCCCAAAAACTGAAAAAAATATGGTTCTTAGGCTATGGAGACACTAAAACTTTTTTGGTTTTAAAAATGAAATCATTGTGTAAAACTTACATAAAAAAAAAAAAAGTATACATATTAGGTATCGCCGCGTCCGTGACAACCTGCTCTATAAAATTACCACATGATCTAACCTTTCAGATGAATGTTGTAAATAACAAAAAAAAACTGTGCCAAAAAAGCTATTTCTTGTTACCTTGCCGCACAAAAAGTGTAATATAGAGCAACCAAAAATCATATGTACCCTAAACTAGTACCAACAAAACTGCCACCTTATCCCGTAGTTTCTAAAATGGGGTCACTTTTTTGGAGTTTCTACTCTAGGGGTGCATCAGGGGGGCTGTTAACCCTTGCTTTGTAACTGGAAAAAAATATTAAAATGGAAAATCTGCCAAAAAAGTGACATTTTTAAATTGTATCTCTATTGTCCATTAATTCTTGTGGAACACCTAAAGGGTTAACAACGTTTGTAAAATCAGTTTTGAATACATTGAGGGGTGTAGTTTCTTAGATGGGGTCACTTCTATGGAGTTTCTACTCTAGGGGTGCATCAGGGGGGCTTCAAATGGGACATGGTGTCAAAAAAACCAGTCCAGCAAAATCTACCTTCCAAAAACCGTATGGCATTCCTTTCCTTCTGCGCCCTGCCGTGTGCCGGTACAGCGGTTTACAACCACATATGAGGTGTTTCTGTAAACTACAGAATCAGGGCCATAAATATTGAGTTTTGTTTGGCTGTTAACACTTGCTTTGTTACTTGAAAAAAGATATTAAAATGGAAAATCTGCCAAAAAAAGGGGAAATTTTGAAATTGTATCTCTTTTTTTCCATTAAATCTTGTGCAACACCTAAAGGGTTAACAAAGTTTGTAAAATCTGTTTTGAATACCTTGAGGGGTGTAGTTTCCTAGATGGGGTCACTTTTAGGGAGTTTCTACTCTAGGGGTGCATCAGGGGGCTTCAAATGGGACATGGTGTAAATAAACCAGTCCAGCAAAATCTGCCTTCCAAAAACCAAACGGCGCACCTTTCACTCTACGCCCCGCTGTGTGGCCGTACAGTAGTTTACGGCCACATATGGGGTGTTTCTGTAAACGGCAGAGTCAGGGCAATAAAGATACAGTCTTGTTTGGCTGTTAACCCTTGCTTTGTTAGTGGAAAAAATGGGTTAAAATGGAAAATTAGGCAAAAAAATGAAATTCTCAAATTTCATCCCCATTTGCCAATAACTCTTGTGCAACACCTAAAGGGTTAACAACGTTTTTAAAATCAGTTTTGAATACCTTGAGGGGTGTAGTTTATAGAATGGGGTCATTTTTGGGTGGTTTCTATTAGGTAAGCCTTGCAAAGTGACTTCAGAGCTGTAGTGGTCCCTAAAAATTGGGTTTTTGTAAATTTCAGAAAAATTTCAATATTTGCTTCTAAAGTTCTAAACCTTGTAACATCCCCAAAAAATAAAATATCATTCCCAAAATAATTCAAACATGAAGTAGACATATGGGGAATGTAAAGTCATCACAATTTTTTGGGGGTATTACTATGTATTACAGAAGTAGAGAAACTGAAACTTTGAAATTTGCAAATTTTTCATAATTTTTGGTAAATTAGGTATTTTACCAGTGTCATGAAGTACAATATGTGACGAAAAAACAATCTCAGAATGGCCTGGATAAGTCAAAGCGTTTTAAAGTTATGAGCACTTAAAGTGACACTGGTCAGATTTGCAAAAAATGGCCAAGTCCTTAAGGTGAAATAGGGCTGAGTCCTTAAGGGGTTAAGTTTTTATAATAGCAATTTGCATATACTCCAGAATGTTATGAAGAGTGATCAGATGAATTGCATAGTCCTTCTTTGCCATGAAAATTAACTTAATACCAAAAAAACCTTTCCACTGCATTTCATTGCTGTCATTAAAGGACCTGGTGAGATCATTTCAGTAATCGTCTTGTTAACTCAGGTGAGAATGTTGACGAGCACAAGGCTGGAGGTTATTATGTCAGGCTGATTGGGTTAAAATGGCAGACTTGACCTGTTAAAGGAGGGTGATGCTTGAAATCATTGTTCTTCCATTGTTAACCATGGTGACCTGCAAAGAAACACATGCAGCCATCATTGCGTTGCATAAAAATGGCTTCACAGGCAAGGATATTGGGGCTACTAAGATTGCACCTCAATCAACAATTTATAGGATCATCAAGAACTTCAAGGAAAGAGGTTCAATTCTTGTTAAGAAGGCTTCAGGGCGTCCAAGAAAGTCCAGCAAGCACAAGGATCGTCTCCTAAAGAGGATTCAGATGCGGGATCGAAGTGCCACCAGTGCAGAGCTTGCTCAGGAATGGCAGCAGGCAGGTGTGAGCGCATCTGCACGCACAGTGAGGCGAAGACTTTTGGAAGATGGCCTGGTTTCAAGAAGGGCAGCAAAGAAGCCACTTCTCTCCGAAAAAACATCAGGGACAGATTGATCTTCTGCAGAAAATATGGTGAATGGACTGCTGAGGACTGGGGCAAAATCATATTCTCTGATGAAGCCTCTTTCCGATTGTTTGGGGAATCAGGAAAAAGGCTTGTCCGGAGAAGAAAAGGAGAGCGCTACCATCAGTCCTGTGTCATGCCAACAGTAAAGCATCCTGAGACCATTCATGTGTGGGGTTGCTTCTCATCCAAGGGAGTGGGCTCACTCACAATTTTGCCCCAAAACACAGCCATGAATAAAGAATGGTACCAAAACACCCTCCAACAGCAACTTCTTCCAACAATCCAACAACAGTTTGGTGAAGAACAATGCATTTTCCAGGATGATGGAGCACCGTGCCATAAGGCAAAAGTGATAACTAAGTGGCTCGGGGACCAAAAAGTTGACATTTTGGGTCCATGGCCTGTAAACTCCCCAGATCTTAATCCCATTGAGAACTTGTGGTCAATCCTCAAGAGGCGGGTGGACAAACAAAAACCCACTAATTCTGACAAACTCCAAGAAGTGATTATGAAAGAATGGGTTGCTATCAGTCAGGAATTGGCCCAGAAGTTGATTGAGAGCATGCCCAGTCGAATTGCAGAGGTCCTGAAAAAGAAGGGCTAACACTGCAAATACTGACTCTTTGCATAAATGTCATGTAATTGTCGATAAAAGCCTTTGAAACGTATGAAGTGCGTGTAATTATATTTCACTACATCACAGAAACAACTGAAACAAAGATCTAAAAGCAGATTAGCAGCAAACTTTGTGAAAACTAATATTTGTGTCATTCTCAAAACTTTTGGCCACAACTGTACACTTTAACCTGTGACCTGTGGTTACCTCTGCTGTACTACAGAGCAACAGTGACTGTATGTCCACTGTCTCTAACATTATGTTCTCTCTCCATCTGAAACCGAATCTTTCAAAAACGGAACTACTTGTGTTTTCTCCATCTACTAACCTACCTAGACTTGATATCTCAGTGTGTGGCAATACCATCATGCCTAGGCAGCACTTGGTATTATGTTTGACACTAATCTTTCCTTCACCCCCTATATTTAATCACTTGGCCACTTATGCCACTTGCACCTCAAAAACATCTCTATAATCCGTCCCTCTCATTGTTGCCCTGATCCAGTCGTGTCTCGATTACTGTAACTCATTACTCATTGGTCTCCCGCCCTCCAGACTTTCCCCTCTCCAATATATCCTGAATGCAGCAGCCAAGCTGATCTATCTAACCACTACACCGATGCCTCCACCATGTGCCAGTCATTGCACTGGTTACGCATACTGCATAGGATTCAATTTAAAATGCTTATTCTCACCCATAAAGCTCTCCATAGTGCTGCACCTCCCTACATCTCCTCCCTTATTTCTGTCTACCACTCTACTCGTGCTCTCCCTATCAGCTATTGACTTATGCCTAACTTCCACCATAATCTGAACATCCCACTCCCATCTCCAAGTCTTCTTCTGAGCTGCACCATTTCTACCCAAAGCAATTAGGTTAAAAGGGTTAACCACCTTTTGCAGACTGTTGATCTATTCTTTAGATAGGTTATCAGCATGTGATCAGCGGTGGTCCAACACCCGGGACCCTCGCCGATCAGATGCTGATGACCTATCCAAAGAATAGATCAACAGTCTGTAAAAGATGGATAACCCTTTTAACCTAATTTCTTGTGGTAGAAATGGCGCCGCTCGCCCAGGCCACGTGACCTATAGTTGTGATGTCTCTGAAACAGTGAGAAGGCCACGGCACTACTGTGAGCGCTGCTGCCTTCTCAAACAACTGATCGACGGTGTCCTGGATGTCGGACTCCGGCCGATGAGGTGTTGATGATCTATCCATTGCCTTTACACCTACAGGCTCTGTTCCCCATGGTGCTGCCATGCTGTCTGAACTTTTATTAACAGTGTAAACACTATCACGCCTGGCCCTAATTTTTCCTAAAATCTGGACGATGAACCGCAAGCTTCAGTATTCAGGAAAAAGGGTCACCAGCAGTTCTCTTCTGTACTGCACGCCTCTTTTCTGAATACTGAGGCGTACTGTGCAGCGAGACTTTAGGAGAAGTTGGGGCCAGGTGCGATGGCATCTTCACTGCATGGCCTGTCAAAGTAGAAAGGGCTTGGTAGTTGCAGAGAGAGCAGAGCCTCTAGGTGTAATGGCAATGCTCCCATTGCCCCTACAGGCTCATTTGCATGTATTAAAACATATTTTTTTCCCAGCAATGTGGGCACATATGAACATGGGACCAACACAGGTGCTGCACGGTGGCTCAGTGGTTACACTGGTGCCTTGCAGCACTGGGGTCCTAGGTTTGAATCTGACCAAGGACAACATCTGCATGGAGTTTGTATGTTCTCCGTGTGTTTGCGTGGGTTTCCTCCCACACTCCAAAGACATACTGATAGGGAACTTACACTGAACAAAAATATAAACACACGAACATCACCTCATGTTGCAGCATGATAATGCACGGCTCCATATTGCAAGGATCTGTACACAATGCCTGGAAGCTGAAAACATCCCAGTTCTTGCATGGCCAGCATACTCACCGGACATGTCACCTATTGAGCATGTTTGGGATGCTCTGGATCTGTGTATACGACAGCGTGTTCCAGTTCCTGCCAATATTCTGCAACTTCACACAGCTATTGAAGAGGAGCGGACCAACATTCCACAGGACACAATCAACAACCTGATCAACTCTATGCGATAGAGATGTGTTGCACTGCATGAGGCAAATGGTGGCCACACCAGATACTGACTGGTTTTCTGACCCCCCCCCCCCCCCCCCAGCAGGGGCGTACCTAGAGCATTTGGCACCCGGGGCGGACCCTTTGTTTGGCACCCCCCCCCCCCACCAAGAAAGTTAAGAAAACATGCACAAACTTTTTCAATGTTTTCAATAATATTTATTACAAATTTGTAAGCTCTATATCAACTTGAAAAAACTATAACTGTGAAAAATAAATTAACTTGGAAATAAATTAAACTTAAATAATTACTGAACAGCTTTCTAGAAACTGCGATCCAAAGTGACCACTCAGTCTATTAGGCCGAGGTAATTGGAAAGGATTTACATCCTCTGCCTTCGAGCCTTCATTTCTGCAAATTTATCGATTACTTCATCAAAGCTAATCTGCCTTGCATATTCATGCTCAATGGAAAGTATGGCCAGATTTGTCAACCTTGTCTCACTCATGGTTGAGCGAAAGAAATTTTTTATCAATTTTAATTTGGAAAAACTTCTTTCACATGAAGCAATAGACACACAGAGAGTCAAAAAGAATCTTAAACACAATGACAAAGTTGGCAGAGATTCACAAAAATCCCATTTAACAATGAACTCCAGGAACTGCAATACCGTCCATTTCTTTGCTTCTTCCACACTGATTTTGGCAGCTTCCAAATGCCTCCGAAGACGTTCAATTTCCATAAAGATGTCTTCATTGGAGAATTCGTCAAAAATCTCAGTCAATTTTGGTGTATACTTCCGAATATCTTCCTCTGTTGCAACTACCAGAGTGTTTGGCTGAATAACAGCAAATATGGAAAGGATTTTTTCAATTGCCTTAGAACGAATTGCCAACTCGTGATGAAAACGATCAAGGCACTCAAACATAGCCCTTTTCATTTCCTCTGGCAATGTGAGACCAGCGTCCTTTGCCTTCTCTCCTGGCATTGATTTCCGGAGCTTTACTCTCCCTCTCCTTTCCATAGAAATGTCCATTTCTTCACATGTAGTAGTTGCATAACAAATGGCCTTCTCCACTATTTCACTGCGCTGATCTGCAAGAAAAGCTTTCAGACCTTGTAGTTTCACAATGCACTTTTCAAGAGTGAGTCCCACTGTTTGCAAATACTTCTGTGTGATATTAACTTCTTCTAGAACGTCACACCAGAAAGCAAGGTAACACAAAAAAGAAAAATCACATACGGCAGAGAGCAACATCTGAGCCGATCCTCTTGTGTCCACATTTTCTTCGGGATTACACAGTTTTTCAAGGGTTGAAGTCAGTTTTTCGAAATTTGCCCTCACTGGCTTCACAGCATCATAATGAGCGCTCCATCTTGTTTGGGAAAGTCTTTTCACTGTCACACCTAAGTTCTCCATCAGCAATTCCCAACGATGTGTAGAAACCGAAAAAAAGGAATACACTCTCTCCAATGTTCCAAAAAAGGTCACACAGGAAACAACACTTCCAAATGAGTGCACCCCACAGAGGTTCAGGGAATGATTTGCACATGGCATAAACAAAGCCTTGGGATTAATCTCTTTTATTTTTGCCTGCACACCACCATGAATCCCTGCCATAGTTGCAGCATTATCATATCCTTGACCACGGCAAAGACTTATGTCTAGTCCATCTTCCTCCAGATGTTGCAGGATATTTTCTGTGAGCTCAGCAGCAGTCTTTCCAGCAATAGGAAAGAAGCTCAAGAATGATTCTTTTACTTCAACCTTGTCACCTTCAATATGAACATATCTGATCACTTCACACATCTGATCAGTGTGGGACACATCAGGGGTGCTGTCAAAAAGAATCCCAAAGTATTTTGCTTTCTTGATATCAGCCACTATTTTGTCCTTCACGTGATTCCCCAAAAGACAAATTAATTCATTCTGAATTTTTGGAGAGAAATAGGAAGTCATTCTCTTTCCAGATGCAACAGCATGTTTCAGTCGCATGGAATGTTCCTTTAAAATGGGATCATAGTTTGAGAGCAAATCTATCAATTCCAGGAAGTTTCCTTTGTTTGCTGATGACATGGTCTCTCTATGACCACGAAAAGAAAGATTCTGGTGAGCCAGAAACAAAGTTACATCCAAGAGGCGATGCAAAATATCCCTCCATTTCCTTTTCTCTCTGTCCACTGTTGTTTGATGGACATGATCAAGGCATTTTTGTAGCTTCAATCCTGCTCTCAAGGTCTTCCATTTCTCCAAGCATGTAAGATGCTGCTCAGAAGCCTCATGATCAAACACCTTTGGGTTCAGCTTCCACCACAATTGAAACCCAGTAACAAAACTAGATGTACCTGTTAGTTTGTCATCTACAGCAAAAAGTCTGCAGCAGAAACAAAACAAACTCTGTTTTGATGGAGAGTACACCATCCACGTTCTAAGAATTTTTTCGCCATTAGGCAGAGCCTTATAGAACCATGCAGTGGTCAGCTGTCGACTCTTCCCTTTTGATTTCTCTCCTTGTCTTTCAACAGGATTGAATGGCCCATCTCTATTTTGATAAGGTTCACTTCCCCTCTTAATAAGGTCCACTCTTAAGACATCTGGAACTGGAACTGGCCAAGCAGCAACATCAGAATAAACTGACAGTCGTACAGTCTCCTCTTCTTTTTCTTCTTCATCATTATCAGATTCTTGCCGATGCAGGCTTTTGCTGGCCTCTCCTTCGTCTACATCACTTTCACCGCTTGAAGCTAAAACGATCTTCTCCAATTCTTGCGCGTTCACATAGAAATTTTCTTGAGAAGATACTTCAGGCATTTCACCTCTGGATTCACCAGACTGAATGTCTTCAGCACTTTCTCCTACTGCGGTAGATGTTGAAGGTGCAACATCACCAGACTGTATGTCTTCAGCACTTTCTCCTACTGCGGTAGATGTTGAAGGTGCAACATCACCAGACTGCATGTCTTCAGCACTTTCTCCTACTGCGGTAGATGTTGAAGGTGTAACATATTTTAAAATTGATCCAGACATCGCCTCAGCTGACTTTTCTCTTGCCTTCTTAATTTTTCGCTGCTGAGACCCGCTTGGTCGATTTCGCTTCATATTGGTGTTTTCTGCAAAAAAAAAATCTAATGTATTTTGGTTCTAGCCAGGGTTGGTTAGTGCGATATCAGTCTTAAATTTCCCATCTTGTCATGCCATTTGTAAAAGTAAACAATCTAGGGTATTTAAAATTGTCCACTATTTTTTAGTAGTCACAAACCGTGGGCATAGTTAGTGTTCACATTTTTTATTTATTATTCTGCATTCTGACAAAAACTGCACTTTTCACTGGTATCAAAATCACACATTTTTACGGTTTTCAAAACGCTCATATTTGTTTTTGGCCGCTTGGCAATGTCCCCCGACTCGAGTACAGCAGTATAGTACATTAATAATTAAAAACACCTGCACACCCCCTTAACGAAATAAACCCATTAACCCCCCTTAATAAAACCCATTAACCACCCCTTAATAGAGTCAGACCCCTTAACCACTTCAGCCCCGCTAGCTGAAACCCCCTTAATGACCAGGCCACTTTTTACACTTCGGCACTACACTACTTTCACCGTTTATCGCTCGGTCATGCAACTTACCACCCAAATTAATTTTACCTCCTTTTCTTCTCACTAATTGAGCTTTCATTTGGTGGTATTTCATTGCTGCTGACATTTTTACTTTGTTATTAATCGAAATTTAACGATTTTTTTAGCAAAAAAATGACATTTTTCACTTTCAGCTGTAAAATTTTGCAAAAAAAAACGACATCCATATATACATTTTTCGCAAAATTTATTGTTCTACATGTTTTTGTTTTTTTATACAAGTATTGATCCGTGAAGGCGGCGCGGCGTCAGCGTCGTGACGTCACGTCATGTTGCGCGCCGCCGCAATAATCCTTCCACCGGGGCCGGACTGGGACAAAAATTAGGCTCGGGCATTTTTGACTGAGCAGCCCAATCACATGAGCCCCAACAGGCCCCACCCCCTTGCAGTCGAGGGGCGGAGCCAACATCTGAAGCACAATTGAGGGGCAGGGCCAGCCACCAGTAAGATAGGAAGGCTTCAGCCAACATGTAGAGCAAACGGAAAGCCTCTTGCAGAGTCTGCACTGTACGAGAGAGACAGCAGTGGCTGTGAAGGGAAAAGTTCCAGAGCACAATGACAGCCCCAGAGCCTTTCTGCTGCCTGACCAACCGTATGCTGCCACAGCGCCAGCCAAGCCTGCAGGACATCAGAGAGGCCTGGGGTCCACATTATAGCACCACTACATTTACTTATTATCAAAAAGCATCATACATAACCAAGCAAAAGCCAGAATATAATAAAAGAAAAAAACATTAAACTACATTTATAATAAAACAATTTACTTACAAAAGAAGCTATTCAGTCGACTGCTGTGCCGTACTCTGCTTGCTTCCACTGATTATTTGCCCTCCTTTCTGTCTCCTCAGTGCGCAGGCGCACTGTTATGGGGGACCTGTGGATGACAGTATGACACACTGTTATGGGGGACCTGTGGATGACACACTGTTATGGGGGACCTGTGGATGACACTGTTATGGGGGCATCTGTGGATGACACTGTTATGGGGGCATCTGTGGATGACGCACTGTTATGGGGGCATCTGTGGATGACGCACTGTTATGGGGGAATCTGTGGATGACGCACTGTTATGGGGGCATCTGTGGATGACGCACTGTTATTGGGGCATCTGTGGATGACGCACTGTTATGGGGGCATCTGTGGATGACGCACTGTTATGGGGGCATCTGTGGATGACGCACTGTTATTGGGGCATCTGTGGATGACGCACTGTTATGGGGGCATCTGTGGATGACGCACTGTTATGGGGACATCTGTGGATGACGCACTGTTATGGGGGCATCTGTGGATGACGCACTGTTATGGGGACATCTGTGGATGACGCACTGTTATGGGGACATCTGTGGATGACGCACTGTTATGGGTGGCCGGGGGGGATCTGTGGATGACACACATATATGGCAGCGCAAGCATCTTGTGCTATATAAATGTGTCATCATCCACATATCACATCTCCCCCCCCCCCCCTCCCATAACAGTGTCCCTGACAGTGTCCCACCCTATTGTAAGACGTGCGTCCGTTCCTTATGTAAGGCCTCTTTCACACTTGCGTTGTCCGGATCCGGCGTGTACTCCACTTGCCGGAATTACACGCCGGATCCGGAAAAACGCAAGTGTACTGAAAGCATTTGAAGACGGATCTGTCTTCAAAATGCGTTCAGTGTTACTATGGCAGCCAGGACGCTATTAAAGTCCTGGTTGCCATAGTAGGAGCGGGGAGCGGGGGAGCAGCATACTTACCATCCGTGCGGCTCCCAGGGCGCTCCAGAATGACGTCAGAGCGCCCCATGCGATCACGTCATCCATGCGCTTGGGGCGCCCTGACGTCACTCTGGAGCGCCCCGGGAGCCGCACGGATGGTAAGTATACTGCTCCCCGCTCCCCTTTACCATGGCTGCCAGGACTTTAGCGTCCCGGCAGCCATGGTAACCATTGAGAAAAAGCTAAACGTCGCATCCGGCAATGCGCCGAAACAACGTTTAGCTTAAGGCCGGATCCGGATCAATGCCTTTCAATGGGCATTAATTCCGGATCCGGGCTTGCGGCAAGTGTTCCGGATTTTTGGCCGGAGCAAAAAGCGCAGCATGCTGCGCTATTTGCTGCGGCCAAAAAACGTTCCGTTCCGGAACGGAAGACATCCTGATGCATCCTGAAGGATGGACTGTCCATTCAGAATGCATTAGGAAAATCCTGATCAGTATTCTTCCGGCATAGAGCCCCGACGACGGAACTCTATGCCGGAAGAAAAGAACGCAGATGTGAAAGAGCCCTAAGTGAGCTATTGAGCTTGTAAATAAACTTGTTCAAAGTATATGAGTAGTTACTAACTACTCATATAGTTTGCACAAGTTTATTTACAAGCTCAATAGCTCACTTACATAAGTTACTATCTTATCTAATATAATTAGAGATGAGCGAACTTCTTTTTTAAGTTCGGCGTCTAAAGTTCGGGTTCAGGTTAGCGGAGAATCCCGATATGGATCCGGATATGGATTCCGACTTCCGTTGTGGTCCGTGGTAGCGGAATCAATAATGGCCGATTATTGATTCCGCTACCACGGACCACAACGGAAGTCGGAATCCATATCCGGATCCATATCGGGATTCTCCGCTAACCTGAACCCGAACTTTAGACGCCGAACTTAAAAAAGAAGTTCGCTCATGAGTCATCTCTAAATATAATCTATCTTCACTATCATCACTAACTTACTGCCTGGGAATCAGTCAGGAGGACTCCAAATTGTATTCACTGTTTTTCACAGACTGACAGTGCAGTAGTCAAATGTGCTGCAGACTGCAGTGCACAAATGACTGCCTGTCAATCATTCACGGTTCACAATTCCACCTGTGGGCAGGCGCCAGCGACAGCCAGTTAGAATGGGCACTACTGGGGCGCAGGGGGCGGGCAGGCAGAAGCTGGTGGCGTCTGGCAGTGCTCCAGCTCTCTTTAACATTCAAACTTGGCGGGCGGCGGCAGCGTAACTGTAACGTGACGTGACGTCACTCACTACGTTACGTCGCACGCGCTGCTCCTCCCACACTGAAGGCGGAGCATGCGCGTGACGTCGGAGTGAGCGACGTTACGCTGCCGGGGCCCGCCGGAAGATGGGAGGCAGCCGCAGTCAGGCAGAGCACGGAGGCGGAGGCGGAGCACAGGAGGCGGAGCACAGGAGGCGGAGCACAGGAGTAAGTATCGCTATGTGTCTGTACTGAGTCAGTGTACTCTGTTCTTTGTGTCACAGTGGGCGGCCGGGGCTGGCAGGAGGCGGAGCACTGACAGGGGTCGGGGTGTGATTATTAGGCCATACCCGGCCGGCAGACTGCGGTCACGGACTCACGGCCCACCCACTCGGGCCCTGAGGCGGTCCTCATGGCACCCCCCTTGTGAGTGGCACCCGGGGCGGCCCGCCCCCCCCCGCCCCCCCCTTGGTACGCCACTGCCCCCCAGTAAGGCAAAACTGTGCACATTTCAGAGTGGCCTTGTATTGTGGGCAGTCTAAGGCACACTTGTGCAATATTCATGCTATCTAATCAGCACCTTGATATGCCACACCTGTGAGGTGGGATGGATTATCTCGGCAAAGGAGAGGTGCTCACTAACACAGATTAAGACAGATTTGTGAACAATATTTGAGAGTTATGGGTCTCTCGTGTATGTAGAAAATGTTTCAGATCTTTACGTTCAGCTCATGCAAAATGGGAGCAAAACTGAAAGTGTTGCGTTTATATTTTTGTTCAGTGTAGATTGTGAGCCCCATTGGGGACAGCTTGATGCTAATGTCTGTAAAGCACAGCGGAATATAGTAGCGCTATATAAGTGCATCAAATAATAATATTAATGCCTTCAGATGCCAAATAAACATACAACAGGTCAGCCAGTTTCATAGGTACAAGTCTGCGGACAGATTCTCATTAATTCCAGTCAGGATCAAATTGGGTTTGTTAGAGGTTCTGTTATTGCCAGTAATGAAAGAACATACTGTTAGGCTGTATTCATGTTTTAATCCCTTAAAGGGGTTGTCCCATCTTAGACATTGGGGGCGTATTGCTAGGATATGCTTTGCATGTCTGATAGGTGCAGGTCCCACACCTATCCTTAGAACGGAGCCCTCAAAGTGCAGGAGTGTGCACCACACATGCGCGGCCGACCCGCATTCATTTCTATGGCGCTGCTGAAATAGTGTTCGTAGTCCCATAGAAGTGAATAGAGTGGTGGCCACTTGGTGCTCTTCCCAGTCAGTTCAAAAGGTGTTCCCAAAATAGCCAAGTGTGCTGCTCGGCTATTTTTGGCAGTCCCAAAATGAATGGATCACGCATGTTCACATAGCCATATGAGTGCTTATTTTTTGGCACTATTTAATTTACCATATTTTTTATTGGGAAAAAAATAAAAAATGCTTTGTGGCGTAAAATAAAGAAAAACAATTCTGCCTTTTTTTTTACAGCGTTCACTGTGTGCTGAAAATGACATAATGTTCTTATTCTGCAGGTAAGTTAAATTACAGAGATACCAAATTTATGTAGTTTTTATTATATTTTACTACTTTATTTTTTGCTGACCGCACTTGTTTTCAGACCGGCTCGCGCACAGGTAAGGGCTTACCTGTGCCTCGCCGGACTTGTGAAAAAAGATGGTAGCGCGCATATGTTCGCATGCGAACTGGCCGTCACTGCAGAAATGCCCCACAACCCAGCCAGTTGTCCCAGCCAGTTGTTCACCAGAGATATTTGCTAATTCTATATTGGATCATAGGATCCTAAATTGTGGGATACATAACTGGAGCCATCTTTTCATCTGGACGGCCTTATAGTACTTTTTGATATCTGGAATATTCAAGCCACCAGGAAGGCGATCTCTAATCAGTCTACTATATGCTAATCTTGGTTTCTTGCCCCTCCATAGGAATGCTGTAAACAAGCTGCATACCAATGCGAAAAAGGATTGGGGCAAATGGATAGGAACCATCTGAAGTAATTAGAGGAATTTGGGCATAATATGTTTGCAAAAGGTTCTTTCTACCCATCCAGGAAACATATGGTAGGGACAATGAATTTAGTTGATCTTTAACTTGTTTTAAAAGAGGTAGATAGTTTACTACATACAGAGAAGATAGCTGTTTAGTCAGGAAAATCCCAAGATATTTGAGTTTATCTGGTTGCCATTTAAATGGGAAGAAGATACTTAGATGTTTGGCCTGTTGTGTTGAGAGAGTTATGTTCAGTGCCTCTGACTTGCCATAATTAATCTTGAAATTAGCTAATGTTTAAAAGTTTTCGAATATGTTCGTAAGCAACGGAAAGGCTTGTGTAGGGTTTGTAAGCATTAATAACAAACCATCGGCAAACGCAGCACCTCCTTCCCAGTTTTCAGACCTCTTATGAGTGGATTGTCCTTAGTTTCTTGTAGTAGGGTTTCCATGACCATAATAAAGAGGGTTGGTGAAAGGGGGCAACCTTGCCTAGTGCAATTTCCAATGTCAAAGGCTTCTGAGAGCGTCCCATTGACCCGTACTCTGGGTTGTGATATAAAGACATTATTGCTCGAACAAAGAAATCTGGGATCCCAAATCTAAGTAAAGTGCGTTGCATAAAAAGCCAGTTCACTCTGTCAAATGCTTTTTCTGCGTCTGTTCCAAGGAGGGTAAGAGGAAGTTTTTTTGTCAGTAGCTGTTTTAATAGCGTTTAAAATCCTACAAGAATGAAAATTCCCCTCCCTTCCTACGACAAAGCCCGTGAGGTTGGATGTTATATAATTGATGATAGAAGTTATTAAATTCCTTTGCAATATTTCTAGTTTCAGTTGTTATGATCCCTCAGTGTGTTTTTTATATATTGGGCTTCTTTTCGCTTTTTGACTAAATGGGTCATCAATTTGTTACACTTATCCCCGTGAGCGTAATATCTGAACCTCGCATATTGGTACGCTTTAGCATACCTGACATTTAATAATTCTTTTAACTTTTGTCGCAGGGCAAGTAATTCCTCTTGTTTTGTCTCTGATTTAGATTGTTTTTGGATTATTTTCAAAGAAGCTATCTGGGACAAGATTGAGTTTAATAATTTCTGTCTTTCCCTCTTGACTTTTGTTCCCAAGGCTATGAATTCCCCTCTGATAAATGCCTTATGTGCTTTCCAGACTATGGTCTGAGAAGTGTCTGATGGGTTGTTATCATGAAAATAATAGGATAACTTGTTGCTGGTGTTAATCAGAGCCTCGTCTGAGTCCAATAGAGTCTTGTTTAGTCGCCAGGTCCATTCTCTGGCAGGGATAGTGGAGAAGGAAAAGTCAGTGGACACAGGGGCATGGTCTGACACTGTCATAGGACCTATGTTGGAGCTTAAGAGCATCTCCAGCTGGTTCTCTGAAATGAATATGTGTGTGATGTACTTTTGAATAGAATGTGAAGTCCCTAACAGCTGCATTCAGAGCCCTCCAGGTGTCCACTAAATGTGTCTCCCTGAGAATTTTTTGGATACCCCCAATCGTCTTTTGGGAGGCAACTGATGTCCCTGTAGAAGTGTCAACAATCGGATTCAAGGGAATATTTATACCCCCACACACTATTTGGACACCATCAGCAAAGACGTGAAACTTAGATAGTGTGGATCTAATCCATTTGTGTTGTTTGCTATTGGGGGCATATAGACTGGCCAATGATACCATTACATGGCCAATTTTCCCCTTAATGAATATGTAACATCCTTCTGGGTCTGACTGAGTCAGGATGGGTTCAAAGGGGACTTTCCTCCAATTGATATGCTAACCCCCCTTGCTGCTACTCTAAAGGTTGAGTGAAACCATTAATTATAATATGTGTGCGGGAAGTTGGGTATTCTATTGGTTTTGAGATGTGTCTCCTGAAGGAAGCAAATATCGCTTTTGCTCTTCCTCAGAAGAGTGATTACCTGCAACCTTTTTTGTGGTGTGTTGAATCATCTAACGTTGAAAGATGTAATGGTTATGGTAGCCATGGTGAAGAAGGGTTTTGAATAACATATTCTCTGAGACGATTGATCCCGGGAGCAACCTGAGCAATTGCGAAGAATACAACAAACATAGTTAAACTTTTGAACCAAAGAACCAAGTACAAACTGATGTAACCCATAATCATGACTAACAATATGTTAGACCACAAGTTATCATACGGTTGGTGAGACAAGAGGTAGATTCTCCTGTCTTCTGCTAGAGTATGGGTGTGCAGGGTAGAGTATGATTAACATACATCCTGATCTGGCATCCCAGACCCACGCTCCTTACTACTAATAAGCCATTGACAAATTAAGTTAAAACTCTCACTGCCTCTAAGTGGGTCTAGCCCACTGGGGTGAGCGCAAATGCGCTCCTGTTGTAATCCTAAAAATTATGTCATATAAAAAGGCAAAGTGAGCTAGTGAAACAGTGAGAGCTACTATAGGAGTTACTAAGAGTATTTTTTATATATATACATATATATATATATATATACGCCCTGAAGACTGAGGCCAGCCAGCTGCGGCAGTGCGGCACCCACCCAATGTATGAAAGACCATTGTCCTGGAGTACTCTGCCACCGGAGGCAAGCCCACACATGGAAAGAAAGATATATGAGAAGGACAGAAAGATAGAAATCAATGCCTAAAGGTATAGTCATTAGAGAAAAATAAAAGCCAGTCACTCCTATACAAGAGTGATAGGTCAGTTCGTAGACTTCTTGGCAGTTGCTGACTTGTGTCTGGGGACCGTAGACCACAGACCCAGTATGGGCAAAAGCGGCAGCTACATTGCGATGCTGTCCAAGCCAACTGCAGCAAAGCGGCACCCAACTAATGTAAGGGGATCACCATCTGTAAGCTCCCCTGGGAGCCCCTCACCGCCATCTGAGGCAAGCCACACAAAGAAAGAAATACAGTATAAGAAGGATAGAAAGGTAGAAATTAGGTGCCTTAAGGAATTAGCTAATAAGGTAAGATAAGAGCTAATCACTGCTGCCCGCGAGGGAAAGTTCAATTCTTAAACTTCTTGGCAGCTGCTGGCTTATGTCTGGAGACCCGCGTCCACAGATCCAGCCTGGGCAAAGGTGGCAGCTTCCTTGCGTTGCTGTCTAATGGTAGCCAGGAGTCTATCTGCAAGGGGTCAATTCCCAGATGTGACCACACCGCGGGCAGGTCTGACGGCTTACGAATAGTGCAGCGTTTCCCCTCTTTGCTAAAAGTAAGACCAGTAGTCTGTGAGTGGCTTCAAAGTACGTTTGTTTAGCGTTGAGGGGGCTATATCCTGGTATAGCTGTACAGTATATGCGTTCCCTCGTGCATCAGGTCCTTGTGGCCGCTTGCGGCTTGAAGCATATCTGCGGTATTGCAGAAGCTAAGAAGACCACAGACAATATCGCGTGGTGTATCTCCTTTCCCCGGAGGTGGTCGCAGGGATCTGTGGATCCGTTCAATGATTATTGATTGTGCCCTCTCTTCACCTAGAAGAGTAGTGAAAATTTGTAAAGCTGCAGAGCGTAGTGCGTTTGGCTCTATGGATTCCGGTAATCCCTTGAACTGGATATTTTTCCTCCTGCTCCGATTCTCCTGGTCCTCTATTAGGAGGTACGCATTATTGATTGAATCCATGTGGGCACACACACACTTAGAGATGGCCAGGTTCTGTTCTGATAGCATGCTCTGGTTAGTCTCCAAGGATTCTACTTGGAGACCTTAAGATTGCATATCATGCCGCATTTCTCTCAGTTCTTGTAGCACAGGGGCTAGTGCTTGGGTGAGAGATTCTGTAAGAAAAGCCCTTGTTAGGCTATTATTCTCTTCTACCTAAGATTCATCTCTCATTCTCTGTGATGCACATGCTCCAGTGTCTTCCTCCTCCTCCAAGTCAGGCATAGCGGATCTCGGCGCCATGTCTGCTTGCCCCTTTCTGTGCCTGGGAGAGTCCCTGGATCTATCCTTCTCAATCTTGACCATTATAAGTCGGATTTGGGCAATAACTAGAAGCGCGGGTCTGTTAAGCGGGAGCTCCGTCTCAGACCTCCATCATGCTCGGCACTGGAGTTGAATGGCGAGGATGGGAATTATTGAAGACATAAAAGGAGGTATTATTACTAAATAGGTTTGTTCTGTGTGTTCAGTCATCAGAGTGATCTGTGCAGAACTAAAAAATAAAAGGATAGAGAACGACTCCAGTCAGAGGACACATCACCTGTAAGTTACTGAATGGGAGTCTAAACGAGATTATTAATGACTGGGACATGGTGGAGAGGCAGTATTCAGCCTTTATATAGTGTTATTATTTGTAATGTTGGCTACTGATTCTGTAATATGCACTTTATTTTGTTTTGCTATGCACGTGATAACACCACCCTCCCAGCCGGTCTGTGGGAAAATTGTCTTGCATAACACTGGCCTGTGGTGCAAACAGTGTTTGGGACCTCTGCCTTAGGGTTCTTGAACATGCGATACTCTGATTGCTTGTACCATAGACTACAATAGAATACTATTGCAGTCTATAGGATTTTTCACTGGCTGCCTGTCAATATGTACCACAGGAACAGCTTTCCAGTTTATTATGACAGGCCTGAGAGTTTTCACAAGACCCCAGGCTGTCATAGCAATGGATCAAAGTGGGGGCTCCAATCAGGGGACAGAGGGTGTGCCCTCTATCTGTTTAACCGCTCTGATGCCATGGTCGCTATTGACTAAACCATTTGAGGGGTTAAATCACCAGCAGTGATCTCTGATCCTAGTTTCTGCTGGCATATGGAGTTTAGCTTCTGAGCCAGCTTCATACATTCCCATCTGAGTTAAAGGAAACCTGTCATCATGAAATGTAGTGCAATCTGCAGGCAACAGATAGCAAGAGGAGCTGAGCAGTTTTGTGGCAACATTTTTTGTATAACTTGTCATGTGGGTGGGCCTAATCAGTGACTGACAGCTATCTGTGTATGCATAGTCACATAGGGAAGGCTGTCCGTCACCAGTGATGGCCAGTTCGCATTGTGAAAAAAGATGGCAGCCCGCATATGTTCGCGGGCAAACAATGCGAACTGGCCATCACTGTCCGTCACAATGTAGGACCAGCCACATGAATCTTTAGCTCAGAATGAGCAGTCATTTCGATGGATAAATTACAAGTTATAAACCTGAATATTTTTCCTTAGAACTATATATCAATCTGATCTGCTCATCCTGCTCTATATCATGCTGCCTGCAGACTGCATTGCATTTCTTGATGACAGCCGCCTTTAATTTCTGTACAGTTTAGGTACTGTATAGTTTTGCTTGTTCAGAAGCCCAGATCAGGGATATAGGCATTGAAAGGTAGCAATCCATGGTGTTTTTATTATTATTATTATTTTATGCCATATTTAGAAATCCTGGAAGAGGGATGGTTGTGCCAAAGTTGTAGGTCAGGTTCTGACAATCCCCCATAGTCCCCTTTGTTTCAGACAATATTTTATGATGACACTTTGGGGCCAAGCACTTCCCAGTGTAGCAGAGTGTGATGGCGTACAGGCTCAGCTGATGAGGCAGGCATTATGTGGGATTTTAGCTGGAACTAAATTCTGAATAGTTCCCCCCTTTTTCAGGCATATTAAACAATTTACTATAAATGGGACACATGGAACAGAGGAGGTTTGGTCAGAGCCAAGAAGGCTGGCGTTTTACTAAGCTGGTGGAAAATGTGCAAGTATTGCAGCACACTCACGCTCCCTCTTCTAATGCTCATACAGATGGCGGAGGACCATATTTCATCATTTGTAATTTTGCAAAAAGGCTAGGGAGGCCCTCAATCTGACATATCAATCTGCTCTACAACAGGGATGTGGTCGAGGCTCTTGGACTGGCTGCACCTGAATCTTCCTATTTCTGTTTCAATAGTTTTTATTGGTTTAGTATCAATAAAAGATAATAGAGGACAATAAAATGCAGTTCCACCAGCTAAACATTGCGGATGGAAGAAACTATATGTTTGTCTTTACAGCATGAGACAAACAGCCAAGTGGATAATATTATTATAGTAAAGACGCATTATCAAGATTATTAACAGTTTCCTCAAATATACCTTATTCTGGTCTATATGAATTGCTATGAATGAGGGATGATAAAATTCCCAAGAGGAAAATACAGTATGACAGCGAAACAATAAAAATAAAAATAAAAGAACAGGGTTATATAGTTCCACCTATATTGATAAAAGTTGGAGTTTTAGTTCGGTTGATCTATTATCTGCCCTTTTCTGTGTCTGGTTATAATGACATTGTATATACAGTTTGTTCTAAAATCCCTGTCTAGTTGGAGATCATTCAAATATCAGATAAACCCTGAAATCATCTAAAATTAAATAAAAACATCATATACTCCCCCCTTTCTCCAGCGCAGTCCTCTGAGCAGCTGGTCCACTCCTCCTGTCGCTGCTTAGTTAGAAACTGCGGCAGGCATGTGACCACTGCAGCCAATCACTGTCTAGTGCTGAGAACAGCGATTGACTGCTGTAGTGACGTACATACCGGCATGTCACTGTGCATGTCACTGACTAGAGCCGAAGAGAATGGCGCTGGAGAAAAGGGAGAGTATGATTTTTAGACTATTGCAGGGCTTCTCCAAGATTTTTAAATATCGTGGACAAACCCTTTCATGAAGTAAAAATGAAAACTGCAAAACAGTATTTCCTTCTGCTATCCCCATTTTTGTCAGGTGACGAAGAGGCAGAGTTTAGGCTGAGCCTACACCTAGACATTTTGTAGCACTATTTGCTGATTTTAACTTACAAGTCGCAGATGTATTGCTTAAGACTGCAGTCAACTCAATGTTTGCTTTGCACTGCAGCTTAAAAAAGTGGCCTCATATTGTGGTTGGGTCTAAATTGGCTGCAGGAGGGGCCAACAAGCTGTCATTGGTGGTAGGTGGGGGCAATACAAAAATACCATGGAATACCCCTTTAAGACAATAGGACAGAGATCCCCTTTTATGCAGCTCTAATATGTCTTGTCTGCAGTGTGCACTAGACGGCATTCATATTCCTTCTAAGTTACATAATTGCAACATATTGAGGACGGTCCCTTCTGGACCGAAACATCTAGACTAGAGATGAGCGAATTTCATATTTTGAAATTCGTTCACCTTTTGTTTGTCGGTAAAAGGTGAATTGCGTTATGGATTCCGTTACCACGGACCATAACGCAATTCTATGACGGAATGCATAACGGAATGCCTTTAGAGCACACGCACTCTCCGATCCTCACAACACCTCCTTCTCTCCTCTCTTATCACCTCTTCCGAAAATCGCCTCCAAGATTTCTCCCGTGCATCCCCCACACTCTGGAACTCGCTACCCCAACATATCAGACTCTCACCTACAGTGGAATCCTTCAAAAGAAACCTTAACACCCACCTCTTCAGACAAGCCTTCAACCAGTGACCCTGCTGCCTCTATACCGCCATGACCAACTTTACCCGCACCTACTGTGTCCTTCTCCCATACCATGTAGATTGTAGGCCCTCCCGGGAAGAGCCCTCTCTCCTTCTGTACCAGTTTGTAACTCGTCTTGTTCATGCTTAGTGCAATTGTCTGTATTATGTATGTGTGGCGAAACCAACCTCGCCACTGGGTGGTGGAGAGGCCTGGTTGCCAGCCTCTTGCCCCAGGATTATGGGCCCTCTCATCAGCCATGCTTCCTTTGTTCACAAAGGACTTTTACTAACGTTTGAACCATTGGTCTAATTCGTGCCATTTTGGGATATGTTAAATGTCTATGTGTACTGTAAAGGGTGGGACATTGTATATTTGAGTGGTGATGTCTGTCCTATTGTCTCCACGTGTGTATTGGCGATTTCCCTTTGTCCTGAGAGATAATTGAATTACGCCTCGGTTGTCTCCAGTACAGAAGACATTGTGTATTCTCCTGCCTGTGATACAATTGCATCAACCCATTGTGTGGGGTAATTGTATCACAGGCAGAGGGGAGGATTTTGTGTGGGAGTGTCTGAGTGTATTGTACGTGTTTATTGGTTGTTTTTACAAAACCCTGTGGGTGGTAACCTTGTTGGAAAATGTGTATAAGTCAATGCTTGTGTGTTCAATAAAGAGTTCCTGTTTTACCCTTCATCATGTTGAGGCTGGTGTTTGGGTAACTGATCGACACTGGGGATTGCTATACGCTAAAGATTTGCTATACTCCCCGGGCTATACTATTAGCTCTTGTAAGAGCTGTTCCTGCTCTCTGGATTTAGGAGAGGTTCACCCACTGGAGCCTTGTCGTAGGTCCAGGGTGGGTAGGAGACAGCGAGACCTCAACCAAGCTTTTTGCGGTTCGTGGGGTCTGCAGTGCTTACGGTGTCAAGTGGAGTGCTTGGAGTCCTCGGGAAGCACTAGGAGCATCTATTGACGGAGGTACCCGGTCGGGGTGCTAGGAGATCCGTTACAGTATGTACACCCCTTTTCATATGTACAAGCGCTATGGAATGAATGGCGCTTTAATAATAATAAACAATAATAATAATTCTGTTCATCATTACGTCATAATAGAAGTCTATGGGCTGCTAAATGGATCTGTCCCGTTTCCGTTATGCAGGGGAGGCCTCCGTGGTAATGGAATCCATAACGCAATTCACATTTTACCAACAAACGAATTATGAACAAATTTCATAAGTGGAAATTCGCTCATCTCTAATTTAGACTGACGTGTCACCATACAAAACAACGTCTTAGGCCGAATGCACACGGCCGTGTTTCACGGCCGTGAGCGGTCCGTGGAACCACGGGCTGGATTCCCACTGAGAGCAGGAGCGCACGGAGTCATTGGTTGCTATGACACAGTACAGTAATACACTGGTATAGATCATACCAGTGTATTATTGTGTATTACTGTATTGCGGCGGCAGCAGGGAGCACACGGCGTCATAGCAACCAATGACGCCGTGCGCTCCTGCTCTCAGCAGGAATCCAGCCCGTGGTTCCACGGACCGCTCACGGCCTCAATTTAGGGTATCCCTAGACAAGTCATGTCTGATACACCTTCCTTCCTAATGAAGGAATGCTGTCCTTCCTAAACACGTTGGAAGCTGTTTCTATCCTTTTGAATTGCTCTCAGTAGCGGTGACGCCACCCACCAGCCTTAGGAGCGGAGTATCTGCCCACAGACTCTTTACTGGGAACTTAGGCTACTTTCACATCTGTGTTTTCTTTTTCCGGTTTTGAGATCCTGCAGAGGATCTCAAAACCGGAGGAAAACGCATCCGTTTGAATAATACAATCAGCTGCATCCGTTCACAACAGATTCGGTTGTATTATAAAAAAAAAACAGGCCAGATCTGGCATCAAATACCGCTGTAAGTCAATGGGTGCCGGAAAACCCGATGTGTCACAAAACAAAAAACAAAAAAACGGATCCGGCACCATTGACCACTAACATGGTTTTTTCAACAATTTTGTGTCCGGAATGAAACAAAAAGTTCCAGTTTGTTTAGTTTTGTCCCCATTGACAATGATTGGGTTTAAAACTGAAGCGGTTTTGAGATCTGCCAAGGAAAACACAGATGTGAAAGTAGCCTAACAAGCAGAAGCCTAAAGATACAGCTGCATGTGAGAGATCAGGAGTTCCCGACTTTCCTGAATCTGGCCTTGAATGGGATACAAGGTAATAACATGCTATGAAAATTCAGTGAGAAGTGCGGCACGGTTACAGAGCTGTTGGCGATTTTGGTTTATACCTGCTAGTGTACTACCCAGCCAGGCTCAGGAGGTTATTTTATATTATACACACTATCATAATAAATAGGATTTGAGGAGGCTATATACTTACAAGTTAAGGTGCAGTCTTTTTATATACAAATTCCGTGTTGACACAGATAATTATAGTGCCGATACGGGAAGCACCAGGATCGCAGCACCCACAAACATTTTGTTTATATTTTAAGACCTTTCTCCTTGGATATCAGTGCCTGTACATTTTTTACACAGAGGAAACAACCATTGCAGAGACCGTTGTGTACGCTGTAAAAATTTGCTGGGTGAACGGGCCCATACTCAATACTGAAGAAATTAAGATGCTTTGAATATTTTGCTTCTATTTTTTAATCATTTGGATATCTATCGATCTTGTGATTTCCATAATTCCACAACTATTTCTTCTTGGTGTTACAATGTTAATGAGTATATATAGAGAGCTATATTGAGATATGGAGCAACAGAATTATATATATACAGTACAGACCAAAAGTTTGGACACACCTTCTCATTCAAAGAGTTTTCGTTATTTTCATGACTATGAAAATTGTAGATTCACACTGAAGGCATCAAAACTATGAATTAACACATGTGGAATTATATACATAACAAAAAAGTGTGAAACAACTGAAAATATGTCATATTCTAGGTTCTTCAAAGTAGCCAAGTTTTGCTTTGATTACTGCTTTGCACGCTCTTGGCATTCTCTTGATGAGATTCAAGAGGTAGTCACCTCTTCAAAGGTGTGCCCTGTCAGCTTTAATAAGTGGGATTTCTTGCCTTATAAATGGGGTTGGGACCATCAGTTGCGTTGTGGAGATGTCAGGTGGATACACAGCTGATAGTCCTACTGAATAGACTGTTAGAATTTGTATTATGGCAAGAAAAAAGCAGCTAAGTAAAGAAAAACGAGTGGCCATCATTACTTTAAGAAATGAAGGTCAGTCAGTCCGAAAAATTGGGAAAACTTTGAAAGTGTCCCCAAGTGCAGTCACAAAAACCATCAAGCGCTACAAAGAAACTGGCTCACATGCGGACCGCCGCAGGAAAGGAAGACCAAGAGTCACCTCTGCTGCGGAGGATAAGTTCATCCGAGTCACCAGCCTCAGAAATCGCAGGTTAACAGCAGCTAAGATTAGAGACCAGGTCAATGCCACACAGCATAGTTCTAGTAGCAGACACATCTCTAGAACAACTGTTAAGAGGAGACTGTGTGAATCAGGTCTTCATGGTAGAATATCTGCTAGGAAACCACTGCTAAGGACAGGCAACAAGCAGAAGAGACTTGTTTGGGCTAAAGAACACAAGGAATGGACATTAGACCAATGGAAATCTGTGCTTTGGTCTGATGAGTCCAAATTTGAGATCTTTGGTTCCAAATACCGTGTCTTTGTGTGACGCAGAAAAGGTGAACGGATGGACTCTACATGCCTGGTTCCCACCGTGAAGCATTGAAGAGGAGGTGTGATGGTGTGGGGGTGCTTTGCTGGTGACACTGTTGGGGATTTTTTCAAAATTGAAGGCATACTGAACCAGCATGGCTACCACAGCATCTTGCAGCGGCATAGTATTCCATCCGGGTGGCGTTTAGTTGGACCATCATTTATTTTTCAACAGGACAATGACCCCAAACACACCTCCAGGCTGTGGAAGGGCTATTTGACCATAAGGGAGAGTGATGGGGTGCTGCGCCAGATGACCTGGCCTCCACAGTCACCGGACCTGAACCCAATCGAGATGGTTTGGGGTGAGCTGGACCGCAGAGTGAAGGCAAAAGGGCCAACAAGTGCTAAGCATCTCTGGGAACTCCTTCAAGACTGTTGGAAGACCATTTCAGGTGACTACCTCTTGAAGCTCATCAAGAGAATGCCAAGAGTGTGCAAAGCAGTAATCAAAGCAAAAGGTGGCTAGTTTGAAGATCCTAGAATATGACATATTTTCAGTTGTTTCACACTTTTTTGTTAGGTATATAATTCCACATGTGTTAATTCTTAGTTTTGATGCCTTCAGTGTGAATCTACAATTTTCATAGTCATGAAAATAAAGAAAACTTTGAATGAGAAGGTGTGTCCAAACTTTTGGTCTGTACTGTATATATATATATATATATATATATATATATCGAAAACGTGATATATATGGTGCTCTATTATTACAAATACAGCCCTATAGTAATACATAGCAACCTATATGTAACCCTTTAAGCCAATAGAAGGTGCACTGTCATATAATGTGACCGAATGGAGGATGTGACTTGTACAGCTCTTTACCTTAGTGTTCTGAAGTAACTTATCCTGTTGTGTGATTAGGACAAGTTTTGTGTGCACTAATAGGATGGTGGCCATTTTATTTCCCCTGATGATTGTTTCCCAGACAAAACGAGCCATTAAAACTAATAAAAAGGTATTTGGGAATATATTTATAGTAAATAATATTTAAGTATTTTCAGTAATTCTATTTTCTAAAGAGAGAGAATTCCTTTAATTTAGTCCTGCTGCAGCTTGTTACAATGTAAAAGTATTGAACCTAAATAAACAATGTCTAATTTATTTAAAGGGATCATCCAGGACTAGAAAAACCTGACTGATTTCTTTACGAAACAGTACAACACCTGTCCATTCATTGTGTGCGGTATTATAGTTTAGCTCTACTTAAGTGAATAGAGTTGAGCGCAATACTTCATACAACCTGTGGACAGGTGTGGCACGGTTCCCTAAAGAAAACAGCCATGTTTTTCTAATCCTGGATGATCCCTTTAATGAAACGGTACATAAAAACAGCAACAAAACAACATAGTATTACCATTTTTGATATTTGCCTAAACCAGGACCATCAACTTACCTTTTCTTCTTCACCCTTCTGGCATCTATACATATTCGTTTAGAGAAATATACATGATCCAGACACATTCAATGTCAGTTTGACAGCAGACTTACTAAAACTCCATCTCCCATATTATACACTCTGAAATGTGTATGATAGTTCTAAGTGACGAAAATTCAAGCTAGCTGCTGTCTGTGCGAATAGCTGTGGACCCCTTTAATCTCAAGTCAAGTAGAGCCTGCAATCAGCTACTATGACAACTGGCTCTTGTGTTACTGTCTAACCTGACAGGGAAAAATAGGAGGGGTGCAGGGGAAAGGAGGGATGTGAAGATGATAGTTCTATGTGGACTCGAATGAGTCATCAATTACTATCACTTTCCAGCTACTTCTTCTTGGTGTCATCGAAGTGCACAGCATTAATGTGCCTAAAGTTAACCAGTCCCTATACAGCGCTCTAAGTATTTTCCCCTCGCGTGATTTCTTTTAATTTTGATAATTTGTCAAATTGTGGTGACAGACCAGTTGCATAAGTATCTGATTCTCCTACATTAATTAATGCTGAGAGTGTCAGATCAATATGTACCTGGCTGGTGGCCATGAGGAGGGCTCAGGCAGCCCCCTTGGGCATCAGCCCACTAGGAAATTTCACTGTAGGGTCTACAGACAGTCCACCCCCTACCATCATATTCTAGGAGAATTAAATAATGTAGTAGACAGACCCTTATTTCTGATATTTAAAAAGGACCTGTCACCAATCCAGAAAACTGTGCTGCTTGTATAAACTAATTAGCCACGCTTCCTTAAGCATGGCATACTTTACTCTAAGTTCCTGCTTCACCACCCCCCACAAGTCTTCTGTTATGTCCCCCTAAAGTTCCAGTACCACATGTCAATCTGAAGTGACTAGGTACTGCAGTGTGGCTAACCCCTTTTGCTTCCTCTTTTTCTCCCGCTTTGACAATCTCCGTGACACACACCCTCCTGCTGCAGCGTCATCTCATGAGACCTACTAATTCCCGTAAGACCATGCTGCATACGATCTCCCGCTGGGACAGCGTCTCACTTGGATTGAGATGTCAGCACAGAGAGGAGCCTAGAGATGGTGTCGACCAGAGGAGACTCCGGTCAGAATGAGACCCTGTTGTGGCAGAAGATAGTATGCAGCATGGTCTCAGAGAATTAGTAGATCACTCTGCAGCTGGAGGGTGTCTGATGGTGATCCTCAAAGCGGGGAGAAACCTCTCCTTACAAAGAAGCAAAGTGGTTAGCCAGATTGACATGTGTGGTGCTGGAACTTTAGGGGTTCACAACTGAAGAAGAGGGGAGGCAGGAACATGAAGTAAAGTATGCCATGCTCAGGGAAGCATGGCTAGTTAAATTGTACAAGCAGAACAGTTTTTTGGGGGTAGTGAGCAAAGAGTCTGGAAGCCTCTGTATGTTACACACAGTCGTTTTCAGCACTCAGTAGAACACTGAAAATAAACTTTCCTTGGCAATGATCAGTTATAAACTACCCATGTTTCACTAATAGAGATAAGTGAATCGATTCTAATGAATCAAAGGATTGACAGAGCAACAGTGCAGGCATGAGATTGACAGGGCCAGGCAAGTTGTATGGTCCTGTCAATCAAGTGGGAGAGGGATGTCTTTTGAGCAGCAGGGCCACAAATTATTCCTTTATATTTCAGATTTCTTGCAATCCCTTTACTGGCTCCCTACTGCAGAGAGAATTCAGTTCTAGATACTAACAACTACATGTAAGGCCGTCCACAACCTGTCCCCTCCTTAAATCTTATTTCCAGATACATCCCCACATGTAATCTCCGATCCTCACAGGACCTCCTTCTTTGTTCTTCTCTAGTCTGTTCTTCACACAATCATATACAAGATTTCTCATGTGCCTCTCCCCTAGTCTGGAACTCGCTATCTCAGCACATCAAACTCTCCCCCAACATCCAAACCTTCAAAAGGAACCTGAAAACCCATCTATTCAGGAATGCCTACCACCTGCAATAAGCATATGGCCACCACACAGCTAGATGAGCAGCTTTTACCCTCACCTACTAACCTTACTCTTTCCCTTGAAGATTGTAACCTCTCCTGGGCAGGGTCTTTACCCGCCTCTTTGTACCAGTCTTTCCAACCCCTATAATGCCGGGGCGCATCACACAGGTTAACTTACCTCGCTCCCTAGAACCCGCATCACTTCTGGTGCTGCACGGCCGCCACTAAATCTCCCAGTCGCGCTATGAAAACATCCGGCGATGGGGAGGGGCAGCCTATAGCAGGCCACGATGGTAAGGAGCCTCCCTAGCATCGCAGGTGATGCTAGAAAGGCTTGTCCCCATTGCATAAATAAATACAATTTGTAGTAGCTCTCCCTCCTTTTCAAAGTTGGTAAGGGTGCTTTGCAATGTGTGACTCCGTCACACAAAATTTATATTAGATAAAGAAAAAGAAGCAAAACAAGCACTCACCACCTGGGACCAATAAATATATAAGAAACGACTATTTTATTGTTTAAAAATAATTACTGATAAAATGTCTATAATCGATGATTGATACCTATAAACATTCAGGTGGTGTTAGGAGCCAAATTCTCACAAATATAGTTGAAGTGAAAAAATAGTGAATAGATATACCAATGATAAATATAACAATCAGGTAATTGTAATTTTGAAATAAAAAATAAATAAAATAAAATATGCTATAAAGTGTAAAAGAGAAAAAAGATTGAAGGGTTTAATTGGTGTAAAATGAATGTTTCTCAATTTCATTGATGACATTGGTGCAATTGTTCAATGAATAGGTTTATTGGGAACCAATGTCACAACTGTAGGCTTCCAGTGCAGGTTGTGTAACTCCGTGTAATCACTCAAGGTTGGTATACAAATTTGAAAAGGTATCAACCTGATTGGAAAACACACTCGGAGGGTAAAATGATAACAATAATAGGGATGATAAGTATCAAAAGTCTGTACTTGCAGAAGACTTTTTGTGGAAGTCACACTTGAAGGGTAAAATGGTAGTGCGGATAGTAAGTATCGATCGTCTCTACTTACAGGAGACTTTTGTGGAAATAGCACTTTGAGGATAAAATAGTTTCCATCTCTGCTCCCAGAAGAATTCTGTGGATATCACACTTGGAGGGTACAGTAATAAAGATAGTAGATATCAAATGTCTCTACTCACAGGAGACTTGTATGATTACGGCTGGAGCCGGAGGCGTTCCACCCGCTACACAGCCACTCACCCATCCCAGTGTGTCTGCGTCGGCTCTGTGTTTCTCCGTCTGAAGCCTATTTGTAGCTGACCTCGCTACACTGACGGCGTCTCACGTGACTATAGGTCGCTCACGTGATAACCCGGCGTGTCACGTGTTGCTCTCTATTGTTAAAATTAAGATTTTGTTGTGTTTATTTGTGAGATTCCGATTATTTGCAACGGAGCATTCCAATTGCCTTGCACTTCAGAGTCTCCGACTTTAAAATGTAGATGAAAATGAGCTCACATTAATCGTAGAATATTGACTTTAGTTCGATTTTATAGATGAATGAATAAGCTGGGCCTGTGATAATCCAAAAGAGGGTCCCATCCAATACCGCCAGACGCGTTCCGAGGTGTACTACCTCTTCCTCAGAGGCCATCGTTTTATAAACGATAAAAAAAGTCACTCACAGCAGCGCTAACTGACAACAGAGTCGGACAGCTTTGATCGCCGGTGTTATGAAGCAGAACAGCAGGAAGGAGAGGGAGGAGAAGATGAGCGGGCCAGCAGTGCGCTCTAGGCAAGATGGCGCCGGAGCAGGAGAGAAAGCTGCAGAGATCTCGTCACGGCTGGGAAAGTTTGCCAGACCGAATCCCCTGATAACGCCAGAATCACTGGTGGACCTGCCTAGTGAAAGCGCTGAGGACTGGGTGTACTCACCTCTTGCTGGGACTACAGGCAGGGGCGTAGCTATAGGGGGTGCAGAGGTAGCAGTCGCTACCGGACCCAGGAGCCTGAGGGGGCCCAAAGTCCCTTGTGCTATATAAGAGGACACTGGTATTATAGAAAGTACATGCTGGTCAAGTTACACCACTAGCTGAAGGGAAGGGGTTAGGTCAAGAATTTGGATTGAGGGGGGATCCTGTTTCAATTTTTGCCTCAGGTGGCACGAAGGCTATGTGTTTCCCTGTCCCTTGCCACAAATTTGGGGGCCCAAGCTGAACTCTTGCACCAGGGCCCATGAGCCTTTAGCTACGCCCCTTACTACAGGTAGTGCTGGAAAACCTACAAACGGACACTGAGAGCTACTAAGCTATAAAAATATTATTTTATTAAGTACATGGTTTAAAACATACTAAAGAGATGACAGACAAATGCACTCTGCAGTACAATCCTGGGAGAATTTATAGAGTGCAACAGTATAATGAAGCAAGTGACCTGAACATGAGAGCCTATAAGCGAAAAAACTGCTATATAAGATATATATTTAAAAAGATATCCACTATCCATCAGAGTGCAGATAATGTCATCAAATATAAAGTGCAAGTGCAAGCTGCGATATAAGCAGAAAAAACAAAAGCGACTCTCAGGTGTGAATCTTTAATTAGATATATATCTATTCAATCAGATGCAGCAACTACCATAATAAAGTGCATGTGCGAGCCACATAAAATTGGCAAAGAGGTACAGTGGGATGCAAAAGTTTGGGCAACCTTGTTAATCGTCATGATTTTCCTGTATAAATCATTGGTTGTTACGATAAAAAATGTCAGTTAAATATATCATATAGGAAACACACACAGTGATATTTGAGAAGTGAAATACATTTTATTGGATTTTCTGAAAGTGTGCTATAATTGTTTTAACAAAATTAGGCAGGTGCATAAATTTGGGCACTGCAAAAAAGAAATGAAATCAATATTTAGTAGATCCTCCTTTTGCAGAAATTACAGCCTCTAAACGCTTCCTGTAGGTTCCAATGAGAGTCTGGATTCTGGTTGAAGGTATTTTGGACCATTCCTCTTTACAAAACATCTTTAGTTCATTCAGGTTTGATGGCTTCCGAGCATGGACAGCTCTCTTTAAGTCACAGATTTTCAATTATATTCAGGTCTGGTGACTGAGATGGCCATTCCAGAACATTGTACTTGTTCCTCTGCATAAATGCCTTAGTGGATTTTGAGCAGTGTTTAGGGTCGTTGTCTTGTTGAAAGATCCAGCCCCGGCGCAGCTTCAGCTTTGTCACTGATTCCCGGACATTGGTCTCCAGAATCTGCTGATACTGAGTGGAATCCATGCGTCCCTCAACTTTGACAAGATTCCCAGTCCCTGCACTGGCCACACAGCCCCACAGCATGATGGAACCACCACCATATTTTTCTGTAGGTAGCAGGTGTTTTTCTTGGAATGCTGTGTTCTTTTTCCTCCATGCATAACGCCCCTTGTTATGGCCAAATAACTCAATTTTAGTGTCATCAGTCCACAGCACCTCATTCCAAAATGAAGCTGGCTTGTCCAAATGTGCTTTAGCCCACCTCAAGCGGCACTTTTTGTGCTGTGGGCGGAGAAAAGGCTTCCTCTGCATCACTCTCGCATACAGCATCGCCTTGTGTAAAGTGCGCCGAATGGTTGAACGATGCACAGTGACTCCATCTGCAGCAAGAGGATATTGTAGGTCTTTGGTGCTGGTCTGTGGGTTGACTCTGACTGTTCTCACCATTCGTCGCTTCTGTCTATCCGAGATTTTTCTTGGTCTGCTACTTCGAGCCTTAACTTGAACTAAGCCTGTGGTCTTCCATTTCCTCAATATGTTCCTAACTGTGGAAACAGACGGCGGAAATCTCTGAGACAGCTTTCTGTATCCTTTCCCTAAACCATGATGGTGAACAATCTTTGTCTTCAGGTCATTTGAGAGTTGTTTTGAGACCCCCATGTTGCTACTCTTCAGAGAAAATTAAAAGAGGAGGGAAACTTACAATTGACCCCCTTAAATACTCTTTCTCATAATTGGATTCACCTGTGTATGTAGGTCAGGGGTCACTGAGCTTACCAAGCCAATTTGAGTTCCAATAATTAGTTCTAAAGGTTTTGGAATAAATAAAATAACAACAGTGCCCAAATTTATGCACCTGCCTAATTTTGTTTAAACAATTATAGCACTCTTTCTGTAAATCCAATAAACTTAATTATACTTCTCAAATATCACTGTGTGTGTCTCCTATATGATATATTTAACTGACATTTTTAATCGTAACAACCAATGATTTATACAGGAAAATCATGACGATTAACAAGGTTGCCCAAACTTTCGCATCCCACTGTATGGTAAACGTTTGTTCAGAAGGCCCAAACCGCAATAAAATGTAGCAAACAAGCGGAAAGAAAAAAAAGGGGGTCACATACCGTATCTTAAAAGTAACAGATCCACAGGAAGACCGCACACCCCGATGCGTGTTTCGATTGAAACCTTCCTCTGGGGGTTCCTCTGGCAGCATGGAGAAACGAGGGGCAGAGGGAGAGGAGGTGGTGAGAGAGACAACTGGAGAGGCTGTAAATGCTGGAAAGTCTGCACAGTTGCCCACTGAACCAACAATGACTGATGTGTTTAAAGCAGTTACAAATGGCAGCACAGCACCGATAACCCTGAATACACAAATAGGGAGCCTGCAAGAAAATATGTATTTGATTAGACAAGACCTCAGGAAGGTCACTGAAAGAATTAAAGAAGTGGAAGAACGGGTCAGCTGCTTGGAAGATGCTGTGTCTCCTTTAAGGAAAGACCTGGGTAAAATCACTCATGATGTCTCATATCTGCTGAAAAAGGCGGACGATTTGGAGAACAGAGCCCGCAGGAATAATTTGCGGCTTGTGGGTGTTCCAGAGAAAGTAGAAGGCACGAATGCTGCAGTTTTCTTTGAGCAGTGGCTGACTGAGAAATTTAGGAAGGACTCCTTATCAAATATGTTCCCTATCGAACGAGCGCAGAGTGCCTTTCCTCTCTCCACCACCAGGAGCCCCTCCGAGACCCATCCTGATTAAGCTCCTGCACTTCAAAGACAGACACACCATCTTAAGGAAGGCAAGGGACCATGAAGACTTGCAGATAAATGACAGGAAAGTGCTCATATTCCCAGATTTTTCAGCAGAGGTACAGAAGAAGCAGGCGAAAAATGCGGAAGTGAAACGTCGCTTGAGAGAACATCAAGTACCGTACTCCATGTTATATCCATCCAGGCTACGAGTGGTGGCTGCAGGAAAAGTCAATATCTTTGAAACAGCGAGTGCGGTGGTACAATGGCTAGAAGCTGCCAATTTACCAGGACACCCTGAACCATCTTCGAGATGATCTATGGGCGACGGAGGCTTGTAAAGTACCAGTGTGAATGTCAGCTGCGCAGACTCTTTGGACGATGAGTATATGCAGGGGGCAGCGGCATTGATCTGAAGGGTATCAGGGCGCCATGGGACTCTGAGTTTCTGTTACATTAGTTAAAGAGTCTTTGTGAGGCACAGTAATGTACTTAGTAGAATTATATGGTGATATAACTGATTGCACTACACTAAGCACAATAGGATGCATATCTGCTTATGATGTATAATATGTCCTGGAGGAGGGCGAATTAAGAGCTAGAGTAGTCAGAGGGGGGTATCGTCTCTGATTCCATACCTCAGACAGAATACATTATCACATTGCCCATAGTAGCTGGGTATATTTTGGTTAATAGTTTATATCCCCGCGTTTCAGAGGGGAATGTTTTTGTATCAATGTACTATGTTTGTCAGTTCTGGGGAACCGCACCATGACCATAACAATATACACTCACCTAAAGAATTATTAGGAACACCTGTTCTATTTCTCATTAATGCAATTATCTAGTCAACCAATCACATGCCAGTTGCTTCAATGCATGTAGAGTTGTGGTCCTGGTCAAGACAATCTCCTGAACTCCAAACTGAATGTCAGAATGGGAAAGAAAGGTGATTTAAGCAATTTTGAGTGTGGCATGGTTGTTGGTGCCAGACGGGCCGGTCTGAGTAATTCACAATCTGCTCAGTTACTGGGATTGTCACGCACAACCATTTCTAGGGTTTACAAAGAATTGTGTGAAAAGGGAACATCATCCAGTATGCGGCAGTCCTGTGGGCAAAAATGCCTTGTTGATGCTAGAGGTCAGAGGAGAATGGGCCGACTGATTCAAGCTGACAGAAGAGCAACGTTGACTGAAATAACCACTTGTTACAACCGAGGTATGCAGCAAAGCATTTGTGAAGCCACAACACGCACAACCTTAAGGCGGATGGGCTACAACAGCAGAAGACCCCACCGGGTACCACTCATCTCCACTACAAATAGGAAAAAGAGGCTACAATTTGCACAAGCTCACCAAAATTGGACTGTTGAAGACTGGAAAAATGTTGCCTGGTCTGATGAGTCTCGATTTCTGTTGAGACATTCAAATGGTAGAGTCCGAATTTGGTTTAAACAGAATGAGAACATGTATCCATCATGCCTTGTTACCACTGTGCTGGCTGGTGGTGTAATGGTGTGGGGGATGTTTTCTGGGCACACTTTAGGCCCCTTAGTGCCAATTGGGCATCGTTTAAATGCCACGGGCTACCTGAGCATTGTTTCTGACCATGTCCATCCGTTCATGACCACCATGTACCCATCCTCTCATGCCTACTTCCAGCAGGATAATGCACCATGTCACAAAGCTCGAATCATTTCAAATTGGTTTCTTGAACATGACAATGAGTTCACTGCACTAAAATGGCCCCCACAGTCACCAGATCTCATCCCAATAGAGCATCTTTGGGATGTAGTGGAACGGGAGCTTCGTGCCCTGGATGTGCATCCCTCAAATCTCCATCAACTGCAAGATGCTATCCTATCAATATGGGCCAACATTTCTAAAGAATGCTATCAGCACCTTGTTGAATCAATGCCACGTAGAATTAAGGCAGTTCTGAAGGCAAAAGGGGGTCCAACACCGCATTAGTATGGTGTTCCTAATAATTCTTTAGGTGAGTGTATGTCTCTATACTACCAGCACTCTAGGTGAAAGTAAGGTAGAAAAGATGGAAGATAGATGGAATAGGAGGGGCATCCGTGGAGTGATATCTGTGGGGTTTGATGATGGGGGTTAAAGTGTTAGCATGGAATGTTAGAGGTCTCAGTGACGCAGCCAAAAGATACACAGTGCTGAATTCCCTTAGACAGTTCCAAATGGCTATTATATGCCTCTCAAAAACGCAGCGGAACCTGTAGCCAAGGTAAACTGTGCATGGATTGGACATGCGTATCATTCGACGTACTCTAGTCATGCTAGAGGGGTCAGTGTACTTGTACACAAATAGATTCAGTTTCACTGCATCACATCATATATAGATCCCAACGGTAGATATGTATGCCTACAGTGCACGATATATCAAACTACGTGTATAGTAGTGGCAATATATGTCCCACATGGGTGATGTGTTGAAACACGTACTAGTGTTTGTGGCTGCGTCCCCTGATGTCCCTACACTTATTATCAGAGATTTTAACATGATTCTTGAATATCGTATAGATAGACATCATGAGACAAATCCCCCGAGTGAAACACGTCTGTCCAACATTGCAAAGGTATTGGTAGAAAGAGGCAGATTTTAGTGACATTGGGAGAATCCGTAACCCTCACTAGACAGTTTTCCTGTTATTCTAGTTCTCATAATTCACTATCACGAATTGATCTAGCAATAGGCAACCAACAGATACTAAGACTTCTGCGGACAGTGGAATATCTGCCCAGAAGTCTTTCAGATCATTCCCCCATCAGAGTAGAACCGAACTTAGATTTGGCGTCTGAGAGACATAGAGGTCTATGAAAGTTAAATCCTTTTCGGTTGACCATATTACAAGACGAAGTAGGTATACTGGCAGAGATGCAGGAATTAATGTCAATTAACATTGGATCAGCACCAATAGGGGTAGTGTGGGACTCCTTCAAGGCGTCCTTCAATTAAAGGTAGAACTTGATCTTGCTAACGCAAACTTCTATCAGTATTTACAATTACGCCATGCCTTGATGGTGCAGGGTAGGACAGTGGATATGACTATACAGGCATCTCTGTTAGCTGACCAAATCAGGAAAGGAGGTGACACCAAAGGAGTAATCTCAGGATTCTACAAGTTGTTACTTTCATTTTATCAAGACCACTTTCCTTTGAAGCTTGGGGGGAAAAATGGTCCCGAGAGGTTCACCCCCTAGATGATGTACAGTTCTTACATAAGATAGGTGTGCGTGACGCATCTAACTGCCCCAAATGCAATATTCCAGGGGCACATATATAACACGTTTTGGGAACGCACTGCCATAGGCCCGTTTTGGAAAATAGTATTTGACATAATTTTTAAGGTGTTTGGGATCAGACTACCAGCCGAACCACTGATATGTGTGCTGGGCCTGTTGCAAGGGGATGCCAGAACAGATCCTAATATTGGCATAAGTAGATCACTGTATCAGGCTAGGAAATTATTAGCCAAGTATTGGATAAGCACTGCTGTACCGGCCAAAGAGGAATACATTGCACGCATGAATGTTATAATTGGATTGGAAAGGGGAACGATTAATTGAGTCTATATGGGGACCTAGCTGCTTGGAAAGAGGTATGCAAAACCCTTCAACTGCCCTTCTTGCTCTCCAGGGTAAAATTAAGAAAATGTTGTGACTTCTGTGAAGTAACAGGAGGTCAACAATATTCATGTGCCCGATTTGCTAGAAGATGGATCATAATGACCTTATGCACAAATCCTATGTATTGTTTTTGTACATGTCTTGTTTATGCAATCCTGTATATGATTCACTGGATCTGATTGTCATTGATGAAAGCATTATGTGTGTACCTAAGTTCAATACATGACCGTGTAATACTGCACATGAATGATCAATAAAAAATATAAAAAAAAGCCTTTTTGCAGATCCATAACGGATCCGCAAAAACCACTAATGTGAAAGTAGCCTTATTGAGACATTGACTTTTTGTGGGGGGAGGGTGGGATGTGGTATACCCACCACTGCTTTTGTTTCAATAAATTATTTGAGATGAGTAAATTATCATTGCATGCTTCTACTTGAATGCCCAACTTTCATGATATATCACTGTAGTGTGAACTTTTTAGGTTTTCCATAAATTTCACCCGAAAGCCAAATATCCCAAAATTTTGGAGGTGAGTAGTGTATATGCAGGGCTCCAGACTGACAAAAAAATATCAAGGAGCCATTAGCGCCTAACCTGAAAAATTTAAGAGCCAAATTTAAATTTTGTCGCCAAATTTAAAATACATATAATTATGGTATAATAAAAAATAAAAATCACACGTCTTACCTAGGGTTGTCACGATACCAAAATTTTGACTCGATTTCGATGCCATAAAAAAGTATTACGATACTCGATACCATGTGAAAAAAATAAAACACCAAAAAAGGCGCATGCATTCCAGTTTTTATGGAACATCTGGACCATAATAGAACAGTCCTAACCTAATTTTTGTCGGGACAAAGTGCCCAAAAAATTGCAATTTTTTTTTTTCTGTTACGGCATTTACCGCATAGGAGATATTTTTTAATATTTTCATAGTTCGCATGTTTTCGGGTGTGGCGATATGTCATTTTTTTATATATAAAATTGGGAAAGGGGTGATTAAAACTTAATATTTTGGTGTTTGTTTGTTTTTTACTTTTTCTTTAATAACTATTTACCCCCTTAGGGGCTAGAACCTGGGATCTTTCATTATCCACCCTCAATTACACTAATCTAATCTCCTACACTTTGCTGGCACTGTAATACGCAGTGTTTTTTCCGCACAGGAATCCACGAAGAAAAACTGCACATATTCTGTAATTTGGGCAGGTGGCCTAAGGGTGCATGGCAGATGAATTTGAATGGTACTTGCAGAAATCCACATGTATGCTGTGAAAACAACTTCATTCTGATGAAAACTAATTTTCTGTGTAAAATGTACCCCAAAATTCATGTATGCAGAGATTTTTTGGAAGCATTTCTTGGACATGTTCATACAATGCACTTTCCAAGCTGAAGTATTCTCTTCTGATCTGTTAAAAACTGAAGTCACAAAATTAGTGTTACCTTTAGGCTGGTTTCACACGGGCATTGCGGATTGGGGCCGGATGCGTTCAGTGAAACTCGCACTATTTTGCAAGCAAGTTCAGTCAGTTTTGTCTGCGATTGCGTTTAGTTGTTCAGTTTTTTCCACGCGGGTGCAATGCGTTTTGATGCGTTTTTCACGCGCGTGATAAAAAAAACGGAATGTTTACAAACAACATCTCTTAGCAACCATCAGTGAAAAACGCATCGCACCCGCACTTGCTTGCGGATGCAATGCGTTATTCACGCAGCCCCATTCACTTCTATGGGGCCAGGGCTGCGTGAAAAACGCAGAATATAGAACATGCTGCGATTTTCACGCAACACAGAACTGATGCGTGAAAAACAACGCTCATGTACACAGACCCATTGAAATAAATGGGTCAGGATTCAGTGCGGGTGCTATGCGTTCACGTCACGCATTGCACCCGCGCAGAAAACTCGCTCGTGTGAAAGGGACCTTAGGCCTCTTACATACAAACGTTGTGTGCCCGTTTTGCGGCCCGTAATACATACGCACCGGCCTGTGTGCACTCCCCATCACGGATGCAGACCCATTCACTTGAACAGGTCCGCATTTACAGAGATGCGGAACGGAAGCACGGTTCGGAACCCCGTGAAAGCACTATGGAGTGCTTCCGTGCCGTTTCTGTCCAATGCCTCTGCACCGCAATAAAAAAAATAAAAATTAAATAAAATAGAACTTGTTTTATTTATTTTTTCTTTGCGGTGTGGACTGATAATGGACCCATTCAAGTTGAATGGGTCTCGATCAGTCCCTGCAGCTGCACAGACGTTGCCCGGGCATTGGGGACTGCAGATTGCAGTCCCTAATGAACGGATACACAACATTTGTGTGCAAGAGGCCCTATTCTGGACGGGTTATTTTTATTACTATTAAGTTTTCCACCTCTATTGCCGTTGCCACTTCTGTTTCTTGCACAGAAAATTTTCACATTAACTGGAAAAAATAGTGTTTGCTAACATTTGTTGGAAAAGTATGATTTGGAACCACTCAAACAAAATTCTGAAACAAAAAGTAATTTAAGTAACTTTTATTAGTTTTATTTTTTTTAACCAAAATTTTTTTAAAAAATGACATAACAAAATAAAGTGAACCCCAGCAGACCTCCGATTTGGTAAGTTTTTAGTGAAAATATTTATACAGTATTTTCAGAAGGTGGTCTGACAAAACAGAGCTCATAGGTGGTCCCAAAAATTAAAGGGGTTGTCCGGGTTCAGAGCTGAACCCGGACATACCGTTATTTTCACCCCGGCAGCATCCCTGAGCCTAGCATCGGAGCATCTCATGCTCCGATGCACTCCTGTGCCCTGCGCTAAATCGCGCAGGGCACGGGCTCTTGTTTTCAATAACACACTGCCGGGCGGTAACTTCCGCCCGGCAGTGTGTTTGGTGACGTCACTGGCTCTGAGGGGCTGGCTTTAGCTCTGCCCTAGCCATTTTACTGGCTAGGGCAGAGCTAAAGCCTGCCCTTTAGTGCTGGTGACGTCACCGGGGTTCCTGTCAGCCCCATGGAGGGCCCTGGTACGTCACCGGAACTCCTAAAAATGCCTTTGCCCTGCGCAATTTAGCGCAGGGCAAAGGAGAGCATCGGAGCATGAGCTGCTCCGATGCTCATGTCAGGGGGGCTGCCTGGGTGAAAATGGAGGGATGTCCGGGTTCAGCTCTGAACCCGGACAACCCCTTTAACAAGCGAGGGTAACCGTGCATGCTCCACTCTACAGATTGTTGCATTTCTTACTTCACTACATTCTTATAACCTTGTAGGGTAACCCAATTGTATAACCTTGTAAGTTTTAACTGTAGCAGGGATGCGATACACACGATCACTTAGAGATGAACTGGAATTATAGAAAGCTATACAACCCCTAAAGACCACCTTGCTCACCACACACTCTGAAACACTTACAGATACAAGATGAAAATTAAACCATGGACTGAAACATTCAGATAGGCTTACAGATGATCTTTCACCTCTCGACAGGTCTGGGTTTTATTTAACGGTTTTACTAGTTGGCGGTGTGTTCCTGCACAGTTCCACACTGGCAGCACTGACTGGACAGGGTGAGACTGCACAGGGACGACCCCCCAACTTTGTTCATAAACTTCTCTCAGCAATAACATAGAACTGGCTTAAAAGAGTTATATGAAGGGCACTCCAGAATAGTAATTTCATTTGGAATACAAATTAGTAAAAGAGGCATGTCAGGAGGGGAGACTGGTGCTCTTTAAGGTTCACGTAATTGAATGTTTTCCTTCTGTTACTTGAGGTAGTAATAGATACAGAGAGTGAAATGTGAGGTCTTCCCTAATAAGCACTGTATACAGTTTAATGCAATATCCAGGTCAAAACATCACAGCAGCCAGAGAGGAGTACTGGTGAGCCGCTGTGAGGGGGAACCAGATGCCAAAACATAACTTGTGCTGCACAATAAGCGAAACATTCTGCAGTGCCACGGAGGATGCTGCTTTAAATGTGATTTCACCATTTTAGTGTAGATCAGCATGTTTTATACACATCCAAACATACACAGATTGCACAAAACCATCTACACGTATCATTATTTACATATTCTACAAGTCTAACCCTCCGAGAGCATGCTCCCAAGGGTACAGAGGGGTGCGAAGATGCCGAAGTCTCTACAGCACACAAAAAAAAAAAAAAAAAAAAAAAAAAAAAAGGTACAAAACCCTACTTTAATGGAGAACAATCTCCAGCTATAGATATATTAGGTGTAAGTGTGCATATGTATTTACAAAATCCTTTTTTCCAACCATCTTTTTACAAAAATAAAGTGTGACCGATTCTGGGTTTCCGCACCCAGCCAATCAGCAGAGTAGAAACAGGGAAGGAAGGAAGAAAAAAAACAAACAAAAAAACAAAAAAAAAAACAAACAAAAAACAAACAAAAAAACAAAAAAAAAAAAACACACACACACAACAAGGTCTGTACAACAAGTCACACAGATTAATTCTGAATCTGTAAGCAAAGCTTTTCCTCGTTTACCTGCGGAGGAAAAAAAGAAAATAAATAAATAATTAAGTTGCATAAACAGACATAGCACCAGAACAGACAATAAAGCCTAATTTATGTAGTTGGATTGTCTTGAGGATGCAAGTAAGTTTAACCATTTATAGACCGGGCCAATTACCCCCTTTTCCATTCCCCAATTTTCCATTCTTTTAGCACGTGTCTGAAAGCCGTAGCTTTTTTTTCCTGTTATGTATGAAGTTTTATTTTTTTAAAACACTAATATTTTTCTGTTTTCACTTTGTAGAGGCAGGAAAAAATGCAAAAATTAAGAAAAAAAGGTTTTTACTGTTAATAACACAATGTTCAACTTTTTTTTTTTTTTTTTTTTTTTTAATGCCCCCTTTCCGTAAATGTATGGGTTATGGTCGCCAGAGGCAGGACTAGAAGCTGCACTGAGGGGTATACTGGCTTGTGTTATTTTTTTTTTTTAACATTTATTTATATTTTACACTTTGTGCTCACACAAGACCATTGGGGGGACATTTAACATTTCATTTTTTTTTTCAAACTGATGCATTTAAAAAAAATAATACATTTGAAACATAATCAAAATATAAACTAAAAAATGCAAAATAATGTCAGCCACACTCACATAGATTGCAAGTTGAAGAGCTGTGAAAGCGGGATGTACTGTGTGGAGATGGGCTGTGTTGCCAAGCTGAGGGCAGGGCTGAGAGCTACAAAAACATAGAACATTATTTTAAGATGCAGGACTTTACTGAAAAAGCTTTAAGATTAAGTATAGTCACTTATGTACCTGAAAGGGCAGGATTCAAGGCAGTCAGCGGAATAGCTCCATTAAGCTGAAGAGCAGCCTGGGCAGCAAGAGGTATCTGCAGACCTGTACCTGATTAAAAAAGAAGGAGGTGCGAGATTGCCAAACAACCATCTGGCATACATTTTCACAGTTTATAATGCCAACATGCGTGTGCTATTCATTATCCACCTACCTTCTGCCAATTTAGCCATAAGCTGCAATCGCCCAGTTGCACCCAGATCAATACCACTGCGCTCCAGGTCATCATTATCAAGGAATGAGGGGTCAGTATTGCCATCTGCTCTGTCTGTCACGAGACCAACCTTCATTGGTCGACCAGCCAGTTCAAATCCATTCAGCTGTTCCAGAGCCCGACGAGCACACTCTGCATCTACAAACTGGAGAGAGAAGGAAAAGATATAGATATATCATTTTCTTCTGCTGAAAATGAGCCCGAGTTATCAATTTATTCATACATTTTTGGTGGGAATAGCAGGGGAATGATGCATTACAAGTGCCTAATAAAACAGACATGTCAGTTCTGCCAAAATTCACTGTCCGCAAAACGGGGTTCCGTTGGTCCGTAATCGTTTTTCGTCCGTGGGTCTTCCTTGATTTTTGGAATATCCATGGACATGAAAAAAAAAAAGTCGTTTTGGTGTCCGTCTGGCCGTGCGGAGCCAAACGGATCCGTCCTGACTTACAATGCAAGTCAATGGGGACGGATCCGTTTGACGTTGACACAATATGGTGCAATTGCAAACGGATCCGTCCCCATTGAATTTCAATGTAAAGTCTGGAGTCCCTTTATACCATCTGATCGGAGTTTTCTCCAATCCGATGGTATATTTTAACTTGAAGCATCCCCATCACCATGGGAACGCCTCTATGTTAGAATATACTGTCGGATATGAGGTACATCGTGAAAACTCATCTCCGACAGTATATTCTAACAGAGGCATTCCCATGGTGATGGGGACGCTTCTAGCTAGAATATACTACAAACTGTGTACATGACTGCCCCCTGATCTCTTACAGGGGGCAGTGATCAGCACAATTAACCCCTTCAGGTGCCCATTGTAATAATTCGTTGGTGGCACAGTGTGCGTCCCCCCTCCCTATATAGCATTAACAACATTGGTGCCCAGTGTAAGGCCTCCCATCTCTCCCAAGATCCCCCCCCCCCTTGCAGTCCTGGTTGCCATGGTTACTTAGCAATAGTAGAAGCATCATACTTACCTGCTGGCTGCTGCGATGTCTGTGTCCGGCCGGGAGCTCCTCCTGGTAAGTGACAGTTCATTTAGCAATGCGCCGCACAGACCTGTCACTTACCAGTAGGTGGAGCTCCCGGCTGGACACAGACATCGCAGCAGCCAGCAGGCAAGTATGATGCTTCTACTATTGTACTATTGCTAAGTAACCATGGCAACCAGGACTGCAGTAGCGTCCTGGTTGCCATGGTTACCGATCAGAGCCCCAGCGATTAAACTGGGACTCCGATCAGAACTCTGCTGCCACCAATGATCGGGGGGCGATGAGGGGCGCACACTGGGCCACCAACGAATTATTACAATAGAGGGAGGAAGGGGGGCGCACACTGTGCCACCAACGAATTATTACAATAGAGGGAGGAAGGGGGGGGGGGGGCACTGGCCACCAATGAAATTTAAACTGGGGAGAGAGGGGGTCTGCCCCCTGCCCCGGATCTCTTATAGGGGGCTATGATACGTACAATTAACCCCTTAATTGTGCGGATCACAGCCCCCTGTAAGAGATCAGGTGCTGCCAGGCAGCATTCTTGTACACAGTTTGTAGTGTATTCTAACTAGAAGCGTCCCTATCACCATGGGAACGCCTCTGTGTTAGAATATACTGTCGGATATGAGTTCTCACGAAGTGAAAACTTAGATCTGAAAAAGCTTTTATGCAGACGGATCTTCGGATCCGTCTGTATGAAAGTAACCTACGGCCACGGATGCCAATCTTGTGTGCATCTGTGTTTTTTCACGGACCCATTGACTTGAATGGGTCCGTGAACCGTTGTCCGTAAAAAAAATAGGACAGGTCATATTTTTTTGACGGACAGGATACACTGATGCGGCTGCAAAACTGTGCATTTTCCGATTTTTCCACGGACCCATTGAAAGTCAATGAGTCCGCGAAAAAAAAAAAAAAAAAAAAAAAAAAAAAAAAAAGAAAACGGCACAACGGCCACGGATACACACAACGGTCGTGTGCATGAGGCCTAAAGCAGCCATAGCTAGTTTTATAACTCTATAGAGAATTGCAAATAACGGCATTAAATGGACCGACTGACATTGTTTGAGTATACATTGCTCGCTGTGATAATGTAAAGTATCTGAACACTCGTGCCTGTGAGGTCATTTATATTTTACAAGCTGACCGCTGTCTTCATTCAATATAAGTAAAATTTCTTGGTTAAAAAAAAAGGTGTATATCAACAGAGCCGACAGACCCGCTTTAAAACAATGGCATTTTAGAAGAACCAATAAGCCCGGTTTCATAAAGGAGTCAAACACAATGATTTTAGTAGTGTCTCATTTAAGTAGGCGCACTGCAGAAATCAGCATGCATGGCACTACTTTATGCTGCCCAATGCACTGAAAAAAAATAAATTAAGACAACCTTGCAGTAGGCCTTGATTAAAAATGTCTTCTGTTTTTATTTCACTGGCACAATAATTTGGTTAAAAGGTGGACATGGCCTTTAAATACTTGTGTCAAAAGTTTTTGCACCATTCGGAGATGGAAACACCCTTTTGACTGGTAATGGTGGTTGCTTAAAGCAATCCCATGCCTTTAAGGCAAAGTTTGAAGGGCCTGGCAATTAGCTGGAAAGAACCTATAGGAGACTCAGGTCAGCCATCATTCTCAGGATGCTGCTCACTCAGCTACTGCCAGTGCTTTATTTTACACACAATTAGCATTAGCAGGTGTAAAGCATGCAAGTATAACCTTCATACACTCACAGTTATAAAACCATATCCTTTGGACCGTCCAGTATCAGGTTCTCTCAGAAGCTGTATATGCTCAATCTGTAAGAAAATGATAAATATTACTACCTCAAATGGTTCTATATCTTATTAACTAAAGAAAGCAAGCTTACCTTTCCAAAAGGTTCAAATATTCCCGTCAACATTTCTTCTGTGATGTTAAAATGTAAAGATCCTACATACAGACGCATGGGTCCAGTGTTACACCTCTGGAGATTACTGGCCATGGCAGCCAGGCGATTCTTTTCAGCCTATAATGTAAGATAGCATTTGACCAAAGGCTACACAGATCTATGGGAAAATGAACGTTTGATTTGCAGATGTAATGCAAAAACCAAGTACAAGGAACTGATACTGGGGGAAGAGAGGCCTGTCTGCGAAGGCTTACAATCTGCCCTTACTACACAGCCACTGGTTTATTAACCTCAGGCCAGAAATGTGTTCGTTCTTCATCAAACAGGCTATCTAGTCCAGAAAATCCATCTTCAAATACCCTATAAAAATTCTGATTTAATAGAGGGGATTCTTATCTTTTGTCCAGATGAGAGAGTGGTTTGCTTTGGAGGACCTGTCCTCTCCTACATAGATAGGTTATTGAATTGAATAGGCACTGTGTAATTAATTCTTCATTTCACCTGTGCTCGTGCTCCATGGCAGGTGACCACTTAGGACATTCGAAATGACAAGCGTTTATGGTGTTTTTAGTGACTTTTGACCCAAACATGTCAGAATGGCGTTTTTATCCTCATACAGAAAGGGATGGAAAACTCCCCCCCCCCCCCCCCCCCCCCTCTCCAAGAAGGTTTGTGTGTCCCACATTTCATATTTTCTATAGACTTTCAGCCAAACATCTGGAGCTGGCGTTTTATTCCCCCCCCCCCCCAACAAAAAAGACACAATACCAATGTGTGAAAGCTGGTTTCAAAAGTTGTTCTCTTACCTGTGAAACCTGCACAATGATAGGCACACCCAGCAACCTTTGTCCAGTTAGCCCAATAGCGAGAGGCACAGACTGGATGTCAACAAATTCGACATACGCTATGCCCTTTGACCTGCGCGAGTTTCTGTCGGAAATTATCCTTACATCACGTACCTGAAATATAATTTTAAAAAAATTCAGCCGAATATAGATGAAAGGTATGTAGTTGACAACAATCTTTCAGTGGGACTAACTTTTCCAACGGCTGAAAAAAAGTCTTCCAAGTCTCGTGTACGAATGCGCGCAGCCAGCTGCATACAGAACACTGTCCGGGCATCCCGTTCTTCTGGAGTCAAATTAGGTTCAGGTTTCCTAAAAACAGGAAGTGGGAGATTCGCTGTAATATAGAAAATGTGTTTTTCGTGTCTCCAGGCCAAGTAACCCCCTATCCAAACTACATTAAAATCCCCCTAAATCCAGCATTCTGTGATGCCCAGTAATAAAGACAGAGGGCACCCACTAGAGACACAATGTATACCCCCCTGCATCTACACGGATCTAGCATTAATAGCAGCTTACAGTAGTTTTCCAAGCTTGACATAAATTATATAATCGTACACGGCCTTGTAACCATCACAAAAGCCTGACCATGCTGAGAGAGTTTTTATTGGTGGAGCCCTATATCACATACAGCTAGCATATTCTGGATTCACTAGAAGACACAGACCGGGATTTTAACACCATTCAATATTTTACAGCAGTATAGCTTTCCAGGAGACTTGCAAATACCTGAGAGGGCTCTTTTCTTTGTGCCGGGGACTGCGACTCTTACTGCGTGTATAACGTCGCCTGTTTAACGAGAACAGTTAAAATCATATATAAATTTTTTGTTGCTTAACACTGTTCTTCTCAGTTAAGAAAAAAAACACTTCTACATCTATCACTGTCAAAGCTAAAAACAGAAATAGTTGAGGACTTCATGCATGTGGTCCAGTTCAGGCTTTCAGATGCCACTGAAGTGAGTTTTATTCATGATTCAGTATAAGGAAACATGTCTAATGTTACCAGCGGTTCAAAGGATCCGTGGTGTGGTCCTAATCATACTTTAAGGTTGAAAATGGTCATAATCCTATTATTCTTACTGACCCAGGACTGTAGTGCCTGGAACGTTCACGGCGGTGGCTCCGATCACGGCTCCTAGATCTGTACCCCCTGCCTCCGCTACGGCTTCTGTATCGACGTTCATGACTTCTATGCCTGCTGCTCCTCCTTCTGTGTCTCTCCCTGCTCCGACTACGGCTAAGAAAAGCTGGCGATTAATTTACCAGAAAAGATGAAAACGTCTTTATTTCTAATGTAGATAAAGTTTACATTTACCTTCTACGTCGATCACGACTCAGAGTTCGACTTTTTCTGCTGGTAGGAAGAACAAACATGAACAGAAATTACATGGCAATTTCAAACTCAATACATGGTAGGTCAGTCACAGTGAATGTCTGCATCAAATAACCATACAGCAGTGAATCGAGATGATTATATATACCGTATTTTTCGCTTTATATGACGCACCCGATGATAAGACGCACCTAGGTTTTAGAGGAAAATAGGGGAGGGAAATATTTTGACCCAAAAGGTGTGCTAAAATATTGAACAACATAATAGTTTACACTGTTATGGGGGGGGGGAGAGAATATATGGACGACACACTTATGAGGATATTTGGGAGACCTTTGGATTACGCACTGTTACAGTCCTGATCAAAAGTTTAAGACCACTTGAAAAATGGCAACAAAAAATAAATCATATTTTACATTGTTGGATCTTAACATGCAACAAGAAGAAATGAGCGAGACAAAACATTTTTTGAGCATTCGATTGAAAATAACGATTAAAACTGAAACAGGCTGTTTTTCAGCTGATCCAAATTTTAGGACCACGTGCCTTTAAAAGGCCAAATCTGTGCAAAGATGTGGATTCATTGTCATTTTCTGCCAGGTAGTCACACACAGCATGGTCGGGTTGTTGAACTGCATAAGCAGGGTCTCTCACAGCGCGCCATCGCTGCTGAGGTGGGACGCAGTCATTTGGAATTTCCTAAATGATCCTGAGGGTTATGGAACAAAAAAGTCAAGTGGAAGACCCAAAAAAAATTTCATCAGCACTGAGCCAGAGGATCCAATTGGCTGTCCGTCAAGACACTAGACAATCCTCGACCCAAATGAAGGCCCTTACTGGTGCTGACTGCAGCCCCATAACCATCAGACGGCATCCGAGACTGAAGGGCTTCAAAAACAAATTTCTTCACAGACCTCGTCTCCTTGAACTCCACAGAACTGCTCATTGGACTTTGCAACAGAGCACCAAATATGGGACATTCAAAAAGGTGGAAGATTATTTTTTTTTTAACCTTGATGGTCCTGATGGTTTCCAACGTTACTGGCATGACAAGCAGATGTTTTCTACGCGTCACAGTGGAGGGAGCGCCATAATGGTCTGGGGTGCTTTTTCCTTCAGTGAACAATGGAGCTTCAGGAAGTGCAGGGGCGTCAAACGGCCGGTGGCTATGTCCAGATGTTGCAGAGAGCATTCCTCATGACTAAGGGCCCTCGTCTGTGTGGTAACGACTGGGTTTTTCAACAGGACAACGCTACAGTACACAATGCCCGCAGGACAAGGGACTACTTCCAGGAGAATAACATAATTCTTTTGGCCCATCCTGCGTGTTCCCCTGATCTAAATCCAATTGAGAACCTTTGGGGATGGATGGCAAGGGAAGTCTACAAAAATGCACAAAAGTTCCAGACAGTAGATGGCCTTCCTGCGGCCGTCTTCACAACTTGGAGAAATGTTCCCACTCACCTCATGGAAACACTTGCATCAAGCATGCCGAAACGAATTTTGGAAGTGAAACAATAACGGCGGAGCTACTCATTACGGAGTTCATGTTTGGAAGTTGGATTTCAGTTTTGTCACCACCAGATATCTGAAGCTCTGAGACGTTCTTCAGAACCTCCTGCTTGAGGTTCTTTTTGTTTTGTCATCTCGTTAGCCTCTCTCAGCTGTCATGTAGTTGCACTGATTGCATCCCTTTAAATCCCTTCCCATACTGCATCACTTTGCGGTTTATACAACTTCCTGGTGTGTGTACATGCTGGATGCTACAACTGATCCTTCTACAGATAAGTCAGTTCATTGATTTGTGTTTTCCCGTTTGCTTGATCCTAGGTGACCTTGACTCCCTCAGTGTAGGGAGCCGGTGGTCATGTCCCCTAACTATTATAGGGTGTTCAGGTGTCATACAGTCAAGGCAAGAGGGCATGCAATATTCTATCATAGAGATCTATGCATGAGCTGAGAAGACAGGGAGAGTTTCAGGGCTTAAATAGGGGTCACCCTTTTGTTCCTTAGTGTCAGATCAAGCCAGTCAGATCCTTATTTGTAACTTCTTGTTTTCTGTTACACCATCCGTGACACTTTTGATCTGCTGAAAAACAGCCTGTTTCAGTTTATTCGTTGTTTTCATTAAATTGAATGCTCAAAAAATGTTTTGCCTCACTCCCATTTCTTCTTGTTGCATGTTGAAGCTCTACTTGGAACCTTGTTAAGATCCAGCCATGCTAAATATGATTTTTTGCCATTTTTCAAGTAGTCAAACTTTTGATCAGGACTGTATGTGACTATAACCCCCCCCCCCCCCCCCCCTCATCTTTTAGAATACACCCATTTACTGCAGTACATTGGTGTATTCTTAAAGGGAACCTGTCACCAGGATTTTGTGCATAGAGCTGGGGACATGGGCTGCTAGATGGCCACTAGCACATCTGCAATACCCAATCCCCATAGCTCTCTGCGCTTTTATTGCGTTAAAAAGGAGATTTTTGTGAAACTCACCTGTAAAATCTTTTTCTCGTCTTTTCCATTGGGGGACACAGACCATGGGTATAGCTTAGAGGTATTAGTAGGAGGGACACTATGCAAATGAAAGAGCTCCTCCTCCTCGGGCTATACCCCCAGACTCCACCAGGAGGAACTCAGGCGTTGCACAAGCAGTAGGAGAAGGAGCAAGAAAAAATCATGGAAACCATCGGACCAAGCCATAAGGTCCAACCAGAAACAGAAAAACTGAACTAAAGACCCCTCCTGCAACAGGAATAATGGGTGGGAGCTGTGTCCCCCAATGGAAAAGACGAGAAAAAGATTTTACAGGTGAGTTTCACAAAAATCTCCTTTTCTCGTGCTTTTTTCCATTGGGGGACACAGACCATGGGACGTCCAAAAGCAGTCCATGGGGTGGGAAAAAATACCAGCACCGCCAGGAGGAACGCCCCAACGGTCAAACAGGAACCACAGCCTGCAAAACCCTGCGGCCAAAGCCGCATCAGCCGAAGCCAGTGAATGCAACTGACAAAAATTTGCAAAGGTATGCAAGGACGACCAGGTGGCCGCCGTACACAGCTGAGACGCAGAGGCACGACTGCGTCTTGCCCAGGAAGCCCCCTCCGCCCCAATGGAGAGAACGGCAATTCTAGCTGGGGGAACTCCACCACAAGCGTGACAAGCCGCGGAAATAGCCAAGCAGATCCAGAGCGCCAAGAACGGCGGACGGAAGCAGTAGCCGCGAGACACACCTCCAGGACCCGTACAACATCCAGGGAATGCAGAGTGCATTCCTTGGGGTTAGCCGGAGAAGGACAAAAGGAAGGCAGGACAAGATCCTCATCAAGGCGGAAGGGAGAGACCACCCTGGGCAAAAAGAAGGGGACTGGACGGAGCACAACTTAATCCTGGTGGAAAACCAGAAAGGCTCCTGACAGGAAAGAGCGGCCAGCTCCGACACCAGTCTGACTTAAAAGCTCGTGATGGGACGTGAACTCACAGCCACTGCATAATAGCCCAGAACTTTAATCACTACGCTATGTAGCTGTATCAGAAGCTATGGTCACAAGGAAGTCCAGATGAGAACAGTCAGAGAGACCCTCCTCAAAGGCTCGAAGGGGGCCGACTGCAGAGCGCGCAGAACCAAATTGAGATCCCAAGGAGACAAAGGGGGAACATACGGGGAACCGAATGCGCCACCCCCGAAGAAAGGTCACCACCGGACCCTTAAGAGCAAGGGACCTCTGACGGCCCGCGCCGAAACCTGACCTTACAGGGAACTAAGCGACAGTCCCTGCACAAGCCCAGACTGAAGAAAAGACAGTACCATCAAGATGGAAAACCGAAGGGGAGGGAACCCCGAACCCTCAAAAAAGGATAGGAAGGCCATCCAGGTACGATAGTAAATCCGGGAGGAAGAAGACTTCCCCGGACTGATCATGGTCCTAACCACTGAATCCGAGAACCCCATCTTTATCAGGATGGCGGTTTCAACAGTCACGCCGGTAAACGAAGAGACCGCAAATTCCGGTGGAAGAACGGGCCCTGAGACAGTAGGTCCTGTCCGTCGGGAAGAGGCCATGGGGCGTCCGCCAGCAACCGAGCCACGTCCGAAAAAAACCACGCGCGGCGAGGCCACTCTGGGGTGATGAGAACGGTCGGAGTCCCTTCCGCCTCGAACTGGCGTAGACCCTTTGGTAGGAGAGGAAAACAGAGGAGGCTGAAGTCCTGCCACGGAGACACCTGCGCATCCATCCGTACGCCTCCGGATCTCGGGCGCGAGCCAGGACCACTGGGATCTTGTTGTTGAACCCGGACGCCATTAAGTCCACATCCGGACGGTCCCATCTGTGGCAGATTTCCTCGAACCCTTCTGGATGCAGAGACCACCCGCTTGGATCCACCGTGTTGTGGCTTAGAAAGTCCGCTGTCCAGTTGTCCACTCCTGGAATGCAAACTGCTGACAACACCGGAACGTGCGTCTCCGCCCACGTCAGAATTCTCTTCACCTCCTGCATCACCATCCGGCTGCGGGTCCCGCCCTGATGGTCGATATAGGCCACGGCCGCGGCATTGCCCGTTTGAACCCGCACTGGGAGGCCCGCAAGGAGAGAGGTCCAATAGGAGAGAGAGAGCGGAAAAAAAATCGCCCTCAGTTCCAGAAAGTTGATTGGAAGGCGAGACTCTGCCGCCGACCAAATTCCTTGAACCGTGCGAGACTGGAAAACGCCCCCCCAACCCAGGATGCTGGCATCGGTGGCGGCGATCGTCCAGGAGAATGCGAGAAAGGAACTCCCCGACCTCAGGTTCTTTGGGAACAGCCACCAAGGGAGAGCTGCCCGAACCCGCTGAAAGGTAAAGGATCTCCTGTTGCGCCAGGCGAGTGTGAAACTGGGCATATGGAAGGCCTCGAAAGAGGCTACCATAAGACCCAGGACCTGCAAGTATTCCCGAATGGAGAGGCACGGGGAGCGCAGCAGATGCGACACTGCCCCCTGGACCTGGGAGGACTTGAAGGCTGGTAGAATACTTAGGCAGCCGAGGTGTCCAAAATCACCCTCCGGAAGGAGAGCCTCTGGGACGGGAAGAGGCAGGAGTTTGGGAAAGTTACCAGCCAGCCGAACCGTTCCAGGGTCTGAACAGTGATCCGGACGCTGTCCGTGGTCTGCGGTAGAGAGGGGGGCCTCTATCCGGATATCGTCCCGATAGGGCAGCAAAGGAATGCCCCTGGTACGAAGAAGCGCCATGAGCGGTCCAGGACCGTGGCAAGGACCCGCGGGGTGGTCGCCAACCCGAAGGAAGGGCGACAAACTGACAGTGTCGACCCATAATGGCGAAGCGCAGGAATCGATGGTGGGATTCCGCAATCGGGACATGTGATAGGCCTAGGAGCAGCAGGGCGGGCTGACTGGGCCCTCTAGTGCCGGGAAGGCTGGTGCAAAGGAAGGGCTCTTTGCGGGCGACCTGAGACCCCCGGCGGAGGAAGCAGGCGACGGCCTACCAGATGAGAAACGGCAAAAGGCATGCAGAGATGAACTCGTCCAGCTGATCCCCATAAGGTCTGGAAACCCCAAAGGGGAGATTAGCAAGGGAACGCTTGGTGGAGGCGTCAGCATCCCACACCTTCAATCAAATCTCTTCGCGCTGAGTGACAGAGATGGCCAACCTGCGGGCAAAGAGGGAAACAATGTCCCTAGAAGCTTCGCAAAGAATCTTAGAAGCCTGAGACATCTGGAGAACCAACTCCAGTGTGTTAGTAGCCGCATCTCGTACCGCCAGTTCCTGGTGGTGGTGTTGTAACCACACCGAGAGAGCACTGGCTACCCCTGCTGAGTGAAAGGTAGGTCACAGGGACGCGCTGCCAGCGAAAAAAGGACCTGGAAGAGAGTCTATGCGTCTGTCTACAGCATCCTGGAAAGAGGAACTGACTAAGACAGGAAGGGCCACATAATTGGCTAATCCGGCCACCGGAGGATCCACCTTAGGGGGAGGAGACACCTCTCCTCGCCGTCAGCAGGGAAAGGAAAGTATATTCATGCGCTGGGTGGTCGAGAACCTTATTAAGACCACCCCAGGCCCTGGACATGACCGCGGAAAAATCCCTCATGGACCGGGAACATGGTAGTCTCCGACTGCCTGGACGGAAAAAGGGGGAACTCCTGACCAGTGGAAGGAGGAGAATCCCCTTGGAGAATAAAGGTGTCTCGGACAGTCACCACTAAGTCAGCCACCCTGGTGGAGAGCTTAGGCGAGGGGTCCCGCTCCATGACCTAATCAGAGCCGGAAATTCTCCTTCAGACTTGCGCTCCCTAAGGGAGGGGAGAGTCGCCCGAACGCGCCTCTAGACGAGGGGGGGGGGGGGGGGGGGGGGGGTTGGGAGAGCCAGAGCCATCCGAGGAGGGATGCTGCTGCTCACGCTCCCTGTTAGTAGTCGGGCGTCTTCTGTGGAAAACCACTTAGAGAGGTGGTTGGCGTCACAGGATTTGAAAATGCCCTATAGTCCAAAAAGGACCTGGCTCGTCCGAGCCGGATAATTCTCCTTCGGATTACTCTCCCTAGGGAGGGGGAAGAGCAGTCCGCAAGCGCCACCGGCGAGGTGAGGGGGGTGGAGAGACGGAGACATCCGAGGTGGGATGCTGCCGCTCACGCTGCCTCTTCGTAGTCAGTCACCCACTGTGGGGACCACTGAGAGAGATGGAGTCGTTAGCGCCACAGGATTAAAGGACATGGTTGCCTTGGCGACTAAGACCAATTTAGCGGCCGCGCTGGACATGGCAGATGCCCAAGCGGGGACCGCAGGCCCCCAGGGACGTGGAGGAGGGGTGGAGGAGGGGGGTAAGGCAGGGATGCAGGTAATACTGATCTGCTCCTGCAGAACTTCTCCTGCAGAACTTCTCCCTCGACTCCAGGACCAGCAGGGATGCACCTCATCAGGCTTCTGACTCCTTGTCCAGGAGTGCAGTGTTCTGGTGGAGGGTGGCAGCAGGAGACCCAGTAGCTGGTGGGATACCGGAGCTGCAGGTCGAGCCCGGATCCACTTGTCTTCTTTGGGGGGCAATGGAGGCAGCGTCCAAGGACGGCAGCGGGCATTCCACGGGGGACCAGGAAGGCACCATGCCGACCTGTGTCCCCATCTAGAATAATATAAACAATTTTTGAAGGCTGAAAGGGGCTTTGAACTCAGAAAGCCTGGACATGGGGCAGCAGCAGCAGTACCACTGAGCTACCAGCTTGCCTGGCACAAAACGGAGTAGAGTGATGAGGAGCTGCACGGCCATGAGCAAACAGAGTCTCCGGTGTAAGGAGAGTCAGAGCGGCATGCCGAGGCTCCGCCTCCCCGAACGCGTCATTATGGCGCGAAAAAAGTGCGCGAAAAATAAGCGCGCGCGCGAAAATATGCGCGAAAATAAGCGCACGCGCGCGGAAATAAGTGCGCGCGTGATTTAAACAAACACCACGTGGAGGAGCGGACTGCCGGCGGGCGCTGAGGGAGCGCAGCAGCCAAGGCCCGACGAGAGAAGCGCTGAAGCCCACAGTTTAAGGGGGAAGAGATGCCAGTACTCCAGTGCCAAAATGAAGAAAGTGCCCCATCAGGATCCTTCTTCAAGTTCACCCAGGTAGCCACAGACAAATAGACACAGAGGGAGGGGGAGGGATTGGGCAACACTTATCTGCTCAGCATGCTCCCTCGATGTCCAGACCAGCAGGGATGCGCCTCTTCAGACTTCTGACTCCAATCCAGGAGAACAGTGCTCTGGAGGAGGGTAGGCAGCAGGCGTCCCAGCAGCTGGTGGGATGCCGGAGCTAACAGGTCGAGCCCGGATCCACTTATCTTCTTGGGGGGAAATGGAGGCAGCCAGGCAACGTCCCAAAGACGGCGGCGGGCACTCCACGGGGGACCAGGAAGGCGCCATGCCGACCTGTGTCCCCATCTAGAATAAAAATAACAAAAAGGAGTAGAATCAGAGAGTGTCAACCTCCTTCACCAGACACTAAGCAAAGACTGAGTTCCTCCTGGTGGAGTCTGGGGGTATAGCCCGAGGAGGAGGAGCTCTTTCATTTGCATAGTGTCCCTCCTACTAATACCTCTAAGCTATACCCATGGTCTGTGTCCCCCAATGGAAAAAAGCACGAGAAAAACAGTTTTGATCTATATGCAGATGACCCGATATGAGTCCTGTATCCGGAGATGAGTCAAGCGGAAAGGAGCCCAGCACCGCCCCGCGTCCTCCGAATCTCCTCCTTGCTGGCTGAGGTCACAGAGCTGGATCGCCGAAATCTCGCGATGCGCGAGCTAGCGCATGCGTAGTTTGTTCCCTGTGCTGTTGCCAGCACTGGGAATAAACAGGATGCCGACACTGCGCACGTGCATCGCGAGATTTCGGCGCTCCAGCTCTGTGACGTCAGCCAGCAAGGAGGAGATTCGGAGGACGCGGGGCGATGCTGGGCTCCTTTCCGCTTGACTCCTCTTCGGATACAGGACTCATATCAGGTCATTTGCATATGGATCAAAACAGTTTAACACAATAAAAGCGCAGAGAGCTATGGGGACTGGGTATTGCAGATGTGCTAGTGGCCATCTAGCAGCCCATGTCCCCAGTTCTATGCACAAAATCCTGGTGACAGGTTTCCTTTAAAGATGAATACACCAATGCACATTTAACACACAGTAAATTTTTAGGTCAGCCCCAGAGCTGTCACTTACCAGGGACTTACTTTAGGTGACGGGAGGGAGGAAGGAGTTGTAGTGGCCTCCGTCACTCTGTTCTATCCCCTATTTCAAAGCAGTTCCATTGGTGGTCTGTGGCAATAGCGCTCATGGCTGGAGGGAGGCTGGCGGGACTGGGGAGAGGGGGAAGCTTATTACACCACCAATCAGCAGGGCTATAGCAGAAATGTGCGGAATATGACAGCAGAGACAATCACCTCGGGGAAGGGGCGGGGATACGAAGGAAAGGTAGGAGTGTTTTTGGCCAAAGAAAGAAAGGCTGAGAGTGCGTGGGTGTGCTTTTTGCTGGTATCCCCCAATCTTAGGGGGAGAAGTGCCGGATGCGGGGCTTGCGTGAAAGTTGCGGGTTACCGATGCTGAGGGTCAGTGTCTGGCGCGCGCACGCTGCGGGGTAACTGGAGTGGAGGCGGCAGCAGCTGAGTGAGGGTATCCGGGGCTGCGGGCACTGATGAGGCAGAGCAGAAGGTGAGCATCGGGAGAGGAGAAGTCCGGGAGAGTTGGAGAAGTTCTGGAGCACAATGGGCTGTTGTGTGTGCGGACTGAGAGGCTGGGATGTAGCAGAGTCCAGTCTGCTCATGGCCGGAGGGAGGGGGGGGGGGGTAAGCTTATTGGTGGAGGCGGCAGTTCCAGCCAGCGCACACCACCAATCAGCAGTACAGCGGAGAAGGAGAACTGCTCTCCACCCCCTTCCTCTTCTAAGAAGCGGACCCAGGCAGCAGCTGCGTACTATGGACAAGCGGACCGATTTTCGACAGATTCGCAGTGGGGAAGTGTCTTATAAAGCGAAAAATACGGTACTTTTTTTTTTTTTTTTTAAACCCTGCAAAAAAAAAAAAAAAAAAAAAAAAAAAAAAAAAAACAAAACACACACATAAAAAAGATGTTTGCAAGGCTCTGATCCAAGCAGACCCTTCAGACTCCACCACCACTTTCTAAACATAACAGTTCTATATGTGCAGAGTCTGCATACAGGTATCCTCACAAAATCATCAACATGACAAATCTTAAAGGGGCTGTTCACCTTTCTAGTCTTTAACAGAACCCATAGCGTGGCTGGACCCACGGTGGTAATCATACTTTTCTGATCCCTCTCACTATATTCCAGCTCCATTGCTTCCCCGCTAACACTGCAGGGCACATGACCTCTGCAGCCAAAAGCAGTCAAGTGTCACCCATGCAGCACATGTCTGGGTCACACGCTGCAGAGGGCGACATGTCACTGATGCGGCCATGCCCTCCGTCAAATGTTGATGCGGAGAGACCCAGGACATTCAGTGCAGATGGGGCATTGATGGAGCTGGAACCCATCAGCAGTGATCAGGTAAATATGATCACCACTGTGGGTCTGGCCATTCATGCATATGACTGTTGAGACTGGCTGCAACAGTCAAACAATGGATGCCACATGACCACTACATATGTAGCAGAGACATATAAAAATATTTGACCTCTGTGGTTAAATGCCACAACAGAAAAATAAAAATGCAGATTTCCATTTTTTTTTTTTTTACACCATGCTTGTAAACATCTGGGTTGTGGTCTCAATTAACAGGCTAATTAGAAACAGAGGGGTCACTTTCAGAGGGGATGGATAACATGCACGGAAGTCCATGTTACCCTCTCTAGGGGACATGTACAGTTACACAGGAAGATCTCTTTTCCCTGCAGCCTCCATAACTGAACGTCTAGGAGTGAGAGCTACAGGTTTATGCAGCTCTCACTTGGAACCTGTTTCTAAAGGTTATATACGGGGCTAGCACCTGGTCTCAATTCAAACACTAGGTTGTTAGCTTCAAAATGAGACAGAGATCATGGGACTAGCTCTATTGTACCCCCCCCCCCCCCTCCTGCAGCCACACAACCCAAACTGTTTTGCCTGGACAAACTGTATTCAGGGTAATCGGTGGGGCGGGAGATTGTTACAAGTATCTTTAACAGTGAAAGGGTTAATGTTAGAAGTCAGACAAACCCCTTTTTTTATATTCATAAGCAAGGTCATCAAAAATTAGGCGTTACCTGCTGCTACTGTGGCTGCCATTTTTGCCAGAACGGCTCCTGCTTTCTCGCTCCTTTAACTCTTTGTTTGAAATTTCTTCCTGTTCAGCCCAACAAAAAAATGCCACACCGATACAAGATGATCAGGCCGGTCCGAAGACAGAAAAACACGGAAGAATGAGGGAAGGTAGGGAAAACAGCAAAAGACAAAATTAAAAATAATAATAATGTTTAAGCTAATAGGGATTAAGGGACTTATAAAACCAGTGGACTACCTACGTACACCCCTTCATTAATGTGACCTTCAATAAAGGATGAACAAGAGATCAGCAGAGCGTGCCTCACATATATACCTTACCTGATACATAAATTAGTTATTATAGGTTTTTTCCCCACTGTAGCTTGACTCTCAAACTCCTCGGCCTGGAGCAAACAGAGGGCATATTGCTTTATGACTTTTGGCAATTACACACTGGTAGCAAATTAATGAGGCATTGATGACAGTTACGCAGACACAATGACTTGTCATTCTAGGCTGATCATACAATAAAGATTTAGAAACGCAAAGCTTGAACTTCAACTGTATTTCTCAGTAATATTCAAGTTTTATGTAACCGGCTACATCTAATGAACGTCTAGATCTCTTGTAAATATCAAACAGTGATTTGGATAACATGAAGTAATCACCTTTCAAAAGTGGTCAGAACCTTGCAAAGTTTAACTTTTTGGGGGGTTTATGAAAGGAGACTTAATGCTCCCACTCTAAAATGACAAATGTAAGTAATAAGAGGTACTAAACCTCAAACACAAAAAAACAGCTTTTCTTTGATCCTGCTGGTTGTCTTGACGCCACAATCTTTTCAAGCCCCTTCCCCAGTTGAGCAGGGCAGGGAGGACTAGGTTCTATGAAAAGAAAGGGAGCAGTGTGTTATTGAGCAAGTGACAGCGTGAACTTAACGGACCAGGAAACAAAATAGTTATTCAAGCCCATCACCTTTAACACTTGTGTGAGGTTTTCTAACAGCAGTACCCCAATTCAGATAACCCTACGGTCCACATTCATCAAAAGTCACAAGACACCATCCAAGGAGTCCTGCAACTCAAGATTCACTGTGTACTAGAAGCAGAAAGTGGCACTGGGTTTGGCATCGCTGCGGGGTTAGTGTTACCTATATAGAGCATCTCACTGTAGCACAAGAAAGAAGGGAGCTAATATGAGATGTCCAGGAATAGGCAGTTTTTACCCAATGTCCGCAGCCTGCCTCAGTAAACAGAAGAATCATACCTTGCCTACTCTAGTGGGTACTTTTTTAGATCCCCTCCTGGCTTTCTCCTGGTACAGCATGGGTACTGTCACATGATTGGTTGCTGCCAATGACTGCCTTTAGTGGTGAGGTGTTCACAAGTGGCAATTCACTGCTGTAGCCAGTCATTGGCTACAGCAGAGTATACTGTACCAGAAGAAGGATGGGATAGGAAGACAGACACACCGGAGCGGCAGGGAGAAGACAAGTGTGAATCTTTGGTTAACGGAGGCAGGCTGCGACATTAGGTAAAAACTAATTGTTTCCAGAGGCCCCTTTAGGGTTCAGCTATACAGTGATTTTAGTCTCCCCGAGTATGGCAGTATAGCAGGGCCGCCATAGGAATGGATGGGTTGCAGCACGATTTGCACATTTGTTGTATACGCTGCACACGAAAACCAGCAGGGTTGGATTTCTTTGCAATTCGAGTGTTAGGGTCACAGCAAATGTGCAAGTCATGCTGAAACCCCATCCATTGCTATGGCTGCCCTGCGATACTTGGGCACTAGACACATGTCACGCCCAAAATCACAGCGTAGTCAAACCCTTAAACTCTTCAAAGTCCACAAATATTAACGAAATTTACAGAGCACAATGCAAACTTGACTCTCATCGCAGACATTAGGCAGTCAAGTTTGCCCATAGCAACCAAATTCACTTCTCATTTTTCAGAGCTCCTTTTGAAAATAAAAGTTGGGGGTCAGATTGATTGCTATGGGCAATTTTGATAAATGCCCCCTATGTCTTATGTGTGGACAGGACGTCAGTTTCTCTAGTCTCTCCTATGAAAGCCTCAATGTCAGTCTCACAGGAATAAATGGAGAAACGGACTTCCTGTCCACAAATAAGACACTATCAAATGGAGATCCTAGAGTTGGTCACATGACACAGCTGAGGATCAGGGGGGAGGTTATAGCTCACAAATACAGCCACTAGCAAGAAGATTAGCTTCACTACAATTTACATCATGTAACTTTCAACCAGGCCAGAGATAATAATAATAATAGATGGGAGTTCCTTAATCTCTCCCATCAGGTTGGACGCAAACAACTCCCAACTAAAAGTCACTTGTCACAAATGGCCCTGGCTCTACCAGGAGTTCACAATGTCATCTCTTGGTTTGCCATATTTTTACTAAAATTTGCTAGAAAAGTGGGTGGGATTCACTACAGAAATAGTAGAAATCCACACCTGCACTGAGTGTGTAATGTAATAAATTTGGTGGATATTACTCCAATGTGCTTTTGTTTAAGACTGGTATACGAAGCGCTCGCGGGGACGAATGCAATATGGCTTTAAAGGATTACGGCACCATCATGTGGTGCTTGAAACGTGGCCGCACTGCGTTCGAGTACCGCCACAGTTGGCTCTAGGTAAACTAATGAGACCGTACCGTTTAGGCTGGCTGTATAATTAATGGCCATGTGGCACTTTCAATACCACACGGCAATTAATAACAACTAAACAGTGCAGTCTTAGGTAAATTACAGTGCTGCGGCCTATACAGCCATGATGCACTCGAATGCAGAATGGCCGTGTCACGACTGTGCCGAGTGGTCATACACCAAGGGCTACAGTTTATATCTACTGCCGGGCCCCCCTCCGACCACACAGCCCCCCCACCCAAATCTATGGCGAGTTGGATGGAGTTCTGGAAATACAGAAGTGTACTCTGCCATCTCCAGAACTCCCATAGAGATAAATAGAGCGGCACCGTGCACGGTCAACCTGCTACTCATTCACTTTGAGGGCCTTGTATCTAATATTTTTTCCCTATACTGTGGATAGGGGACAACTTGCTACAACTGGAATACCCTTTTAAACAAAAAAAACAAAAAAACAATAAGTAGCGCTAAATGTCTGCGAAAAAAAGCCTCGAAGTAACCCTGGCCTTGAGGTCTTCTCTTACGAGGTGCTGCGAATCTAGGCATCCATTTGGTTCGGCCTTTCAGCCACAAACATACATTTCTGTTCATTTTGGTCTACAAAACATTATGCTTTGCGGCATGAAGGCACCCAAGAGTGTAACGTACGGGGAGCATTTGCACAATGTATCCAGTGTCTTCGTTCCTTTCTTACCTACTGTTTTTATAATTCAGGATTTGTGGCAGCAAAATGGTGTGAAAACCATCCTGAAATCCCTGGCAGTGAAAGGGTTGAATGATATAAAGATTGCTTTGCACATCTTTACCAACTCGAGTACAAGAAAATAACCTGACTTGCCTCGGTCTCTTGGCTTTGATAGGGAGCTTCCAGCATTGCTTCTATCACAATATCATAGTCGTCAGAAGCCATGTCTCCTCACAAGTGGGTCTTTAATTCTGCATAAAAGCAAAGATAATGAAATTAACAATGCGCAGGATTAGATCACATGGAACAAAATCAGCAGAAATGGGTACAATTAGACTTCAGGATTCCGAAATATAGCCACACTTTTAATGGGGCTGTGGCTCGTGCTCATATAAATTCCTCCTGGGCAGCCCCCTCAGCTTCACTAATCCTATATACCAGGGATCAGCAACATTTGGCACTCCAGGGACTGAAACTACAACTCCCACCATGCACACTTATGTGGCTGTTTGTGTAACAGAAGAAGTGAAAGGAGAATTCTGGGAGTTGTAGTTTCAAAACAGCTGGAGTGTCAGAGGTTGCTGATCAGTCTAGACCTGCACCAGATTTATCACAGAGGCTCAGGCTGAATGATACATGTGGTGCATCTAGGCCCCAATCCCCTCGTTTCTAATTTCATCTAAGGCAACTTTCACACCTGCATTAGGTGCGGATCCGTCTGGTATCTGCACAGACGGATCCGCACCTATAATTCAAACGCTTCTATCCGTTCAGAACGGATCCGTTTGCATTACCAGGAACAAAAAAAATATATATATTTTTTTTTTTCTTCTTTCATGATAATGCAAATGCACCATATTGTGTCAGTGAAAACGGATCCGTCCCCATTCAGGACGGATCCGTTTGGCTCCGCATCGTCAGGCGGACATCAAAACGTTTTGGTGTCCGCCTCCAGAGCGGAATGGAGGTGGAACGGAGCCAAACTGATGCATTCTCACAAGCAGACCCAGAAACGCCAGTGTGTAAGTAGCCTAAGGCTACTTTCACACTTGCGTTCGGAGCGGATCCGTCTGGTCTCTGCACAGACGGATCCGCTCCTATAATGCAAACGATGGTATCCGTTCAGAACGGATCCGTCTGCATTATATTTCAGAAAAAAATCGAAGTCTAATTGTTAGTCAGACGGATCCGTCCTGACTTTGCATTGAAAGTCAATGGGGGACGGATCAGTTTGAAATTGCACCATATTGTGTCAACGACAAACGGATCCGTCCCCATTGACTTACATTGTAAGTCTGGACGGAGCCGTTTGGCTCCGCACAGCCAGGCGGACACCCGAACGCTGCAAGCTGCGTTCGGGTGTCCGCCTGCTGAGCGGAATGGAGCCCGAGCGGTGCCAGACTGATGCATTCTGAGCGTATCCTTATCCACTCAAATGCATTAGGGCAGTACGAATCCGTTCAGGGCCGCTTGTGAGAGCCTTCAAACGGAACTCACAAGAGGAAGCCCGAACGCAAGTGTGAAAGTAGCCTAAGTTAAAAGATGATCAGTTTCTTATCTATACCACCCTGTACCTAGTCAGAGCAATTCTCAACTCTGTGTGGGAGATTTATCAAAACTGGTATAAAGGAAAATTACTTATTTGCCCATAGCAACCAGATTATCTTTCATTTTCCAAAGGAGCTCTGAAAAATGAAAGGTGGAATCTGATCTAGTTACCCATAGCAACCAAATCAGTTTTGCATTACACAAGTTCTCCACCTGTGACTCTAGAAGTTTACTGCATCATGGGGATTATGTAAGGTGTGCAGCAGACACGTGGGAATGCTGCGCCTCTAGGTGTTGGGTGCTGTAGGCTCTGCATGGGTTAGCCAAAGGGTTTCTGTCATCAGAAAAATGGGTATTACGCTGGCTGACATGAGCGATGTGCTAGTGTCAGCTGACCATAACTATATTAGTGCCATCTCACTGCCTGCTGCCGTTATTGAGAACAAACTTTTATAATATGCTAATTGCACCTGCTGCGTTCTCCCACCTCTGGCCACGCCCTTCTACACTAGACTGACAGGGCCAGGCCAGCGTTGGTCTCCTTTCTGCCGGGGAAATATCGCGCCTGCGTCGTCCCATTCAGTATTTGGCGCAGCCGCAGTGAGGGAAGGACGTTCGTGGGCAGCCTCACTGCGCCGAATACGTCACAGTGAGAAAGCCGGCAAACGTTCTTTCCTCACTGCGCCGAATACTGAACGGGACGGCGCAGGATTTCCCCGGCAGACAGGAGACCAACGCTGGCCTGGCGATTCTGGTGTAGAAGGGCGTGGCCAGAGGTGAGAGAACAGAGCAGGTGCAATGCCCCCCCCCCCGCTCCTAGAGGCTCATTTGCATATTATAAAAGTTTTGTTGTTCTCATTAACGGCGGCAGGCAGTGAGATGGCACTAATATAGTGATGTTCAGCTGACATTAGCACATCGCTAATGTCAGCCAGCTTAAAGGGGTTGTCCGGGGTCAGAGCTGAACCTGGACAGACCTCCATTTTCACCCTGGCAGCCCCCCTGACAAGAGCATCGGAGCAGTTCATGCTCCGATGCTCTCCTTTGCCCTGCGCTAAATCACGCAGGGTAAAGGCATTTTTAGGAATTCTGGTGACATACCGGAATAAGCTTCCGCCCTGCAGTGTGTTATGATAAACAAAAGAGCCCATGCCCTGCGCAATCTAGCGCAGGGCAAGGGAGCGCATCGGAGCATGAGATGCCCCGATGCTAGGCTCAGGGGGAGGCGGCTGCCTGGATGAAAATAAGGGTATGGCCGGGTTCAGCTCTGAACCAGGACAACCCCTTTAATACCCATTTTTCAGGCGACAGAAACCCTTTGAATTTAAAATCTATGGATCTATACAATCAAAGATGAGGCAGCGCTCCAAACAGGAGGGAAAGGGTGTTAGACCTTCTTTATTAACTTACGCAATGTTTTAGCCCAGAAAAATTTGGGTTTTGTCAAGCGATATGGTCAATGCCATGACATTATTATTATTATTTTTTTTTTAACAAATCATGTTTTCCATGAATACAAAGTGTTAACATTTTCACAGTATGCCAGATGACTACAATGAGAAAATATGCATGTGAAAGGGTTAATCTTCCTTCCTATTTACATGCTACTTCACCAAACGATTGATCACATAAGGCAGTGTGAACAAGGACTTCCAGACTCCCTGCACTGTGGATGACAGCACTGAGGACCGCGGTAACTGACACTGGTCTGAGGGAAGCTCCGCATAGCACACACGGACATGGTTAAGAGCAGACTGACGCAGTGGGGAGCTCACACGAGAACACGGCCCTACCACTGACCGTACACCCACACGTAATGTCCCGTGGAAACAGAAAAATTCCGCTACTTCGAAGTCCCAGCAGTAAACAAGAGCACTCACCCGCTCTCCTGTGTGTACAGTACGCGATATCACTAACAAGATGGCGGCCAGGCCTGATACCTTCCAGAAGCTTCCCTCACAGTAATGATACTATCCAGCCAATCACAGTCCCTGGCCTCAGAGAAGTAGGCGGGCTAAAAAAAAAAAAAAAGGACCGCCAATGGAAACTCAGAAAAAAACTGTCTACCGGCAAATCACAGAATAGAATCAAAATGAGGCTTGACACGCTTAACGTTAATGGTTTTAACGAGGGCTTACCTAAACGCTACTTGTCAACTCAACACCACGCAAGTCATTTGATGTTGATCATATCTTTTATAGACAAAAAAATGCTGTAAACAGTCGATGTGCTCCAGAAAGACAATGTAATTCTATCAGAAGCAACTAGAACAAATGATTGCAAGAACGATTGTCCAATCAAACACCTCCTGATAATAGGCGAGCAAAAATGAAAGCATAAACGAGCACCGACTGGTTTCCTTTGTCACAGTTCGGCACTTAGGCTAGGTCTACACGACGACATTTGTCGCGCGACATTTTGTTGCACTAATGTCGCGCGACAATTTTTATAATGGCAGTCTATGGTGTCGCACTGCAACATGCTGCAACTGCGACGCGACAGTCGCAGAAAATCCATTCAAGATGGATTTTTCTGCGACTGTCGCGTCGCAGTCGCAACATGTCGCATGTTGCAGTGCGACACCATAAACTGCCATTATAAAAATTGTCGCGCGACATTAGTGCAACAAAATGTCGCGCGACAACTGTTGCGCCCTATCTGTCGCGCGACTTTTTGTCGCGCAACAAATGTCGTCGTGTAGACCTAGCCTTAGGCTAGGTCTACACGACGACATTTGTCGCGCGACATTTTGTTGCACCAATGTCGCGCGACAATTTTTATAATGACAGTCTATGGTGTCGCACTGCAACATGCGACATGCTGCAACTGCGACGCGACAGTCGCAGAAAATCCATTCAAGATGGATTTTTCTGCGACTGTCGCGTCGCAGTCGCAACATGTTGCAGTGCGACACCATAGACTGCCATTATAAAAATTGTCGCGCGACAACTGTTGCGCCCTATCTGTCGCGCGACAAATGTCGTCGTGTAGACCTAGCCTTAGGGCTCTTTCACACCTGCGTTCTTTTCTTCCGGCATAGAGTTCCGTCGTCGGGGCTCTATGCCGGAAGAATCCTGATCAGGATTATCCCCATGCATTCTGAATGGAGAGAAATCCGTTCAGGATGCATCAGGATGTCTTCAGTTCCGGACCGGAACGTTTTTTGGCCGGAGAAAATACCGCAGCATGCTGCGCTTTTTGCTCCGGCCAAAAATTCTGAACACTTGCCGCAGGGCCGGATCCGGAATTAATGCCCATTGAAAGGCATTGATCCGGATCCGGCCTTAAGCTAAATGTCGTTTTGGTGCATTGCCGGATCCGACGTTTAGCTTTTTCTGAATGGTTACCATGGCTGCCGGGACGCTAAAGTCCTGGCAGCCATGGTAAAGTGTAGTGGGGAGCGGGGGAGCAGTATACTTACCGTCCATGCGGCTCCCGGGGCGCTCCAGAGTGACGTCAGGGCGCCCCACGCACATGGATCACGTGATCGCATGGCACGTCATCCATGCGCATGGGGCGCTCTGACGTCACTCTGGAGCGCCCCGGGAGCCGCACGGACTGTAAGTATACTGCTCCCCCGCTCCCCACTACTACTATGGCAACCAGGACTTTAATAGCGTCCTGGCTGCCATAGTAACACTGAACGCATTTTGAAGACGGATCCGTCTTCAAATGCTTTCAGTACACACGTTTTTCCGGATCCAGCGTGTAATTCCGGCAAGTGGAGTACACGACGGATCCGGACAACGCAAGTGTGAAAGAGCCCTAAGAACCATACGACCTCATTACGTGACATAAACCTCTCTAGGGCCAATACGTTCTAGGCTTTACCATAAACCATACATTAGAAGAAGTGTCCTTGGGGGATATTTCTAAAAACTGGTGTAAAGAAAAACTGCCTCAATTGCCCAATTTGCCCATAGCAGGCTAAGCGAAGGTATTTTTGAACTTGTTGCCGTCTTTATAAATTAAGTTTCCCTTATGTCCTAACCAGTGGCACAGATGGGGTATTCTGCCCCCGTGGACTGGTTAGGACAGGTGGAAATTTTATTAACAAGTGAAGGTAATTAAACAATTAACAAGACCCTCCCATCCCAATAAAGAGGGGGATCAACCGCAGTCCCCTTGTGTTTTTTTTCTGTCCTGCGGAGAGGTCTGGACAGGTGGAGGTCCCCCTACCTTCCTGTGGGGGGAGAGGAGGAGAGGAGGAAAACCCCTGTTCTATCTTTATGCAGGCTTACCCCTGTTGGGGTCAGTTTGCTTGGCTCTAGGGTGATTTTTTATTCTTTTTTTGCTGCGCTGCTATGCGGTACCTTTTGGTTCTCCCAGGCTAGGAGCTGTGCGCTGCGATTAGCCAGCGTTGCAGCAAGGGACACGCCTAATACAAAAAATCTGTCTAGTACAACAGAGGGAGCTGCAGACACCGGAGCCTATACCAGGCGAACAAAGCGGCGCCCAGACATACTAGTAAGTGCAGGGGGACCGCCGCTCTGCCCACTGATATAGTTAGTTTTTACTTTTTAAACTAGTGAAAGGTGCTCTTTAAGCTGTATTTGATTCCCACTTTCAGCGGGTTCCTCTGTTTAGCTAGCGCTTATAATTATCCTTGCGGGTTTCTTTTAATTCTAGCATTTCGTGGTTTTTCTGGGTAAAAGACCTTCTTGCTTGAAACTTCCTTTCCTCCTCCTAACGCAACAGTTAATACTGTTTTTTTATTTGGCAGCCACGTCTACCGGGGACGGTGATCAGGATCCTGGCAGGCAGAATCCTGGCAAGAGACGTCATCTTCAGTGCCACGACTGCCAGATTGTCCCACCCTGTAGGGCGAAGCTTCTTCCCCAGCAGGAACCTACAGTTCATGATGTAGTAGACTGGGTGAAGGGTTATATGGAGTCTAACATGAGTCAAGTGAACTCCTCCATTGAGGAGCTGAAGCAGGCTCTTATATCCAAGCGCCGGAGACCTTCCTCTCCTCATCGGGCCATGGAGGTGTCAGGTCAGGATACCAGAGACAGATCTCTCTCCTCTTCTTCCGAGGATGAAGACGGTTTCGCCTACTTCTTTCCCTCCCGAAAAGGCCCAGCTGCTGCTGAGATCCATCTGCTGCTGAGAGGACCAGGATGTTGATCAGGGTGAAGCCTCAACATCTGCCTCTAAGGGGCCTAGGGCCTTTAAAGCGGACGCTTCCCTCCTATCTTTAATGAAGACAGAGTGGAAGAAATTGGAAAAGGGTCCTGTGTTGACCAAAAGGTTCAAGTCGGTCTTCCTGATAAAAGATCAGTTGTCCTCGAGGGGGCCAGTTCCAAAGGCGGACATAGGCCATTTCTAAGTTTTCCAAGAGGACCATGGTGCCATCGGACGACGGTTCAAGTCTTCAGGATCCGATGGACAGGAAGGCTGATTGTGCCTTTAGGCGTGTTTACTCCTCGGCTTCTGCCTCTGTCGGTATTGCGTCTTCTGAAGTGGCGAACTTCCTTAAAACCAGGTTCGCCCAGATTCAGTCTGACCTGGACCAGGGGGTCTCTCGGGATGACATTTTGGCCTCTTGTAAGACGGCCGGCCTAGCCATTGATTTTTATTTTTTTTGTGTGACTAAGCGCCACAACAACTAAAATTGAATTTTAAATCCATGGCGCTCTCTACCGCGGGCAGGTGCCCGCTTCGATTAAAGCCCTGGAAGGCGGATACTACTTCCAAACACAATCTTTGTGCCATGGCGTATGAACCCGGCAGACTGTTTGGAACAGAGCTTGACCAAATAATGGAGGGACTGTCGGACAAGAAGGGCAAATCCCTTCCCCAACAGTCCTTTCGTGGTCGGTGCAAGAGGTATGGGTCCAGTTCGGGACCTCAGCCTAGAGCCCAAAGAGATTGGGGCTCCCGTAGAGGGGGAAGATCCTCCAGAGTCTCTAAGCCCCCAAAGAAGTCCTCGAGGCTCTGATTGCGGGCCTCCTCGAGGCTCTTGGTACCTTGCCAGTCTGACTGGATTTCCAGAACTCCCTGCTCCCCATATTCCCGTAGGCGGTCGCCTACATTTTCTAGGGTCTTGGCAGACTCATATACAAGACCCGTGGGTTCTCCGTGTTATATCTCAGGGATACTTGGTAGACTTGGACAGTCCCCCTTTAGACAAGTTTGTCCAAACAAAATTGCTTCCATCCAGCAAACAGAGAATTTTGGAGAACTACGTTCTGGAGTATCTTCAGAAAGGGGCACTAGAGGAAGTGCCTCTTCAAGATCAGGGAGCAGGTATCTATTCCCCAGTTTTTCTGGTACCCAAGGTGACCGGAGACTGGCGGATGATCAAAGATCTGAGATATTTCAATCAGTTCATCAGACGCAAGCGTTTCCGGATGGAAACTATCCAGTCAATGACCAATCTTCTCTTGCCAGGGGATTTCCTGGCAACCTTGGACCTCAAGGATGCCTACCTTCATATTCCTATCCATCCTGGGTCCAGAAGATTCTTAAGGATCGCGGTGCAAATCAAGGGAGTCCTAAAACACTTTCAGTTTGTGGCCCTCCGGTTTGGAATTTTTTCGGCCCCACACACATTTACCAAGGTGGTGGTTTCCGTGGTGGCAGCTCTAAGACTTCAGGGTCTGAGCATTATTCCATAGTTGGATGACTAGCTACTCAGAGCCCCTTCCAAAGCGATCCTGTCCCAACACATTCAGCGGGCTGTAGCCAACCTCCACCAGTTAGGATGGATAATCAACTGGGACAAGCTCCTACCAGCTACCTCAGTGAAGTTCCTAGGTTTCCTGGTGGATTCAGTGGAAATGACTATTCATCTTACTCCCGAAAGAAAGCTATCTGTTCAGAATTCAGCCCGCTCTCTCTCAGTACCTCGGAAGGTAACCATTAGTACTTTGATGAGAATGTTGGGACTAATGTCATCAACTGCAGAGGCGGTTCCTTGGGCATTATGGCATCTACATCCGCTACAATCGGAGGTACTAGCAAAGTGGAATCACAGTCCGTTGGGACTAAATTCCGTGCACTCCTTGTCTTATCGGGCCCGGTCCTCCCCAAGATGTGGACCCATCTTGAGGACGGCAAGTCCCTGATCCAACCCTCATGGATTATACTTACCACAGATGCATCCCTGTGGGGAATGCCAGAGTTCGATCTCATGGCAACAAGGTTTAACATCAAGGTCGAGAGGTATTGCTCCCTCTACAGGGAGGACAACCCGGTGGCAATAGATGCACTGTCAATCCCATGGAGGTTCGGGCTGGCCTATATCTTCCCTCCATTTTCCTTGATTCCGAGGGTATTGCTGAAAATCAGGCAGGACCAAGCATCAGTCATCGCCATCATTCCATACTGGCCAAAAAGAGCTTGGTTTACCCAACTCATTCAAATGAGTCGGGGGCAATTTTGGAGGCTTCCCCCAGAGAGAGTACTGGTGTCGAGGGACACTCAGATCTCCTCAAATCTTCAACTGTTCAACCTGACAGCCTGGAGGTTGATCAGTCCTTTCCTAGAATAGAAGGGCTATCAGGGCCTACAGTAATCAAAACTATCTCGGTATGGGATTTAACGGTCGTGCTCAGGGGGTTATCATCTCCCCCATTTGAGCCCTTAGCTATCACTTCTGCAAAATGAGTTGGGGAACTCCAAGCTTTTTCTGCTTTTGAGCCGTACACCAAGTTCCTGCAAGACCGGGTGCTGCTCAAGTTTTTACCTACGTTTTATTCCAAAGGTGCCTACATTCAGCAACATCAACGAGGTGATTTCTCTTCCAGTTTTGGCTCCTCTCCCCTCCTCATTAGAAAGGGGGCTCCATACCCTCGACATTCGAGATGTCTCAGGATTTACCTGGAACGGTCCAAGTTATTTAGGAACGAGGAAAACCTCCTTATCCTTTTTTTCCGGTACCCACAAGGGTAGGAAAGCCTCTAAACCCTCCATCAGTCGATGGATCAAAGAGGCAATTCGGGAAGAAGCTTGATTCAGCTGGATGTCATTTGTAAGTCAGCTTCTTGAAGTTCTCACTCCACTTTTATCTCACACTATAGAGTGGATTCTAGGATAGATAGATATTCCTCATTTTGCCGGACAGTATTATCTTCCGCCAGGCATGAGAGCCCTCCCATGGGGGTTTCTACTTGCTAATCCCCATCTGTGCCACTGGTTAGGACGTAAGGGAATCGATAATTTATTTTCCTTTAGTCCTAACAGTGGCACACAAATATCCCCCCCTTAGTTATACTTTAGTTTTGCCTTGTTTCTGCTTGTAACTACACAAGGGGACTGGGGTTGACCCCCCTCTTTATTGGGGTGGGAGGGTCTTGTTAATTGTTTAATTACTTTCACTTGTCAATAAAATTTCCACCTATCCTAACCAGTCCACGGGGGCAGAATACCCCATCTGTGCCACTGTTAGGATTAAGGGAAAACAAATTATCGTTAGAAATTAACAAATCTCACTGTCTATGTAAGGCTACTTTCACACTCGCGTTTTGGCTTTCCGTTTTTTGAGATCCGTTCAGGGCTCTCACAAGCGGTCCAAAACGGATCAGTTTTGCCCTAATGACCACTCAGACTGCATCAGTTTGCCTCCGATTAGTCTCCATTCCGTTTTGGAGGCAGACACCAAAACGCTGCTTGCAGCGTTTTGGTGTCCGTCTGACGAAACTGAGCCAAACGGATCCGTCCTGACACACAATGTAAGTCAATGGGGACAGATCCGTTTTCTCTGAATAAATCTGGCACAATAGAAAACTGATCCGTCCTCCATTGACTTTCAATGGTGTTCAAGACGGATCCGTCTTGGCTATGTTAAAGATAATACAAACTGATCCGTTCTGAACGGATGCAGACGGTTGTATTATTTGAACGGATTCGTCTGTGCAGATCCATGACGGATCCGCACCAAACGCCAGTGTGAAAGTGGCCTAAGACTTTTAAAATCAGAAAATAATAAGCCCTTTATTAGTTTTGTTAATAAAATACACAAATAGACCTGTTGTCAGGAAAATAGGCAGATAGGGAGAACTGTTGTGTGTACTAGTTCATTGGTGTGACATAAAAAAGCACCTATATCACATGACAACATAAGTATGTATTGGGGCACGTATAGACTTTTGTAGTCCCCCCTCCTCTTGAATCCTAATTTTGTATGAGTATAACACTTCATTCACACTTCCGCAATTTTGTTCCGCATTTTGCGGAACGGAATTGCGGAACCATTAATTTCTATGGGGCCGCACGATGTTCGCCCCGGATCCGGAAATGCGGACCTATTCTTGTCCGCAATTGCTCCTGTCAAACTAGTCTGTACTAATACTACATGCATAATTGAGGAGAGGAGTGTGAATATCATCGCTTCTAGTTATCAGTTGTGTATTGCAGCTTCGTGGCCCTTCTAGCTCAATGTGTTTCACGCGTTCATATTACGAATGCCTCATCAGGAGCTTTCAAGAAGATGGGCACTATGTTATTGTATTTAAGAAAGAGACCAAGCGGTAAAGCACATGTGGCGTTCAGGCTCACCGGCACTCGTATGGCCGTACGCACCCGCCAAATCTGCTACTATTTAACAGGACAGAGATAGTATTGGGCGAGATCACTAACTTTAAGGTGACCAATCATAGGGGGGGGGGGGGGGGTCAACCTGATACCCCAAGTCCCGATGCATCACCTTACTCATGAAAAATGTATGTATCCCGTCTGGCAGAAAGGTTTTTGCCTCAATATATAAGAGGGACCGTTAGGCGGCTGCAAAATCAAACAATAATGCTGGGGATAAAAAAAGAACAGGTAGATTGCCCGGTACAGTCAAGCTCAGGATGCTGATCTGATGTAATAGACCAAAATCTAATACCATTGCAGGAATGATGAAAAGCCGGCAGGGTAAATGTATATGACACTCACCAAAAATTCTTTTCTGTAAATCAGAGTTGAGGTCTTAAATATATTAAAAATATTAAAATAACCACAAGCATATTCAAATTTCCGCAAATATACACTTCAATCACGGTGTATTCCTTCGCTCATGACCGCAACCGTAAGCCATCCATATCTCCAGTGCGGGATGTATTCATATCGCAGTAAAAAGCATAGCTGTGAATATAAATGCCATATGTGTTCATATGACCACACTTATAAGGACTGTATCTGCAGTCACTCTCAGGTAGAAATCCATTAGTCGCCATATACTGAATGTTCAGCATATGTATTAAGCACAACATAGAGGATATATTGGTACTTATGGATCACAGGTAACAGCAAGTATGGTAAATGTGTTGATACTATTAATGGGGTTCTGCACTTTGTTTAAACTGATGATCTATCCTCTGGATAGATCATCAGCTTCTGATCGGCGGAGGTCCGACACCCGGGACCCCCGTTGATCAGCTGTTTGATTTGAGAAGGCAGCGGCGCTCCAGCAGCGCCGCGGCCTTCTCACTGTTTACCGCCGGCCCACTGACGTCACGACTAGTATCAATAGCGTGGGCGGGGATAAGCTCCGTTCACTTGAATGGAGCTTAGCCGCGACCAGGCCAGTTGATCACAAGTCGTGACATCACTCTGCCAGCGGTAAACAGTGAGAAGGCCGCGGCGCTGCTGGAGCGCCGCTGCCTTCTCAAACAGCTGATCGGCGGGGGTCCCGGGTGTCAGACCCCCGCCGATCAGAAGCTGATGATCTATCCAGAGGACAGATCATCAGTTTAAACAAAGTGCAGAACCCCTTTAAGTCATCTGGAGGGGAGAGGCGACATGAGTATGGTGGGTACACTTGAGTTGGACGGCACTCCTGAAAAAGTCCTTTTTTGCACGGTGCTCAGTGGTAATGTGAGATGATGTATAGTAAAAGGAGACCACGGCACTCGTTTTTCGTATATAGGAAAATTATTTTTATATTTTCATTTCATGATATAATTTTAATTTCATGATATTATTCCAAAATTTCATTGTTTTTAAGCATCCAGGAATGCAAAAGACTTGGCCAACGTTTAACGTTTCGGTCCTTGTATGGGACCTTGATCACGGCCTTTGTCCGGGCTGCATGTTGCTTGCTGAGGGATGCGCATCCCCCAGCAGGCAACATGCAGCCCGGACAAAGGCCGTAATCAAGGTCCCATCTCTCCTTTTACTATGAGTATGGTGGGGACAGAAGCAGATTCTATACTACATAAACTCTAATACAGCCCCATGGTTTACAAGAAGACGGAAGCTGCAGTCATCTCAAAGATACCACTATTTAAAGGCTGTGTTGTGAATATCCCCACTATGTGATTTTCATTGATCACCACCTGTGCGAACCCATCAGATTGGCTAGAGTGGTGACACTCAATCTTCTAGAGTCTGTGTGTAAGCGTGCGTGTAATTGAATGGGTCAGTTTATAGAGGGGTACTCTTGCCAAAAGTAGATTATTCAATAAAGCAGACATAGCTGCTCCTTTCATTGAGTCCCCTCGGTGCCTCTGTCTTGAGGCAGAAGATCCATTTAAACTCCTTTCTCAGAAGCCTCTTATCCAGGTCGCCTCCTCTTGGTGATTGTTTAACCTTTTCAATCCCTTGAAACTTAATGACAGATGGGTCATTGGTGTGGATGTCTTGCGATTGGTGTCTCTTTCTTATTGCGTATATCACTAAGGCTACTTTCACACCTGCGTTTAGGTGCGGATCCGTCTGGTATCTGCACAGACGGATCCAAACCTATAATGCAAACGCTTAGGCTTAGATCCGTTCAGAACGTGCATTACCATGAACAAAATAAAAACCCCCAAAAAACTATTTTTTTTTGTTTGTTTTTTCATGACAATGCAAACGGATCCGTCCAGACTTTACATTGAAAATCAATGGGGGGCGGATCAGTTTGAAAAATGCACCATATTGTGTCACCTTTGAACGGATCCGCCCCCATTGACTTCCATTGTAAGTCTGGACGGATTTGTTTGCCTCCGCACTGCCAGGCGGACACCCGAACGCTGCAAGAGGTCTTGGTTCACCCAGCTCATGAAGATGAGTCAGGGCACATATTGGAGACTTCCCCTAACACAGGACCTTGTGTATCAGGACACAGGTCCCTGCCTAGATCTGAGGAGACTCAGTCTGACAGCCTGGAGATTGACAAGTCCCTACTAGAAGCTAGAGGGCTTTCTGTGGAGGTCTTGAGAACCATTTCACACTCCAGGGCGGAGTCTACAAACAAAGCTTACTCAAGGATATACAAGATCTTCCTTCAGTGGTGTGCTGAAAAAGAGGTTGTACCCTCAGATCCTCCTCTTTCAGCGATTCTACAGTTTCTGCAGGATGGCCTGGACAAGAGTCTAAGCCTGTCAACGCTCAGAGTTCATACCAGTGCGCTTTCTGCCTGTTTAGGCAGACCTTTAGCTCAAGACCCCCTACTCAGGAGGTTCCTCAAAGGAGCCGAAAGACTAAAACCTAGAATCCTGAGACCTATCCCTGAATGGGATTTATCTGTGGTTCTGAAGGGGCTATCCTCTCCCCCCTTTGAACCCTTGGAAATGTGGACTTTAGATTTTTATCTTTGAAGGTCACATTTCTACTGGCCATAACTTCGGCCAAGAGGATTGGAGAACTGCAGGCCTTAGCGGCCGCTGAGCCTTGTACCCTCTGCCTCCAGGACAGAGTTCTGTTGAGGTTCCTACCTACCTTTGTCCCCAAGGTACCATCATATAGAAATACTAATCAGACCATCACCTTACCGGTTTTATGTCCCTCTCCCTTACCTCCAGAGGAAGGAGCCCTCCATTCCTTGGACATTTCAAGAAATCTCAGAATCTACCTGAACAGAACTGCGGACTTCAGAAGATCCAAACACCTCCTGCTGTCCTTGTCGGGGAAAAGCAAAGGTCTAAAGGCCTCTAAACGCTCTTTGAGTAGATGGGTAAAAGAGGCAATCCATGAAGCTTTTCTAGCCCAGGGGTTGGCTCCTCCATCCTTTGTCACTGCCCACTCTACAAGGGCAGTATCTACTTCGTAAGTTTGGTCCCGCTAGAACAAATGTGTGCTGCAGCCTCTTGGAGCAACCACAGCACTTTTATGAAGCATTACCGCCTAGATTCTAGGCACTCTGAGGGAGTGGCATTTGGACGTACCATTCTCAGTGCCACCATCTCATAAAAGAAAAAAAGGAACCCTCCCAATTTGTCTGTCGCTCCTTGCTAGGTCCCCACTTGTGCTGCTGATTAGGACGTAAAGAAAGCGTTAATTTTAACGTAAATTTGTTTTCCCTTAGTCCTAACAGCAGCACACAAATTTCCCACCCTATTTTTGTTTGTGTACTTGCTGATAAAGCACTGGTTTAAGGGCCTGCGTCCCTTTATAGGGGGTGGGTTAATTGTTTAATTGTCTTGGTAGCAATTTTAATCAATAAAAATTGCACCTGTCCTACCAGTTTCACAGAGGAGAACTCCCCACTTGTGCTGCTGTTAGGACTAAGGGAAAACAAATTTACATTAAAATTAATGCATCTCTGCTCTCTTACATCATAAACATTCATTATAGCTCAATCCTTCTCTTACTGATAAGAATGTGGCTTAAATAAGTGTTTATGACCTCTCAGTAGTTTAGAAATAAGGGTAATTAGATGACCAGCACAAAGTGAAGATACCAGTCACACAGTTAGAAAAACAGTTAACCCTTTGTGACTGTACAGCTCAATATATTTAATAAAGGCTAATTGAAAATATGATTTTTAGCCAAAAATAAGTTAAATGCAATCATAAAAAAAATTTGACTCCAAAAGGTGTACATAGACTTTAGAAGACTCTTTTCTTGGATTCATAATTTTCAATATCTTATTAATAGCTGCCATCATCTCTGCAAGGTGTAATTGTTTTGCTACAGAATGTGTCATACAAGGAACATTATATCAGAGATCCATGAACCACGGCAAGTTTCCCCCCTAAAGTTCTATAAACTAAACATCACCCTGGAGATTGTCTTTCCACAAGGTTAGGAACAGGAAGAAGCCCTCCCCCTTGATGTCAGAAGGGCTGTGTAAACATACATACATATATATATCCATCCAAACACAGATACCTTCAGAAAATCTGAGACCCCATTTCAACATAAAGGGCTCAATAAAGAGCCAAAGAACAAGTTAGGCTACTTTCACACTGGCGTTTCTGGGTCCGCTTGTGAGATCCGTTTCAGGGCTCTCACAAGTGGCCCAAAACGGATCAGTTCAGCCCCAATGCCTTCTGAATGGATAAGGATCCGTTCAGAATGCATCAATTTGGCTGTGTTTTGTCTCCACTGTCACTAAAACGCAGCTTGCAGTGTTTTGGTGACCGTCTGACTATGCGCAGCCAAACGGATCTGTCTAGACTTACAATGTAAGTCAATGGGAACGGATCCATTTTTCACTAACACAATATGGTGCAATTGAAAACGGATCCGTTCCCCCATTGACTTTCAATGTAAGTCAAGACGGATCCGTTTTGACTTAGACTTTTTTTTAATGAATAATGCAAACAAGTCCGTTATTAACAGATACAAGCGTTTGCATTATTGGTGTGGATCCGTCTGTGCAGATACAAGATGGATCCGCACCAAAGCGAGTGTGAAAGTAGCCTTATGCCACTAGCTTGGTGGATCAGGGTAACTATTAAGATCTGCTATCAGTCTTTTCTTCATATAAGACCACTCTCTACCTGCTCAACTGCCACCTCCTTCACCGCACTGGAACAGATTCCACTGGAACAAATTAACAATTCTGCCATATGGTCAACGTCTTTAATGAGGAAAGACAGGCTGGACAATGTCACTGCAAATGGCTCTAATTTTGCAAAAGAGATGTTGAAATTATGTCTTCTGTTCCTCCCACTTGAACATTACATATTCCATTTTATTATTATTATTTATTTATTCATTTTAAAGCCCTATTAATTCCATGGCGCTGTACATCCAGACGGGGTTACACAAATATAAAAGTACAATAAACAAGAAACTATTAACAGTCTGGTACAGAGGGGTAGAGGACCTTGCCCACAAGAGGTTACAATCTATAAGGAAAGGGGAGAACACAGTGGATGAGGGTATAGGCTGCTCATGTGGCTGTGTGGTGGCAGCATTCTCATTGCAGATGGTAGGCTTTCCTGAAAAGGTGTGTTTTCAGGTTACTCTTGAAGTTTGGATGTTGGGGGAGAGTCTGATTTGTTGGGGTAGTGAGTTCCAGAGTAGGGGAGAGGCACATGAGAAATCTTGTAGTCCATTGTGTGAAGAACAGATGAGAGGAGGACAGAGGAGGAGATCCTGTGAGGATCTGAGATTACGTGTGGGGATGTATCAGGAAAGCAGGTCAGAGATGTAAGGAGGGGACAGGTTGTGGACGGCCTTATATGTAGTTGTAATTATTTTAAACTGAATTTGCTGGGCAATGGGGACCCAGTGAAGGGATTGGCAGAGGAGAAACGAGGGGAGAGGTGGAGTTGAGATTAGATTGGAGGGGAGCGAGAGTGCTGGATAGGACACAGAGGAGGATGTTGGAGTAGTGCAGGTGGGAGATGAGAGCATGCACTGGTATTTTAGTTGTCTCAGGGGTGAGGAAGGCGCGAATACGATATATGTTCTTAAGTTGAAAACGGCAGGTTTGGATGTGTGGCTTAAAGGATAGGGCAGGATCAAATGTTATCCCCAGGCAGCAAACCTGCGAGACTGGAGAAAGCATTGTGCTATTAACTAAAATGGATAGGTCAGGTAGGGGGGCTGAGTGATATGGGGGAAAGACAATGAATTCAGTTTTCTCCATGTTGAGTTTTAGGAAGTGGGAGGAGAAGAATGAAGATATAGCCGACAGACAGGCTTGGATTCTGCATAGCAGGGAAGAGACATCTGAGTCAGAGAGGTAGATTTCAGTGTCACCAGCATAGAGGTGGTATTGGAAGCCCTGGGACTCTGAGTTGTCCCAGGCCAAATGTATAAATGGCAAAAAGTTATGGACCCAGGACAGAGGCTTGAAGGAAACCAACAGAGAGGGGCGCGGCAAGGAGGTAGTGTATGAACGGGAAATGCTGAAGGTTCTGTTGGTGAGGTATGAGGAGATTCAGGAGCAGTGGCGGATTATAATAGGGACGTTCGGGTCGGCAGCCCCGGGCCCAGCGCCGCTGGGGGGCCCAGCACTGACCCGAACGCCCACATACTGCGGCGGGGCACGGGAGCGCATAGCTCCCTGTCCCGTCGCCGGTCACCGCCATAGGCTTCAGGCCTTGTAGGCCTGAGGCCTATGCGGTAGTGAAATCCCGGCGCAGGCGTGCGTGATGACGTCATCGCGCGCCTGTGCCGTGACGCGCCTGACTCATCCCGCCTTCCTCTGCGAGCAAGCGCCTGGCCCTGGACATAGATGAGTATTTATCTTTTCATTTTTTGTTCATTTTTTATTTTTTTATTTCATGTGCCTACTCTGGGGGGGGGGGGGGCAGTGGCGGGGGCAAATTTTTATGAGAGGGACTACACTATGTGGGGGCAAATTGCTGTATGGGGCAAATTATTATGAGAGGGACTACACTATGTGGGGGCAAATTGCTGTATGGGGGCAAATTATTATGAGAGGGACTACACTATGTGGGGGCAAATTGCTGTATGGGGGCAAATTATTATGAGAGGGACTACACTATGTGGGGGCAAATTGCTGTATGGGGCAAATTATTATGAGAGGGACTACACTATGTGGGGGCAAATTATTATGAGAGGGACTACACTATGTGGGGGCAAATTACTAGATGGGGCAGTGTGGGGGCAAATTATTATGAGAGGGACTACACTATGTGGGTGCACATTGCTATGTGGGGCAAATTATTATGTGAGGGACTACACTATGTGGGGGCAAATTGCTGTGTGGGGGCAAATTATTATGAGGGACTACACTATTTGGGGGCAAATTGCTATGTGGGGGCAAATTATTATGAGAGGGACTACTATGTGGGGGCAAATTACTAGATGGGGCAGTGTGGGGGCAAATTGCTATGTGGGGGCAAATTATTATGAGAGGGACTACTATGTGGGGCAAATTGCTGTGTGGGGGCAAATTATTATGGGAGGGACTACTATGTGGGGGCAAATTTCTATATGGGGCAGTGTGGGGGAAACTATTGTGTGGGGGTAATTTCTATGTGAGGACAGTGGGGAAATTGCTATGTGGAGGCAAACTACTATGTGGGGGCAGTGTGGGAGAAACTATTGTGTGGGGGAAATTGCCATGTGGGGACAGTGTGGGGTAATTTCTGTGTGGGGAAATTACTATGTGGGGGCAGCGTGGGTAAATTACTATGTGGGGACAGTGTGGGGAAATTGCTATGTGGGGGCAGTGTGGGGAAAACTATTGTGTGGGGGAACAGTGTGGGGAAATTACTATGTGGGGGGAAATTACTATGTGGGGGCAGTGTGGTGGAAATTACTATGTGGGGGCAGTGTGGGGCAAATTACTATGTGGGGGCAGTGTGGGGCAAATTACTGTGTGGGGGCAAACTACTATATGGGTGCAGTTTGTGTGAAATTACTGTGTGGGGGCAAATTACTATGGGGGGGCAGTGTGGGGAAAACTATTGTGTGTGGGAACAGTGTGGGGAAATTGCTATGTGGGGGCAGTGTGGTGGAAATTACTATGTGGGGGCAGTGTGGGGCAAATTACTGTGTGGGGGCAAGCTACTATATGGGGGCAGTTTGGGGGAAATTACTGTGTGGGGGCAAATTACTATGGGGGGCAAATTACTATGGGGGGATTACTATGTGGGGGCAGTGTGGTGGAAATTACTATATGGGGGTGTTGCTATTGGGGAGGCACTGTAGGGGCAATTCTATTATTTCTGGGGATACTATACAGGGATTATTACCTGGAGCACAATATAGGGTGTTATTATTACTGGGGTCTCTAGGGGACATTATAACTGCTGTGGACACTATAGGAACATTTGGGGTAATTTATCAAACTGGTGTAAAGTAGAACTGGCTTAGTTGCCCATAGCAGCCAATCAGATTCCACCTTTCATATTTGACAGCTCTTTTGGAAATCCAGCTCTACTTTACACCAGTTTGATAAATTACCCCAATCAGGGTCACTATTTTTTCAGCAGTATAGTTCCTGGGGCATTGAGGAGCACAACGGGCACAGTATTGGGGGTGGCAGGATGACACTGTGGGGGCACCAGGATGAGGAGGTTGATGGAAAAATTTAGAAATCTAACATGTCTGTGTTACAAACTGTAGAGACGAGATGCGGCTGAAAGAATTTGCCATAGTGGTCTGGGTCAAATGGAGGAGAAGAGGAAAGAGAAGGTCTACATGACAGGAGATGTCACTGGATGTAACAGGTATGTGGTGCTGTATTCTGTCTTTTTTATTACAATTATATGTATTTTAAATTTGGCGACCAAATTTTTCAGTTTAGGACCCAATTTGGGGTATTCTTTTTTAGTCTGAAGATGTCATATGGCCTAAGAAGAGACTGTGGCGCCCATGAAGCACCGCAGCCTCTTCATACAAAAAAAAACTAAACTAAAATGGAGGGGGGGGCCCCTAAGTTGGGTAGACAGCCCCGGGCCTATCATGCACTTAATCCGCCCCTGTTCAGGAGAGGGCTAGGTCTTTGACGCCAGGGAAAGAGAGGATTTCTAAGAGGAGAGAGTGGTCAACAGTGTCAAATGCAGAGGACAGGTCAAGAAGGAGGGGCACAGAGTAGTGATGTTTAGCTTTGGCAGCTAGTAGATCGTTGGCGACTTTGGTTAGGGCAGTTTCAGTGCAGTGATTGGGTCTGAAGCCAGATTGCTGCCATAGGATGTTCAAGAAAACAAAATTTACTTACCAAAATTTTCATTGCCTGTGGCAGTTCAACTTTCCCTCCTTTTTATAAAACTTTATATTGCACTGTCTCCTTTCTTCTTCTCAGCTTTATAGAGTCCATGGTGATTGACCATTACTGCTTATTAACCTGTCTCTGTCTGGTTGGACCTAGGGGGCTTTAACCCATTTGTGTTTGAACAGCATATGCAAAGGCTGACTGGTCATAGTACCTAAAGGGGAAATTTCCTTCTGAGGGACACCTGAGCCCTCCAGTCAGGTACATGACTATTTGGTGCTCTCAGCCTTAATTCATGATAACAGCATCAGGTACTTATGCACCTAACTGGTCGCCACAGATGCCTTCCTGAATTCAACTTCATTAGCCTCAAGACAGTGATACAGTTGAATACTGCAGTGGCAGTATTTTGTGCTGCATGATAGTATTTTGTTCTACTGGGGCAGTATTTTGTACTGCACTGTTGTATTTGGTTCTGCTGGGGCAGAACCACTTGTGTTGCCCACGTTCTGTCAATTTGGACCTATTGTACCTACAACATGGGACCACTTTTAGTTCTCAGTCCACTACCTACAGGAAATGAACATTTTGGTAACCATTGACATGAAGATTTTTCCTTGCATATTCGTATGCTCACAGAGTTTCTGTGCATAGTGATTATGATCATAGATGTTCACTTGCTGTTTGGAATAACCATCTTCATCAAGGCGACAATGTTTCTGGCAGCTGCCCTCAGGTTGAGGTGAATCTTGTAACACTATTTTGGAGGACTTGCATAGTCTTCATCTCCACACCGCTTTCCACATCCTGAGAGAATATGGTTTCATTGTGAATCATGAGAAATTGCATCTTCTCCTGTCCACAAGATTGAAGACAGTGACAGAATCCGAAGCATTCTTCAGAAGGTAAATGACTTGCTGAAACATCAAATTTGTAGTATCTGCTTGCATGAAAATACCAACTTACTACAACTTACTAACAGGCTGAACCTTGGGTGAAGACAATATCTTGACAGAACAGAGTGTTAGAATATCTCCCAGGTTCTTCGATCAGTTAATACCAGTCGTCTGAGAGTTGAAACAAGACTTCAAGTGGTGGTTATCCCAAGTTTATCTGAGACATGGTCAGTATCTGAAAACTTCCCAATAGTCCTCACCATGGATGCCTCGAACTTGGCATAATGTGCACATGTAGGCATACAGTGGGTGGAGAGTAAGTAGTCCAGGTCTACTACGAGCTCAAAGCTACCAAGCTGTCACTTTCCCGTTTTTGTCCTCGCCTTCATTTTAAGGAAGCCCAAGTTTAGGCTGAAAACATTTCAGCTGTATTTTATCTGAACAAGGAGGTATACAGAGTCACAGAGTAGTGCTGACAGATACTGCAATGACCAGAAAACAAGCTAACATCAATCTCAACTACGTCTAGAGGGATATGATCATTATAGCAGATGGCTTAGTCATATTACACTGAAAGAGTAGTTGAGGCTTGGAACAAACTTCCATCAGATGTGGTTGGGAAATCTATAGTAAGTGAATTTAAACAGGACCGGTCACCACAAAATGGAATGCTTTCTGCTGGCCGCATGTTATAGAGCAGGAGGAGCTGAGTACATTGATGCATTAATTTGAGAAAAGATTCAGCAAATTTTTATACATTTCTATCTCTACCTTTTCTAACTTAAGACCACCTCTGTGCACAGCTCTCAGAACAAGGGGGAGGTGTTGTCAGTGATTGATAGCATTCACTGTATAAGGCTATATGCAAACAAACGTTGTTTGTTTCCATGTCCGTTCCGTTTTTTTTGACGATATGATACGGACCCATACATTTCAATGGGTCCACAAAAAATGCAGACAGCACACCGTGTGCTGTCCGCATCAGTATGTCTGATCCGTAGCCCCGCAAAAAAATAGAACATGTCATATTCTTGTCCGTTTTAGGCATTGTTACAATGGATCCGCAAAAAAAAACAACGGATGGCATAGGGATGTCATTCGTTTTTGCAGATCCGCAATTTGGGAACCGCAAGACACATACGGTTGTGTGCATGTAGCCTACGTGTATATCCAGAGATAACTGTCAGTCACTGTTACCACTTCCCCTGTGTACTGAGGGCTGTTCACTGGGGAGGTCTTAAGCCTGGTGGCTGGGCTTCATAGGCTTCCATACAAGGTAGGCATGGAGGACTATTTAAGACTTCGAGGGGCTATGGCAATCATTGGGGACCCTGCAATCGCATTGTGGGGAGCCAATGGAGTTAAAGAGGGAGCTCCCTCCCTCTGTATACCCCTTAGATACTGTGTCAGCATTAACCACGGCATCTAAGGGGTTATAATCCACCAGCATCTGCATTTTCAGTGATGCTGGCGGATACAGCAGAGGCCTGGCTTTCAGAAACAACCTGGCCCCTGTACTGATGGAGCGGGCACAGGTCCTGAGCTCGAGTGATTAATACTGTAGAGCAGTGGTGCCCAACCATTTTTCGTCTGAGGGCCGCACTAGACTTAAATTTCACGGGCCGGAACCAGGTAGCTTTGCCAGAAAGAAATGCAAACGCTGTGAGGGGGCACGTGTGAGCATTACCACTGTGAAGAGGGCACATATCTGGCATAACTACTGTGAGGGGGCACATATCTGGGCATAACTACTGTGAGGGGGCTTGTGTGAGCATTACGTCTATGAAGAGGGCACATATCTTGGCATTATTACTGTGAGGGGGCATGTGATGTATACATGTGTGTAATGTATGTAGTGCAGTATGTGATGATCACACACTGCACTACATACATTACACACATGTATACATCACATACTGCACTGTCACCTTCTTCTGCAGGTCTACCTTGATGTCTGGGTCTTTAGGCTTCAGTCAGATCCTCCACCGCCATGCTTGCGCCGTGTGCCCGACACCACCAGGAGCTGGCCCCTCCTCCTTTTATCTCCCGTCGGCTTCTCCTACAGCAGGGCGCTCTATCGCTCCAGGGCCCGCCCAATCTTACCAATCAGGGGCGTAGCTAGAAATGACTAGAAAAAAATGTATGGCCCCCCCCTCCCGGATCTCCCACCCCCACATACCTATCGGACCTCCCACCCCTTCCAGAGCTCCCACACCCCTCCCTAGATCCCCCTCGGTGTCATCCACAGATCCCCCCCTCGGTGTCATCCACAGATATCCCCCCCCCCCTCAGTGTCATCCACAGATATCCCCCCTCCTCAGTGTCATCCACAGATATCCCCCCTCCTCAGTGTCATCCACAAATATCCCCCCCCCCTCAGTGTCATCCACAGATATCCCCCCCCCTCAGTGTCATCCACAGATATCCCCCCCCCTCAGTGTCATCCACAGATATCCCCCCCTCAGTGTCATCCACAGATATCCCCCCCCTCAGTGTCATCCACAGATATCCCCCCCCCCTCAGTGTCATCCACAGATATCCCCCCCCCCTCAGTGTCATCCACAGATATCCCCCCCCCTCAGTGTCATCCACAGATATCCCCCCCCTCAGTGTCATCCACAGATATCCCCCCCCCTCAGTGTCATCCACAGATATCCCCCCCCCCTCAGTGTCATCCACAGATATTCCCCCCCCCCCCTCAGTGTCATCCACAGATATCCCCCCCACCCAGAGCCGCTTCCTAGCTAATTTATCCACTGCATCACTGTTGTAGAGTACCCATTTCAGTAATGAGTTGAATTTTTATGGAAGTTACATAGACAATGCAGTAGTAATATGGAAGGACCCTCCTGACATGATCAGTTATTTCAGATCACTTCTAAGAATGACAATTTAAGATTCACACCTAACAGATAAAACATCTGTTCCTTTTTTTTTTTTTACACATCATGCATGTGGGCCCCGTCTATTACCTCAAAATAACCTGGTATGTTCCTCCTTTGACGTAAACACTGTGGAGTTGCGTGCAGGAAATCCACATCATTGGACAATAGCAGCAAAGTGGATTTTAAATTAAAAAAAATTAAAAAAAAAAATCATCCACATAACGCAGAGTGTCCGCACTGGAATCCACACGACATGCATGTCAATTTAGGGCTCATGCACACGACCGTATGTATTTTGCGGTCTGCAAAAAATACGGACAACCTTTGTGTGCATTCTGTATTTTGCGGAACTGAACAGCTGGCCCCCAATAGAACAGTCCTATCCTTGTCTGTAATGCGGACAATAATAGGACATGTTCTATTTATTTGTGGAACGGACACACAGAAACGGAATGCACACGAAGTAACGTCCGTTTTTATTTTGTGGACCCATTGAAATGAATAGTTCCGCATATAGTCCGCCAAGAAAAATGGAACGGACACAGAAAATACATTCGTATGCATGTGCCCTTAGGTTGAGGATATCTGCGGCTGATTTCACACTTTGCATTGGACAGTGTAAAACCTGTGGCAAATTCACAGTGTGTTCGCAACAAAATCCATTGCAAGTTCCTATACAATTTTTTTCAGATTTAGTCCAGATCTGCGACAGATTCACCACAGTAGCAAATCCAGAAAACCCGGTGTGTCAGGATGGATCCATTTGGCTCCGCTTCATCAGGCGGGCAGCGTTTTGGTGTCCACCTCCAGAGTGGAATTGTGACGGAACGGAGGCAAACTGATGCATTCTGAGCGGATCCTTTTCCATTCACAATGCTTTAGGGCAAAACTGATCCGTTTTGGACCAATTTTGAGAGCCCGGATCTCACAAACGCAAAGCCAAAACGCCAGTGTTAAAAGTAGCCTGATTCATATAATAACTGACTGGTAAAACCATCCCTCAAGACTGAATCCTGTAAGACCGGCAATCAGATGTGAGGTCACCATAACATCAAACTGTATTGAAGGAAGGTGCTGTATAGTGTGGATGGATACACAAGACCTGCAACGTAAATTCAAGGGAAAATTTCATACAGTGCACTCTGCGGGTTGTGTGTCAGATTTTGAGAACCCGGATTAATGAAGGGCATGTGCGGCAAGCGCAGGAGAAGCGTACACACCATAGTGGTAATCCTCACTTTGATACCCCTTAGGGCCGTGCAGTGACAGAAGGGTACAACCCTTTCCTTCCTTGGGGGCACACCCTGATTTTGGGGTGCACTTGGTGTTAAGTGTTTATTTGGGTGCAAAGCAGGAGGTGTGGGTGCAATGGCAGAAACCAGGCCAGTTGCAGTAAATAAGTCCCTCTCTACTAAAGTGCAGAATAGGAGTAATAGTACATTCGACAGTTTCAATAGTTCACAGTACAATTCCTGCCAATAGCAAAGTATGGACAGCGGCAATGATAGGCGCTGTAGTACTATTTCTCTGTCTTTTTAAAGTCTCTCTGCAGAACCTTAGGCATGTAATCAGGTGTGGACAGGGAATTCAAAGCACTGGGTACATGTTCTGTAATTCCTGGGCTGAGGACATCAATAATTAGCACAATAAATGCAGAATGTGGAGTTACTGGAGGAGAAACTTTTCTATCGCTACTTCCAGCACATACAGCTCGCGTCTCCATGGTGCTACTGCCCGATTTGCTTTGCTGATAGATTTTCAAGGACCTTACATTATTTTCTTTGAGGAGCTATGAAAGACAACAGTTTATAAAGACATCTTCACACTATCCTTGAACTAAAGAAAGCCATCAACCGTTCTTTACGTCAACTCTTGCAAGTCCTTGTGGCTTGAGGACATTTCAGACAGAGTTTTTAGGTATAAACACCGGGGCAGATTTACCTATGTTGTCTAGTATTTAGAGTATAAACCTAAGGTTATGTTACACCCGCAGATAACCGTTAAGAAGTGTTGGTATGAACCGTTGTTAGCTATGATCTGACATCTGTGTTATACTGCCGCCGATGAACGAGCCAACAATCGTTCAGGAGGTTTAAAAATTCTTGTTTGTCGGGCGGCAGATCGTGCTGTGTAATCTTCTGTGATCATGTTTTGGATATTAACATTTTGCGATTTAATCATGTGATTCTCGGTGTGCGCCATTCTACTTTATGTGCTCCTTGTTCATGGTTTATTGTTAGCACTGTGGTATTTCATTCAGCAGCGGTAGTATATTGTAGTGCACCAGTGGCATAACTAGAAATGACCACCCCCCAAGCCAATTTTTTTTTAACTTCTTCGTAAACCCCCCGTGCAACCCTTTCCTGTGGTAGTCAAGATTGCTCTCTCAGATGAGGCTCAGCAGCTGCTCCATCCATTTCCTACAGTGTCTCAATATATAATCTCATTGTATAGTACTGTTAAAGGGGCCCTGACAATGAAATCTTGTGTCCTCCTCCTGGGTGGTGCACTTCTAAGGCTACTTTCACCCTTGCGCTCGGGGCTCCGCTTGTGAGTTCCGTTTGAAGGCTCTCACAAGTGGCCCCGAACGGATCCGTCTAGCCCTAATGCATTCTAAGTGGACGCGGATCCGCTCAGAATGCATCAGTCTGGCAGCGTTTAACCTCCGCTCAGCAGGCGGACACCCGAACGCTGCTTGCAGCGTTCGGGTGTCCGCCTGGCCGTGCGGAGGCAAACGGATCCTTGATATGAAAGCACAATGAAATTCCAGCACTCACGATTTTGGTAGCTAAAATCTTCGTCTTTTATTCAGGCAGTAGACATATAAACAGGACATCCACCCACAAGTGCAGCAACCTTACGGGTTGCTGCAACCTTAAGGTTGCTGCACTTGTGGGTGGATGTCCTGTTTATATGTCTACTGCCTGAATAAAAGACGAAGATTTTAGCTACCAAAATCGTGAGTGCTGGAATTTCATTGTGCTTTCATATCAAGAATATACGGGCTTGCCGGCCTTTTCCGTGCACGCAGGTGGTGGAATAATTGGGTGAGCTGGACTTTTCTTTGTGCAAACGGATCCGTCCAGACTTACAATGTAAGTCAATGGGGACGGATCCGTTTGAAGTTGACACAGTATGGCTCAGTTTTCAAACTGATCCATCCCCCATTGACTTTCAATGTAAAGTCAAAACGATTCCGTTTGCACTATCATGAACAAAAAATAAAACTTTTTTTTTTGTTCATGGTAATGCAAACGGATCCGTTCTGAACGTATCTAAGCGTTTGCATTATAGGTACGGATCCGTCTGTGCAGATACCAGACGGATCTGCACCTAAACGCAGGTGTGAAAGTAGCCTAAGTTCGGGCCCCAAAGCAGTCACTTCCCCTATACCTAACTATGGTCTTTGGTTCTACTTTGGCAGTATATTGCGCTACACTTTTGTATTTGGTTCTGCAGCAGAACCAAGTACAATATACTGCCAAAGTAGACCTAAGGCTAGGTTCACACTAGCGCTAGAGATACGGCAGGCTGTGGCAGCAGGGAATAGCCTACTGGATCTCTGCACTCTGGCATTGCCAAAAGCTTGAACGTCCCCATTTACTATAATGGGGACCAGCAGAGATCCGGCCCCAAATGTACCAAGAATCTGATGGAAGAAAACAGCTGGATATGAGGCAAATATTTATTCTACAAAATAATACTAGGACTCTTCATAAAATTGCAATGGCCGATCAGAACCCCTACCTCTTTTTTCAATCTGTTTTTGTTTCTTAGTTAGAGCAGCCTGAGAAAGCCGGTAAACGAATTTTCATTATATCGTGAACACACTAGTTACATAATCAAGTCAATATTTGGCATTTTGGCTCCATCTGCTGTCTCTTCATTGTAGTGAATATCATTGGATACGGTGGAGGGTTTCTTAGACAACCTTTTCTTCTCTACAGAAGAAACTGGAAAATGAAACTATCCATTGATAAGCAAAAAAGAAGCTTCTACTAAGGACGCCAGACCCCACTCATCCTCAATGAATTAGCAAGAGGACAGGGGCGGACTGGGAACTTAAAGTGGCCTGGAAAAAAAAAAAAAAAAAAAAAAAAGATACTAGAAGTGGCCCCATTTTGTAGTCTGGTCCAAATTGGCAGGGCCAGCAATAACATATTGTGGCACATTATACCACCCAACAGAGCCAAATGCCACAGTCCATCACAAAATACTGCAGGCAGCACTTCCACTGGCCGGCCTGTAAGGTCTATTGCCAATCCGCCCCTGCAAGAAGACAAAAAACCAAGACCTGACTTACCTTCCTTCTCTCCCAACTAACCCTCCTAAACACCCCTGAGATCAATCTGGCCCCTACTACCACCACCACTTCCCATAACCCTCCCTTTTATTAGCTAATCTTCCTCATGTAAACATTTCCATAAGAAAAGATGGACTCCTAGCATACTTCTTGTTCAGAACTTTCTATAGATTGAATGTTCTACACCAGAAGGGCATATTCCCAGCTTATTGAGAAAGGTCTTTTCTTAAAGGGGTTGTCTCATCACAGACAATAGGGGCATATCACTAGGCTATGCCCCCATTGTCTTATAGGTGCGGGTCCCACCACTGGGACCCGCACCTATATTGGGAAAGGAGGTCCGGTCCAGCCACCACCAAGTGTGCTCCCCATAGAAGGTAATAGGAGTGCACTGCAAAAAACCCACCCCCAAAAACGGATGGCATACGGATGTGCATTTACGGTAACATGAGGGGGAGAAGTGTCACATTTCATTATGTCACATTTCTACCCCTTATGGCACACAGAGCTATGGGAACTGGGTATTGCGGATGTGCTAGCGGCCATCTAGCAACCCATGTCCTCAGCTCTATACACAAAATCCAGGTGACAGGTTCCCTTTAAGGCTACATGCAGATCCATTGTAACAATGCCTAAAACAAACAATAATAAGACAGGTTCTATGTTTTTTTTTTTTTTAACAGGGCTTACGGAACAGACATACCGATGTGGACAGCACTTTTTGCGGACCCATTGAAATGAATGGGTCCGCATCCTATCCGTGAAAAAAAAAACAAAAAAAAAAAACCACTACACGGAACGGACACAAAACGTTCGTGTGCATGTAGCCTAAGTTTGTATACAGATAGCCGTCAGTTGTGCACGTGTGCTGTCTCAAGTTCAGAAACCGCAGTGATATAAAATTTACTGAATCTTATCCCATAAATATATCCACCTGCTCTGCTCCTCCTGCTCTATAACATGCGGCTTGCAGATTATACTGCATTTTGTGGTGACAGATTCGCTAACTTCTAAGCAACTAATACTAAAGACACATACAGAAGGGGTACTATAAACAGGTCCACAAATAAAATGCAGTAAACATTATATTTATTGTTTCTAAGTTTCACATAATAAAAAAAGACAGAGGAGAACCATGGAGGTTTCACTGAAGACGTCTGGTAGGTTTTACACTCCACAGTCGCTGCAGTACATTTTGGAGCATCACGCTAATCCATCACCAGGTCTGTATTAAAGAGTTTGCTACTAGAAGGGCTCAGCCACCATAACAAAAGTCCTGTATATGGGTCACAGTCCAATGGTGTAGGAGCGGCCAGTGGGATTGTGAATCGCAGAGCAGATGGGAGATGTCACAGCCCACTCGTACCAGACTTTCTTGCCATTGTTACAACGCCAGAACCGTACACATACTGTATCTCCCTCCTTTAAAGGAATGGGTTGCTGCATAATACAAAGAAATAAAAAAATTATGAATAGTTTAGTAATACAGGTCAATCTGAAACATGACGGCTATAGGAGTAACCATAGTAAGAGGAGTACACTGTGTGATATATATATATATATATATATATATATATATATATATATATATATTTTTTTGGTCCACAGTCAGGCTGGCCATACACCACAAGTTCTCAGCAGTGGAGGAGCAACTTATCCTAAGAACAAAGGGCTCATGCTGTTCAAATACAACATGCCTAATCCTCATCTCCCCCAACATAGATGGAGGGGGGAGGAGAGTTGAGAGGACCCCACACACATTAGATAGTTGAACAGTCTCACCTAACAGTGTATGGCCAGTTATAAGGGGTTATCCTTGAAAAGATTATGACGACGATCCTCAGGATAGGTCATCATTATCACTAGGGATGAGCGAATCAACTTTGGATGAAACATACTTCGTTTGAATGCTGTACTGTAAGGTACCACTTGGAACCGAACCTAAGTTTGGGAAATGTTCTTTTACAGTAGAAATTGATTTATGAAGTTATTATGCAAAGTCTTGCGAGACTTTGCAAAGTAATAACTTTGGCTCATAGGAGCCAATACATTCAAATACTGTATGGTGCGCTCGCTCCGTACAGTATTCAAACTAAGTATTATGCGAATAGACTTCGGATGTTTCTGCCAAAGTCGATCCACTCATCCCTAATTACCAGAAACGGGGATCCAAGTCCCGGCACCCACATCGATAAGGGAAACGCTGCGCTCACCGAAGCTTTGGCGAGCTATGAGGGTTGCCGGCTTCTTTCCAAGGACAGCGCAGTACATCGTATAGTGGCAGTGCTTGGTGTAGCAGCTCAGCCCCATTGGACTTTAATTACCGCCGATCGTGAAAATTAGCCATGGGTGTCTGCTGTGTTAGGATAGTTTCACACTAAACTAGCGTTCGGCTGTCCGCTCGTGAGCTCCGTTTGAAGGGGCTCACAAGCGGACCCGAACGCTTCCGTCCAGCCCTGATGCAGTCTGAATGGATGCGGATCCGCTCAGACTGCATCAGTCTGGCGGCGTTCAGCCTCCGCTCCGCTCAGCAGGAGGACACCTGAACGCTGCTTGCAGCCTTCGGGTGTCCGCCTGGCCGTGCGGATCCGTCCAGACTGGCAATGTAAGTCAATGGGGACGGATCCGTTTGAAAATGCCACAATATGGCTCAATCTTTAAACGGATCCGTCCCCCATTGACTTTCAATGTAAAAGTCTGGACGGATCCGCTCAGGCTAATTTCACACTTAGCCATTTTTTGCCAATATAAGGCAGATGGATCCGTTCTGAACGGAGCCACCGTCTGCATTAATATGAGCGGATACGTTCAGAACGGATCCGATCGAACGCTAGTGTGAAAGTAGCCTTAAACAGCAGTCACTCTGGAGCAGGTGCCATGTTTAAAGACCCGACATGTGACGTACTATTGCTATTCCTACAATTTTGCTTCTGTGTGTAGGTCTTTCACCTAGCTGGTAGTGAGTAGTAGCAATAAACCAGTATACGTTATATACTGCATTATTAAAAACGGCAATACGAAGTTTTAATTACTGTGTTATTTTTGTGATGACATGCCCGCTTCTGGGCAGGAGTGGAGGGAGGATTACATATGAGGGCATTACACAACAGAGGAGGGGGGGGGAGAGCATTATATGTGGGAACATTATACTACAGGGGGAGACCATTATCTAAATGAGGGGGGCCTGAATGCTCTATGGGGGCATAAATTATTATTGGGTGTACTGTGATGGCATATTACTGGGCACAATATGGAGGGCATTACATTATGTAAGGGGGGATTTATTGCCCTATCGGGTCATTAGTATTGGGCACAATATGGAGGGCATTACTAGTATTGAGGTTGCTATTAGGGGTACTGTAGGGGGGCACCATTACTACTGAGGGCCTTATTTTGGGGGGGGGGGGGGGGAACACATCTGTATGGTATCACCTCTGCAGTACAGTATTTGGAGGCATTGGGGAGCACAGCGGGAAAAGTATGGGGGGGGGGGGGTAGCAGCAGGATGACAATGTTTTGGGGCACCAGGAAGGGGAGGCTGATGGAAGTGAGGAATCTAGTCATTGTGTAATATCAGGAAGTATTACTTTACTGAGAGAGTAGTGGATGCATGGAATAGCCTTCCTGCAGAAGTGGTAGCTGCAAATACAGTGGAGGAGTTTAAGCATGCATGGGATAGGCATAAGGCCATCCTTCATATAAGATAGGGCCAGGGGCTATTCATAGGATTCAGTATATTGGGCAGACTAGATGGGCCAAATGGTTCTTATCTGCCGGCACATTCTATGTTTCTATGGTGGTTTGAGCTCCCAATTGAGAAGATGAGGAAAAAGAAAAATCTACATCACTGGATGTAAGAGGTACATATGTGGGGCTGTAAACCCGTGTGTTTTGTAGCTCTGTATGTAATGTCCATCCAAATAGGGCTTTAAGGCCTCATGCCCACAACTGTATTTTCAGCCCGCATCCAATCAGTATTTTTTGCAAATCGAATGCAGTCCCATTACATTTTTAAATCTGTGTGCCTAGGCCTCATTACATGGTGTGGGACCACAAGAAGACATTACCATCATTAGAAATGGGCAAATTTCACATTTTGAAATTCGTTCACTGGTAAAAGGTGAATTGCGTTACGGATTCCGTTACCAAGGACCATAACGCAATTCTATGACGGAACACCTTTAGAGGCATTCCGTTATTCACTATTATGACCGAATGAATAATGAAACTACAACTACCAGCATGCTCACTTAGTTGGTTTTGTAACTCCCATAGAAGTGAAAGAAGGATTCTGGGAGTTGTAGTTTCAGAACAGGTGGAGTGCCGGAGGTTGCTGATCCCTACTGTACACAATCCTTAGCCATTGCATCTTTAAAGTAGAAAAAAAAAAACAATGGCATTTGGTGAAATTTGATTAAACTGACTGCTTTCAATCACAAACTCACCTTTATTGGAAACAGAATGGGAAACCAAGAAAACATTCCCGGAGAATGTGTTTCAGGGCAAATACCTATAAAGTGAATGTAAAATAAGTGAAATAAGTGCATTCAGCATAAAATATCTTGAAGATTTTTTTGTAGGCAGTGGATTCTGCTGTGAATATTAAAATACTAACTTAGCGTGACATCCTTATAAAGCACCGTCTGGAAGTAACCTGCAAATCCGTGGAGTACGGTATTAAGCTTTATGTTGTACTTCAGGCAGCAGTAACGATTGTTGTCAATAACAGGATCTGAAACGAGAACAGAATACGCCAATCTAGGACACTGACATTTTCTTCAAAAACTTGGGTAAGACAGTAGGACTTTCTTTAAAGGCTATGGACACCTTTAGATCCACACTGTTTAATGGCATGTGTTGTGAACTCTGAGTTAGGGCTCATGTACACAGCGGGTCCGCAATACACAGGGCACTGGAGATGCGGTGCAGAAGTACAGATCGGAACCCCATGGAAGCACTACGGAGTGCTTCCGTGGGGTTTCTGGCCGTGCCTCTGCACCGCTAAAAAGTAGTGCATGCACTACTTTTTTGCAGTGTGGACCGGATTGCTGATCAAGGATCCCATTCAAATGAATAGGTCCGCGATCCGCATGCGGTTGCCCCAAGGTCTGTGCCCATGCATTGCGGACTGCAATTTGCAGTCCGCAGCACAGGCCTGGACAGCACGCAGTCGTCGGCATGAGCCCATAGTCATAAAGCAGCTTAGAAGATCATTGACGTTTGTTCAAATGGACCACGCTTGCTCCAGAGCAAACAAAGATCCTCCCTTCCAAATCACACAGACTTCCCTGGATATGGGAAAGCATTCAGGTCACTTGGATTCACTTTCCCCTCTCCTTTGTGAACCTCTGTGAAAGATCAAGGTTGCCACAAATAGTGAAGCACAGTCACATGGGTTGAACTGCAAAGGTTTTATTGTACTTACAGGATAAAAGAAGGTAACAAGCAGAGTATAATAAAAATCACCCAACCCGGGTTTTGCTTCAGAAAGCTTCGTCAGGGGTAGGGCTGAAACGATTCATCGAGTTTTTCCCGTCGGCACCGCGCTGCAGGACCTTGCTTTCACACATAGTCAGCACGCTGGCTGACGCTGTGTGTGACGTCAGGTCCCCAGTGCATGCTGGCTGGGATGAAGACGTGTCTCCTGCGGACTCCGTGTATCGGCGCACTCTGCACTAAAAAGTCTAAAGTTAGCAGAGGCGGCGGGGTGGTAAATGGTGGCACCTGTGATTTGGCATGGGGAAATGTGGGCAGCTGGGGTTTGGCATGTATAAAGTTATTGGCGTTAGAGGGGTTAATGGGAGCACCTATGATTTGCCATGTATAAAAGTATTGGGGGGGGGGGTTTAATGGGGGCAGCTGTGATTAGGCACTCGGAGGGTTGATCTGGGGGAGTGGGGGACATGGTGGATGGCATAGAGGCACTGGGAAAGGGGGACATCATGGCAATCTGGATGGAGGGGCTGATGGCAGCGCCATCATGGGGGCACTAGGGGACATGGCATGGAGGGGCTGCTGAACTGATGGCACTGGGAAAGGGGGACATTTTTATAAAGTAACACATTATTTTAAGAAGGTTCTTATTAGATTACTCAATTAATCGATCGAGTATTCCTTTACTTAAATAATAGTTTACTGCAGCCCTAGTCGGGGTATAGTGACCTGAATGCTTTCCCATATCCATAGAAGTCTGTGTGATTTGGAAGAGAGGATCTCCGTTTGCTCTGGAGCAGCGCGGTCCATTTGAACAAACGCACCTGTATATGTGAACAGTACCCACTTCACAATTGGAACTCGCGACGCACCATAAAAAAGGCAACGTACTAACGGCTGTTTATTTCTAGAAGATCAATGAAGAAAAAAGACAGAGGGGCTGGAGCTAGTCTCTGACAGATTTACTAATGAGGGCATGCGGCTTGGTATATATGGAAGCTGCTGAAGCTAACATTTAATATCCATTACAAAATGACAGTCCAAAATCACGCAATTTAAATATAAGAAAAAAAAAAATATATATAAAAATAAAAACAACACTACAGCGCAGCAAGTGATGTGAATTTTAACCTGATGCAAAGTTTCAGTGCAGCTCCTCTCTCTCTGGTGGCACTTAAAAAAAAAAAAAAAAACACACACACACAATCTCAGAAAACCCCTTTAACAGACACCCGCCAATCAGCTGTTTGAGAAGGCAGCAGCTCTCCTGTGAGCACCGCGGCTTTCTCTCCGCTTTTCCTAGATCGAGCGATGACACGTTCATGTGTCATAAGGCCTAGGAGCAGCTCAGGCTCATTCACTTGAATGGGCCTGCGTGCAATAGCAAGCACAGCTGCTATGCAATGCATGGAGCTGTGCTAGGTAAGCTTTGAGAAGTCAGCTGATTGGCGGGGGTCCCGGGATGATACTGATGACCTATCCGCTGGATAGATCATCAGTAAAAAAAAAAATATCTTTAGAAAAACCTTTTAACCCCTTCCAATCCTGCTCGGTCTAGTATTATTAGGGCACATTGATGATGCGGGCACAGGAGCTTTGCCCATGCTAGCTATGTAATACAACTGGAACCCTGCTCTCACTGCCGGGATTATAGACAACTCTCCTCCCAGTGGTTTAAAACTGGGGTAAACGCTCAGTAAGGTATTTAAGTAGTTAGAGAGAGGGACGGAGTGCCCTCTCTCATCTCAGACTATTTGTGACATGATCAGACGGTGCTAAGGGGTTGCCATGCAGGGGCCTCAAGAATGGCTCCTGGGCCTTCCCATATACAGATGCCAATGAGGTCTTGCCTCTAACAGGCCCTAATAGACGGGATGTCAGTTTTACTGTAAATGGCATAAGAGTTTTGTATGTTCAGGTTCTCTAGTGGTAAAATGTAAAGAAAAAAAAAAGTCAATGCGGTTTTTGTGCATTTTCTGCTTGTTGAACACCCATGGGTAAAAAAAAATAAATAAAAAAATACAGCAAACAGCCACATAAAACAGTCATACAACTTACCACCCATATGAATTTTACCTCCTTTTCTTCTCCCCAATAGAGCTTTCATTTGGTGGTATTTCATTGCTGCTGACATTTTTACTTTTTTTTATATCAAAATTGACCAAAATGTTGTAAATTTTTTCAAATAAAACTCCATTTCTATATAAAATTCTCTCTAAATTTATTGTTCTACATGTCTTTGATAAAAAAAATTAAAAAAATACATTTTTAAAAATGCAATGTGTATATTTATTGGTTTGGGTAAAAGTTATAGCGTTTACAAACTATGGTGCAAAAAAATTAATTTACGACTTTCTGAGCACCTGTCATGTTTCCTGAGGTTCTACAATACCCAGACAGTAGAAACACCCCACAAATTACCCCATTTCGGAAAGTAGACACCATGAGGTATTCGCTGATGGGCATAGTGAGTTCATGGAAGTTTTTATTTTTTGTCACAAGTTAGCAGAAATTGAATTTTTATTAATTTTTTTTTCTCTTACAAAGTCTCCTATTCCACTAACTTTTTTTTTTTTTTTTTTTACATGAACTCACCATACCCCTCACGGAATACCTTGGGGTGTCTTTTTTCCAAAATGGGGTCACTTGTGAGGTATTTATACTGACCTTGCATTTTAGGGGCCCTAAAGCGTGAGAAGTAGTTTGGAATCCAAATGCGTAAAAATGCCCTGTGAAATCCTAAGGCCTCTTTCACACGGGCGTGAGTTTTTTTGCCCGGATAAGAGCCGGGTGGGTTGCGGGAAAATGCGCGATTTTTTTCTGCGCAGGTGCAAAACATTGTCATGCGTTGCACTCGCGTGAGAAAAATCGTGCATGTTTGGTACCCAAACCCGAACTTCTTCATAGAAGTTCGGGCTTGTGATTGATGTTCTGAAGACTATTATTTTCCCTTATAACATGGTTATAAGGGAAAATAATAGCATTCTGAATACAGAATGCATAGTAAACCAGCGCTAGAGGGGTTAAAAATAATAATAATTTAACTCACCTTAGTCCACTTGCTCGCGAAGCCCGGCATCTCCTTCTGTCTCCGCTGCTGATGAACAGGACCTGGGGTGAGCTGCTCCATTAAATACAGGTTAAGGACCTTCGATGACGTCACTCCGGTCATCACATGGTACGTCACATGATCTTTTACCATGGTGATTCACCATGGTAAAAGACCATGTGATGACCGGAGTGACGTCATCGAAGGTCCTTAACCTGTATTTAATGGAGCAGCTCACCCCAGGTCCTGTTCATCAGCAGCGGAGACAGAAGGAGATGCCGGGCTTCGCGAGCAAGTGGACTAAGGTGAGTTAAATTATTATTTTTTTTAACCCCTCTAGCGCTGGTTTACTATGCATTCTGTATTCAGAATGCTATTATTTTCCCTTATAACCATGTTATAAGGGAAAATAATAATGATCGGGTCTCCATCCCGATGGTCTCCTAGCAACCATGCGTGCAAATCGCACGGCATCCGTACTTGCTTGCGGATGCCATCCGATTTTCACACACCCCATTCACTTCTATGGGGCTTGCGTCACGTCAAAAATCGGAAAATATAGAGCATGCTGTGATTTCAACTGAACGCACAAGTGATGCGTTAAAAACATCGCTCATGTGCACAGCCCCATAGAAATGAATGGGTCAGGATTTAGTGCGGGTGCCATACGTTCGCCGCACGGATCGCACCCGCACGGAAAACTCGCCCGTGTGAAAGGGGCCTAAAGGTACTCATTGGAATTTGGGCCCCTTTGTGCACCTAGGCTGCAAAAAAGTGTCACATATGTGGTATCGCCATACTCAGGAGAAGTGGGGCAATGTGTTTTGGGGTGTATTTTTACATACGATTAAAAAAAAAAAAAAAAAAAAAAACACCCCACACACAATTTCTTTCAGGAACCATTAAATACATAACACTCACCTTTATTTGGATGTTGAAATATGAAACATGGCAAGGGATTGGAGAGTTGGTGGAAATTGTGCAACCTCACAACATATGGCATCTCAAACTGAGCCTGGAATATGGTAACATTCTACAGTAAGAAATACTGAGCTTGAATATTACATTTTATATTATACATCCTAAAGGGAAGGTTGCATACATTGGCAGAAACAGCTGGTAAAAGACAGGTTTTACATTACATTTATGTCATCTACAGCATTGGTCAATCAAGTAGTTGCAAAAAAATTGGCAACAGCTGTAGGGTCACAGGTTGTGTCTTTTTCAGGTCCTATAGAGAAGTCTGTGGGAAAACTACATAAAATGCAATACCCTGGATCATGATGTGTTCTGAAAAGTGCTTTAATAAAAAAAAAAAAAAAACACACCACCACCACCACACACTTTTGGAGGGGCATGTACTAAGATCAGCGTATTACACACCAATCTTAACCTGTCCCCTACTGGCGTTGGTTGCTTCCCTATTCAGCTATAATCTAGGCAAGTTTCCTGGCGTAGAAATGTGACGGGATGCACCCCCCACTTTTGGAAAAAAGTGGTGAGCAAGACCCAAAACGAGTTGCATAAGTATAGCGAGTTTGCGACGCGTCTTCACGCATACAATGGATAATAAATATCCCCCCACCCTTTGTATGTAGTGCATTTTAAAATACACTATGGACTTTAAAAGGGCGTGTTCCATCTCGCAGGTTCCACTGCAATGTTAAAAACACCACAAAAGAAAAGCACAAGGAAAACTGCCAAAAATGCTATGTGCGACACCACCCTTCTGTAAATTTGAATAGTAAAAAGAGGAGAAAAGAATGCACAGCTATACCGATATCTGCCCAGTATAGAAAACCTATACGTAGCTTTGATCACATAACTGAACTAGTGCCAACTGTACTAGGTAATGTCTAGATCTAAGGTGACACAGTAAATACAAGTAGAAGGTAAATGAAAATGCAACCTTAAATTTCCATCTCACCTCCGGATCTCTGTCCTTTTCTCTGCACGCTCTCACCTCATTGTAAAGTTTGGAGGAAGATATTGGGGCCAAATAAGAGGTATACTCCCCTGGAATACTAACACCACCCTCTGCACAGAAGAATAAGTCAAAAAAACTGAAAAGGTTAGAAAATCATTTCAATCAAGAAAATGAGAAGTTGGCTACCCCCCCAGTCTCAACGTGCGCTCCTTATTCGTGCAGCGTAAGGGCTTTGAGCTTCATCTTATTTGCCATTACCAGCTACTTTCTAGTTTGTGGCATCATTAACTCCATGATAAAATTATGTGATGGCTGGAATTTTCCTTTAACAGCATCTAAATCTACTGAACCTAAACAAGACGCCTGTATTGATTGAGCAATAAGCAAAAGGCAGATTTAAGGTGACTGCTTTCTGTTGCTCTAATAAAATTTACTCCTAAAAAGCAATGTCAATGTGTGTGTCAGTGTGTAAAGAAACCAAGCAGAACCAAACCTTTAAGAAAGTGCTGAGCTCCATCGAGGCACTCAGGGGAGAGTTCGTTGTCTCCAAAAGATCCTAAGAGCTCACTAACAATGATATCCGCTTTCTCGGGAGGGTTCCATTCTCTCATATCACTGGACACCACCGTCACCTGACTGCCCCACTCTTCATAACGCCACCCTTCCAACCTAAAGGAGAAAAGAACACAACATTTTCAAGGCTCAAGAATTCTTCTTAAAATGGGTTCTCCAGGCTCCAGAAAGGGATGACTTATCGTCAGGACAGGGAATTTTGAACAGAGCTGAAAGTGTTACGTTCCAGTACATGCAGGGAACAGCTTGATCACTGGGTTACAGGGTGTCAGACCCCTCACCAATGTGATACCAATAACTATTCTGAGGATAGGTCATCAATATCTGGAGCCAGGAAAAAAAAAAAAAAAAAAAAAAAAAAAAAATAAAAAGGGGTTGTGTCACTTCAGCAAGTGGCGTTTATTATGTAGATAAAGTTAATATCAGCCACTTACTAATGTATTGTTGTTATCCATATTGCTTCCTTTGCTGGCTGGATTAATTGCATTATACACAGCTCATTTCCATGGTTACAATCACCCTTCACTCCATCAGCAGTGGCCGTGCTTGCACACTATAGAAAAAAGTGCCGGCCTCTCAGGTGGCCGGGACCATGGGAAAAAGACTGGAAAAATGAATCCAGCTAGCAAATGAGGCAATATGGATAATCACAATACATTAGTAAGTGGCTGATATTAACTTTATCTACATAATAAATGCCATTTGCTGAAGTGACACACCCCTTTAAGGATTCAGCATTTGTCACTCACGTAATTACGGCATTAGGGTTTTTCTCCACTGCATATACTTTAATCAAACGCTCGGCTTGCTTGGCAGCTCGAATTGATGCATTCACCAGAGGCCCCCGACCTGCTCCAAGAACCATCAAAATTCTAGAAAGGTCATAGAAAAATATACACTGGCTGAAATTTAAAACAAATGGAAATAACGGAACTGAGAGGATATTACTAGCAAACTAAATAAAAGAGCGCATGTTCTGGACTTCTTAGAGCTGCAGACAAACAGATTTGGATCCCTATCCAATCTGCATTCTTTGTGGATAGAATGTGGACCCATTCATTTCTATGGTGATAATCTATAAGGGGAAACGAGTTGGGATATTGTGCGTTGTGTCAGAAAGTGATAGGACTGTATAAGGACAGGTTAGCCGAGGTACGTGGACAGAGTACACCTACCTTTAAAAAGGTGCATCTCTGGGCTGAGCAGTGTTGGTAAGCGCAAGAATAGGGACAGATATTTTATATTTCCATTTCTGTCCCAAATGCACCTTGTCCTGATTTTTTGCTAACCGTCCAGTGTATTAACAGCTTCTTGCACTAGATATCATGGTCCGGTCTAGGATGTTGTACGGCGTGTCATTAATTAATAGCGTTGTACAAGGACAGGTTAGCCGAGGTAAGTGGACAGAGTACACCTACCTTCAAGGTGTATCTCTGGGCTGAGCAGTGGTGGTAAGGGCAAGATATATTTAGATTATCCTTCCTAAGGTATTTCGTTTTGATTGTCTTGCCATCCGCTGAGTATTCTTGCTAGCCGTCTATGTACTATGGATATCATGCTCCAGTTGGTGACTGTATTTATTAATTCTTGTATTTTATATTGTATGTAGATTAAAAGTTAAGTTTTAGGAAGTTACCCTCAGTGATATTTATGTTAATTTAGCAACTGTCTTTGGAATATCCTGATATTCAGTGATTTTGTTCATTAATTTCTATGGTGCCTCAAAAAATTAAAGGGGTTCTGCACTTTCAATTAACTGATGATCTATCCTCTGGATAGATCATCAGCTTCTGATCGGCGGGGGTCCGACACCCGGGACCCCCGCCGATCAGCTGTTTGAGAAGGCAGTGGCGCTCCAGCAGCAGCGCGGCCTTCTCACTGTTTACCGCCGGGCCGCCCGCCCACTGACGTCACGACTTGTATCAACTAGAGTGGGCGCGGCTAAGCTCTGTTCACTTGAATGGAGCTTAGCCGCGCCCACTCTAGTTGATACAAGTCGTGACGTCAGTGGGCGGGCGGCCCGGCGGTAAACAGTGAGAAGGCCACGGCGCTGCTGGAGCGCCGCTGCCTTCTCAAACAGCTGATCGGCTGGGGTCCCGGGTGTCGGACCCCCGCCGATCAGAAGCTGATGATCTATCCAGAGGATAGATCAGTTAATTGAAAGTGCAGAACCCCTTTAAGAGCCGTCATCTGTGTTGTCCTATTCTGGTCTGATTTGCAGACAATAGGCATTTATACAGTGGAAGATGCAAATGGACCGCATCCGTATTTTGAAGATCTGCGGACCGCAAAATGGATATGGTCGTGTGAATGAGGCTTAATAAGGTAGAACCAAAAAGCATTAAACCTACTGTGTGTTAGTTTCCTTTTCTTCCTCTGGAACTCTGTCCAACAGACATTTATACACCGCCTGGAAGGGAAGCAACAAGTCTGCAAGGTTAATATGAACATGGGCTATTAACATCAGCCTGGTCCTGTAGAGAGAACCAGTAGCACTGTTCTATCAATGAAGGTCAGCTATCGTTATCACATTTTGGTCACTCAGGTTTCCATGACCCCAACCCAAAATATGACTAATTATGCCATACTTCCAGACACAAAATTACCTGTTGGTATTGTGAATATTTCACGGGATCCTTCTCAAAAACTTCATAAGTTTGAGATTCTAAGTTATCCATGAGCGGCTGTAGAGGAAATGAGGCAAATAATCAGAAGGCAGAAAAACACATGTATTACATACATTATGTACAACCAACTAGTAACGTAATCTATACAACCAACCACAAGAAGACCTGCCTCAATGCAAACATCAATGCTTATATAGTCCTCTTACCAACCTGGAGTGGAGACTGTAAGTAGTCCTCATATCCTTTGGCAAACATCTCATACGCATTTGGAGGCAGACGATTCTGACTTAAATACTCAAGATATTGTAAGTACGAACTGAAATCTTTTTCAGAGTGATGATGTGACCCAGAAATCACAAACTGCACCTCCAGCTAGAGAAGACACAAAACAAGTTGAGGGTAACAGACCAGGGTAACAGATTGCATTCCTGAAACCTCAAAAGTAAACGTTACCTTAAACAGCCGGAAGATGAGTCGCTGGTGTACTTTGGATAGGACAGGGAATCCTTTCTTGTTAGTGAGGAATATGCTGGTTGGAAGTATGGCTGCCTTGATGGGTTCACCCAACCACCGATCTATCACATTAATACCTGGCAGATCAGCGCCCACTTCAATAGCTAACAGGAGGTAATTTGACAATAAGGATAACAAGCACAACTTTAATAAGCCCAGAACCAAGTTTGTAGATTAATTATCTCACCCAAAGCAATTTTCTTGTTGTAATCACAGAGTGTCCTAAAATTATGCCACCTAAGAGGTAATGATGAAGACAATCAGCGCCATTCATCTAGGATGCCCAGTCCATGACCATTCCCCCTTTTCTCACCAAATCCAAGTCCTTTCTTCCCCAGCCTTATCTTCACTATCACAATCAGGTGCTGGCTCGTTTTCTATCAGGTCTTCTCGCAGATCATTGGAAGCCATTAGTGGTACTCTTATCCAGAACTAATACAGCAGAATGAAAAAATAAAATCAATTGAACTCTAGTTTTCATACACCAGTGACAAGCTGATGAACCGCAAAACCTCACCATGGTGGAATGGTGGCCAGTGTGAATGTGATTTAGCAGGAGCCGAGCCAAGTTGCTGTTTTCCTCTGTTGCGAGCGGAATCAGAAAAGCAGGAAGGCCGAGATAAGCGGAGAAATTTAACTCCTGTAGCAGAGCCTGCAATATTAATATTCATATGAGGACCATTGAATGACTTACACACAGTGGGATAAGAACAGCAGGAGCTAAGAAGACAGTTTTTGGGAAAAGATTTGGTATACTTCAATTCTTTTTCACTTGGGCTATTAAACAATGAGATTGTCAATTATTAGAACTGCCCACTGGACTTCAAATCATGGCAGGTACATGAATTCAAATTAATTAGTCACATGTTAAACTGAAATCTTTTCCCACAAAAAAATAAATGAATCTGCTTAGATCATCTTGCTCTCACATGCTGCCTGGTTCCCTTTAAAGTGGACAGCCTGTGACCATAAAGGGAGTCTCACCACCAGGAAATTCACTGTTACAGGCACAGATAGGCTCATCTGAATGTAATGATACCTTTTACTTTGTGATCCGTCAATTTAAGAGATGCATACCATTTTATATTTGAGAAAACTAGACATATGCAATAGTTTATCGCATAATTATTTTCTCTTTTTGCCCTTACCGCTTCTGATGTTTTACGCATTGATGGTATTTGTGAATCTGCTTTTATCCATTCTGAAAGCTTCCCCACAATAAGCGTGTTCCAGTCTGTAATATACAAGTTTTCCTTTTGAACCAGTGATATCAATAAATTGAGATTCTCACTCACAAAATAACCACTGGGAGTGCAACAGAATTGTACAAATCCAGAATAGCTTGCTTTAAAGTAAACTTTCACAATTTAACATCCAGAGTTCTGTGCAGAAACACTTACACTCACCTAAAGAATCATTAGGAACACCATACTAATACGGTGTTGGACCCCCTTTTGCCTTCAGAACTGCCTTAATTCTAGGTGGCATTGATTCAACAAGGTGCTGATAGCATTCTTTAGAAATGTTGGCCCATAGTGATAGGACAGCATCTTGCAGTTGATGGAGATTTGAGGGATGCACATCCAGGGCACAAAGCTCCCGTTCTACCACATCCCAAAGATGCTCTATTGGGTTGAGATCTGGTGACTGTGGGGCCATTTTAGTACAGTGAACTCATTGTCATGTTCAAGAAACCAATTTGAAATGATTCAAGCTTTGTGACATGGTGCATTATCCTGCTGGAAGTAGCCATCAGAGGATGGGTACATGGTGGTCATGAAGGGATGGACATAGTCAGAAACAATGCTCAGGTAGCCCATGGCATTTAAACGATGGCCAATTGGCACTAAGGGGCCTAAAGTGTGCCCAGAAAACATCCCCCACACTATTACACCACCACCACCAGCCTGCACAGTGGTAACAAGGAATAATGGATACATGTTCTCATTCTGTTTACGCCAAATTCGGATTCAAATGTCTCAACAGAAAGCAAGACTCAGACCAGGCAACATTTTTCCAGTCTTCAACAGTCCAATTTTGGTGAGCTCGTGCAAATTGTAGCCTCTTTTTCCTATTTGTAGTGGAGATGAGTGGTACCCGGTGGGGTCTTCTGCTGTTTTAGCCCACCTTTCTTTCCCATTCTGACATTCAGTTTGGAGTTCAGGAGATTGTCTTGACCAGGACCACAACCCTACATGCATTGAAGCAACTGCCATGTGATTGGTTGACTAGATAATCGCATTAATGAGAAATAGAACAGGTGGTCCTAATAATTCTTTAGGCGAGTGTATAATACATATTTGTTGTGGTTTGAGCCCCGTTTTTCTGATTCAATTTGCATAGGATGCGACTGAAAACAGAACAGTCTTCCCACTTTCACCACTAGAGGGAGTGCATGACATTACTGCATACTGTTATTACAAAAGCTGAATTCTCCCCTTTAGGGTCCATTCACACGTCTGTAACTGTTTTGTGGATCCACAAAACACGGACACCTGCAATGTGCGTTCCGCTTTTTTTGCGGACCGCACATTGCCAACACTTAATAGAAAATGCCTATTCTTGTCCGCAAATGCGGACAAGAATAGGACATGTTCTAATAATTTTTTGGGGGGGGAACGGAATTGCAGACCCGGAAGTGCGGATCCGCAATTCCAGACCCTGGTAGCACATCGTGCTGCCCCATAGAAATGAATGGGTCTGCAATTCCGTTGCGCAGAATTGCGGACGTGTGAATGGAGCCTTAGTGGTGTCTGCAGGAAGATGTATTGCTCACCTTAAATCTAGGTCTATGTGGTGGTGGATTTTTGGAGCTCTGTATCAGAAAACAGAGCTGTGACTGTAAAAAGGATACAGCCACACATTTTCCAATGCAGGAGACACTGCATGTCAATTTCCATGAATATTTTTTACCCTGAGGCTGGGTCATCATTATCTTTTTCAGGATAACCTCTGTAAGGTGCTCATAACATAACAGAATGAATCTGCGAATTTGCACTGTGCACCAAAAAGGTGCCCCTTTAACACATTAGCAAAAGATGGATTATACACGCATGGCAAGCATGCTAGGAAATCTGCTGGGATTTGGTTAACCTCAATATAATACTATGTGTGATCTTATCTCTTCAAGTCAGTCACTAAGGTACCTCTTCCAGAAAGGAGCAGATCGGAGCGAGTCTGGGGTCCAGATCGAGACTTGGCGGGCTCCTGATGGAACTCTCTCTTGAAGCGTGGGTGGAATATTGGCATACATAGGAAGTCAAAGCTAAGAAAAAACATGGAAAGCAAAAGAGAAGAAATCTCAAAGTTCAGTACATCATGAAGGCTGCGTTCACACCATCATCAGAAACTCACGGCTTGAAAGGAAAAATAGCAGAGCACTATTGTTCCCGTCAAGACGACAGACATCCTGACGAAACCCCAATGAGATATGTTTGGTGCCAGTCATTTGACGAATCTGGAGCTGCGCCAAGGTTTCCAGTTATGATGACAGAAGTGTGCACACGGCCCTAAGAGTGAAGTAGGTAAAGCGCAGCGCCCAGTCCCTTCATAGAATCATAAAATCTTCGGACATTTCTAATACTGCAGTAAAATTTACAGTAATTCTAAACTTCACTGACCTGTTTTTACATAATTCATTCATGAGAGGGTCTGATGGTCCCATATAAAATCACGTAGTCATGCAGTGCATCGTTAAAGGGGTTTTCCGAGACTTAAAACACTGATGACCTACGCTATCGGTGGAGGTCCGACACCTGGGACCCCCCGCAGATCAGCTTTTCGAGAAGGCAGCGGGAAGCGTGGTAGCGCCGTGGCCTTCTCTCAGCTTTTCCTAGGCCGTGTGATGTCACGTTCACCGGTCACATGGCCTAGGTACAGATCAGCCCCATAGAAGTGAATGGGGCTGAACTGCCATACCAAGCACAGCCACGGAGCGTTGTTGCCTTTGGAAACAGCTGATCGGCAGGGGGCCCCAGGTGCTGGACCCCGTCCATCAGATACTGATGGCCTATCAAAATCCCAGAAAACCCTTTAAAGGGGATCTCAGAGCCGTAAATATTGATGACATATCCATGAACGTTATGGACACAGAAGGCAGCACCAGTTACACCATGGCGGCCTCCACCTTTTATTACTCAGTGTATATATTATATAGCATCACTTTATTCAATGGGAAAACCTCCTTAGACTTTGGTAAGAGGTCTTCACCGCCCCACTGTATAGGGACAGGTGACCGGTGGGGATCAGTCCACTGGGACCAATATGTGGAGTCCTGGAGCCTTCATTGTAACATGCAGCTAGCCAGTAAGGGCCACTAAGTAGCCAAACACCATGTGTGACCCTGGGGCCCACAGGCCACATGGCTGCCAGTCAGCTACACTTCAGAACACACTACATGTTACATGCGACAGTAAGAAAGCACGCGACCGCACATTAGCCGGCACCTGATAACCCGCCTTACGCTGCGGTACAGCGCCGAGCCTCACCCCTGTTTAGCAACAGCCCCCAGGGTCTCCGCCACATCAGGGACACTGTTGAGATCCCGACCGCTAGACACCCGGCCTCCGCCACTGCTCGCTGACGCCATCTTGAAGAGAGAATCACTCCACGCGCGCGGGCCAGTTCACGCCCCTCCCTTGTGACAAACTGTCATGGTCAGCCAATAAGAGCGAAGAATGGGCGGGGACTAACGAGCCAATCCCTTCAGTTCTACCTGCCTCTGCTCCCGAGCGCTATGCAGTCACCACATTCCAGTAAAGATGCAACCTATCAGAGTAGAGCTATGCAAACAAGGGGCGTTCCTTTCAAGAAGCCGGCGATTCTTCTCGTGGAAACACGCCCTTACACAACCATAGCAACAGTCAAGCGAACCAATCATCGCTGGAAAGAATTGCCTTTATTAGCTGTGAGAGATCAGTGGGTATATGTCAGAGGGCCAGTGGCGCAATGGATAACGCGTCTGACTACGGATCAGAAGATTCTAGGTTCGACTCCTGGCTGGCTCGGATGACATTTTTTTCCCCTCTATGCAGTTAAATTATAATATAATTTTTTCCCTTATATTGATGACTATCATACTTTTATTAAAATAGCAAGAGAGAAGGGAACCAGCATGTAAAAAACTCCAAAGCTTTGTTGGATAATGTCAGTGGAAATAGCTGTGGGTCAGGGCTGTTCATTACTGGGTGCACTGGTTTTCCATTGCTAGCAATGGCCCATGTTATGTCCAAAGCCCAAAAAACTGCTTTATTTGGTTTATTTATACAAGTTTTCATCTGCATGTATCTATGGTTTTTCATTACTGTATAATTTATATAAATGGCAGTGAAAATAAATGTGTATAACGTGGAAATTTGTATTTACATTAAATAATTTCTGATGAGGTGAACCTTTTATGTTTTATGCGTCATTCAGATGTCAGTGTTCGGTCAGTGATTTCCATCAGTGATTGTGAGCTAAAACCAGGTGCAGCTCTACACACAGAGCAGGTGCAGATCTTTCCCTTATGTCTGTGGAGGCTCCAGTCCTGGTTTTGGCTCACAATCACTGATGGAAAACACTGACGTGTGAATGAGGCTTTAGGCACGACCGTATCCATTTGGATTTGGATATGATCAGTGCGCCAGCCGCATTTTCCATAGTCGCCATTATAGAAATGGCTATTCTTGTCTGCAAAACGGACCAGAACAGGACATGTTTTATAATTTGCGGACTGACCGCAGAGACCTGAAAAAATATGAATGTGCAAGTCCCCATAGAAATAAATCAGGCGAAAAATGTGGATAGCACATAGACGAAAAATACAGTTGTGTGCGCAAAGCCTTACGTATCAGTAAGGAGAGAAGCCACACATTTTTGTGTAAGCCCTGGTTGGTGCAAAAAGTTGTAACCGTTCTTGCTCTTTTTTGGCATGTTTGGCACATTTACAATTACTTATGCCAGCTTTTGGACACGAGTTACGCCTGAAATCCTTGCATCTGATGCCATTGGGTCACAGATTAATGGGGTCAGTTATCAAACTGGTGTAAAGTAGAACTGGCTTAGTTGCCCCTAGCAACTAATCAGATTCCACCTTTCATTTTTGACAGCTCCTTTGGGAAATCAAAGGTGGAATCTGATTGGTTGCTATGGGCAACTAAGCCAGTTCTACTTTACACCAGTTTGATAAATGACCCCATAAGATTGTAATTTTTGCCTCAGAGTGAAGAGGTACTTGAATACAATGGTGAAAGAGGGAGCTGTCAGCACCCCACTCCACCGTGCACCCTGTGGCCACTGCCGTTGGTGGTTTGGCGCAGACAGGTAAGATGCAGTGACGTCACCGATCCTGTTGTGTCTTGTCACAGACAGCATGGTCTACTGAGCATTCATTTTGGAGGTACTACGGGGGCATCACACTGTGTGTGTGGTACCATACTCTGTTGGGGCACTTAAGGAGGCATCATACTGTGCACGGGGCACTAATAGGGAATCATACTCTGTTGGAGGCATCTAGGGACATATCATAGAGTGGGTGGAGCTCTTAATGGGACATCATACTGTGAGGGAAGGCACCAAGGGGGCATCATGCTGTTTGGGGGCATTTAGCTGGCATCATACTGTGTGTGTGTGGGCAATAAGGAAGCATCATACTCTGACAGGACATCACACCATGTGAGGGCACCATACTGTACTTGAAGTCACTAAGGGGGCATCCTTCTATTCTTTCTTCCACTTTAGTGGATACACCCTCCACTTTCTCAGTTATATTGACATCACATTTTCAAACCATACCTGTATAGGCCTGCCAGACCTCGTCACTGTCCCAGTTTTTTATATTGGCTATATTGCCAGCTCCAGTAGCATATCTTGTTTTTTTATCATTTCATTACTACGGATAGATGTAGTTATGTCTGTTGACTATCCTACATACAGGTCCTTCTAAAAAAATTAGCATATTGTGATAAAGTTCATTATTTTCTGTAATGTACTGATAAACATTAGACTTTCATATATTTTAGATTCATTACACACAACTGAAGTAGTTCAAGCCTTTTATTGTTTTAATATTGATGATTTTGGCATACAGCTCATGAAAACCCAAATTTCCTATCTCAAAAAATTAGCATATTTCATCCTACCAATAAAAGAAAAGTGTTTTTAATACAAAAAAAGTCAACCTTCAATTAATTATGTTCAGTTATGCACTCAATACTTGGTCGGGAATCCTTTTGCAGAAATGACTGCTTCAATGCGGCGTGGCATGGAGGCAATCAGCCTGTGGCACTGCTGAGGTGTTATGGAGGCCCAGGAGGCTTCGATAGCGGCCTTAAGCTCATCCAGAGTGTTGGGTCTTGCGTCTCTCAACTTTCTCTTCCCAATATCCCACAGATTCTCTATGGGGTTCAGGTAAGGAGAGTTGGCAGGCCAATTGAGCACAGTAATACCATGGTCAGTAAACCATTTGCCAGTGGTTTTGGCACTGTGAGCAGGTGCCAGGTCGTGCTGAAAAATGAAATCTTCATCTCCATAAAGCTTTTCAGCAGATGGAAGCATGAAGTGCTCCAAAATCTCCTGATAGCTAGCTGCATTGACCCTGCCCTTGATAAAACACAGTGGACCAACACCAGCAGCTGACATGGCACCCCAGACCATCACTGACTGTGGGTACTTGACACTGGACTTCAGGCATTTTGGCATTTCCCTCTCCCCAGTCTTCCTCCAGACTCTGGCACCTTGGTTTCCGAATGACATGCAAAATTTGCTTTCATCCGAAAAAAGTACTTTGGACCACTGAGCAACAGTCCAGTGCTGCTTCTCTGTAGCCCAGGTCAGGCGCTTCTGCCGCTGTTTCTGGTTCAAAAGTGGCTTGACCTGGGGAATGCGGCACCTGTAGCCAATTTCCTGCACACGCCTGTACCCGGTGGCTCTGGATGTTTCTACTCCAGACTCGGTCCACTGCTTCCGCTGGTCCCCCAAGGTCTGGAATCGGTCCTTCTCCACAATCTTCCTCAGGGTCCGGTCACCTCTTCTCGTTGTGCAGCGTTTTCTGCCACACTTTTTCCTTCCCACAGACTTCCCACTGAGGTGCCTTGATACAGCACTCTGGGAACAGCCTATTCGGTCAGACATTTCTTTCTGTGTCTTACCCTCTTGCTTGAGGGTGTCAATGATGGCCTTCTGGACAGCAGTCAGGTCGGCAGTCTTACCCATGATTGCGGTTTTGAGTAATGAACCAGGCTGGGAGTTTTTAAAAGCCTCAGGAATCTTTTGCAGGTGTTTAGAGTTAATTAGTTGATTCAGATGATTAGGTTAATAGCTCGTTTAGAGAACCTTTTCATGATATGCTAATTTTTTTAGATAGGAATTTTGGGTTTTCATGAGCTGTATGCCAAACTCATCAATATTAAAACAATAAAAGGCTTGAACTACTTCAGTTGGTGAGTAATGAATCTAAAATATATGAAAGTCTAATGTTTATCAGTACATTACTGAAAATAATGAACTTTATCACAATATGCTAATTTTTTTTAGAAGGACCTGTATTTTATTGTAAACTTTATTTCTTCAAAGAAACAGGATCTGACCTTAAGCCAGTTATTATTAGACAAAGAAAAAAGGAGTAAACCCAGGGTGTCCCTAAGAAAAGGGGAGAGGCAAGAACACAGTGTTCATCCAGTATACCCCCGATAGGGACACTCAAAAAATGAAACTCGGCAAAAAAGCTCCCGAGCTATAGACAGAAACAAAGGAAAACGGAGCTCATGATACCAAAAAAGTAATGTATAATTTATTGAAGCATGATAAAATAACATAGGTAAAACACATAAATGAATGATGCCATAGACAAGATTAGAAGCGGAGGATAGAAAAAAGAAGAGACGCCACCCTGGGGGCAAAAGCACACGGATCCAAAATACATGGTACAAAAAAGTATATATAAGGTACATGAACATCAAATAAGGAGTCAATGCTCAAGGTCATGTACGGTGTGCAGCTGATGTACAGTACCTGGTGAGCCACCTGTCTAGCGCAAAAACACCTCTGTATGTATCATGGAATCTAGTCATTGGTGTGCAGGCGGCCAGTGCAATTAAGCGTTGTACTGCAGACCAATGAAGCAAAAAGAGAAATAACGGTAATAGCAATAGCCAGAGGGAAACAGCAGGAGACAGGAACTCACCAAAGATAGGAGCCGTGTGCCAGAACGACCAGGGTGGCGCTACCCCAACGCGCGTTTCGGCGTACCTTCGTCAGGGGGTAGCGCCGTCACTGTGAATTGAGCATAAAAAGATTCCCCCAGCCAATCGGGGAGCCAGTAACTCACTTGTTCCCAGGTGTGTATGAGTGCCGGCGCGCGCAAACCCGATCGATACCGAGTCCAGCCACCCCACGGCCGGCGTCCCGTCGGCATGCCCACATCACGTGATGAGATCACATGATCGGGCGGTTCCGACGTCAGGACGCACGGGCGTGAGGCGCCGGAGGCGGCCCCGGGTAACGCGCGCACACATCACACTAGGGGAGAGGAGTCAGGAGATCACCATGGGGATACAAGCGCAACGAAGAACGAATGTTACAGCATCAAAAGTACATCCAAATACATGAGTGTGATACACTTTGCAAAGAGCCGTGGTGCATATCATATCATGCATACCGTATACCCAAAGTTGGGTAAAATAGATGAATGAAAGAGAAGAGGGGAATCAGAGGGAGGGGAAATATGCGTACATGATTAAAACCACCGGAATGCAATTTAAGCACAATATAAAGAATCACAATAATCAATAACATAATGAGAGGAATTTATAGAAAGCAGTAGTATGAGTATGAATGAATAAATAGATGAATAATTATATCAGATGAGTATACATACAGTAAACGTATTCATACATAAAAAAATAAATAATGTATACATAGTCATATATAAATAAATAAATAAATAATTATATCAGATAAGTATACATACAATAAACGTATTCATACATAATCATAAGGAATACTGGTAATAATACTGAAAAGTAAAAGATAAATGAATGAGAGAATCCAGAAATAAAGAAGTGAAAAAAAGATGAATAGAATAATGGTGGGAAAAGAATCCGGGACTAGACTCACAATAAACGAAATATATATGTGCATATAAAATAGTGAAGTGAAAAATGCCCAATAGACGAGGGGATAACGAATCCCTCAATAAATACATAAAACAACAATTCATATAATGGTGAAAAAAATTATTAATGAATATATACATGCACATGGATATATCTGCACATATACATGTGCATATATACATGTGCATATGTGTACACATGGTGAGTAATGCAAACTGGAATGTGTGTAATATTTAGCATTTTTTATATACAAGAAAAGTTAAATGCTACAGTGTATATTTTTAAAGCATTGATACTTAGAAGACATAAAGTGCAAAAGTGCAGAGTGCGAAACAATGGAAAGGGGTATATGAACAAAGACAAGGGGGGAAGGAAAGGGGGGGGGGGAAAGGAAACACAGGGAGAGGGGGAGGGGGAAAGAAACAAAGGGGTAAATAAATATATAGACAATTCATGTGTACTAAAGGTCATATACACTGTATATACAAAAAATGTGCACTAATGATGTACACAACAATTGCGCATCCGTTGAGTCGAAATATGTGGAAAAAGGTCCCTTCATGAGGAATCAAGAGAGGGAAGAAGCATGGCTCAGAGTCCCAAAAAATAATAAATAATGAAGGCTGGGGAAAAAATAAGAGGAGGAAAAATAGAATTGGAATAAACTATGTAAACAATCTGTTAAAAGAAATACGGATAAAAATCCACAGTTGTGGATCCAGTGACTACAGAAAGGAAGAAAAACCCAAATTCTCATTGAGACCCTTTGGACGGAGAGTCCCAAGGGTCCAAATCCAGCGGCTCTCTTTTTGAGCTAGCCGTTTGGATGTATTACCTGCACGTAGGTCGACTTGTATACAGTCGATACCCCTGACTTTTAGACCTCTAGGATTACAGGAGTGGAATTCCCTGAAGTGTCTTGGGATTGGTTTAAGGGTCTCAACCTCCTTTGTATCCTGCGCTTTAAGAATATCCCTCACATGCTCCCGCACACGGACCCTCAACTCACGAGTTGTGAGGCCTACATATATCTTGGGGCATGGGCATGTAGCATAATACACCACCCGTGTGCTGGAGCATGTGAGGGATTGATGTATTTTAAAAGATCTAATTCCAGAAGAGTCTGCAAAATCAAAGGAGCGTTCCATATTGGGACACGCGGCACAACTGCCGCACGGTCTAAAACCGATCTTTGGGCCACCTTGTCCGGCATTCAGTTGAGGTACTGTTGGTTGTAAATAACCTCGAACTAAATTGTCCCGTAGGGTGCTAGCCCTACGTGCCGTGACTAGAGGCCGTGTGGGTAACAGTCTTTCCAAAACTGGATCTGTGAGTAAAATAGACCAATGTGAGGCTAGAACCTCTCGCATTTTATTCCACTGTGAATGGTATGTACTCACAAACCTGATCTTATCATCCGTGATTTTATTTTTTCTGGTTTGTAGCAGCTGGGATTGGTCCTGAATTTTTGCACGCCAATAGGCTTTTTTTATAGACCGATGACTGTACCCCCTTTGGAGAAAGCGATCCTTCAATTCACTAGCCTGTTTTTCAAATGTTACATTATCGGAACAGATTCGCCGAATACGTAAAAATTGACCGACAGGGATAGCAGAGATCGTACTTTTGGGATGCAAAGATGTTGCATGCAAATATGCATTGACGGCCGTCTCTTTCCGGAAAACATCCGTCCTGAGGCGACCGCCATCATCCCTGAACACCGAGACATCCAGGAAGTCCACTCTTTGTCTGCTGTAGCTATAGGTCAGCTTGATGTTAATGGAGTTCGCATTCAGTACCCGAAAGAAACCATGGAGTTCCTCCTCCGTGCCCTGCCAGATCAAGAAAACATCATCAATGTACCGCGCCCATAAAATGGCGCGGTCCATGATGACGTGCCCGTCTGACAGGAAAAGGTCCCTCTCCCACAGCCCCAGGAACAGGTTGGCATATGCAGGCGCACATGCCGCCCCCATCGCTGTCCCCTGGAGCTGTAGGAAGAAGGACCCATTGAAGGAAAATAAATTCCTTGTGAGTACAAATTTTAGCAACTGTAATAGAAAATGGGAAAATTCCCTCGGAAGATTGCTGGCAGTCAGGAAAAATTCAACTGCTCGTAGACCCTCATTATGTTGGATGCTCGTGTAGAGGGACTCTACATCGCAGGTCACCATGATGTTATCCTCCTCTAAGATAATACCCTGTATCCTTTGTAAAAAATCTGATGTATCTCTAACATATGATGGTAGAGTTTCCACAATGGGTTTTAGGTGGAAATCTAGTAATTTACAGATATTCTCCACCATACTATTACACCCAGAGATAATAGGCCTACCTGGTGGTGTGGAGGCATTCTTATGCACCTTGGGTAGTAGGTACAGGGTAGGGATAGATGGTTCCTGAACGATGAGAGCCTCATGTATCTGTTTGGAAATAAGATTTTCTTCCAATGCGGTATCCAGTATTTTCATGAGTTCACCTCTAAAGGAGATCAAAGGGTTAAAGGTTAGCTTTCGATAACATATGGGATCTCGAAGTTGTCGGTACGCTTCCGCCAAGTACATGTCTCGGGGCCACACCACCAGATTTCCCCCCTTGTCAGCGGGTTTATAAACCACGTCCGGAATATTTTTAAGTCTAAAAAGACTCAGTCGTTGTGCCTTATTTAGGTTGTCATTTGGAACGGATGTAGAAATCTGCTTCATTGGTCTGCAGTACAACGCTTAATTGCACTGGCCGCCTGCACACCAATGACTAGATTCCATGATACATACAGAGGTGTTTTTGCGCTAGACAGGTGGCTCACCAGGTACTGTACATCAGCTGCACACCGTACATGACCTTGAGCATTGACTCCTTATTTGATGTTCATGTACCTTATATATACTTTTTTGTACCATGTATTTTGGATCCGTGTGCTTTTGCCCCCAGGGTGGCGTCTCTTCTTTTTTCTGTCCTCCGCTTCTAATCTTGTCTATGGCATCATTCATTTATGTGTTTTACCTATGTTATTTTATCATGCTTCAATAAATTATACATTACTTTTTTGGTATCATGAGCTCCGTTTTCCTTTGTTCCAGTTATTATTAGAGTACAGAACAGGGTAAATCTACAGACGTGTCACACGACATTCTACATGATGATGCAGTGCTACACGCAACGACTGTGACCTGACAGTTGCAAAAAATCCAGACTTGACAGATTTTGAGTCGCAGGTCGCATGTAGCTTTTACTCCATTGACTTTAACGCAAGTATCATAACTCGCCTGCGACTTGGCTGTGATTTGACAGCCAAATCACTTTTCTAAAATAGTTGCGTGTCAGTAGGTTTCAGACAAGCCGCAGATATCTTGTCTTGTGAAACGCCGCCATGTAGCCCTAGCCTTGAAGAGGACCTGTCGCCACAAAATGCTCCGCAAGAAAGGGGACAGGGCCTAGGATGCACCACAATTCTGGCATAAAAATCTGTCTCAATGTAAGCCAACCACTAGTTGGTATAGAGTCGGAGAAAAGTAGTCACGAGATTTATCATCCGCCTGATCCCCTGTGATAAACCTGGTGCAGGACTAGACAGTCTGTCTAATCTTACTCCGCCTATAGGATTATGGCTCAGTCAAGAACTAAGGAGACCCAGGGATTTGAAGAATGCCGAAGCTAGAATTCCTTTGGCACAGCACTAGACATAACACAGTATATGTCTACATAGCGGACAGCCGCTATCTTACACCAGTCACGGTGATCGTTATTTATATCACGGTACATGTAAGCATAAACTTACGTTCCCTGTGCCACATAAATATGGCACATTTCCTCAAAGGGTTAAAAGAAATCTGCCACCCCCATATCTCAATATAAAAGCAAGACCACGTTTTTGTACCCTTCTGATCATTACTGAGAAACGCTGCCTTTTCCAATATGCAAGTGAGCTGTTTGGTGCAACAAGGACATCACCACTGCACCTTGCCCCACAAAATGCGCCACTCTTTATTGCTGCCAGCCCGTCACCCAGGTTTGCAGGCAGTGGAGATGATTAAGAACCACCTGGTTCGAAACGCGTAGACCGTTTTGGGGCTTGTACCTTGAGGATTTTTCACCGCTGTACATTTGGTTTTGTGGAATAAACATCGTTAAGCACGAAAATCGAGGTGCTGGATATTTTCCTTTCAAGTGGAGATGTAATCTTACCTGTCCCCGTGTGCGCCATAGTTTTGGGAATCGGTAAGAATGAAGACCTGCCCTGATGCTTGTCAGGGTTGAAATTTATCTGTACTGTGCATGTTCTGATCCCTGAAGCGACAGAAGGGTTTAGCTTCTGTAGAAACAAGTAAGGCTACTTTCACATCAGCGTTTTCCTTTCCGCTATCGTGATTCGTCATAGGATCTCAATATCGGAGGAAACTGCTTCCATTTTGTCCCCATTCATTGTCAATGGGGACAAAACTGAACGGAGTGCACCAGAATGCATGCCATTCCGTTTGGTTGCGTTCCCATCACGTACAGAATAACACTGCAAGCAGCATTTTTGAGTGTGTCATTGGATGTGGAGCAAAACGGATCCAGCATGAAACACACTGTAAGTCAATGGTGACGGATCCGTTTTCTCAGACGCAAAAGAAACCATGACTGATCCGGCACTAAAACCATTGTAAGTCATGGCGTCACGGCTATTTAAGAGATAATACAACTGGATTCGTTCATAACGGATGGAGCCAGTTGTATCATCATGATGGAAGCGTTTTTGCTGATCCCTGCTCGATCCAACAAAAAAACGCAGGTGTGAAAGTAGCCTAACATCTGCCCAGTATGCCACCACTGAGGTGTCTGTGTCACATGTCTGCTGCAATCATGTCCTAAGGTTTAAACTTACAGATCTGTATGTCGATTCTCTATTCCTGCTGCAAGTCTTTGGGTAGGGGATACGACAGCAGGAGACACATTACAAGACAATATCTCACGTTTGTCTGCAAAATGAAAACTTGTGGTACTATAGGCGCTAAACCTCTACTTATTAGCGTAGGGAATAAAGAAGTCTCAGGAACAACTTGTTAGATCTGAGACTATCCTTTATCTTCAGGAGGAGATACCAAATAAAATTAAAGGGGTTGTCTCATGTAGACAAACTTAATACAAGGCACTTACTAATGTATTGCGATTGTCCATATTGCTTCCTTTGCTGGCTGGATTCATTTTTCCATCTTATTATACACTGCTTGTTTCCATGTTTACGACCACCCTGCAATCCAACAACAGTGGCTGTGCTTGCACACTAAAGCTTCTTGCTCACTAAAGCTTTTTTCTGTTTGGTTCCGTATACAGAACGCAAAAAATGGAACGTATTCATTTTAATGGGTCTGCAACAAAAAAGGAATGTACTCTGTATGCATTCCGTTTCCATTCAAAGATAGAACATGTCCTATTATTGTCCGCATAACAGACAAGGATAGTACTGTTCTATCAGGGGCCAGCTGTTCCGTTCCTCAAAAAATGGAATGCACACGGACGTCATCCGTATTTATTGCGGATCCATTTTTTGCGGACGGCAAAATACTGAAAAAGCCATATGGTCATGTGCAATAGCCATAAAGAAAAAAAGTTCTGGACTATGCGCACTCTCGGCCACTAGAGAGGCCAGTGCGTGTTCCTATAGTGTGTAACCACAGCCCCCGCTTCTGGATTACAGAGTGGTCATAACCATCGATACGAACAGTATATAATGTGATGGAAAACTGAATCTAGCCAGCAATAGAGGCAATATGGAGAATGACAATACATTAGGAAGTGCCTTGTATTAAAGTGCTGAAGTGAGACAACCACTTTAACCCCTTAAGGACACAGCCTTATTACACCTTAGGACCAGGCCATTTTTTGCAAATCTGACCAGTGTCACTTTAAGTGCTGATAACTTTAAAACGCTTTGACTTATCCAGGCCATTCTGAGATAGTTTTTTCGTCACATATTGTACTTCATGACACTGGTAAAATTAAGTAAAAAAAAAAATAATTTAGTTTCTCTACTTCTGTAATTCATAGTAATACCCCTAAAAATTGTGATGACTTTACATTCCCCATATGTCTACTTCATGTTTGAATTATTTTGGGAATGATATTTTATTTTTTGGGGATGTTACAAGGCTTAGAAGTAAATCTTGAAATTTTTCAGAAATTTACAAAAACCCAATTTTTAGGGACCACTACAGCTCTGAAGTCACTTTGCGAGGCTTACATAATAGAAACCACCCAAAAATGACCCCATTCTATAAACTACACCCCTCAAGGTATTAAAAATTGATTGGTGAAAGGTGCGCCATATGGTTTTTGGAAGGCAGGTTTTGCTGGACTGTTTTTTTGACACCATGTCCCATATAAAGCCCCCCTGATGCACCCCTAGAGTAGAAACTCCATAAAAGTGACCCCATCTAAGAAACTACACCCCTCAAGGTATTCAAAACTGATTTTACAAAGTTTGTTAACCCTTTAGGTGTTGCACAATATTTAATGGAAAATAGAGATACAATTTCAAAATTTAACTTTTTGGGCAGATTTTCCATTTTAATATTTTTTTTCCAGTTACAAAGCAAGGGTTAACAGCTGTCGGGTATATAAAGCAAATGCTTTATATAAATATAAAAAAAAAAATTATCGGGTCAAAAGAAAAATTATGCAAACTATATTGACCCGTTAGATGGACATAAACATCTCAAAGAGTTCAATCAAGAACCTGATTATTTTGTGCAATCAGTAAAACAGGGTACAAGCGTCTATGCAAAAATATAAATGGTTTATTATACAATAGGTTAAAATACAAACGAAAATGAATCAACATAAATTTCAATAATATACAATAATATGCAGTACCCAGAATTCACCACTATATGATACCACCAAAACACTACTCAACCAACACAAGAATATTATGCAATACAGCTTTAAATCTGTGAGAGATATACAATCAATGGATTATGCGGAAAACTCAATCAAGAAGATGACAGATACAAGCCCTTGCTCCGCCCAAAAATGATGACCAATCTTTCAGATAATGGTAGTATTGCACCAAAACTTATAAATTATTGGCTTGATATCAAACTAGGGAATATAAAGATTCCCAACAAAGAGTTTCTCCAATATTGTCTCCTTTATTCAGTTATATGCATCTTAACTGAAATCAGAGAAAATACTGATGTAGCAACTAACGTTACACGTCCGCAAGTGAGTGGGTATCTGGCTAAGTATCAAGCCAATTAATTTAGATCAATACTACATAAAAACAAAATATACATTACCCAAGGGTCAAGTGATGTGTAGAGTCTTGGGGCAGCCAGCTCTCAAGAGTTTTTCCCGATAATCCAAATGATTCTCCAGAGATCTATAATCCCAATGTTTGTTTCTTTTTCTTTTTTTCCTTTTCTCCTTTTTCTTCTGGTAACTGGTTTCTTAACCCAAAACTTATCAGATGAGCACGCCCTCAGAGTTTGGAACTTTCCAATCATTGTTGGATGGGTGTGTGCATGGATAAGGAGCATGGCGTCATAATACTACCCAGAATGCAATATTGCTACTGATGTAGTATTAACTGCTCATATCTAGATGGCACTGTTGTATAAGCAATAAGCATCATACCATTAAGGGTTAACTCATACATGCCTAATATTTTCAACACTTCACACCTCTGACATCTAGAGGCCTTGTCTCAGGGCTGAGGGACAAACTTTGATACATGAATATATACTTTGAGGAACATCTAGACCATTCTCACACTTTGGAATTTATGTTCAGATAGGAAAAACAATGAAGCCTCAGAATCTGCAGGTGCGGTGTATCTTCTAACTTTCTAAATGTATAATATGTTGTTACAATAGCACTAGCTTTTGAACAGTACAGTAATCTTCTCATGGACTTACTTCGGCCTACATAAAAAAATCCATACAAAACTGTAAATATAAATCAACATTGCTCTTAAAGGCAATGAATACCCATTATAACTAAAATAAGTAAATATCAATGTTTACACTTATGAAAAAGCACAACACAGCCAAACAAAACTCATTATTTATGGCCCTGATTCTGTAGTTTACAGAAACACCCCATATGTAGTCGTAAACTGCTGTACGTGCACACGGCAGGGCGCAGAAGGAAAGGAATGCCATACGGTTTTTGGAAGGCAGATTTTGCTGGATTTTTTTTTTTTTACACCATGTCCCATTTGAAGCCCCCCTGATGTGCCCCTAGAGTAGAAACTCCCAAAAAGTGACCCCATTTTAGAAACTACGGGATACGGTGGCAGTTTTGTTGGTACTAGTTTAGGGTACATATGATTTTTGGTTGCTCTATATTACACTTTTTGTGCGGCAAGGTAACAAGAAATAACTTTTTTGGCACCGCTTTTTTTTGTTGTTATTTACAACATTCATCTGACAGGTTAGATCATGTGGTAATTTTATAGAGCAGGTTGTCACGGACGCGGCGATACCCAATATGTATAAATTTTTTTTTATTTATGTAAGTTTTACACAATGAATTAATTTTTAAAACAAAAAAAGTTTTAGTGTCTCCATAGTCTAAGAGCCATATTTTTTTTCAGTTTTTGGGCAATTATCTTAAGTAGGGTCTCATTTTTTGCGGGATGAGATTACGGTTTTATTGGCACTATTTTGGGGTGCATATGACTTTTTGATCGCTTGCTATTACACTTTTTGTGACGCAAGATGACAAAAAAAATTGTTTTACACCGTTTTTTTTTTTTACGGTGGTCACCTGAGGGGTTAGGTAATGTGATATTTTTATAGAGCCGGTCGATACGGACGTGGCGATACCTAATATGTATACTTTTTTTTTTATTTATGTAAGTTTTACACAATGATTTCATTTTTGAAACAAAAAAAATCATGTTTTAGTGTTTCCATAGTCTAAGAGCCATAGTTTTCTCAGTTTTGGGGCGATTATCTTGGGTAGGGTATGATTTTTGCGGGATGAGATGACGGTTTGATTGTTACAATTTTGGCGTACATACAACTTTTTTGATCACTTTTATTACCTTTTTTGGGAAGTAAGGTGGGCAAAATTTCAATTTCATCATAGTTTTTTATTTTTATGGCGTTCACCGTTTGGGTAAAGTAACATGACCGTTTTATAGATCAGGCTACTTTCACACGCGTTCGGGCGGATCCGTTCTGAACGGATCCGCTCATAATAATGCAGGCGGAGGCTCCGTTCAGAACGGATCCGTCTGCATTAAAATTACAAAAAAAAAGCTAAGTGTGAAAATAGCCTCGGACGGATCCGTCCAGACTTTCAATGTAAAGTCAATGGGGGACGGATCCGCTTGAAGATTGAGCCACATTGTGGCATCTTCAAACGGATCCGTCCCCATTGACTTACATTGTAAGTCTGGACGGATCCGCACGGCCAGGCGGACACCCGAACGCTGCAAGCAGCGTTCAGCTGTCCGCCTGTCCGTGCGGAGGCGAGCGGAGCGGAGGCTGAACGCCGCCAGACTGATGCAGTCTGAGCGGATCCGCTCCATTCAGACTGCATCAGGGCTGGACGGCTGCGTTCGGGTCCGCTCGTGAGCCCCTTCAAACGGAGCTCACGAGCGGACCAGCGAACGCTAGTGTGAAAGGAGCCTTAGGTCGTTACGGACGCGGCGATACCAAACATGTGTAGGGAATTTTATTTTTTTCATTTTTAAATCAGTGATAAATGTGTTTTTTGATTTTTTGCTTTTTTTCACTTTCTTTTTGACCCAGACCCACTTGGTTCTTGAAGATCCAGTGGGTCTGATGTCTGTATAATACAGTACAGTACAATATATATTGTACTGTACTGTATTTTACACTTTGCCTTTTAGCACAGATCTGTTCAGCACCATGGACAGCAGGACGCCTGAGAAGGCGTCCTGTTGCCATGGGAACCTTCCCCGTCTGCTCAGTAGTGGTCAGAACTGCACAGACGGGGAAGGGTAAGGATGGGGCTGCGGTTCGCCGCGATCACCGGCTATTGTGACTAGCTAGTGAGGGCAGGCGGGATTAGCCTCAGGGTGAGGGCAGTGGCGGCCATCTTAACTGAATAGTGAAATTGCAGTTTTATGCAGACTGGTTGCTAAGGGCTGAATCTTATTAAATATGGGGTAAGTCAGTCTAATAGTAACTGATTCTGGAATATCATGTTATTAGTAACTACATATATAAAAATTAAAATTAGGGTCTAAGTGTGACAGTTATCCTTTAAGCTTTTTTGCGCTCTTCAGTCTCTTCTTAAGAAATTACGCAGAACACCTAAAGACATTTTCATTCAAGATTTCTATCACAATCCTTTTTATTTCAAATTTATTTGTCAAGTGCATGAAGTTAGATATTTAACATTAGACAAACATGTATAGTATGTACAGAAATCTAATGTGAAGCTGTGCTTTGATGTTCTTTATTGCTATTATAACTGTATAATCTATAAATGGTTTAAAGAACCCAGCAGCTAAATTCTACTACAGAAGAGGACATCTGCGTTGCATTGCTCCTGCATATATGAGGGAAATCTCAGAATGCAGTTGCCCAACAGAACAGCTGAAATGCCTTCAAGCCAGAGCTTCACATTACACATATAGACAATGTACAGACATACAAACACTTGGTGCAAAGAAAATCATTTGAGGAGGAGCAAATAGAAGACCATGCCTTCTCCTGGGATTGAGCTCTGCTGGATGAACTGTAATTAAAACTAACAAATCTTCCATCATCCCTCAGGATAAGGTTTTGCTGAGCTCCTGAATTGCCCAGCGATTGTTCTTAATTTTATCTCTCAGACGAGTATATTCTTGAACCAGTTCCTCAAATTTTGTGCCCAAGAATTCATACGAGGCTAGAATCTGTCTAGATGAAGATAGTTCAGTCTTCTCAGCCTTCACAGCAGCCTCTAAACTGGACCTGGAAGATAGCAGAAGTGAGGATGTGGCATTCTCCTAATCCAGTTATACAACGGATAGTTTCTGCTGTTCTTTTCTACTTTAGCCACCCCCCCCCTCCCCCCTCCCACACCTTTACCTGATGTATTTGTGAACTTCAACCTTCTCAGGGGTGTAAGTGTCAGTGAGAACTTGAAGCTCTTCCATCCTATGTGATAAAAGAAGGTAAGGATGATCAGTGCGACAGGAATAAATGTCTTGAAAGAGCTCATTCACAACTCTTACCGTAGTTTTAAGAATAAAGCGTTACTCTTTGTTTCCAGGTATTCCGCATTAATCCTGTCTATCTCAGACTGAGCCTGAAGGCGTAGATCGGAGGCTGCCTGCCGGAGGAGTGAAAGGCACCGCAAAAGCACCTAAAAATGCAACAGCAGCCAATTAGATTTGCACATTTTATTTCCCTTTAAAGTGGTTTCCAGTACTTAAATGGGTAGTCTATTTAATTTGCACCCCAGCCTGCTGTACCCGTGGATAAATCCACACTCTATATTATATAACAAAAACAAAGACAGGTTCACTCTGCAGTCTTACTAAGCCCTCAAACTGGTGTTAAAATTGAGAGATTAGCCAACATGTCCTACATGTCCCGAGCTACTTGAGAAACCTTGGCGCGGTGCTCGGGCTCAGACATGTCCTCACGTAGGACATGTTGGCTAAACTCTCAATTTTACCACCAGTTTGAGGGCTTAGTAAGACTGCAGAGTGCACCTGTCTTTGTTTTTGTTATATTATATATACTGTTTATCACATCCACACATTTGCTATCCTGTGTAGGATGTCCATTGTGGTCCGCTGCAGGCATCCTCCATAGTATGCATTTTTGCTGGTGTTTGCCATTAGCAGCGGACCACAAGTGCAGGATCTGCCCCCTGGTATAGATGCACCACTGCATATGGGGTTGAGCACTTCCTGCTTTTTAATACCACGCCAATTTGTAGTTTATAAATCCACACTCACCTGCTCCCAGACGCTCAGTTCCGGCTGTCTTTACTGGTAGTCAGTCCCCGTCTGTCAACTTCAGCAGAGAAGGAGGTCATGTGCACTGCAGTCAATGACTGGCCTCACCACTGATGTGCCCCAAAGTAGCACGTCACTGCTGGGTCTCATGTTTCTTGGGGACATGTCACCACTGAGGACAGTCATTGGCTGCTGTGCTGCACATGATCCTGTCCTTTGCGGAAGCCGACAGGTAGCAGAAGGCCAGCGAGATGGACGGGAGCAGGAGAGTATGGATTTTTCCACATGTTCAGCTGAGGGGAATAATATATTTAAAAAAACACAACCCTATCAATAACCTAGAAAACCCTAAATCCCCCACAATCAATTGTTCTAGGTAGGATCTGCAGTGTCAAGGTGATTAGGTAACATAGGGAGTCAGATGCTGCAGTCCCTACAGTTTAAACTTTAGGGATCTGAGTTCTCTCCGATCTGGGCAGTTGCATCAGGAGTCTGGCTGCACCGACTTTACCCGCTAGATCACAGGATGAAAATGTACTTCACAGTACAGAAACTAGCATTAGACCTTGACATACATTTTCATCACAGGCCATTAAGTGGAACAGTGTAGATACTCCCAATTAACTCACAGAGGGATACATTTCTTGCTGCTTTTCCAATAAAGCTCCAATTTCCTGATGTTTTTCTTGTTCATTTTTTAACCTCCCTTTTTCATCCTCCAGCGTTGTGGCCAGACGAAGAGCTTTTGCTGCACGAAGAACTTCACCTTCCTCATCTAAGTAATAACAAAAATCAGGACATCGGTCATATTTATGGTCAACAAGACCAGGTAAAGCTACACTAACTACATAATTAGAATTATTGGGACACCTTCACGTTACACCTACAGGAGCTTATAGGACATCCCACTCTAAATCTATAGACATTAATATGGAGTGGGTCGCTCGTTTGAAGCAGAATTAGCCTTTACTCTGAGGGCTTTTTGGGAATTTTTGCCCATTCATCTAGAACAGGGGTGGGGAACCTTCGGCCAGAAAATATTGTGAAAATTTTAATCACCGCTTCCATTATGGAAGCGGTCATTAGCATGCGAGAGGTGCAGGAAGGTGAGAACAGCGCATTGCTAGCTAGCTACTCACCTTCCCTGGTCTTCTTCCGGCCCCACGGTGTGTCCTGACATGTACAGTGTCAGCACATAGACGCGGACTATGACCTGGCGCTCTGCGCTGTGAGGTCACAGTACAGTGCGGAGGAAGGAAGACCAGGGAGGGTAAGGGAATCTGCCAAGTGGCAGCGCCATCCAGGGCTGGAGAGTTTATTTATTTATTCTAAATGTCTGATCTGAGGGTGGGGAGGGTCTGATCTGAGGCTGGGGGGGTCTGATGGGGACACATGAGTCTGTGGGGGGGATCTGATCTGAGGCTGGGGGTCTGATCAGGGCTGATCTGAGGCTAGGGAGGGTCTGATCTGAGGCTGATGTAGGCTGGGGGGTCTGATAGGAGGCTGATGGAGGTGGGGGGCAGATCTGAGGCTGAGAAAGGGACAAAAGCACAGACAGTGGCAGCGAGAGTGAAAGCTGGGTGAACCCCTCTCTGGACCCCCCTGTAATGAGCTTGGCTGCCATTAATGCCAAATAAAGAACTAAATATATAACATTCTCAACTTAAAAATTTGACTGCTATGTGTGGTCAAAATGGTGCCTGGACTATTTGCAATCTATACAGTGCAGGTGCCATTTTGTGCAGCAAAAATACAGCGCTCTAGATTTTTTTTTTTTATTGAAGCGCAATTTCTGTAACTTACATCTAAGTCACTTATATGTTTGAGCAAATATAGCCATCAAATTTTTAAGTTGAGAATTTTGTATGGCCCCCAATGTTACAAATATCCAAATGGCCCTCGGCAGCAAAAAGGTTCCCCACCCCTGATCTAGAAGAACACTTGTGAGGTCAGAAACTGATGTTGGATGAGAGGGCCTGGCTCCCAATCATCATTCTAGTTCATTCCATAGGTCAGTGACTCCCAGCATGCTCCATTAATTTCTATGGAGTTCTGAAAACAGGCAAGCAAGTGTGCATCTAGCAAGTTGTAGTTTTATCACAGCTGGAGTGCCGGAGGTTAGCCATCAAAGCCATAGGCGTTTGATGGGGTTGAGGTCAGAACTCTACATGGGCTAGTGAAGGTCTTTCACACCAAACTCACTTAACCATCCCTTTATAGAGCTTGCTTTGTGCACTGGGGCAAAGTCATGCTGGAACAGAGAAGGACCTTCTCCAAACTGTTCCCACAAAGTTGGAAGCATACAGTTGTCCAAAATGTCCCAGTATGCTGAAGTATTAAGAATTTCCTTCACTGGAACTAATGGGCCTAGTCCAACCTCTGAAAAACAACCCCATAGCGTTTCCCTCTGCCACCAATCTTTATAGTTGGCACAATGCAGTAAAGCAAATAACGTTCTACTAGCATTCTGATAAAGTGTGATTTGTCACGCCACAGGACACATTTCCACTGCTCCAGCGTCCAGTGGCAGAGTGCTTTTTACATAAAGATCCTTGGTCACAAATTGCTGATGTTTCTCCACTGTACCAAAGGCTGAGTTTAAAAACAATTAATAGGCTATTCCAGTCATAACCAATTATCACCTATCTACTGGATAGGTGATAACTGCTAGATTGATGGCGAAGTCCAACTACTGGGATCCCCACAATTACCAGAAAGGTCATTCATCCACAGTTTTGACCTTTTTAAAGTCTATGAGACTGATGGATATTGCTGAGTAGACCACTTAGCTATCTTCCAGTGGACAGGTGATAACGGCTTATAAAAAGAATACCCCTTTAAGTATTTTGAACTTCATGCACAAGTTGGGAAACAGATAATCATATGTGTATGCCCAAGTGCTGCTCAATCATGGAAATTATACACATTTACCATTTAGAGACAACAGTGCATAAGAACATCACCTGTTTCTGGCTGGTGAAAAGACAGACAAGTGAAGCATTTCTTTCGAAGGGCTTCTTCCACCTGCTTGTGAAATCGTTCCCTTATCCAAAGAACATCCTGAAATGAGAGTGGACCATTCACACACACACACATCACAAAAAGAGAGACAGAACCACATGCAATATTAGGCTGGGTTACTATATAGTGGTGGCCCCGTGCGCCCGAAATACTGCCCACCAGCAGCAGCCAACAAGTGCACAAATTTGGAGATGGTAGCTCTGTTAACCGGGACATTCGTGCAGGTGGGCAGGGCTTCGTGGCAGCCGCTACATGGAAACCCTGTCTAAGGAGATACCATAGATTGGCTTTATCTCACCATATGTGATGGCAGAAGGTCATGCAGGTCTTCATTCTCCAATCCAAGAAGAGGTACAGAGCCTGGCTCAGATTCAGAAGGCAGGAGATGTGAGCATTCGGAGACCAATAAACACTGCTGAAGGCCGTCATGAAACTGCACATGGTGATGGAGGGAGTTTATGAAAGAGAAATAAAAAAATAAAATAAAAGTGAGATTTAAGGTAAATATGAATCAGTACCATCAAAGATAGCGGAGTACAAGGTACACCAACCTTATTCTCCTCATCAGTTATTGTGCCCTCCTGCTTCTTCACCCGCAAGTCCATTAATATCTCCTGTATCAGCCGATGAATAACTTCAGACCTGAGCCAAACCTTCCTCTGCAGTCGTAGCTCTCTCTGTGCCTTAAAAATAAAGAAAATAAAAGAAGTCAGGAAATCACGGGTCTGGGAACTCTGTGAAAGAGGTAGTTATCATTCATGGACATCAAAAAGCCGCTTCCTAACCACACAATACAGATAAGTGTTGCACAAGGTCTATGGTGGAGCTACCAATTTTCTGTTAACATGACTTAAGATTGCGGTGTACAGTTTCCTGTCCTTGTGATCATTATTCATTGCTATAAAAGTGCCTTAAGGAAGAGATTTCCCCGTTACCTTGTAGTGGAGAAATGTGACCGTCAGAAACCAGCCAGAGAGGGCCATTAGTCATTACACATTGTGCCACCAAAAATTGCGCTTTCCGTTAAATCACATCTATATTCAAAGATAGGCATCATCCAAGGTGTCCTATATCTCAGGGTATCACACAAGACTCCAGGCATTACATAGAGTTATGGGATAATTAAAGATGGCCTTGGAAGGTTATAAATATGGCATAAATTGGACGATAGGGGATTATGAGCAGGGGTGGTTACAGCTCACATTCTCAGTACTGCAGAGAAGAAAGACTTTCTACCAACTCCTCGGCTATCAGACCACAAGGCTGCGTCATAGTCTTATTACAGGGTAAGGGCTTGTTTACACGAACGTGCAGCAAATTGCGGATCTGCAAAACATTGATGCCACCAGTGTGCCTTCCGCAATTTGCAGAACGGAACGCCCTTTATAGAAATGCCTATTCTTGTCCGCAAAACTGACAATTTTTGGCGGGGCTACGAATCGGATGCGGACAGCACTTGGTGTGCTGTCCACATCTTTTGCGGCCCCATTGAAGGGAATGGGTCCACACCTGAGCTGCAATAAATACGGCTCGGATGCGGAACAAAACCACGGTCGTCTCAATGCCGAAGTACCAGATCATAGGACAGTGTCCTACAGCCAAAGAAGTCACCCCTAGGAGATGAAGTCTTAGGCCTCCTGCACACGAACATGTGCAGGAGGCCGCAATGCAAGAACACCGACCGTGGGGCAGCCGCAGCAGATCGCGGACCCATTCACTGTAATGGGTCCGAGATCCGCCTATTCCGCAAAAAGATAGAACATGTTCTATTTTTTTGCGGAACGGAAGTACGGGACGAAACCCCACGGAAGCACTCCATAGTGCTTCCGTACGGTTCCGTTCCGCATCTCCGGATTTGCGGACCCATTGAAGTGAATGGATCCGCATCCGTGATGCGGAATGCACACGAAACGGTGCCCGTGTATTGCGGTCCGCAATACGGCAACAGGACACAGGCCTTAGTAAAACAAGCCTACTCACTGAGGTGCAGAATTTGAAAAGTTCTTACGGGGGGAAAAAAATCCTATGGCCATCAAATGGTTAAAAAAAAAAAAAAAAGCCGATCCCCCACCGCTGCACACTGTAATACACTTCCTGCTGCAGTAACACGCCAGTGATTGGCTGAGAGGCATTCCCAGCCACTTCATGCTCTGTCTGAACCCAGACACCACCAGAATGTTTGAGGATCGGCGAGTACAAGCTGTTTATTTTGTTTTAACCAATTGCTTGCCATGGGAAGTTGGGAACACTTTACAAGGGTTTGACAAATCTCTCAAAGTAGAACTGGCATAGCTGCCCATAGCAACAAATCAGATTCCACCTTTCATTTATCACAGCTTCTTTGGAAAATGAAAGGTGAAATCTGATTGGTTGCTATGGGCAACTATGCCAGTTCTATTTTACACCAGTTTGATAAACCTCCCACTTTATTTTTATTAGAATAACCCTAACTGCCATCTACTGATTTGGGTGAAGGAGAGAGTTGCTAACATATACCAGGCAGCAGCAACTTACATAAATGCCATGTTTTTTGCCGGCGTCTCCTTCTCCCATGCTGTAGCGCTGGCCAATCGCTAGGCTTTTTTCTCTCTCAGGCTATGAGCTGAGCGCTGCGATTGGCCAGCGCTACAGCATGGGAGAATGAGACGCCGGCAGGTTCCCCTGGGTGGAGCCTAACTATGAGGATACCGGAGGCTATACCGGGAGAACGGAGCGGCGCCCAGGTATAACAGTAAGTGCAGGGGGATCCCTGGGCGTGCTCTACATGTCTGTATAGTTAGTTTAGAAGTTTTATTCTAGTGAAAGGTCCTCTTTAAGGGTAGACTTGTGATCTCCGTACGCCATTTTTTACAGCGTTAAAAAATGTTACAATGTTTGTGAACTTTTTATGCATTACTGCAACAAAATAAGCCACCCACACAACTTTTTGAAAAGGAAGTGGGGAGCAAGGAGGGCAGAGCTAGCGGACCTGGCACATTTGTCTTTTTTAGCCCCTTAGTGACCACCCATATGTGTTTTTTTCTAAGGGGCCTTAGGCGGCGGCTCAGTCTAAGCGACTGCGGGGTGCCGATGTGTGTGAAGGCTGGCTGGGGTCTTATATAGGACCTAGACCAGCCTTGAGTCATTTCCAGCCTCTCTGGCGCAGCCTTCTGGTCAATGAATAGCATTGCCATTAAAATGCAATGCACTATTTTAAAAGCAATTCAAAAGCAGTCTGTTATAGTCCCCTTGCGGGACTATTAAGTGGTAAAAAAAAAAAAAATATATATATATATATATATATATATATATATATATATATATATATATATGAAAATATGCTTTTCAATGAATAAATTGCAAAAAAAAAATTATTCAAAATCTTCCCTATATGTTTGGTATTGCGCGTCCGTAACGACCCGGACTACATACATATTATGTAAATTATCCCCTACTGCAAAAATCAAACCCTCACACAACTCCATAGAAAGAAAATTAAAAAAGTTATGGGTCTTGGCAATGCAAAAACATTTTTTATTTTTTTTAAAAAAAGGGTTTTATTGCAAAAAAGTTGTAAAATATAAAAAAAATATATGTATTTGGTATCACTGTAATTGTACTGACCCAGAGAATAAAGATATTATGTTATTTATACCGAAAAATTAACACCATAAAATTTATAACGTGAAAACTCAGTGGCAGTATTGCTGTTTTTTTCCTATCTCCCTCCCAGAAAGAGTTAATAAAAGTTAATCAGATATTTATGTGTACCCCAAAATGGCGCCAATAAAAACTACAAGCCTTCAACGCTACAGACGGAAAAATAAAAAAAAGTTATAGCTCTTGGAACACGACGATGAAAAAAGAAAAAAAGAAAAAGAAAAAAATTGCTTGGCTAATAAGGCCCAAAACAGGCTGTTCACTAAGGGGTTAATAGCAGTTCTCTGGCATGATTTCAGTCTAGGCAGACTGACTGCCAGAAGATGCATCTAACGTATGATGAGGGAATCACTGAATATCAGGGTACTACAGAGGACAGTTCCTAAAAAGTAACCTTTAATCTACGTAAAATTAAAATACATAAGATAAATGTGGTCCAAACTGGACTATGATGGCTACAGTACAAAAGCTGTCAAATACAATGGACGATTAGAAAATATGAGGACAATAAAATACATCTGGGTCAGAGAATGAAGATCTAATATGTCTGTCCCTATTCATGCCCTTACAAATACTGCTCAGCCCAGAGATACACCTTAAAGGTAGATGTACTCTGTCCACGTACCTGGGCTAACATGTCCTTATACAGCATGCACTGTCCCAACGCGTTTCACCTTAAAAGTAATCCAAGGTTCATCAGGGGACTATTAGTATCAGTATGGTAATAGGATGCCATATATAGAGATACATAAATTACTGGAGCGCCCCAGACCAGCATACATCTGTGACCAGGTGAAGGACATAAGCCTCTGAGCACTTTTAACAGTGTATAAACACTAAAGTATACTTGATATAAATTCAATACAGATTAAAGGGAACCTGTCACCGGGATTTTGTGTATAGAGTAGGCCTGTACAATATATCGCCAAAGCAATCGTAATCAATCGCCTCCTGGATCGCCCAGCTCTGTTTTTCAGTTCTCGGTTACCTGGTCTCTCTGCTATTCACGGGTGTGGGTTGTCCAGGCTTCTTGCTTCCAGTCGGCTGTCCCTTGTACCCCTGGGTCCTGTCTCAGGCTCTCCCATCTCCTGGGCCAGTCTGGTCGACTGATCCTCTTCTGGCGTCTTACCTGTCTTTCGCTTCCTTTGGGGGTTCGCCTCCCATCTCGCTTCCCAGCTGTCGCTCATCTGGTCCTCATATGCGTTATCTTCAGATCGCAGGTTCGGTCCTTTTTTTTTTTTCCGGCTCGCGTCAGTCAAAGGTTTTAAAATCTTTCCTAAGGTAAGTTCAGGTCTTGTTCGGTCCCTCTGAGGACCGTATTTTTTGTTTGTTTTCCTCTTCTCTTCTGCAGGTCTGGATTTTTCTTTAGCTTACCGGTTCGCATTCGGATTCAGATCTCCTTTTCCTTGGTCTTGGGCGTCTTCTGGTAAGTATTTTAAATAGTTTCGTTTCCCTCGCTTTTCATCTTCATTTTCGGCTGCTCCTTCGCGTCCGCAGCTTCGTTTTTCCTCTAATTTACATTCTTCCGCAGGTCGGTGTCACGGCCATGGCTATGACCGTGACTCTCTAACCGCATGCGGTTGCCTGCGGTTTCGTGTGGCCTAACTTGTGGTTGCCGCGGGCAACTGTTTGTCTCATGTGTATGTGCAGCAGCAGCCTGAGCGTGGCTAGGCAGCTTGCTGCAGTTGCAAGCGGTTGCACCTAACAACCTTTCTGTTAGGTGCGTGTGTATTTATGCACTGTTTGTCTGTGTGCACTTGGGTAGTATGTGTGGTGTGCACTGACACCTTTCCCCTCACTGTGGTTGTCCGTGGCAACGTTTGGCGGTATTGTGTACATGTGGTGGCCATCCAGGACAGGGTTGCCATCCATGTCGTTGCCAGCGGCAACAGCCACAGTGTGTGATGTTTGTTGGACACTTCCCCTGTATGTTTGTGAGTTTCCCTTCTGTGGTGTTGGAAGGGTTAACTCCCTTCCCAGTGTGTGTGATGTCACCGGGTGTGTCCTTCCGTTGGGTGTGGCTTCTTGGCCTATATAGCCTGGGCCTTTTGCATGGCTCAGTAGGTTGCTTCAGCCTTGCTAGCTGGAGCAGCCTCCTGTGTTGCTATCTGCCAGTGAGAGCCACCACTGTGGTCATACTGTCATGGCTGAGGATGGGGGAAAATCCTCAGCCGTGCGATGCCAGGTGTTGTAAAGGCTACTCGGCCATGCGAACAGGATAGGGAGCAGGTCACCTCCTACAGCGTCCCTACCCTGACCCTAACGCCTAACCTGCATGGGCCGACCTTAAAAGGTAGGAGGACCCATGCGCAGGAACCTCGGAGCCCTGTCTTACCCTCCGCAGATCCCTGCGCTAGGAGCTGGGTAAGACGACCTACTCCTCCTAGGCACGGAGGAGCAGGAGTCTCAACGGCCAAGCTGTTGGGAAAAGGGGAACTCATAAACAGCTATACGGGAATGGCAGGCGAACAAGAAGTTCCACCAACCTGCCACAGCCTTGCTGACTGGATCCCTAAGAAGACTGGAATCCAGAACCGTATGCTGCACCAAATACAAAGGAAAGTCCCAACAGAATATAACATACAACATAAACACACAGGCAAACTTAAACATAAACTTAGACCTATGACCACAGTGGTGGCTCTCACTGGCAGATAGCAACACAGGAGGCTGCTCCAGCTAGCAAGGCTGAAGCAACCTACTGAGCCATGCAAAAGGCCCAGGCTATATAGGCCAAGAAGCCACACCCAACGGAAGGACACACCCAGTGACATCACACACACTGGGAAGGGAGTTAACCCTTCCAACACCACAGAAGGGAAACTCACAAACATACAGGGGAAGTGTCCAACAAACATCACACACTGTGGCTGTTGCCGCTGGCAACGACATGGATGGCAACCCTGTCCTGGGAGTCAGCTCGAAGGCCGGGACAGTGCCACCACATGTACACAATACCGCCAAACGTTGCCACGGACAACCACAGTGAGGGGAAAGGTGTCAGTGCACACCACACATACTACCCAAGTGCACACAGACAAACAACAGTGCATAAATACACACGCACCTAACAGAAAGGTTGTTAGGTGCAACTGCATGCAACTGCAGCAAGCTGCCTAGCCACGCTCAGGCTGCTGCTGCACATTTACATGAGACAAACAGTTGCCCGCGGCAACCACAAGTTAGGCCACACACCAGCGGCCCTCACCTGTGGTTTAAACCCACACGAAACCGCAGGCAACCGCCTGCGGTTAGAGAGTCACGGTCATAGCCATGGCCGTGACAGTCGGTGACCCGGAGGCCGTGGATGCGCTCCTTCGATTTGAAGTGGAAAAGGGTTTCATCATCAGTCCCTTTCTCCACATTCCGTTTCAGTCCTGGCGGATCAACTCCATCGGGCTGGTTGTGAAACAATCCTCCAATAAAAACGCCTCATCTACGACCCGTCAGCCTCATATGTCATCCACCCCAAGCCTGAATTCCCGTATCCCCTCTGAGGAGTATTCCATGCAATACTCGTCAGTTGAGGAAGCCATTCAGCTCATTCTCCAGTCGGGGGTTGGGTCTTGGCTTGCCAAGGTAGACATAGCTGATGCCTTCAAGCTTCTCCCGGTCCACCCGCATCTTTGGAGGTACTATGGTATCAATTGGTCGGACAGGGTTATTTTGCCAACCGCTTAACCTTCGGGTCCAAGAGCAGCCCCTGGCTGTTCGACCAGTTTGCCAGGGCTCTCCATTGGATCCTGGTGCATCACGGAGGTCTTCCCATGGTAATTCACGCCTGACGTTCCAGCGGCGTGCCCCTCCCTCCCTCCCTCCCCTTTTCTCCACTCTCACCTTGGGTATGCTCCCTTTTCTTGGCGTACCCGCGACCGTGGCTCCCGGCACACCCCAGCCTCTAGGTTCAGGGTTAAGGGTTTCCCCTTTCCCACTTCCACCATCCTAGCCCTGAACACAAATGTTCTTTTATTTCTCTGTTCTGTGCAGTGCTATTAAGAAAATGGCAAGTTTTGTATTTTGTACTTTTGCAGTAATGCAAATATGTTATTTAATTTAGTAAAAGATGTTTTATGTTGAAAAACACTGCATTTCAGTTCTTGAGTTAAGCATAACTACATTTCTGCATTATCAGTAATTTGTGTGTGCTTTTGCCTTGAAAATCCAAGCAAATAGACCCCTAGCACAATTCCCTTAAAATATCGCATCGCATACCGTTATCGCAATCGCACAAAATTCCCATATCGTGCAGCCCTAGTATAGAGCTGAGGACATGGGTTGCTAGATGGCCGCTAGCACATCCGCAATACCCAGTCCCCATAGATCTGTGTGCTTTTATTGTGTAAAAAAAAACCAATTTGATACATATGCAAATTAACCTGAGATGTATTAAATAGTTGTTTTTTTACACAATAAAAGCACACAGAGCTATGGAGACTGGGTATTGCGGACGTGCTAGCGGCCCTCTAGCAACCCATGTCCTCAGCTCTATACACAAAAGCCCGGTGACAGGTTCCCTTTAAATGGTATAGTATCACTGTATTAACCCTTTCACACCCAGTGTCGTACATGTACTGCGCTGGGCGGGTGTTTAAAGATAGCGCCTGCTCCTGCCCACTGCGGGCGCCATAGCTGTGGGTGGCCGTTTGTTTCTTTTAGCAGACAATCTTTCGGTTGTGCTCCGGCTCCCCCGTGTGGCAATCGGAGGAGCCGGAGCGTGTATATAGCAGCCCGTGTCTTTATGAATGACAGGAGGCTGCTGCATAGTATTTCCTATGGAGCCCTTGCCTGTAATAGTACATAGTAAAATCATCATAGATTCCAATGCAAGTGCATTGGATTCTATGATAATAGCAATCAGATGATTGCATGTTATAGTTCCTTATGGGAACTATATATAAAAAAAAATTGTTTACAAAAAATAAAATAAACAAACATTAAAATTCAAATCACCCCCCTTCTCCCAAAATAAAAACTAAAAATAAACTAATCATGGGTGTCACAATGTGCGATAACGCCAATAGTATAAAAATATGAATATATTTTCCCCATACGGCAAACAGTACAACGGAAAAAGCGTCCAAATTTCCGATTCGCCATTTTTGGTCGCTTCATTTTCTGCTAAAAATTAAATAAAGTGATCAAAAAGTTACACACACCCCAGAATGGTATCAATGAAAAGTTCAGATTGCCCCACAAAAAATGAGCCCCCAAACAGCTCCGTACACATGATTACAAAAAAGTTATAGGGGTCAAAATATATGGGGGTCAAAATATAGCAACAAAAAATATAAAACTGATTTTTTCCCCCACTTTTAATTTTTTTTTTAGCACTATCAGAACGCAAGAAAAACTATACATATAAAAAAGTATCACCGGATTCGTACTGACCTGTAGAATAAAAGTAACTGGTCAGTTTTATCAAACCTCGTAATTAAAAACCCTGTAAAACTGTGGTGGAATCGATTTTTTTTTTGCAATTTCAACACAAAAAAAAATAAAACAATGGACAATTCAGCACTTCACCGCCTCAATTATTTTTTTTTATAAATACAGATCAAAGTCAGGCCTCATGCGGTCCACAAAAAATAAAATAAAAATAAATGCTGGTTCAGGTAGATATAGGAATAAATCCAGTCCCCTCACAGATGCTGGATGCACAGCTGGGGGGTCTCCAGGGGGCCAAGAAAAACAGCTCCATTTTGCAAGAGACATGGCCTCTCATTTAAATGATAAAATACTGGGCGGGCTCTGACTCGATTGGTCAGCTTATTCCTCAACTCCGCCCCTCACAGTCCCATGACCAGAGCTAACGACCATTATTGGGTGTTAGCATAAAATATACTCCCCAAATGTCTCAACCAATAGTCCTCGGACGCCATGTGTCTCAGGACTCACTTGGAGATACAATCTCCCCGCCCTCATGCTTTCCATATCTCTCTCTGGAAAGCCAGGGACGGGGGCCAAGCTGGTAGTGCGCTCCACGTACATCCATCGTGGAGCGCACAGTCACATGAAACAATCCAAGATGGCCGTGCTTTCCACGCACAGGCGTAATATCAGGAGGCTCAGCACGCCAGATAAATCAAACTGGAAGCACAAACCACGCATCCAAAAGGCACAAGGAGCCAGGTTCCCAGTATTCCCCATAGTGCACCCACCCCCTACTGCACTATAACGGGGAAGATCAGGGGATAACACCCCAGGACCATTATATAAATAAAGCCCGGTGGTACTACACATACAGGGGACACCATATGAGGACCATTTTATGACAATTCATAGTCCCATTTAATGAATAAGTATCGGCGCATGTGATATACTGCACAAGTACGTGTATAGCACCGCAGTGTATTGAGAAGCTGTCCTTATCTGTACCATCATATCAAAATCTCTCTGGTTTTGAGACTGAGGCCCTTATGGGTTTAGAAAGATTTCTCGATAGTCATTAAATCTGCCGACAAAGGGGGCTATCATGTTATTATGGATTGTAACCAATACAGACAAATGTGTGAATGCCTGTTAAGCGATCGTGACTGCTACCGCATCTTACCATCTGACCCTACGGATGTTTTTAGTAAACAACTTGTGTCTATCCTTGAAGAAGGCCTTATAAAAAGGTGTCATTAGTGAGGCTGGGTTCACCCCAGATAGCTACATTTAATGGATTACCCAAGGTCCATAAGGGTTTATCTCCCTTTAAGGGTCGTCTTATTGTATCTGGGGTGAACTAGATAACCCAGAATAGTGGTATTTACATTGATAGGGTTCTTAAGGGGTTTGTTTCAGCTGTCCATCTTTCACAAGGGACACAATGGACTTCCTTAGAAAAATTGAAACCATCAACTTAGAACCATCATGCTTCCCTTGCGAGCATTGATGTAGAATCATTGTATGGTTCCATTCCTCATTCTAAAGGGTTGATGGCGGTAGCAGAATTCTTAAAGACAAGGGCAGTCTGTTACCGATTCCATAATGAATTTGTGTTGACTCTCCTTGAGTATGTCCTGACACACAATATTATTTTTTGGATTCGTGCTTCTTCCACCAGCTCAGGGGGACCGCTATGGGGAGCACTTATGCCAATTTCCTCCTGGGCTGGTGGAAGGATAAAGTGGTCTTTCCTGACAATCAAGCTTGGTGGTGTGACACGTTATATAGAAAATGTCTTTGTCATCTGGAATGGTGACTTTGATGAATTTAAATAATTTGTTAGGATGTTGAATACGAACGAGATAGGCTTGGCATTTACCTTTGAGTTTCATCCGGACACACTAACGTTTCTAGATGTCAGGGTCACCAAGGAGGTAGACAAGTTGGTCACAACCACCTACAGGAAGCCAACTGCTACGAATAATTTTCTTCATTGGGACACTTATCCCATGAACCTAAAAAAAGGATACCTCACGGCCAGTATTTGAGGATGAAAAGAAATTGTTTAGATCCAGAGAGTTTTTACCGTGAATCAAGGAAGCTTTATGACCGCTTTAGGGCGAGAGGTTATCCCCAACAGGTCTTAAGAAATACTTTCCAGAATGCCGAAGGGACGGGAGCGAAGTACTCTCTTGGTCCCCAAGGAATCTGATTCCAGGGGGAAGGGGTTATCAGGATTATATGATGTCGAAAATCGGAGAGTGAGGGAGATAATTGATAAATACTGGCCAATCCTCCTAATGGATCCGGACATGGTGTTACCCCGTCCAAGTATTACATTCATACGTGGTAGATGCCTGCGGGACAGTTTGGTCCATAGCCACTTTTCACACTGAGTTCCAGCAGAGACATGGTTAGACAGGAAACCGTTGAGTACTTTCGTTGCGGGGCATGCTCGGCCTGTCGATTTGTTAGAAATTCTAAAGTCAATGCATGTTCAGCCACAAATAGAAGCTATACCGTAAGGGATTTTATTAACTGCAGGAGCAAAGGGGTAGTGCCCCTTTGTCAGTGCCCCTGTCCCTTGAATAATGTGGGGAAAACATTTAGGGAATTTTGTCGCCGAATTCTTGAGCATGTTAATGATATCAAGAAAAAGAATAATACTCCCGTGGCTAATCACTTATGTCACGATGGAGATCCTAGGTCTCTGTCTTTTTCAGCAATGGAACTGATAAGACTTTCCCCCAGAAAAGGTGACTGGGACCGTAGAATCCTCCAAATAAAAAACAGAGTGGATTTACAGGTCCCGGTCTCTCACCTGGGGGACTAAATCAGAGACTTACCCTTTCCTGTTATATCTGAGGGTTTGCTCCTTTTCTGTGTATAATTAGCTTCACCTCCTTTACAAGAAGGAAATAATTATCGGCGCATGAAGCGTCATCCTTGTAATTATACAAAAACGGTCCTTTATCTGACCGCTGTTGTAGTACCATACCTGATGTAATATTGTAGTCATGCGTTTTGTCACGGGAGTGGTCTTTGCATATGCTATATTGCCCCTTTTTTATTATTTTTTTCCCTCTATTTATTTTTATTATCCAATATCTTGTTATGTTTATATGTATTTTTGTTACCCCCTGGTTTGTCCTAACCAGAGTATTAAAGGGTTTCTACCACTTGCTGTGGACACATTTCGTTTTCAGACACTAGAGATCCGCTAGTGTCTGATGTACCATACAGGCCAAGTATTATATTCTTCCGTGCCGCCGTTTTCTTTAAAAAAGCACTTTTATATTTATGCAAATGAGCCTCTAGGTGCTATGTGGGCGTCTTTTCAGCACCTAGAGGCTCCGTCTACCTTCATAAACTGCCGCCCAGTTCCTCGCTCCAGCACGCCCATCTCCTAGTGAAATCGATCCTCCCCCTGCTTCTGGCGTCCGAAATCTCGCGCCTGCGCCGTTCGTCTCTGCATTCGGCGCAGTCAATGTCTGACCGCTCTGAGGAATGAGCTGACCAATCGAGTCGGAGCCCGCCCAGTACTTTATCATTTAAATGAGAGCACATGTCTCTGGCAAAATGGAGTTGAGCCCCCCCCTATAAGGCCTCTTGCACATGGCCGTTCTGTGCATTGCAAATTGCAGTCCCCAATGCGCGGGCACTACGTGTGCGGCGGCCGCGACGGATCCAGACCTATTCAACTTGAATGGATCTGTGATCCGTCCGCACCGCAAAAACATAGAACGAGTTCTATTTTTTTTGAGGTACAGAGAGAAACTCCATGGAAGCACTTTGTAGTGCTTCTGTGCCTTCGTTCCGCACCGACCTTCCAGATTGCGGCTCCATGATGCGGTGAGCACACCCCGCACATTGCGGACCGCAATACAAGCCACAGCCGGCAACGGCCTAAGAGACAGGAGCAACACACTGGTCAGTTGTACAGAACACTTACCTTCTCCACCTCACTGCATAGCCTGGCACTTGCTCCACTTGGTTCCAGAATCTGGCATAATTCTAGTAAAAGTTTACTAAACTGAGGATTCCTCTCTAGATCCTCTTCCTCTAACTGAAGCATTGGGAGACGGCCATTTACTAAAAAGAAAAAACAGGATTTATATAGCAGATTAAGATGTCACATTGTTGTGTTCTGCGTATGGCGGTCTATCACAGCTTCGTAGAAGGGACTCCCAGCGGAAACAAGTGGCCTCAGCACCGAGCAGGCCCTATTAATGCAAAATCCAACAGCGCCGCTCATCCGTGTGGCCAAGTCTGGTACTGCAGCATATAAGGAAATGGGGCCGAGTTGCTACAAAACTGTTGTGGTTTTCAGTGAAGGGGCAGCAGAATTTCAGGTACCAGAGGTCAGACCCAAATCTCACATTCTTATTAACACAAAAAATGGCAGCTAGTGTGGCTGAGACTACCTGACTGCAGGTGCAGCTGGCCTGCCTAGGTTGCGAGATACAATTCTATGGTCTCAGAGCGCTGGCGAGAGACTCATTCTCGCGCATGCGCTGTGGTGATGGAGGACATGATCAGGTCATTAGTGACGACTGGGAGGGAAGAAATGCAAATGAGCTCTTAACAAGCTTTGCCTCTAATGCCACCAGATGTAACGACTGACACGTTCGTCGGGATGTGACTGGCAAGGGTTCAACTGCTGGGCCCGCACTTATCCCAAGACCACCTGTCTGAATGGAGCGGCAGGTCAAGCATAAGGGTATCCACTCAGCCCACTCTCTATGGGAATGTCAGACTGTAGACCGCTGTACTCAGCCACTTTTGGGAGTCCCACAGAAAATGAGTGGAGCATTAGTGCGCGTGCGGCTCCACTCATACTGGGAACGCGACCCCCACTGCAGTGGATACCGTGTCCTTAATCTAGGAGTCTGCAACTGATTAATATATACTGTCCAACTGTAATGCGGGCAATAATAGGACTTTTTTCCGGAATGCACACAGTCATTTCCCTTTTTTGCAGCCCCACTAAAGTGAATGGTTCCACACACAAAAGATATGTTTGTGTGCATGAGCCCTTAGGGAATATTAACTGGATGTGACATCACTGATTCTTCTGACCAGGAGGTGCCCAGTTCCTGGAAAGTGGCCGCGCATGCGCGCTCACAGCCTGCTCCAGTCCATGGAGAGTTCTGAACAGTTTCCCTAAATCCCTATGCTGTCCTCACCGTACTGCAGGCTCCGAGACGTCATGTTTGACAAGCCGAAGAGCAGCGTCTCCGGCCGATTCCCCACACGTAATGTCCGCTCCGGTATCGCTCCCTGTGTGACTCTCGCCCGCTACATATCACAGCCCATTCACCGCCGAAGCGGGAAACATTGAAACTGACGTCGCTTCTGAAAACACAGGGGTTCAGGGTATTACCACTTGAGGGCGCTCTTACTAGCAGCGTTATTCTTCCTACTAGTCTACAGAAAAATGGCGACTGCTCACACGGACACTGGCTGAGCACCGCGAATCACACAGTAGTCTCCTATAGTTCAGCTGATGTGACTAGCACTTTACATTTCCCTTGTGTTGCATGAACTCTGACTGTTGTAGCAATAGAGTTAATTTAACCCCTTTAGGAACAGGCGATTTTCTATTTTCACTTTGTCTTTCCAGATCCATAACTATTTATTTATTATTAGGGCTTGTTGTTTTGCAGGACAAGTTGTCCTTTATAATAGCACTATTTAATATTGCATATGATGTTATGGGGAGGTGAATAAGATCCAAATGTTGTGGAATTCGGAAAAAAACTATTCTGCCACAGTTTTTTGGGTTTAATTTTTACAGCACTCCTTATGTGGTAAAACTGACTTGTTACCTTCATCCCATGGCCAGTACGGTTACAGCGATGCCACATTAATACAGGGAGGTAACAACTGACCACAGCACCTCAGGGGTAAGGGTACTTTCACACTTGCGGCAGAGAGATCCGGCAAGCAGTTCCGCCACCGGAACTGCCTGCCGGATCAGGCAAAATGTATGCTAACTGATGGGCATTAGTAAGACTGATCAGGATCCTGATCAGTCTTAAAAATGCCTGATCAGTCGTTCCGGTGTCATCCGGCAAAACGGATCCAGCCTTTATTTTTTTCACCTTTTTTTCAGTCTGTGCATGCGCATAACGGAACGACGGATCCGGCGCTAATACATCCCTATGGGAAAAAATGCCGGATCCGGAGTTCAGGCATGTCTTCAGTTTTTTTCACCGGAGAGAAAACCGTAGCATGCTGCGGTTTTCTCTTCTGCCTGATCAGTCAAAACGACTGAACTGAAGACATCCTGATGCAAACTGAACGGATTACTCTCCATTCAGAATGCATGGGGATATGCCTGATCAGTTCTTTTCCGGTATAGAGCCCCTGTGACGGAACTCAATGCCGGAAAAGAAAAACGCAAGTGTGAAAGTACCCTTAAATGTCTGTGATCTGTGTTATTGCCAATCACAGACATCAGCCCCATGTGTCTGCTGTCTAAAACACCAGAAACCCAGCAGCTGCGCTTGTGAGCAGGCACACAAAAGCCCCCTGCCTTCCCAGAGCCATAACATTTTAATTTTTCCTTTTTACATAGCCATATGAATTTTTTATTTTAATTTTTTTTGTGGGACCAGTTGTATTTTCTAATGGTACCATTTAATATTGCATACGATGGAGGGGGGAGCTGGAAAAAAATTCAAAATGTCATGAGATTGGAAAAGAAAAACACAATTTTTCAAGTTTTATGGGTTTTGTTACAGCATTACCTATGAGGCAAAACCGACCCGTTACCTTTATTCTCTAGATCAGAACAATTACAACAGTTCCACATTTGTATAGTTTTTATTAGTGCAAAAAACAAACAAAAAAAAAACATACTTTCATAAAATGTTTTATTTTTATCTATGGAGCTGTGTCATTTTTTTTTTTTGTGGGACGATCTGTACTCTTTAGTGATACCATTTTGGAATGTGTGTAAGGGCTCATGCACATGATCGTATATTCTTTCAGTTTCCATGTGTCCGTATTTCCGTTCTGCAAAAAAATAGAACATGTCCTATTATTGTCCGCATTACAGACAAGGCTTATACTGTTCTATTAGGGGCCAGCTTTTCCATTCCGCAAAATACGGAATGCACACGGACGTCATTCGTATTTCATTTTTTTTTTGTGGACCGCATGAGGCCTGACTTTGATCACTTTTTATAAAAAAAAATAATTTGAGGCGGTAAAGTGACAAATTGTCCATAGTTTTTTTTGTTTTTTTTCCATGACGCCATTCACTATATGGGATACATTTATTTTAATAGTACAGACTTTCAGATGCAGCAATGCCTGTTTTTTTTTTTTAATTGCTTATTTTTATTTTGGTGAAAAGAGCACGGCATTCACTATGTTCCAATACAGTGCTGCCACCTGCAGGCCCCAAGTGGAATATGCCCCGTGTCCTGAGAGCTGTACAAAGGGGTGGTCGTAAATCAGAAATAGCAGAGATATAAATGTATAAAGTTTTTTTTCCCCCGTAAACGTATAGCTCAATCTGCTCAGCTCCTCCTGCTCTATAAGATGTGGCCTACAGATTGCACTGCATTTTGTAGTGACATGTCCCATTTAAAGTGTTAGTTCCGATTCTGGAGGCTGCAGGGAAGGCACAAGGTGTTGAACCCCCACAGATTGGATATTGATGTATTCTGAGTTTTGGTTATTTGTATCAGGAGTCTGAAAAACTCATTTACTGGGATGTTCCTTTTTTTGGCATAAAATACAGGTGTAGAGTAAGCCAGCCAAGGAGGTGGTGCAAGAGATGTCCATCAAGATGCGCCAAAATTCTCATACCCGTGCACCACTGTGATTTATTTGGTGCAGTTCCTGCCTGTCTGGTCTAGATTTACGGTCTTAATTTAGGGCAGTATTAATAAAGCTCACCCATTGTGTATAGTACAATGCAAGCTTTCAAGTTTCATTTCACTGCTTATGGCTCCATTCACACGACCGTATTTCTGGTCTGCATCCGCATTTTTTGCAGATTGGATGTGGACCTATTCATTTGAATGGGGCCACAAAAAATGCAGACAGCACAGCACACCGCGTGCTGTCCACATCCGTATGTCTGTTCCACATTCCCAAAATAAGGTGGAACATGTCCTATTCTTGTCCGTTTTGCGGACAAGAATAGGCAGTTACAATGGGTTCGCCAAAAACAAAAAATGGATGCAACACTGACGTCACCCGTATCTTTTTGCAGATCTGTTTTGCGGACTGCGTGTGAATGCACCCTTGTGGTAAGTAGCTTCTCACTTGCAATGAAAGATTTCTATCAGTGTTGCCATTATGTATTAGACAAGGAATATTAAAAAGAACACTTTATTGTGGCCACCCATCAGGCCCTCTGCTTCTCATTCATCCTTTTCCACCTTTATCTGTATAAAAGCATTTAGGTCAGGACAAAATGATTTCCTTCCTCTTCCTTCATCAGTTAGCTCATCCTCTTCCACTTCTTCCCAGTTTGGATTGTAGAGATGTGGAGGGAGAAGTTTAACCTCTGTGGAAGGCAACCGATCAGACAGGGTGCCATAAACGCGATTGGTTTTATTGCCATGCTTAGAATGGGAGTCAATGCTGTAGCAGAGCCTTGTCACCTCTGGAGCTCGGAAACGCGGCGGCCGGGCCACCCAGACACCAGGCTCAGACAAACTGTCCTCTTCATCCGACATTAACTCCTCCGTCACACCCTCCCACAAGGCTTGGTCTTCTGGTGGAAACTGCTGTACACCCCACGAGCGATTTGCAAAAAGCTGCACAGAAACAAATGTCCTGGTTAATGATGCACATAAATACTACACATATCATGTAAAGTGTAGTATACGCTACAAAGTGACCGCACAGAAAAAACACACGTAAATAACTGCAGTCTTATAAAAAGGACACAGTTAGGGCTCATGCACACAAACATTTTTTATTTATTTTTTTCCTGCACCCGATCCACATTTTTTTTGCAGGTCAGGTGCAGAGCCATTCACTTCAATTGTGCTGCAAAAGATGCGGACAAGTTATCCGGCGCTGTCCGAATCTGTATTACCGTTTCGTGGCACCCACAAAAAAAATGACATGTCCCATTCTTGTATGTTTTAATGACAAGAATAGGACTGTTCATAGAGGGCAGGATATTCCGTTCGCAAAATGCAGAACACAAGCGGAGGGTATCTGTTTTTGCAGATCTGCAATTTATAGACGGCAAAACTCGCAGCGTGTGTCAGGGAGAGCACCCATTCTGACCTCCGGAACACTGCCAGGATCGCATTGCATTATATTGATTTATGATGCTATGTAACCCTTACCCTGGGTTCAGACCTGAGCGTTCTGAAACGAGCGCTCTGTATGCGCGATTGTACGGGCGTTTACAATCGCGCATACAGAGACAAGCGAACACACATTGTCGCGCGTTCCCGAATATCTATGTGCGGGAACGCGCGACAAACGCCCCAAAAAAAGCTCAAGAACTTGTTTGAGCGTCGGGCGTTTTACAGCGCGATCGTACGCGCTGTAAAACGCCCAGGTGAGAACCATTCCCATAGGGAAGCATTGGTTTTTCCTTGTTAAAACGCTCAGGTGTGAACTTAGGGTTAGGCCCCTTTCACATGAGCGAGTTTTCCACACTGGTGCGCTGCGCGACGTGAACGCATAGCACCCACACTAAATCCTGACCCATTAATTTCAATGGATCTGTGTATATGTCCGTATTTTTATTTATTTATTTTTTCACGCATCAGTTCTGCGTTGCGTAAAAAAAAAAAGGCAGCATGTTCTATATTCTGCGTTTTTCACGCAGCCCTGGCCCCATAGAAGTGAATGGGGCTTCAGTGCAATGACGTCAGCGAAGGTTCTTTTTTCAGGTTCTTCAAGAAGAGGATCCCGGCTGCGCGATCAAGTGGATGGGGTGAGTTATGTTGTTATAATTTTTTAACCCTCAATTGACATTATACTTAGCATTCTGTATTAAGAATGCTATTTTCCATTATAACCATGTTATAATGGAAAATAAAGTAAATGGGGTCCTGGGTCATACATCCCCCGTCTCCTTAGCAACCGTGTGTGAAAAATCGTACTGCATCCGCACTTGCGTCAAAAATATAGACCATGAGTGAAGTGATGCGTGAAAAACGTCGCTCATGTACACAGCCCCATTGAAATGAATGGGTCCAGATTCAGTGCGGGTGCAATGCGTTCACCTCACGCATTGCACCCGAGCGGAATACTCGCCCGTGTGAAAGGGGCCTTACAGTTCTGGAATGCATTGGATAACACTTGACAGCTTTAGGTCAGTGTTATACAACACATTACAGACCTCTAAGGCCCCTTTCACACGAGCGAGTATTCCACGCGGGTGCAATGAGTGATGCAAACACATTGCACCCGCACTGAACTGACCGATTCATTTCAGCGGGTCTGTCTGTGCAGATCAGAGTTGGTTTTCACTCATCACTTGTGCGTTGCAGTCAGAAGTGACTAGGACTGCGTGAAAATGAAGGGCGGATGCAATGCGTTTTTCACAGATGGTTGCTAAGAGATGCTTGTAAACCTTCAGTTTTTATAAAACTGAACGTGAGCGCATACAAAACTGAATGAACTTGCTTGCGAAATCGTGCATTTTTCACTGAAGGCATCTGGGCCTAATCCGCTCACTCTCGTCTGCAAGGGGCCTAAGGGTTACATAGCATGATAAATCAATATAATGCTATGCGACCCTGGCAGTGCTCCGGAGTTCAGAACGGGCGCTCTCCCTGACACAAGCTGAGAGTTTGATGCGTGGGACTCGCTCGTGTGAAAAGGGGCCTTAGGCATCTTAAGCAGGCAATAGTAACATACTAAAGATAGCAACCAGAATACATTTCCGATTCAATGAACCTTCTTTAACAATCTGATAACTTGTGATCTACAGTCATGGCCGTAAATGTTGGCACCCCTGACATTTTTCCAAATGAAGTATTTCTCACAGAAAATATTGCAGTAACACGTTTTGCTATACACGTGTATTGGAACAAAACCAAAAAAGGGAGGAAAAAAAGCAAATTGGACATAATGCCACACCAAACTCCAAAAATGGGCTGGACAAAATTATTGGCACCCTTAACTTAATATTTGGTGGAACACCCTTTGGAAAAAAATAACTGAAATCATTAGCTTCCTATAACCATCAATAAGCTTCTGACACCTCTCACCCGGAATTTTGGACCACTCTGCCTTAGCAAACTGCTTCAGGTCTCTCTTATTGGAAGGGCGCCTTTTCCCAACAGCAATTTTAAGATCTCTGCACAGGTGTTCAATGCGATTTAGATCTGGACTCACTGCTGGCCACTTCAGAACTCTCCAGCGCTTTGTTGCCATCCATTTCTGGGTGGCAACAAAGAAAATTCGCTTTTTTCCTCCCTTTTTTGGTTTTGTTCCAATACACACAAAGGGAATAAACATGTGTATAGCAAAACATGTGTTACTGCAATACTTTTCTGTGAGAAATACTTTATTTTCTTGAAAAATGTCAGGGGTGCCAACATTTACGGCCATGACTGTATATCTCTGAAGACGTTGGCAAGGGGACAGGATGCTGACCATTACAGCATCCAGTTCAATAGTCTCACTGCTCTTAGAGTAAAGAATTCCCAACTATGATGATGATGCAAGTTTCATTCCTGTGGACGTAGAGCATGCCTCCCTGTTATGGTTACAGGCCTAGGTAGTCAACCCAAGAAATGAAAAATCCCAAATTTGCTAATCGTTATTGGAAACACTTTTCTGCTTGTTAGGATTTGCCTTTTTTTGATACTAGACTGCGCAATAGGGATCCCTAGTATCAGAGAACATGGAGCGCGCTGCTCTCAGCGCGCTCCAGGTCCTCATCGGCAGCACAGGGGAGAAGGAAGCACTCTCTCCCTCCCCCTGTGCCGCTGCCACCAATGAGGAGAGAGGGCGGGCGCACTGCGCCACTAATGAAAGTAAACGTTTAATACAAATCCAGGAGGCGGGTGCTGGCGAGGAGCTGCGATCAGCGGCTGTTAACCCCTTAAATGTTAATTATCATTGGTGGCGCAGTGCGCCCCCCACGCCCCAGTATTATAATCTTTGGTGGCAGTGGCCACAGGGCCCCCTCCCCCTCATTGGTGGTGCAGTGGCAGCTTCTGATCGGAGCCCCAGCAGTGTAATCCTGGGGCTCTGATCGGTTACCATGGCAGCCACAATGCTAATGCTACTGAAGCCCTGGCTGCCATAGTCGGCTCCCTGCTGCTGTGTGCACAAAGTACAGGGCAGCAGGGAGAGTGTGATATCCTATTCACCCTGATGGAGATCTATTAGGATAAATAGTACAAGGGATGAAAAGATCCTAGGTTCTAGCCCCTAAGGGGGGAAATAGTTATTAAATAAAAAGTAAAAAAAATATAAATCACCCCTTTTCCAAAATTTTACATATAAAATATATAAAACAATAAATAAACATATTACACATCACTATGTCCAAACTATTAAAATATAAAAAAAATGCGGTGAATGCCGTAACAGAAAAAAAAAAATGCGCGATTCGCCACTTTTTTTTTTTTTGCCACCTTGTCCCCCCAAAAAATAGGATCGGACTGTTCTATTATGGGCCGGAGGTTCCATAAAATGCGGAATGCACGCAGCTTTTTTTGGTGGTTTATTTTTTTTTCGCATGGTATCAAGTATTGCAATACTTTTTTATAGTATCAAAACCGAAACAACCCTAGTCCTGACCCTGTATCGGCGACTTCTCAGCTTCTTTTCTTCCTTTTCTCTCAGACTCTTGAAAGGATTCATGGAGTTTCTGTATTCTCTTCTCTTTGTCAAAAAGTAGGCAACACAGGCACCTAAAGCAGAATAAAAACTTCTTCTGATAATAGGTACACAACATCACTATAGTAAAAAAAGTCCTGCAATTTTTTGCACTGGTCACCAGGTGCCCCTTTGCTCTGACCAAATGAATGAACCATTCATCTCTGATAATTGATTGTCAGCACAGATGAGAGCTGTTAAATAAAAACTTGTGCAGCAGCTGTAAATGTGAAAAAAAGTAATAGGTACCACTGTTCTCCCCTGTCCGCTGTAGAGGTGACGTTCTATGCACACAGGTCACTGTGCAGCTAATAAGTGGCCTCAGCAGTGTACAGGACATCACCTCTGCATCAAATTTCTGGCCTCAGCAGTGATTTGTATTAGGACATCACCACTGCAGCCAAGAAAACAAACAGGAAAGACTAGAGCGCAATGCTGCAAGCGGTACGGGAGAAAAGTGGTAATCATCGCTTCTCAGTTTTATTTTAGATCATTAAAGCTGCTGAGCAAGCTTTTATTTAAGGGCTCATGCACACAGTTGTAGTTTTGGTTCATATCCAAATGGATTTGCGGATCGGATGTGGACACATTCATCTCAATGGGGGGTTGCAAAACATGCAAGTCCGTTCAAATAGGTCATGTATTATTGTCTGTTCTGCAGAAATGTAAAACAAATGGCAGCATGCGCTCGACTGGTATCTGTGTTTTGTGGATCCGCAACTCGGCCGTGTGCATGAGCCCCGACAACCATTTTAAAGGTCCCTTTACACAGGCTGGCAATCTGGGCAATTATCAGGAAGTAAATGGAGCTCTGGACCAACAGCCTGAATTCACACGTGGCGTTTTTGTTGAAGAAAGATGCCCTGCGGAAATTTAAAGGGCTTCTGTCACCCCCCAAAAGTCATTTTTCATTTTTGGGCGACTTAAAATACTTATACTGCGATTTATTAATATATAGTGCTCATACCCTTTTTCGTTCAGTAGTTTCTTCAAACACCGCACTTTTATAATATGTAAATTACCTCTCTACCAGCAAGTAGGGCGGTTACTTGCTGGTAGCAGCCCCCTCCTCCTGTTGATTGACAGGGCCAGCGAGCGCTCTCGTCCTCTGGCTAGCCCTGTCTGCCTTCTAAATCTCGCGCCTGCACCGCACCGGTCTTCAGTCGGCGCACTGAGAGGAGGATGCTCGCTTGGCCGCTCCTTGCTCAGTGCGCCTGCGCTGGGTGTAGAGCGGCGCAGGCGCACTGAGGAAGGAGCGGCCGAGTGAGCGTCATCCTCTCAGTGCGCCTGCGCCGACTGAAGACCGATGCGGCGCAGGCACGAGATTTAGAAGGCAGACAGGGCTAGCCAGAGGACGAGAGCGCTCGCTGGCCCTGTCAATCAACAGGAGGAGGGGGCGTTTATTTGAAAGGAGGATGCGGCTGCTACCAGCAAGTAACCGCCCTACTTTCTAGTAGAGAGGTAATTTACATATTATAAAAAGTGCAGTTTTTGAAGAAACTACTGAACGAAAAAGGGTATGAGCACTATATATTGATAAATCGCAGTATAAGGATTTTAAGTCGCCCAAAAATGACTTTAGGGGGGTGACAGAAGCCCTTTAAACCAAGTTTTCCTATGAACATAAATTGCAACATATACACAAAGTAAATTTACACACGTAATTTTCCTGTTCTGGAAATACTTTGCGCAGCGTTACAGAATCTGTTGTGGAATTTTCATTTAGAATCTCATTCAAACTGCAAATCCACAGCAAATACGCTACAGCATCCGCAAAAGCAATTCCTCTTCACAAAAAAAGTTGAATTAAAGTACCGATTTTGTCCATTTTTATGCTGTGTGTGAACACAGCCATAGGCTTTAGGATTTTTATATATGTCGTAGGTGCAGTCATGTCGCGATTTTTGCTGCAATTTCAGAAAAATCGCAACAGTGTAAGATGAGCAATGTATTGTGTGTTTATTTAATCTCAACCTCTTTATGTAGGGACATTTTATATGTAAAATGGTGTTTAGAGGTGGACACAAAATGCAAAAGCGTTTTTTCTCTATAATCAGTAAATTTGTGACCATCGTTGCCCTCTTCTGACAAGCAGGTAAAATATTATACCTTTACACCATTACTATATACAGTCTATGTAGAGAAGATGAAGCTTCTTTCATAGTCGTATCTTTAGAAGTACTGTTCCTAATACCTTTCAGCTCTTTGTCAGTATAGCGATGGCCACTGGACACAAGCTCTTGCTTCAGCTTCTCCACCAAGAACTTCAAAACTGAAATATTCCAGGAGGACTTGATGCTGCGATGAGACATTAGAACAGATATCACGACGTAGTAAGGGATTCTAATACCGGAATTACACAAGCACCGCACTCACCTCTCGGAGCCATTGAAGCGCTTGTTGTTGGAGATGTGATTGTGAATATTATGTACCAGTTTCTGAAACAAAAATACAGATATTAATTATAAAGGTTAGTTGCAGAAATTTGAAACAGTCCCATTCGTCTGAAAGGAGCTTGCAGAAATTAACCCAACGTATTGACATCCAGAACTGATTTTGTACATGCGTAATGAGCACATATTATCTATGCTGTCTTGTGTTTTTTTTGTATTTGATGATGACCCTGTAACCCAACACTTTCTCTTTTTTTGCTATTATGTTGCTGTGTTCCCGTGATAAATGGTGTCAAACTAGCGTTAAAGGGGTTTGAAGGGCTGTAATACTGAAGACACTTTGTCCCCTTGAATGCTTACCAGACCCACTGTTTAATATCGGCTGTGTCTGGTATTACAGCTCAGTCCTATTCACTTGAATAAGACTACGCTGTAGTGAGAAAGTACAGAGCTGTGCTGGCAAACAGCTGATCAGAGGGTGTGCTGACAGTCAGACCGCCACCAATCTGACACTGATGGCCTATCCTAAGGATAGGCCAGCAATAAAGTCCCAGAAAAACCCTTTAAGGGGGTTTTATAGTGTAGTGCAAACAAATGATAGCCATTCCCACTGCAGTGGTACCACCATTCTTAAAAGGAACCCGTCACCATGATAATGCTAATTAATCTGCAGGAGGAGCTGAGCAGATTGATATAGTTTTGAGGGAAAAGATTCACTAAAACTTGTACAGTATTTTATTCATTTACATTCCTGCTCATTCTGTGCTGTGAGGTCCAGGAGGCGGTCCTATCAGTGATTGACAGCTATCTCTGTATACATTGACAGCCTTCCCCAATGACTATGTATACAGAGATAGCTGTCAATCACTGATAGGACCGCCTCCTGGACTTCACAGCACAGAATGGGCAGGAACTTAAATAAATGTAATACAAGTTAAGGTGCACTCACACGCAAAACATAGATACCGGCTATGTGCGTTCCACATTTTGCAGACCGTACATGGCCGGCGCTATATAGAATGCCTATTCTTGTCCGCGGTCATTGACAAGAATAGGACGTGCTCTATATTTTTAGCGGGGCCATGACACGTAACAATGGATGCGGACAGCACACACAAAATTGCGGAACGGATGCAGATCTATTTATCCGGTCGTGTGAATGCACTCTTATACTGAATATTTTCCCATAAAACTATATATCAATCTGCTTAGCTCCTCCTGCTCTATCACTATCTGCCTGCAGCTCAAGCACCATATTCAATGTGACAGATTCCCTTTAATCACTTGTGCACCACCCATAGACTATATACAATCATGATTAAAACACAGTACACCTTCTTTGAATTCTATGGTTTTATGTATCAGGACATAAAAAACAAGGGGCCAAAAAGCAGAAGCTATTTTGTGAAAAATTACAGCTTCCAGAAGAGGGCTTCCTTTAAATGCACAGTGACTCTGACTTGTGACCTATAGGTGGCGCTATGAGAATTTCTAATACATGCCTGGACTTTCTATAAACTTTAGCAACATTGTAAGTGTTTAAGTTTTCATTTCGATATATGTGAATGTACATATATGTATAAATACACACTTATTATGGATAATACATCAGATACACATATGATCCATAATATAGCGCCCCCCCCCCCCCACCACCTGTATTGTACCTCTAGGTGCTTGATTGGGGCCTCCAAAAGAGCTGGGACATTGGTCCATTGTTATGAGGGCACTGATGTCCCTGCGTGTCCTGAAATCCGCTTGATTAATGTAGGCTTTACCAGATTAGAATGTTGGATCAGGTCCTTCTGACCACTGACAAAGGTTACTCAGAGGCGTACTATCTGGTTATATTTCATATTATTAAAGGTTATCAGGTGCTGGATTAATGGAAATTTACTAAACATCTCTCCATGTCCAAATATGCTTGTATTTTTGAGCACGTGTGTATATCTGTGCACGTTGATGTGTAATGTGGTGGAGTCTTTTTATGGAGTCGGTCCAGGAATGTAATAAACTCACCGATAGTACAAGGTCTCGTTTTCGACGGGAACATTTCTGCCCACTGGAATGCTGCCGACTGTTTGAGCCACTATAAAATGATGCAAATGAGGGCGGTGAAGATGGTAGCCTCATTTCTGCCGAATCGGTGGAAGTTTCTGCCACCATCAACCCTCCTGGGCTAAGGGAGCTCTCTTTATGTATTAAGACATGGGAATGGCTTGATTTCACAATTGGGGGTGTTGGTTCCCTCAGAGTTTCCTCTGGATCCCTGTGAGAGCGGGTGTCTGTCAGATGCTTCACAAAGTTGGACGATAAAATCCGGTGTGCAGGGGGATCGGCGTTTAGGAAATCATCAATGACCTATAAAAATACAATGGTGCAGATACATACAGAAGAGGCGTAATGCACAAAACAGGACATTCAGACTGGAAAGTGGAGTGTTAAAATACGAAGAGGTGGCTGGCGGGGAGGAATGCCAGGCTTTGAGCAGGCACACAACAGATGGTATAAAGATGACACACCTGCTAGAATTGCTGCAAACAGAAGCTGTCCCTATTAAAAGTGACAGACTTGTGTCTCCCACTGGAGTGCAATAGAATGGAGACGGAGCACAAACAGACTGCACGCACATACACATGGCACGTAGCAGACGAGCACAAGGCCAAACGAATGCCAGGGTACAGTGCAGACAGCTATGTCCTAGATCTGTGGCTGCAGACACACAGGTGACCATGTCTATGTGCAGATGTATCCTGATTGGTTGCCAGCCATTGTCCTTGGTTTACGTTGACCATACCTGCCATTATCAGGGATGTCCTCATATAGAAGAATTACACTTTCTACAAGAATCAAGTCAATGGCAGTGATGGCAACGCTTGCAGGACTCTGGTATTTGCCTACAAAGGATGGGATGCAAATCAGAAGCAGCCTGTAGATGGGCGATGGGCGATGGGCTGCGGGGAATTCGGTTTCCACATGAGATTCCCATAGGAGCGGCAGATTACCGGTCTGCAGCACATCAACCAGTGGCTCATGGATTATTTTTAGGAAACTACACATTTGCTCAATGAAGGGTAAGTTGCCTGCAGTTGATAATGGTATCCGGTTCTTTAAAACTGAGAACTTACCCTTAAAAAGGCTATGTACAACTTCGGGGGCATTTTACTCATTGCATATACTCATTTTGGGCAAAAAATAAAATAAAAATAGTTTGAGTACAAGGGTTAAAACTCTGTCTGTTTTCAAGCTAGCTGTCATGTTCTGTTTTCTTTGAATCTCATCATCTTACAGTTCATATGTAACTCTTATCTCTGATCTCCTGACCTCAAACACTTACTTAACCCTTAGGAGACCGGAGTTTTTTTTTCGTTTTTGCATTTTCACTTTTCTTTCCCATTTTCTTTGAGCCATAACTTTTTTTATATCTCCGTTCACATGGCTGCACGAGGGCTTATCTTTTGTGGGACAAGTTGTAATTTCTAGTGCCACCATTAATTATGGCATAAAATGTAGAGGAAAGCGGTAATAAAATTCAGAATGGGGTGGAATTGGACAGGTTTTGTTCCCATGTACGGCGCTTCAAGCGAAGGGGTTAAGGCTACTTTCACACTAGCGTTCGATCGGATCCGTTCTGAACGGATCCGATCATAATAATGCAGACGGAGGCTCCGTTCAGAACGGATCCGTCTGCATTATTTTTAGCATATAAAAGCTAAGTGTGAAAATAGCCTAGTACGGATCCGTCCAGACTTTCAATGTAAAGTCAATGGGGGACGGATCCGCCTGAAGATTGAGCCACATTGTGACATCTTCAAACGGATCCGTCCCCATTGACTTACATTGTAAGTCTGGACGGATCCGCACGCCTCCGCATGGCCAGGCGGACACCCGAACGCTGCAAGCAGCGTTCAGCTGTCCGCCTGTCCGTGCGGAGGCGAGCGGAGCGGAGGCTGAACGCCGCCAGACTGATGCAGTCTGAGCGGATCCGCTCCATTCAGACTGCATCAGGGCCAGGCGGCTGCGTTCGGGTCCGCTCGTGAGCCCCTTCAAACGGAGCTCACGAGCGGACCGACGAACGCTAGTGTGAAAGTAGCCTAAGCCGTATTCTTAATGTTCTTATCAGTTTGAGTTCTAGAGATCAGAGATAAGAGCTACACATGAGCTGTCAGATGACAGGATTCAAAGAAAACAGTGTGACAGCTTGCAAACAGACTGAATTTCTGTATTTTAACCCTTGTAACTCAGAAACGGCTGAACATTTTAAATAAAGACCAACTGAAAAAATGATGGATAAATTGCAATCATAAAAACAAGATTTCTTCAAAAGGTGTCCATAGCCTTTAAGATAGGCCATGAGGATTAGATCAGTTAGGGTTTTTACACCCTAGCTAATTAAAGGGGTTTGGGCTCTCTAGAGAGCACATCGTCCACTTCACTGTGTACCAGGCACCGTACCGTACTTTCAGCAGTGACTGTGCCTGGTATTACAGTTTACTATAGCTCAGTCCTATTCAAGTGGATGGGACGGAGCTGGAATAACGGCCACAGCCGCTCTAAAACGTATGGGACTGTGTATGGTACACAATAAGGTGGACAAAGTAACTCAAGACTCTGGCAAGTCAGCAGTGGATTTCAGACTGCTGAAACACAGTAAGGCCCCTTTCACACGGGCAAGTTTTCCGCACGGGTGCAATGTGTGAGGTGAACGCATTGCACCCGCACTGAATCTGGACCCATTCATTTCTATGGGGCTGTGCACATGAGCGGTGATTTTCAGTCATCACTTGTGCGTTGCGTGAAAATCGCAGCATGCTCTATATTGTGAGTTTTCCATACAACGCAGGCCCCATAGAAGTGAATAGGAGTGCGTGAAAATCGCAAGCATCCGCAAACAAGTGCAGATGCGGTGCGATTTTAACGCATGGTTGTAAGATGAAAGTCAATTCACTGTATTATTTTCCCTTATAACATGGTTATAAGGGAAATTAATAGCATTCTTTAATACAGAATGCATAGTAGAAGGTCAATTTGAGGGTTAAAACATAAAAATAAAAAAAATTAACTCACCTCCTCCTCTTGATCGCGTAGCAGCCGCTCTCTTCTTACTTCTTTAATCATGAGCTGCCGGCTAAAGGACCTGTGGTGACGTCCAATCACATGGTCCATCACCGTGGTGATGGACCATGTGATGAGCTCAGTGACGTCACCACAGGTCCTGAAGAAAGAACAGGAGACCGGCAGCTACGCGGTCAATTGGAGGAGGTAAGTTAAGTTTATTTTTTAACCCTCAATTGACCTTGTACTAGGCATTCTGTATTAAAGAATGCTATTATTTCCCCTTATAACCATGTTATAAGGGAAAATAATACAATCTACACAACCTTGAACCCAAACCTGAATTTCAGTGAAGAAGTTCGGGTCTGGGTACCACATTCAGTTTTTTATCACGCGCATGCAAGACGCATTGCACCCGCGCGATAAAAACTGACTGCAATTGCGTACCTACTCGCGCGGGTTTGCCGCAATGCACCCGGGACGCATCCGGACATGCTCGTGTGAAAGGGGCCTAAAGCTTCAGTCACTGACTGTAGCCATGTTCTTATACATCAGTAATGAGTTAAATTACACCACTGAAGAAAATAGACAGCAGGTAAGTATCACCCAAAGTAGTGACATGCTTAGAAATACCCAACACAAGAGGAAATAAAAGGTGAGCCATGATAAGGAAGTCTGCATGTCTCTGCTATAATAAAAGGGGGGTAGTAAAGAGTGAGCAGCAATGGAACCGCACAAAATACACTGCAGAACGTCACTGCACGTGGTCACTTACTGGCATATGCACAGGACTAAGGAGGGATGGTGCTTCATTAGGAGGACATGCCGTTAAGCAACTTTCTCTTGTCCTGTCCAGAACTGCAGGGTGAAGTCCAGGAACTAATGAGGCAGATGCTGCACCTAGCTGTCTCAGCTCCTCAATGACAACCTGAACTCCTCCAATTTCTTCAACCTCTTCATCCTCTGATAACTTACATCTTGCACTGACATCTGGCGGCGACTTAGGAGCCTCCGGCCTTTCAATGCTTCTTTTCAGACTGCTGACCTCGTCTTGGAGTTCACCGAGGAGGCTACTGTTTGCCTTGGCAACGTTAAGCGCAGCTTCGGCTAGTCCCACCGCTTTCTCCACGCGTTGGTAGATAAGGTGAAGAAGCTGCTCGCAGCCTTGCACTGCCACACCTTGCCCATTAACAGCCACAGGGGTAGCACCATCAACAGACACTGAGCCACCTTGGGTACTTTCGATTTTGCAGGCACATTTCCCGTCGCTTTGCCCTGGTGGTGGCGTGAACAGAATTGTAGCGCTGAATGACATTTTGGGTTAAAAATGCTCAATGCAAATATTTTTTCAAAAAACAATGGAAGTAGTGGATCCTCACGGCCACCACCTAATATATGTCTTACAAATGTAGCATCCAGCGTCTTTATTATCAGCTTTCTTGTGATTTTCTATGAAATGGAATATTACACCTAAATAATTCAAGTATCCAAGTAATACTCCGGTAGGCTGTGTCATCTGTCTGGGAGATGTATTATTTAATATATTCATGATGTTTTTCTATGATTGTCACCGATTCCTGAGGGAACATTTTCTATTCCTACTGTCAGGCTGCAAACACATCCCACAAGATTTATTTTTGTCCCCCCATCGATTATTCCACTTCTTCTATGGCTTTTAAGCTACTGGATTCATACTTGTTGACTTCTTATGGAGCCTGTGGTCTGATAAATGACTGAAGTGTTCAGATGGTGTAAATTTCTGGGAAATATCTTTCACTACTGCTAAGGAACAAAGCAATAAAGCCATTCCCAGGCATGACAATAAAAGAGCCATTTAGAAAAATGACAATAAAACCAAAGCTTCCTCTTTGCATATAGAAATGTAAAGAAGCACCCTCTCTCCAGATGGCATCTTTATTTCAAAGCAAAAATTAAGAAAGGATAAAATGCAGATTTTCAAATGAAATATAAAAGTATTTTAACATTAAAGGGGCTGTCTACCTTTTATTATGTGATCGGTGGGGGTCCGACATCCCACAGCCATCAGCTGTTAGGCAATAGATCTGCAGCTGGGGGGTGTTAGACGCCCACCGATCAGTTAGTGAGGATAGGCGATCACTTAAAGGGGTTCTGCAGTTTGTTTAAACTAATGATCTAGCCTCTGGATAGATCATCAGCATCTGATCAGTGGGGGTCCGACACCTGGTACCTCCGCCGATCAGCTGTTTGAGAAGGCAGTAGCGCCGCGGCCCTCTCGCCGTTTACCACAGGCCCAGTGATGTCACGACTAGTACCAACTGGCCTGGGCGCAGCTAAGCTCCATTCAAGTGAACAGAGCTTATCCCCGCCCATTGATACTAGTCGTGGCATCACTGGGCCTGCGGTAAACAGCGAGAAGGCCGCGGCGCTACTGCCTTCTCAAACAGCTCACCGGTGGAGGTACCGGGTGTCGGACCCCCACTGTTCAGATGCTGATGAGAGGATAGATCATCAGTTTAAAAAAACTGCAGAACCCCTTTAAAAAAAGGTGGACAACCCCTTTAACTGAAATGCTGTGCTCCAATCAAGATAAACATGGTTATAAATATAACAGCTCATTATACAATTAAAGGGGTTGTGTCATCATAGACAATGGGGGCATATCGCTAGGATGTACCCCCATTGTCTTATAGGTGTGGGTCCCACCTCTTGGACCTGCGCCTACATCGAGAATGGAGCCCTGAAAGTGGTGGAGGGCACACTACGCATGTGCAACCTCCCCCTTCCTTCATTCATTCATTTTCTAAGGAGCTTTACTATTGGTTGGTTTGGGCGGCCGCCGGAGCGATACAGCGCCCTGCAGCAGGGGAAGGCGGCGGGAGCTGAAAGGAGAAGGGGCCGGCTCCCGGGAGTTTTTACAGTAAGGAGAGCGGGGCGCGCTGTACAAGGACCCCGGGAAACATGGCGGCGGAGGAGCTGAAGAAGACTTTTGAGAGGTGACAAACAGCCCCGGACATCAAGGTGACAGCAGAGTAGTGCATTGTGTGATCATCACACACCTGTATACATCACACACTGCACCACATACATCACACACACCTGTATACATCACACACTGCACCACATACTGTCACAACCAGACAGCTGAGAAGCTCTGAGAGGCCTTTCAGAACCTCCTCCTTGAGTTTTCTTTGTTGTGGTATTCAGTTCCTCATCTCGTTAGCCTCTCTCAGCTGTCATGTAGTTGGACTGATTGCTTCCCTTTAAATTCCTCCCCATAATGCTTTACTGGGCGGCTTATACTTCTTCCTGGAGTGTGTGTGCATGCTGATCCTGTTTCCCAGTCTGCTACAAAGTTAAGTGCTGTACATTTATCTGTTATTTTCTGTTTGCTGGATCCCAGGTGACCCGGACTCCCTCCGTGTCTGGTGTAGGGAGCCGGTGGTCGTGTCCCCTCACTATTGTAGGGTGTTCAGGGGTTATATAGTCGAGGTACGTGGATATGCAACCATCCACCTTTGGGATCTTTGCATAGGCTGAGCAGCCAGGGAAAGTGCTAGGTCTTGTGCAGGGGTCTCCCTTTTGGTTCCTTAGCTTTGGATCCAGTGAGTCATATATGCATGTTGCTTTGTCTTGTTTCCTGTACACCGTCCGTGACACATACATCACACACTGCACTACATACTTCACACCTGTATACATCACACACTGCACTACATACTTCACACCTGTATACATCACACACTGCACCACATACATCACACACACCTGTATACATCACACACTGCACCACATACTTCACACACACCTGTATACATCACACACTGCACCACATACTTCACACCTGTATACATCACACACAGCACTACATACTTCACACACACCTGTATACATCACACACTGCACTACATACATCACACACACACACACACACACACCGGTATACATCACACACTGATGCATGTAGTGTATGTAGTGCACTGTATAGTGAATGCAGGCAGGCTATTAACCCCCTATGGACCGGGCTCATTTTCACCTTAAGGACCAGGCCATTTTTTTACAAATCTGACCAGTGTCACTTTATGTGGTGATAACTTTAAAACACTTTGACTTATCCAGGCTATTCTGAGACTGTTTTTTTGTCACATATTGTACTTCATGACACTGGTAAAATGGAGTAAAAAAAATAATTTTTATTTATAAAAAAAATACCAAATTTGCAAATTTCCTAGTTTCAATCTCTCTACTTCTATAATACATAGTAATACCTCCAAAAATAGTTATTAATTTACATTCCCCATATGCCTACTTCATGTTTGGAAATGAAATTTTTTAATTTTTTGGGGACGTTCCAAGGCTTAGAAGTTTAGAAGCAAATCTTGAAATTTTTCAGAAAATTTCTAAAACCCACTTTTTCAGGACCAGTTCAGGTCTGAAGTTACGTTGTGAGGCTTACATAATAGAAACCACCCAAAAACGACCCCATTTTACAAACTACACCCTTCAAGGTATTCAAAACTGATTTCACAAGGGGTGTAGTTTCTAAAATTGGGTCATTTATGCGTGGTTTCTACTACGTGAGACCTGCAAAGTGACTTCAAGACTCAATTGGTCCTTAAAAAAAAGTGGATTTAGAAAATTTCCTTAAAAATTTGCTTCTAGAAATCTAAGCCTTCTAAAGTCCCAAAAAATAAAATTACATTCACAAAATGATGCAACCATAAAGTACATACACGGGGAAGGTTAATCAATACCTATTTAATGAGGTATCACTATCTGTCTTAAAAGCAAAGAAATTAAAATTTTGAAAATAGTGATTTTTTTCACATTTTCTGTGAATTTTGAATTATTATTTTTTTATAAATAAAAGGTAAAACATAGACAGAAATTTCATAGAAATAGAGCAGCGGGGCCACTCCATCCATTTCAGGGGACCTCCCACTAATCTGATAGTTATCCCCTATCCTGTGGATAGGGGAACTGTAATACGGCTTTAGACCTCATGCACCGGCCGTGTGCTCCCCACATGATGGATGAGACAGAGCTGCAGTGCAGAACGGAGGCACGGAACCCCATGGAAGCACTACCGAGTGCGTCCGTGGTGTTTCTGCCCGTGCCAACACACCTCAAAACACACGTTCTATTATTTTTTTTTTTCCAAGTTGAATGGGTCTCGATCCATCCCCAATGCACGGAACGGCCATGTGCATGAGGCCTCAAGGTGAAAACTAGCGGTGCCCTTAAGGGGTTAATATAAACCACTTTCCATTTGTCCAGCCATGATAATCTGTAGTCACTCTTCATAAAGCACTGAGGCTGGAATCCGTTTTCTATGTCCCTTCATGCGACATTCCCTCAGCGATACCATGTCCCTCCTACCAGCATCTCTCAACGCCCTCCCGCCTCTCCTTCCACTCTCCCTAGTATCACTAAGGAAGGCGTGGCCAGTACACGCAATTTCTCACGTGATCACTAGGATGTACGTGCGACATACAGCGGTCCGTGTACATAACACGCACGCTGAGACACACCCACCGCCGCCTTCGATTGGCTGAAAGCGCTTGTATCTGATTGGCTGCAGCGCGCCGCCAATCAAACATGCGCTTTAGCCATTAGTGCACGTCAGAGGAGGCGGGCGACGTCGTCACGCGAGCGTCCAATAGAATAATGTTTCCCTCTGCCTTCTTCCTCTGTTAACCCTACGTCTGCCAGCCATAGAAACGAATGATAAAGCCGTACACGAATTAATCCCGATACATCGCATGCAGCGTTTTCCTATGGCTACCAAAGCTATGCAGAAAGAGCACGCCGTCTACATTATCCCTGTGTGTACTGTACCCAGCAGTGACGCCGACAGACGAGGCATTCACTCCCCGGCACTCCAGCACATATACGACGCTTCACAAGCTGAAAGTTAGCGTCCACTAGCTGCCCCCTCCCACTGCTTCGCTACAGCCCCCTCGTCACTCACACACAGGGGGGTGTACCAGGGGGGGGCAATGAATATACCACTAAACCCGTGAAAATACCTCAGTATGGCAGTGAACTGGTTAATAAGATATACACCGCGGCGAGACACCACGATCATTGTTGCCAGGCAATGCCACCCCGACTTGTGGTAAAGGATACGGGAAGGTCAGCGTGTCCCCTTTGTATTCTTGGAGCCGTGTGTGCACAGAGGAGTGCAGAGCTGGTACACGCCTCTGCTGCCTGATGATTGGTCAGGAGGTGGGATCTGCGTGTACAGGGGCCCTTCAGGGGAATTGTGTACACCTCACCAGGCTGATGCCAGGGCATGAAGTATGGGGGTGACAATCTCTGTACAGCGCTGCGGAATATGCTGGCAAAATATCTGATCTGTATCTGAAGCAGGGCATCGCCCTCTGTATATTGGCAGTGCGAGATCACTGGGCGGAATTCATTTAGCCCCTTAAAAACATCAGTGAAAAGTGCTTGTCTGCCCACTTTGATGCCAGTTTTCCTGTTCGGGCCAGGCTTAACTCCACTGTATCTGATGCAGGGCATCACCCTCCGTATGTTGGCAGTGCCAGATCACTTGCCCAAATTAACTAACCCTTTCAAAATATCAGTTACTTCTTCAAAGTGTTCTTCTGCCCACTTTGATGCCAGTTTTACTGCTCAGAACCTGTTCGGGCCAGGCTTAAAGGGGTTGTCCAGGTTCAGAGTTGAACCTGGACAGACCTCCATTTTCACCCAGGCAGCCCCCCTGACATGAGCATCGGAGCAGTTCATGCTCCGATGCTCTCCTTTGCCCTGCGCTAAATTGCACAGGGCAAAGGCATTTTCTGGAGTTCCGGTGATGTACCGGGGCTCTCCATGGGGCTGACAGGAACCCCGGTGACGTCACCGGCACTGATGGGCGGGATTTGGCTCTGCCCTAGCCAGTAAAACGGCTAGGGCAGAGCTAAAGCGAGGCTCAGGGGGGCTGCCGGGGTGAAAATAAGAGTATGTCCGGGTTCAGCTCTGAACCCGGAGAACCCCTTTAACTCCACTGTATCTGAAGCAGGGAATTACCCTCTGTATGTTGGCAGTGCGAGATCACTGGCCCAAATTAATTAACCCTTTAAAAACATCAGTTACTAATTCAAATCAGTGAAAAGTGCATGTCTGCCCACTTTGATGCCAGTTTTCATGCCCAGAAACCGTTCTCATCCCACCAGTCTGATAGTCCCTTTCCTGTGGATAGGGGATACCTTGTTATAACGAGAATACCCCTTTACGATGAAAACTAGCTGTACCCTTAACCTCTTACAGACACAGGGCGTACCTGTACGCCCTGATGTCCTGGTACTTAAGGACACAGGGCATACAGGTACGTCCTGTGTAGCTCCGATCACCGCAGCGCAGCAGGCGGTGATCAGAACTGGGTGCCTGCTGAAATCAATCAGCAGGCACCCTGGGACAATGTCGAGGGGGTCCTGTGACCCCCCACCCCCAAGTCAATTCAGACCTGCGGTTTGCATCGCTCTCGGAAGTTTCTGATCCCCGCGGTCCATGAAACTTCAAAATGCCATTTTTTAAATGTTTAACCCCCCCCCCCCCCCTTGCAGCCCTCTTTGTGATGTGCCGGCGGGCGCAGCGGGGGGCGATCATCCGCCCGCCCTCCCTCTCATTTTCAGGATGGCAGAGCGGTTAGCAAGCAGAGTGTCAGCACATTGCTGACACTCTGCTTGAAACGGCTGACATCATCACACAGATGACAGCCGTTTAACCCCTTCCATGCTGCGATCCGTAGGGACCGTTATATGGAGGGGGTTAACAGGGAGAGAGCTCCCTCCCTCTCCCATCGGGGGCTGCTGTGTCTTTTCAGTCCCCGATTCTTGACGGGATCACAGAGGGAGGGGGCCCCCCTCCCTCCCTCCCCAACACCCGCTGCTCTGGTGTGGCAGTGTGTGATGGTTACCATGGCAACCGGACGCCTTCACAGGCTTTTGGCTGTCCATGGTGCTGATCATACGTCTGCTAAAGGCAGACGTCTGATCAGGCTAAGTAGAGTGAAAATACAGTACACTATATAGTGTACCGTATTGTATTATACAGACATCAGACCCACTGGATCTTCAAGAACCAAGTGGGTCTGGGTAAAAAAAAAAAAACACATTTATCACCGATTAAAAATAAAAAAAAATGTAATTTCCTACACATGTTTGATATCACCGTGTCCGCAACGACATGATCTATAAAACAGTCATGTTACTTTTCCCGCATGGTAAATGCCATAAAAAAATAAAAATGATGATGAAATTGAAATTTTGCCCACCTTACTTCCCAAAAAAGATAATAAAAGTGATAAAAAAAAGTGGTATGTATGCCAAAATAGTACCAACCCGTCACCTCATTCCGCAAAAAATGAGCAGATACATGTGACAATGGCCCAAAAAATTAAAAAAACTATGGCTCTCAGACCAAAACATGCTTTTTTATGTTAAACGTTAAAAAAAATTATAATTAGATATATTAGGTATTGCCGCGTTCGTAAGAACCTGCTATATAAAAATACCACATGACCTTAACCCTGAAGTGAACACCGTAAAAAAATAAAATAAAAACGGTGTCAAAAAAGCTATTTTTTGTCACCTCACATAAAGTGTAATAGCAAGCGATCAAAAAGTCGTATGCACCCCAAAATAGTGCCAATAAAACCGTAATCTCATCCCACAAAAATGACACCCTAAATAAGACAATCGCCCAAAAACTGAAAAAACTATGACTCTCAGAATATGGAGACACTAAAACAATTTATTTTTTGTTTAAAAATTGATATTATTGCGTAAAACTTAAAAAAATAAAAGAAAGTATACATATTAGGTATCGCCACGTCCCTAACGACCGGCTCTATAAAAATATAATATGACATAACCCCTCAGGTGAACACTGTCCAAAAAATAAAATAAAAACTGTGCTAAAAAAAAAAAAAACATTTGTTTTGTCACCTTACATCACTAAGGCCTCTTCCACACGGGCGTCATGTTTTTGGCCCGATAGGATGCGGGTGCGTTGCGGGAAAATGCACGATTTTTCCGCGCGAATGCAAAACATTTTAATGCGTTTTGCACGAGTGTGAGAAAAATCGGCATGTTTGGTACCCGAACTTCTTCACGGAACTTCGGGTTTAGGATCGAGGTTGTGTAGATTGTATTATTTTCCCTAATAACATGGTTAGAAGGGAAAATAATAGCATTCTTAATACAGAATGCTTAGTACAATAGGGCTGAAGGGGTTACATTTTTTTATTTAACTCACCTTAATCCACTTGTTCGCGCAGCCCGGCTTCTCTTCTGTCTTCATCTTTGCTGTGCAGTAGGAATAGGACCTGTGTTGATGTCACTGCGCTCATAACAACATGGTCCATCACCATGGTGATGGATCATGTGATGAGCGCAGTGACGTCATCACAGGTCCTTTTCCTCACAGATGAAGACAGAAGAGAAGCCAGGCTGCGCAAACAAGTGGATTAAGGCGAGTTAAATTATTTATTTTATCCCCTCCAGCCCTATTGTACTATGCATTCTGTATTAAGAATGCTATTATTTCCCCTTATAACCATGTTATAAGGGGAAAAAAAATGAGCAGGTCTCCATCCCGATAGTCTCCTAGCAACCATGCATAAAAATCGCACCGCGTCCGCTCTTGCTTGCGGATGCTTGCCATTTTCAAGCAGCCCCATTCATGTCTATGGGGTCTGCGCCGCGTGAAAAAAACGCACAAAATAGAGCATGCTGCGATTTTCACGCAATGCACAAGTGATGCGTGAAAATCACAGCTCGTGTGCACAGCTTTATAGAAATGAATGGGTCCGGATTCAGTGCGGGTGCAATGCGTTCACCTCATGCATTGCACCCGCGCGGAAAGTGCAACACCAAGCGATCAAAAAGGCGTATGCCGCCCACATGGGTGCCGCAAAAAATAATACCCTACATAAGACAATCGCCTAAAATCTGAAAAAACTATGGCTCTCAGACTATGGAGACACTAAAATATTATTTTTTTGTTTCAAAAATATTATTGCGTAAAATCTAAATAAATATAAAAAAGTATACATATTAGGTATCGCCGCGTCCATAAGAACCTGCTCTATAAAAATAGCACATGATCTAACCTGTCAGATAAACGTAAATAATAAAAAATAAAAACGGTGCCAAAAGTTTCCATTTTAATCCATTTTTTCCCATAACAAAGCAAGGGTTAACAGCCAAACAAAACTCAATATTCATTGCCCTGATTATGTAGTTAAGGCTGCTTTCACACTAGCGTTCGGGTGTCCGCTCGTGAGCTCCGTTTGAAGGGGCTCACGAGCGGACCCGAACGCAGCCGTCCAGCCCTGATGCAGTCTGAATGGAGCAGATCCGCTCAGACTGCATCAGTCTGGCGGCGTTCAGCCTCCGCTCCGCTCGCCTCCGCACGGACAGGCGGACAGCTGAACGCTGCTTGCAGCGTTCGGGTGTCCGCCTGGCCGTGCGGATCCGTCCAGACTTACAATGTAAGTCAATGGGGACGGATCAGTTTGAAGATGCCACAATATGGCTCAATCTTCAAGCGGATCCGTCCCCCATTGACTTTACATTGAAAGTCTGGACGGATCCGTCCGAGGCTATTTTCACACTTAGCTTTTTTTTGCCATTTTAATGCAGACTGATCCGTTCTGAACGGAGCCTCCGTCTGCATTAATATGATCGGATCCGTTCAGAACGGATCCGATCGAACGCTAGTGTGAAAGTAGCCTTACAGAAATGCTCCATATGTGGTCGTAAACTGCTGTATTGCCACACAGCAGGGCGCAGAAGGAAAAGAACGCCATATGGTTTTTGGAAGGAAGTTTTTGCTGGACTGGTTTTTTGACACCATGTCCCATTTGAAGCCCCCCTAGAGTAGAAACTCCACAAAGTGACCCCATTTAAGAAACTACACCCCTCAAGGTATTCAAAACTGATTTTACAAACTTTAACTCTTTAAGTGTTCCACAAGAGTTAATGGCAAATGTAGATGAAATTTCCGAATTTCAATTTTTTTTTTACTTTGCCTCAGAAAAAGTGTAATATAGAGCAACCAAAAATCATATGTACCCTAAAATAGTAGCAACAAAACTGCCACCTTATCCTGTAGTTTCCAAAATGGGGTCACTTTTTCGGAGTTTCTACTCTAGGGGTGCATCAGGGGGCTTCAAATAGGACATGGTTTCTAAAAACCAATACAGCAAAATCTGCCTTCCAGAAACAATCTGGCGTTCTTTTCCTTCGGCGCCCTGCTGTGTGGCCATACAGCAGTTTGTGAAAGGCCGCCAGACTAAAATTACTGCATGTCAGGCTTTTTAGTCCGGCGGCTTCTGCCGTGCTGCGCCGGAGCTCCGCCCCCGTCCCCATTATAGTCAATGGGGACGGAGCAGCGGTCCGGCGGCACGGCGAAATAGCCGCAGCACGGATCCGACATGGCTAACTGCCTGTCGGATCCGTCCTGCCGCAAGTGTGAAAGTAGCCTTAGCCAAAACGTTTATTTTTGGTAGAAAACTGGGGCTGAAATGGCCCTTAGCAGCAGTCTTTAAAAGAGCTTTGCTAAGGGCCATCCGTCTCTTCTTAGAAAAAACGTGGCATAAGCAGCTCTCACCTGCCTGAAACTCCACTATGGAGGCACGGAACTGCTCCCTTACCCGGTTTTGGGAGAAATGGGAATAAATGCAGAAAGAAGTTGGTCCAGCCTTGCTTCGTGGGGGTCCAAAAAAGCACTTTATTGAATAGTAATAAATACTAAAAACATCCAGATATAGGTTGCATTCATCTATGCGTTTCGGTCAGAAAACAGTTTAACCCTTACTCATGACCTGGCTAAACTGTTTTCTGCCCGAAACGCGTAGACGAATCCAACCTATATCTGGATGTTTTTAGTATTTATTACTATTCAATAAAGTGCTTTTTTGGACCCCCACATAGCAAGGCTGGACCAACTTCTTTATATATATATATATATATATATATATATATATATATATATATATATATATATATATATATATATATATATATATATAAAGAACAGTTATCCTTTAAAGGGAACCTGTCACCGGGATTTTGGGTATATAGCTGAGGACATGGGTTGCTAGATCACCGCGAGCACATCGGCAATACCCAGTCCCCATAGCTCTGTGTGCTTTTATTTTGTAAAAAAAAAAAAAAAAGAAAAGATTTGATATATATGCAAATTAACCTGAGATGAGTCAGAGCTTGAAAATATGACTCTTCTCTGGTCACACAAGTAAGATATGTCTCTTTTATGTTAATTTACATATGTATCAAATCGGTTTTTTTACACAAAAGCACACAGAGCTATGGGGACTGGGTATTGTGGATGTGCTAGCGGCCATCTAGCAACCCATGTCCTCAGCTCTATGCACAAAATCCCGGTGACAGGTTCCCTTTAAGGTGAATAATATACACCACTTTCCATTTGTCCAGCCATGATAATCTGTAGTCACTCTTCATAAAGCACTGAGGCTGGAATCCGTTTTCTATGTCCCTTCATGCGACATTCCCTCAGCGATACCATGTCCCTCCTACCAGCATCTCTCAACGCCCTCCCGCCTCTCCTTCCACTCTCCCTAGTATCACTAAGGAAGGCGTGGCCAGTACACGCAATTTCTCACGTGATCGCTAGGATGTACGTGCGACATACAGCGGTCCGTGTACATAACACGCACGCTGAGACACACCCACCGCCGCCTTCGATTGGCTGAAAGCGCTTGTATCTGATTGGCTGCAGCGCGCCGCCAATCAAACATGCGCTTTAGCCATTAGTGCACGTCAGAGGAGGCGGGCGACGTCGTCACGCGAGCGTCCAATAGAATAATGTTTCCCTCTGCCTTCTTCCTCTGTTAACCCTACGTCTGCCAGCCATAGAAACGAATGATAAAGCCGTACACGAATTAATCCCGATACATCGCATGCAGCGTTTTCCTATGGCTACCAAAGCTATGCAGAAAGAGCACGCCGTCTACATTATCCCTGTGTGTACTGTACCCAGCAGTGACGCCGACAGACGAGGCATTCACTCCCCGGCACTCCAGCACATATACGACGCTTCACAAGCTGAAAGTTAGCGTCCACTAGCTGCCCCCTCCCACTGCTTCGCTACAGCCCCCTCGTCACTCACACACAAAGGGGGGGGCAATGAATATACCACTAAACCCGTGAAAATACCTCAGTATGGCAGTGAACTGGTTAATAAGATATACACCGCGGCGAGACACCACGATCATTGTTGCCAGGCAATGCCACCCCGACTTGTGGTAAAGGATACGGGAAGGTCAGCGTGTCCCCTTTGTATTCTTGGAGCCGTGTGTGCACAGAGGAGTGCAGAGCTGGTACACGCCTCTGCTGCCTGATGATTGGTCAGGAGGTGGGATCTGCGTGTACAGGGGCCCTTCAGGGGAATTGTGTACACCTCACCAGGCTGATGCCAGGGCATGAAGTATGGGGGTGACAATCTCTGTACAGCGCTGCGGAATATGCTGGCGAAATAAATATTACCCATCAGCTAGAGCGCTGCAAGTAGAGACTTAGGGTCCATTCACACGTCCGCAACTGTTTTGTGGTCCGCAAATTTCAGATCCGTAAAACACGGACACCGGCCATGTGTGTTCTGCATTTTGCGGACCGCACATGGTCGCCACTATAATAGAAATGCCTTTTCTTGTCCGTGGCTGCGGACAATAGGACATGTTCTATTTTTTGCGGGGCCCCGGAATGGAAGTGCGGATGTGAACAGCACACTGTGTGCTATACGCATCTTTTGCAGCCCCATTGAAAATGAATGGGTCTGCACCCGTTCCGCAAAATTGCGGAACAGATGCGGACCCATTTTGTGGACGTATGAATGGACCCTAAGACGTGGGTTGTTATCCACATGTCATGGATTGATCTACTGCTACCAAGCGTACATTTTTTACGTACTCAAGGCACTTTGTATATGTTTTGATCAAAATGCATAGGTTTGCTCATCTCTTTTGAGTGGGTTTCTACTCTAACCACATGGCGACCACTGACCTAGCAGTCCGACAGCACCGTAGCTGGCAGGCTAAGCCCCCTTGGCTCTGGGTCCCACCAACCCACAGGTACAGCATTACAGCAACAACCGCCGCCATGCACCATGTGAACAGATCTCAAAAGCTCACCGTTCCATGTGTCTCTCAGAAACCAGACCAAGTAGGGGTTAATACCTACTTGGTCTTGGTTTGGTTTCTGGGAGACACATGGAGAGGTGAGCTTCTGAGATCTGTTCATATGGAGCAGTACTATATAATAGCATTTGTGTGGTCCAGTGCCAAGGGTCTTAGCCTGGCAGCAGGGTTGTTTCTGGGCTGCTGGGTCTCGCCGCCTTCAGGTGCTGTGTTGTGGAGGTGGCGGTGGTCACCATGTAGCACAGCACCTAATTAGAGTATGGACCCACTGAAAAGAGGACACCTTGACGTGGCGAGTGGGCCTATGTATTAAGATCAAACAGTATACAAAGTGCCTTGTGTTCATGTTTCTAAACTAAGCAGCAATAGACCAATCACCGGCATGCCAATGTACTAGCCATGGCTCTTCCTCTACAGTCTGATAGGACCTAATTGAACACTATGGCATGTGTCATGTTCTACATAAAGTCTGTATTGCCTCTGTGCAAGGACAGTGGGGTTACCACATTTACTATTGCGCTTCCTATGTACTGTTGACATGTACTGTGTTCCTGCCCAATATATACCCAGGAACCCCTCAGAAACTGGGAAAGTGCTCAGTATGCTGCCCCTTAAATTGGTCCTAGTGCAACTGCCCCTGAAGCATTGCCCCAAAAACTAGGGATGGCATTGGTCTGGGGGCATGCTGCTCCTCTTTCAGATTTGCAATATACAGAATACACTAGGGGGCGCCAGTTGCCGCATGACAGCACGGTGTTCTTTACTTTAATGGGTACTCTACCTTCAAACCATATTTTTTTATGATCGTTAGTGTTAAAACCAATGTTGTCTTCCTCATATTTTTGGGTTTGGGCTGCACAACTTCTCTATCCTTAAATCTTGGGAAGTGAGTGTGACTACACACCCCGCTTCCTAGTTTTCTTTGACTTGTCCCAAAAACCATACGACAGGCCCTTCTCCCTCCCATCTTATTGGCCTTGGCTGGTCCAGAGTAGCCACGGTAAAGCAGTAGTGCCTCAGTGGTCCATTGCTCTGCTGAAAAAAAACATGTTCCATCTGTTTAAGCCACTAAAATGAACACATACTAGACACCTAGCTGAAGAAAAACCAATCCAACAAGTCTCCCCTGATCAGTCGAGGGTATGCTAGCCCTGTAGACAAATATCCCACATCTATGACAGCTTTAAAGGGTTATCCCCATGTGGAAATTTTGATGCCATAAATATCCAGTAGGTGCAGATCCCACCTCTAGGACCTGCTTCTATCTGCAGTGAATGATGAGTACGCCGTGCATGGGCGGCTCTCTCCATCCATTGCTATGGGACTTCCCAAAACAGCTGAGCACACTCACTTACTTATACTATAGCACTGGATGGAGAGAGCCAAGCTTATATGCCCATTCATTGCAGAGCACAATAGGTCCCAGAGGTGGGACCTGCACCTAGTGGAGATGCCATAAATGTCCTGGTGGGACAACCCTTTCAACCCCTTAAAGAGTAACTAAACTTTTAATTAACTTTTTGGTAAATGTCCCTGATGCTCTAATAATACTTTTTGTAATGTACTTTATTAATGCTTTTAGAATTTTTACTAGAGATATCCCCGCCTAAAGTGAACCATTCCCTGTGCGCTTAAAATCCCCTTTTCCGTACACCCTGACTTCTCAGCGGTGAACGGAGTACGGGATGTAGACATTTTATCAATGGGGCCGCAGCAGCAGTGCATACGGGCAGTAGCACACATCGCTGGTCCTGCCTGTGCCCCCCTGGAGGTTTGCTAAATCCTGACATAGCACATGGGTACCCTGTAACCATAGCGGAGCGGGTTCCTGCCTGTGCCCCCCAGAGGTTTGCTAAATCCTGACATAGCACATGGGTACCCTGTTACCATAGCGGAGCGGGCTCCTGCCTGTGCCCCCCCAGAGGTTTGCTAAATCCTGACATAGCACATGGGTACCCTGTTACCATAGCAAAGCGGGCTCCTGCCTGTGCCCCCCAGAGGTTTGCTAAATCCTGACATAGCACATGGGTACCCTGTTACCATAGCAGAGCGGGCTCCTGCCTGTGCCCCCCAGAGGTTTGCTAAATCCTGACATAGCACATGGGTACCCTGTTACCATAGCAGAGCGGGCTCCTGCCTGTGCCCCCCAGAGGTTTGCTAAATCCTGACATAGCACATGGGTACCCTGTTACCATAGCAGAGCGGGCTCCTGCCTGTGCCCCCCAGAGGTTTGCTAAATCCTGACATAGCACATGGGTACCCTGTTACCATAGCAGAGCGGGCTCCTGCCTGTGCCCCTCAGAGGTTTGCTAAATCCTGACATAGCACATGGGTACCCTGTTACCATAGCAGAGCGGGCTCCTGCCTGGGCCCCCCCAGAGGTTTGCTAAATCCTGACATAGCACATGGGTACCCTGTTACCATAGCAGAGCGGGCTCCTGCCTGGGCCCCCCCAGAGGTTTGCTAAATCCTGACATAGCACATGGGTACCCTGTTACCATAGCAGAGCGGGCTCCTGCCTGGGCCCCCCCAGAGGTTTGCTAAATCCTGACATAGCACATGGGTACCCTGTTACCATAGCGAAGCGGGCTCCTGCCTGTGCCCTCTAAAAGCTTAGTGATACTTTGTAGAGCCTGAGAAGTCAGGGTGTACAGAAAAGTGGATTTTGAGCGCACAGGGAAAGGTGTGCTTTAGGGAACGATATCCGTGGTGATGGACCATGTGATTGGACCATGTGATCTGATGTCACCACAGGTCCTTTAGCCGGCAGCTCATGATTAAAGAAGTAAGAAGAGACCGGCAGCTACGCGATTAAGAGGAGAAGGTGAGTTAATTATTTTTTAACCCTCAATTGACCACCTACTAAGCATTCTGTATTAAAGAATGTTATTATTTTCCCTTATAACCATGTTATAAGGGAAAATAATGACATCTACACAACACCAAACCCAAACCTGAACTTCAGTGAAGAAGTTCGGGTCTGGGAACCACAGTCAGTTTTTTATCACGCGCAGTGCAAAACACATTGCACCCGCGCAATAAAAACTGAACAACAGAACGCAATCGCAGCCAAAACTGACTGCAATTAGGTACCTACTCGCGCGAGTTTGCCGCAGTACACCCGGGACGCATCTTGAACAAATCCATCACGCCCGTGTGAACTCAAAAGTTTTGAGAATGACACAAATATTAGTTTTCACAAAGTTTGCTGCTAAACTGCTTTTAGATCTTTGTTTCAGTTGTTTCTGTGATGTAGTGAAATATAATTACACGCACTTCATACGCTTCAAAGGCTTTTATCGACAATTACATGACATTTATGCAGAGTCAGTATTTGCAGTGTTGGCCCTTCTTTTTCAGGACCTCTGCAATTCGACTGGGCATGCTCTCAATCAACTTCTGGGCCAATTCCTGACTGATAGCAACCCATTCTTTCATAATCACTTCTTGGAGTTTGTCAGAATTAGTGGGTTTTTGTTTGTCCACCCGCCTCTTGAGGATTGACCACAAGTTCTCAATGGGATTAAGATCTGGGGATTTTCCAGGCCATGGACCCAAAATGTCAACGTTTTGGTCCCCGAGCCACTTAGTTATCCCTTTTGCCTTATAGCACGGTGCTCCATTGTGCTGGAAAATGCATTGTTCTTCACCGAACTGTTGTTGGATTGTTGGAAGAAGTTGCTGTTGGAGGGTGTTTTGGTACCATTCTTTATTCATGGCTGTGTTTTTGGGCAAAATTGTGAGTGAGCCCACTCCCTTGGATGAGAAGCAACCCCACACATGAATGGTCTCAGGATGCTTTACTGTTGGCAGGACACAGGACTGATGGAAGCGCTCACCTTTTCTTCTCCAGACAAGCCTTTTTCCTGATGCCCCAAACAATCGAAAAGAGGCTTCATCGGAGAATATGACTTTGCCCCAGTCCTCAGCAGCCAGTCACCATATTTTCTGCAGAAGATCAATCTGTCCCTGATGTGTTTTTTTGGAGAGAAGTGGCTTCTTTGCTGCCCTTCTTGACACCAGGCCATCTTCCAAAAGTCTTCGCCTCACTGTGCGTGCAGATGCGCTCACACCTGCCTGCTGCCATTCCTGAGCAAGCTCTGCACTGGTGGCACTCCGATCCCACAGCTGAATCCTCTAGGAGACTTTAAGTAAATTTTCATGGCAAAGAAGGACTATGCAATTCATCTGATCACTCTTCATAACATTCTGGAGTATATGCAAATTGCTATTATAAAAACGTAAGCAGCAACTTTTTCAATTTCCAATATTTATGTAATTCTCAAAACTTTTGGCCACGACTGTACATTCACATGACCATATGTATTTTGCGGTCCGCAAAAAATACGGATGACGTCCGTGTGACATCCGTGTTGCATCAGTTTTTTTTTTGCGGATCCGATGTAACAATGCATATCATTGTCCGCAAAACGGACAAGAATAGGACATGCTCTATATTTTTTGTGGGGCTACGGAACGGACATATGGATGCGGACAGCACACCACGTGCTGTCGGCATTTTTTGCAGACCCATTGAAATGAATTGATCCTCATCCAATCTGTGCTCTTTGGTCACGTAACTCTTGCTATGGCTAAAGTCACCGTATAGTCCTAGCCGCCTAGAAATGAATGAAAACACTGACAACTGGTTGTAACCAATCTTTTTGACACCAGCAGCACTCATTGGACACAGGGACACATCATCCAACTAGTAAGGGAACAGACACACTGCATGCCTATGCTGCATTTGGGACGTGACCACCTTTTGACCAATGGCAAAGCAAGCCGCAGCAGGATTATATTAACTAATTAGATCCAAATTATTTATTAGGCATTTATTGTTAGAGAGGTTGTCTCACTTCAGCAAATAGCATTTATTATGTAGAGAACGTTATTACAAGGCACTTACTAATGTATTGTTATTGTACATATTGCTTCCTTTTCTGTCTGGATTCATTTTTTCATCACATTATACACTGCTCGTTTCCATGATTACGACCACCTTGCAATCTATCAGTGGCTGTGCTTGCACACTATAGGACAAAGCACCAGCCTATGTGAGCTCTCCCGGTCCTAGCCACCAGATAGGCTGAGAAATATAAAGGACAGATACAACTTCTATTTTTTTTTTATCCACTCCTGGTCCTGCTTTTGGCTTATAAAACAGGAAACCTGACCGTGTGGCTGTACCCTGAACCCATAAAGCCAATCGGCCATTCACAATGAACACCGAATAAACAATTCAGTTCTATATAGTGAAGAGGGTTGTGCTATTACAGCAACTTATTCCCTGTCCACAAGATAAGTGTCTGATAAGTGAGGCTGTAGATGGGGATAAGTTGTTGTAATGGGACAAACCTTTCATATGAATCTGCTGCGGCTTGTATGCTGTTGCGGTACTTGGCCACAAGGTGGCTGCGTCCCAGTCGCAGCACGGCTGTGCCATAGGGATGGACCCTAACACCCAGTTGTCACTGTTTTTATACATTTCTAGCAGGAATAACAGAGGCACAACACAAAGCTATAAGAGAAGATGCTCCAGAATTGTTAAATTATGTTGAATAGAAGTACAGGTCCTTCTAAAAAAAATTGCATATTGTGATAAAGTTCATTATTTTCTGTAATGTACTGATAAACATTAGACTTTCATATATTTTAGATTCATTACACACAACTGAAGTAGTTCAAGCCTTTTATTGTTTTAATATTGATGATTTTGGCATACAGCTCATGAAAACCCCAAATTCCTATCTCTAAAAATTAGCATATCATGAAAAGGTTCTCTAAACGAGCTATTAACCTAATCATCTGAATCAACTAATTAAAGGGGTTGTCCGGGTTCAGAGCTGAACCCGGACATACCCTTATTTTCACCCCGGCAGCCCCCCTGAGCCTAGCATCGGAGCATCTCATGCTCTGATACGCTCCAGTGCCCTGCGCTAGATCGCGCAGGGCACGGGCTCTTTTGTTTTCAATAACACACTGCTGGGCGGTAACTTCCGCCCAGCGGTGTGTTCTGTGACGTCACCGGCTCTGAGGGGCGGGCTTTAGCTCTGCCCTAGCCATTTTACTGGCTAGGGCAGAGCCAAATCCCGCCCATCAGTGCCGGTGATGTCACCGGGGTTCCTGTCAGCCCCATGGAGAGCCCCGGTACGTCAGCGGAACTCTGAAAAATGCCTTTGCCCTGTGCAATTTAGCGCAGGGCAAAGGAGAGCATCGGAGCATGAACTGCTCCGATGCTCATGTCAGGGGGGCTGCCTGGGTGAAAATGGAGGGATGTCCAGGTTCAGCTCTGAACCTGGACAACCCCTTTAACTCTAAACACCTGCAAAAGATTCCTGAGGCTTTTAAAAACTCCCAGCCTGGTTCATTACTCAAAACCGCAATCATGGGTAAGACTGCCGACCTGACTGCTGTCCAGAAGGCCATCATTGACACCCTCAAGCAAGAGGGTAAGACACAGAAAGAAATTTCTGAACGAATAGGCTGTTCCCAGAGTGCTGTATCAAGGCACCTCAGTGGGAAGTCTGTGGGAAGGAAAAAGTGTGGCAGAAAACGCTGCACAACGAGAAGAGGTGACCGGACCCTGAGGAAGATTGTGGAGAAGGACCGATTCCAGACCTTGGGGGACCTGCGGAAGCGGTGGACTGAGTCTGGAGTAGAAACATCCAGAGCCACCGTGTACAGGCGTGTGCAGGAAATGGGCTACAGGTGCCGCATTCCCCAGGTCAAGCCACTTTTGAACCATAAACAGCGGCAGAAGCGCCTGACCTGGGCTACAGAGAAGCAGCACTGGACTGTTGCTCAGTGGTCCAAAGTACTTTTTTCGGATGAAAGAAAATTTTGCATGTCATTCGGAAATCAAGGTGCCAGAGTCTGGAGGAAGACTGGGGAGAGGGAAATGCCAAAATGCCTGAAGTCCAGTGTCAAGTACCCATAGTCAGTGATGGTCTGGGGTGCCATGTCAGCTGCTGGTGTTGGTCCACTGTGTTTTATCAAGGGCAGGGTCAATGCAGCTAGCTATCAGGAGATTTTGGAGCACTTCATGCTTCCATCTGCTGAAAAGCTTTATGGAGATGAAGAGTTCATTTTTCAGCACGACCTGGCACCTGCTCACAGTGCCAAAACCACTGGTAAATGGTTTACTGACCATGGTATTACTGTGCTCAATTGGCCTGCCAACTCTCCTGACCTGAACCCCATAGAGAATCTGTGGGATATTGGGAAGAGAAAGTTGAGAGACGTAAGACCCAACACTCTGGATGAGCTTAAGGCCGCTATCGAAGCATCCTGGGCCTCCATAACACCTCAGCAGTGCCACAGGCTGATTGCCTCCATGCCACGCCGCATTGAAGCAGTCATTTCTGCAAAAGGATTCCCGACCAAGTATTGAGTGCATAACTGAACATAATTATTTGAAGGTTGACTTTTTTTTGTATTAAAAACACTTTTCTTTTATTGGTCGGATGAAATATGCTATTTTTTTTAGATAGGAATTTTGGGTTTTCATGAGCTGTATGCCAAAATCATCAATATTAAAACAATAAAAGGCTTGAACTACTTCAGTTGGTGTAATGAATCTAAAATATATGAAAGTCTAATGTTTATCAGTACATTACAGAAAATAATGAACTTTATCACAATATGCACATTTTTTTAGAAGGACCTGTATTTACTAAAATAGACATTCCAGAAGAGGTGAAAGGTCCGAGACATTGGGGGCTGAACCCTACGTCGTTGAATGTATTGCCAATATAGAGTAGGTGTAGGCAGGAACTGGGGAAATACTGGCGCACAAATTCTGGAAGGTGGTGATGAGGGGGCGCTCACTGCAGCTATTGCAACCCATGGAGCTGAGCTGCCACAGACTGGCAGTGCTCCATAGGAGAAGCTCACCAAGGCGGAACATGCTTTTATTACTGATCCCGCTGATGAGCGCCAGGGGGATCGGATGTCTATTCAGATAGCATTTACACTGCATCTGACAGAATATACTCAGAAACAACTCCTAGCTCAGAGACAGAGGATCTTCATTGAAGGAGACAAGAGTGTGAGGGCCTTGGCATATGTAGCTAGGCAGGGGCAGACTGGGAACTTAAAATGGTGGTCCCATGTTGTAGGTGGGTACAAGTTGACAGAAATAAGGGCCAATATAAGTAGTCCGTGCTAGCAATACTGAAGTGCAGCACAAAATACTGCCCCACTACAGCAAAATACACAGTGCAGCACAAAGTACTGCCGTCCCCGCCACAGCATTCATCTCTATCACTGTCCTGAAGAAGGCAACACAGTGCAGGAGGATACTTTCTTCAGCCAGATGCATAAGTACCAGGTGCTCCTAGCACAACAGATCTCTATGAACCCGACCAGCCATGTAAGGGGGTGGGCGCCCCCCTGGTCTTCGGCACACTGGGAAATTAGACCCCACTGTGGGGTCTATGGCCAGTCCACCCCTAAGAAACACCTCAGACAGTAGTAGCAGGCATAAGTTCGGAGTCGGGAACTGAAACTGGTGATATGATGATGATATTTGTTCCCAAACACTATTAAACTAGCTTACATATGTCTAAAGCCCAGTACTCTGCTAAGGAACTGCCTGATTATCTTGAAGAGAGAAGTTTCCCTTCTCTGTCACGGCACGGCTTAGCAGGAGTTGGATGCTTCCATTACAGACATAGAAATCCAGCATGTGAGTACCTCCATGCAGTGGTGTACATAGAGAAGTAAGGGCCCCATAGCAAGGATCAAACCAGGCCCCCCCCCCCCCCCCCCACACACAGGACAGAAGCGTTTCTGCCTAAACCCTTTTCAATGACCCGTGGGCCATTTTTTTCCACTGCCTCATTTGCTAAAAGTTGTTCCCCCAGTAGAAGAAGGTATGATCCCAACTGGGCCCCCTATTGCTCTGGGCCCCATAGCAGTCATATGGTTTGCCGCTATTGTATTTACGCCCCTGCCTCTATGGCAGCACATAAATCTCCTGGCCCAGATGACTTCTAGGCTGAGTGGTACAAGTTATAGTTGGAGGAACATAGTACTTGCTTATGTAAGCTCTATGCGTATTCATTGGAAACAGACAAAAAAATCTTTCAATGAGGCCACTATCGTGATTCACAAACCCTGGGGGCCACCTGATTGGTACAGTTCTTATTGTCCTAGATCTCTGGCAAAATACTGGCAAAATCCTTTCTGTAGTTGGCACGGACCAATCTGGTTTTATGCCAGGGAAAACTACAGGTATTAAAGTGGTTGTCCCAGTTCAGAGCTGAACCTGGACATAATTTCTTCTTCACTCATTCAGCATGAACGAGTGGAGCAACAGAGCATTTCACGCTCTGATGCTCGCCCTTGCCCTGCACTGAACTGCGCAGGGCAAGGACTGATTTGTTTGCATTCTCACTGCTAGGCAAAGGCTTACACCTAGCAGTGTTCCTGGTGACGTCACCGGCTCTGATGAGCAGTCTATAGCGCTGCCTTAGCCTGTTTTACAGGCTAGGGCAGCGCTAAAAAACGCCCTTTAGTGCCGGTGACGTCACCGGGCTCACTGCTAGGCGGAAGTCTCTGTCTAGCATACCCATAGTGAGACCCAGTACGTCACCGGATCTAAAGAAAAAGCCATTCGATGTTCCCCATTGCCCTGCACTGAATTGCCCTTCGCGATTCAGTGCAGGGCAATGGGGAACATCGAAGCAATCATGCTGAACGAGGAAAGAAGGGGTTATGTCACCCAGACAGCCCCTTTAATTTACATAGAAACCTAGAATGTGTCGGCAGATAAGAACCATTTGGCCCATCTAGTCTGCCCAATATACTGAATACTATGGATAGCCCCTGGCCCTATCTTATATGAAGGATGGCCTTATGCCTATCCCATGCATGCTTAAACTCCTCCACTGTATTTACAGCTACCACTTCTGCAGGAAGGCTATTCCATGCATCCACTACTCTCTCAGTAATACTTCCCGATATTACTTTTAAACCTTTGCCCCTCTAATTTAAAACTATGTCCTCTTGTAGCAGTTTTTCTTCTTTTAAATATTCTCTCCTCTTTTACCTTGTTGATTTAAGACGCCTGTTTACTAACATGCAGGTTGCCCCTGATAAAGCAAGTAGTAGCGCTATAGCGTCACTGCAAAATGAGAAAGTATTTGACTCAGTGGAATGGGGTTTTATGTGGGAGAACTTGAAATGATTGAAACTACTCAGATAAGGGTAAATAGGTGTCTGCCCAACCCATTCGCACTGCAGAGAGGCGCCAGACAGGGATGCCTGTTGTTGCTCTTCTTGTTTGCATTAGTAATGGAACCGCTATCATCTCCTACTAACAACTGTAGTAAAAATAGAGGGGGCAGATATTGCAGGCATCACCGAAAAGCTGTTGCTGTATGCAGATGACAGGCTAGCTTATCTGGGGACCTGGGATCATTTTTTGAGACACTACTCAGTGCGGTTAAGGAGTATGGTGCTTATTCTGGGTTGCGGGTTAATTGGGGGAAGTCTGTTCTATACCTGGTGGATGATGTTGGCTGAGATGCTCCCAATCCTCAAAGTTATTGACAGTGGATACATTTAAGTATTTAGGAAATTAGATGCATAAAGATGTTCAACAGTTTTATTATTTTTTATGATACCCACTACAGAGTATATGGCTCACAAGTTTAATGAATACCAGGAGACCGCTAAAAAAGCTTTATGGTTTAGCTCAAAGCCAAATCAGTTAGTTGGCACAGTGGGTCCATACTCACTGATCTGTGACAAACAATTTGTCAATCAGGTAACAATATCATTTTGAACTAATTGATACAACCAACTTGACAAGGAGGCAGGCTCACCCAAGCTTTAACCCCTGTACCAGGATCTGGACTTCGCTGCAGGGGAGCAACCAGACCACTACCTTTTGCGATAGTCCCAGTATAGTTGGCAGCGGATCCACTGGGGTCAGGGACTCTGGTGCAAACACCAGAAGCTTTAGGGACAGAAAATTCACCAAAACCACAGGTACAGTCTGAACAGTCACTTATACTGATCATGTGGCAGGACCTGACTATAGGAAACTTGACTGGATGGCTGAGATGCAGGGAAACTGCACCACAATCACAGAAGCAGCCTGGACAGTCTAATACTGGAACTGCAGATAATGGCGACACACAACTTGAGACACGAGGAGAGCTTGCGGGTGGGGTAGTGATTGATGCAGGAACAAGGCAAGCAGGTACCAAGACTGTAGCACAGACAGGCATACAGACTAAGAAAACTTACGGTAAACATGGAGTTAAATTGAAAACAACCATGAAAAAAGCAGTACCTAGGCGGGATGGATACACTGCAGGAACACAGACTGGATAACCCAGAGAATCGTTAAAGCACAAGCCCTCCTGCAGCGTCCCACAAGTGTACGTGGGCACTGCAAAAGCTTGTTATGTCATATGTTATATCATGCTATATTTCATTCTTATGTGAAATCCCTGTTACCAGGCTGTTAGGTGCATTACACACATTCCACCACTAGATGGGGGTAGCATCACAGTATATATACCTCAGTTCAGGCCTAGTGAGCAGGGGGGAGTTAGAGTTTGGAGGAAGGAGGAGATGGAGTGAGAAGCAAGGGGGAAGGAGAGGACCCCTCTCCTCTCAGCTCTCTCTTGGGCTCCACGGCCCAGAGGAGCCAATTCATGCTCTTAGTGTCAAGCCAGGAAACTAGGCAGAGGTGAAGTCTGTATTCTACCGTCTACTCTACCGGAGTGTCAAGTGGATTTTACTAAGTTTATTGTGGAAAGACAAAGAAAGGGCAATAGCCATGATTCTAGACTCTAGGCGCCTTTGTAATAAGGTGAAGGTTTATTAGCTTCCGGCAGCCTTACTGTTACTTCAAGGACAGATAGGACATCTGTTACATCACTTGTGTGTAGAAGATAAAGACTTGAACTACCTTTACTGAAGCCAGGAAAAGAGCTGAATATCAGTGAGTACACAACCTCCTACTATAGCCTGAGACATAACCACATATACAGCCTGTTACTGGGATTTGCGACATCCAACCTGCATGTTCATAAGAGACTGTTTTATAACTGGATGTAAAATTGCTTGCTGTCAAGACCCTGGTTACAGTAAAGTTCTGAGTTGGATTCAAACCCTGCCTCATTCTTCCATCTCCATACTACAACCACTCTCATCTTTTTGCACCACCAAGGTGCTGGCGTCACGACTTTACCTAATTCAGGGACCTAGCCGCACAAGCACCCGGAAACCCAATCACCATTAAGGGCACCTCGATCACCACCTGGCCGGTGTCCCTTGTAATAGAGTGTGCCCCAGAGAATTTGGTGCTGTTCTCCCCTTCACTGCACTGTTGGCCCAGGGAGGCATCTGCTAACCGTGAGTACCCCATAAACTGCTGCACCCGTCGGCCCATCGTAATCCTCACGCGTTCTCCCCTGGGGACGGCACGTTGCATATTTAAAATTGGTGTCACGGACAGGATTCAATTCCTCTGCCTCATGAATGAGCCCCATTTGTTTGACTGTTTTATTGGGCTAAACAACTGTTCAAACTACTTAAAAAGTGCATAAATATACTGTGCCAATTGTCTACTTTGAAATCGCACTGTTAAAACTGGAGAAATCGCAGATTTTTGTGTCACTAAAACTGCTTGCTGTGACTAAATTGACTTTTTCTTGCACCCAAAATGGCCGCCGGAGGCCTTCTTGCCTAATCTATGGCTCCATCACTCCGTAAAACGCCAGGAAACATGGTGAGTAGCAACCAGCAGCTGCTAAACTAAAAATTTTTACTCCAACATGGTCCAACATGGTCCAGAGCAGGTGCATATTCAGCTCCTCACTTTATCTCCTATATGGCTGCAGTTATCACTGTGTGGAACCCCTACACTGTGATATTTGGGGAAAAAGGAGGGACTGAGGTTTTTTTCTCCGATTATCTCCCTGTGGAGAAACTCTAATCTCCCTGAACTATTACATTTGCCTTTTTATGAGTTCTGGCCCCAAAAGATGATTACTTTAGAACATTTGCAGATTTGAGACAGGAATTTAGTTTTCCACATTTATCTCTATTCTGATACTTCCAGCTGAGACATGCCTGTGAACAGGGGCGGATTGGCCATAGACCTTACAGGGAAATTTCCCGGTGGGCCAATGCCCAGGGGGCTGCTTGGGCCCGTCTCATCGTCGGCCAGTGAAAGTTTTTGGGGATATATTTGTCACAGACGTTCCCGCGACAGGTGGCAGGAGATCGGTGAGACTGGCAACATGTGGTTTGATCTGACATGTTTTCCGTTTAGATCAAATGACGTCTGTGTTGTTTCTGGTGCTTGCCACACCTTTTTCCCCCAGGTTTGGCTATGATGGTAATTTAACCTTCTCTATTTATTGTTGTTTCTCCCACTATGCTATGCGGTTTATAGCTTCAGTTTGAGTTGTGGATAGCTGATGTGTGGATCTCGGCTGAGTTCCTGGTGCTGCCATAGCCACTTGAAGTAAAGTGTTTTCGTTCCCTTTTGCATTTTGTTTAGGTTATTTTGTGTGTTGCTTTTCCCTGTCATTTGTATTAAGGCCTGAGGGAGACTCCTGTTCATCCTTCCTTTTAGAGGAACAGGTTGTCTCAGTCCTGACATTAGTACCAGGGTCCTATAGGGTGAGTTAGGACACTAGGTTTTCCTGTGTATGAACTCGCCTACCTCTGGGGTCTGTTCATACTGGTAGCTAGTCAGGACTTTGATTAGCGTTTTACTTGGAGGTGTCAATCTCCTTTGCCTAGTTTTCAGGCCCTATTCCCTCACCCCTTTCCCTCCTATGTTCGGTGTGGTGTTTCCCTACCACCCCCGAACGTGACATTATAAACCGCCAAAACTGTAAATAATTTTTTGCTTGTTTTAGTACAGCCATGGATCTTATTGCTGCACTGGCCGGACAGCTGCAGGGGCTGTCTTTGTAGGTAGCTGACCTCTGCATGACCGTTTTGCAGATCCAGAGACCACAGGCTGCTGGTTCTAGTGGTGGTGATTACCAGGCTTCTCTCGAGCCTAAAGTTGGCCTCCTGGACAGATTCTCTGGGGAAGTGATAATTTCATTTTGTTTAGGGAGGCGTGCAAATTGTATTTTAGGCTACGTCCACACTCATCTGGGGATAAGATTCAGAAAGTTGGTGTGGTTATTTCGTTGCTTAAAGGGGACACTCAGTCATGGGCTTTTCCCTGCCGACCAGATCGCAGTCTCTCCAGTCGGTGGATGAATTTTTCAAAGCTTTCGGTCTCATCTATGATGACCCGGATTGGACCTACCTGGCTGAGACCAAGCTATGTGGCCTTTGTCAGGGAGAGTGTTCTGCTGAGATCTATTGCTCTGAGTTTAGGAGGTGGGCTACGGATACTGAGTGGAACGATTCGGCTCTCCGTAGTCAGTTTTGTCAGGGATTATCAGAGAGGCTGAAGAACGCTTTGGCCTTTGATGAGAATCCTGAGTCTCTGGAAGCTGCTATGTCTCTTGCAGTACGCATTGATAGACGCCTGATAGAGAGATCTAGGGGCCCCCACTCTCAGGACGTACTATCACATAACGTATAGTCTTCCTCTGACACTTTGGGTGAAGATTCTTCTGGGTTTATGTCTGGAGACGAACCCATGCAATTAGGGGAAGCTACTTCTGGATCTGCTTTTAAGTGTATTAGTTGTAGGAAGGGAGTGTGTTTTTTCTGCGGACAAAAGGGACATTTTATCAAAATATGTCCATGCGTTCAAGAAAAAAAAAGGGGACGTCTAATTCCCATCTGACTCTTGGAGGGGTGAGAGGAGAGTCAGAGAACATGCATTTGTCTTTGACTGGTAGTACCCGATTTCTCCTGACTGCCGAGGTGGCGCTAGAGTCCAAAGACTGTGGGGATTGAGGTGTTTATCGACAGTGGGGCAGGGGTGAACCTGATTGGAAGCAAGCAAGTTTAGTCAGTTTTGTCTGCGATTGCGTTCAGTTGTTCAGTTTTTTCCATGCAGGTGCAATGCGTTTTAATGCATTTTTCATGCACGTGATAAAAAACTGAAGGTTTACAAACAACATCTCTTAGCAACCATCATTAAAAAACACATTGCATCTATAGAACATGCTGTGTTTTTCACGCAACGCAGAACTGATGCGTGAAAAAAACGCTCATGTACACAGACACATTGAAATGAATGGGTCAGGATTCAGTGTGGTTGCTATGCGTTCACATTACGGATTGCACCCGCACGGAAAACTCGCTCGTGGGAAAGGGGCCTAAGAGTGGGTGACTTTCATCAGGAATTCTTCTCATGTTTTGTGTTGGAGGGTCTCCCTGCGCCGTTGGTTGTGGGTTTACCGTGGTTAAGCAAGCACAATCCAACCATCGATTGGAAAGCTAGACAGATTCTGGATTGGGGTGATTATTGCGTTGACAATTGTCTGAATACATCTTTTTGAGCTTTAACCACTAAAACATTACCCTCTTTTATATCTTATTTTAATGATTTATTTTCTGAAAGTGGTTGCCAGGATTTACCTCCGCATCGAGAATATGATTGTCCTATTAACCTTATTCCCGGAGCTAAGTTGCCCAAATCTAGGTTGTATAACCTTTCTGGACCCGAAAGAACGGCCATGAAAGAGTATATTACCGAGAGTTTGGGTAAAGGACACATAAGACCTTCCAAATTTCCAGTGGAAGCAGGGTTTTTCTTTGTTAAAAAAAAGGACGGAACTCTTAGGCCATGTCTGGATTTCCATGAGCTCAATAGGCTTACTGTCCGTGATCCTTACCCCCTTCCTTTGATTCCTGAATTGTTTTTTTTACCAGATTGTTGATGCCAAGGTGTTCTCCAAGTCGGACTTAAGGGGGATATAATCTGGTCAGGATCAAGGAAAGGGATGAATGTAAGATGTCTTTTAACCCCTTAAGGACACAGGGCGTACCGGTACGCCCTATTTCCCGAGTCCTTAAGGACCAAGGGCGTACCGGTACGTCCTGACTTAAAATCGGCATTCCGGCGCCGCGGGGGTTAATCGGAACGGGATTTCGGCTGAAATCATTCAGCCGGCATCCCGTAACACCGCAGGGGGGGGGTCATTTGACCCCCCCGTATCGGCGATCGCAGAAAACCGCAGGTCAATTCAGACCTGCGGTTTTCTGCGTTTCCGGTCCATTCGGGTGTCCGGTGACCCGATGAACCGGAAAAAGACTGCGATCGGTGGCGTAATTATACACCACCAATCGCAGTCCGAGGATTTGAGGAGGCGGTGCTGGCCCTGGTGCTGAACACTGCTGTCCAGGGTGCTGATTGGTGCAGGGGAGAGAGGCGCGAGATTCAAACTTCCTGCGCTCCTCTCTCCCCTCCTCTTCCTGTTCTGCACGAGCACCCGGCAGCATCGTCCAGCACCAGCTCCTGTGTCCCCCTAATCGCCATCCATCACCCTCCTGCACCCATCGCCACCCAGGTAGGTTAGGGTCAGTGAGGGAGAGGCATCGTTAGGCAGGGAAAGAAGGGAAAAGTTAGTTAGGAAAAAAAACAAAAAAAAAAACTTTTAACTTTTACACAAAACTTTTTTTGATCCATCTATCAGACCCCAGACCCCCCCCTGCCACTTGCCCCCCCCTACCAGCCCCCCACCACCACCAGCCCCCCCACCCCCTCCACCCATCCCCCCACCACTCCCCCCAACCCCCCCCCCCCCACCACCACCACTAGCCCCCTCACCACCACTTTTTTTTCTGCGTTCGCTGACTGGTCGGCACTTTTTAGCGTCCGTCCACTGTTAGCGCATCGCCTGCCCCACCGCTGATCAGCGTTGTACCGCTAATCAGCAACTTTTTTTTTTTCCTAACACTTGCCCTTTTTTCCTTTTTTTAGTACGCGAACACCCGTTGCCCCCACACACACGCACATATAATAAAGTTTTACACACACGCACACCTACACGCACACACACCCATGGCCCGCCGGGTGTTCTCGGCCGAGGAGGCATATGCCCAGATTGCCTCCGACTCCGAGAGCCCCAGTGAGGATGAGGATGACCCCACATTCCTCTTATCATCAGCATCCTCCTCATCATCATCGGATGACGATGAGCCACCAAGGCGGCGGAGACGCCGCCAGGCGGAGCCAGGGGCCGCACATGCTAGGGATCCTGTGGCCCACCCTAGTACGAGCCGCCCTGGGGTTCGTACTGGTTTCCCGGCCCACCAAATAAGTTCACCGGAGACCCCTGCCGATGAACTTAGCTGGTGTCCCCCAGTGGACTTTGAGCCTGAGATTCCGGATTTCGCTGGCAATCCTGGAATCCAGATTCCCACAGTGGGGTTTACTGAAATTGACTATTTTAGTTTTTTTTTCAGTAACCCACTGGTGAATTTGATGGTGGAGCAGACGAATCTGTACGCCCAACAGTTCGTCGCTCAAAACCCAGGCTCAGTTTTGGCTAGACCCGGTGGCTGGACGCCGGTCAGTGCAGCCGAAATGAGGACATTTTGGGGCCTCGTGCTGCATATGGGTCTAGTCCAAAAACCCAGTGTCAGGCAATACTGGAGTGGGGACGTCCTGTACCAGACCCCACTGTACAGTATGGTCATGACACGCTCCCGGTTTGAGGCCATCCGGAAATGTCTGCATTATTCTGATAATGCAGCATGTCCACCCCGAGGTGATCCTGCCTATGACCGGCTGTATAAGATACGGCCTGTCATCGATCACTTTGGGGCCACATTTCAGCAGGCCTACGTACCTGGAAGGGAGGTCGCGGTTGATGAGTCGCTCATTGCGTTCAACGGGAGACTCAGTTTCCGCCAATATATTCCCACAAAGCGAGCGAGGTATGGCGTGAAGCTATACAAAATTTGTGAGAGTACCTCAGGGTACACTTACAAATTTCGTGTGTACGAGGGGCGAGATTCCCGTATTCAACCCCCAGAATGTCCCCCCACTCTGGGTGTTAGCGGGAAACTCGTGTGGGACCTTATGTACCCACTGCTGGATAATGGTTACCACTTGTACGTGGATAACTTTTATACCAGCATTCCCTTGTTCAGGTCCCTTGCCGCCAGATCTACGTTCGCTTGTGGGACCGTGCGGAAAAATCAGCGCGGCCTCCCTGCCTACCCCCTCCAGGTACCTATCCCCAGGGGTGAGACCCGTGCACTTACCAGTGGAAACCTGTTGCTGGTCAGGTATAAGGACAAGAGGGATGTCCTTATGCTGTCCACAATCCACGGTAACGGCACCACCCCAGTCCCTGTGCGAGGTACCGCGGCAACGGTCCTCAAGCCCGATTGTATCGTCGACTACAATCGGTATATGGGAGGAGTTGATCTCTCGGATCAAGTCCTCACGCCATATAACGCCATGCGCAAAACCCGGGCATGGTACAAAAAAGTTGCGGTCTACTTGGTGCAGGTTGCCATGTACAACTCTTTTGTACTATCCCGAAGCGCTGGCAGCACAGGGACATTCCTCCAATTCTATGAGGCAGTCCTCAAGGACCTGATCTTTTCGGACCGGGAAAGAGCAGGCCGGAGTACCTCGGGAACTGGAGGCGCCCGGATCGTCCCTGGCCAACACTTTCCAGGTGTGGTCCCCCATACTGGAAAGAAGGGACGAACCCAAAAAAAGTGCAGAGTGTGTCGCAGGAGGGGGATACGGAAGGACACCACCACTCAGTGCGACACGTGCCCCGATCATCCGGGCCTCTGCGTTATCGATTGCTTCAGGGAGTATCACACTTCCATGGAGTACTAAATTTTTATAATCCCCAACAGTTCACTAGAGAACATAAAACACTATGGCTCTCAGACTTTGGAGACACGAAAACTATTTTTCTTTCCCCCAAAAATATTAGTTTTAGTGCAGGCATCCTCAAACTGCGGCCCTCCAGATGTTGTAAAACTATAACTCCCAGCATGCCCAGACAACCTACAGCCATCAGCAGGGCATGGTGGGAATTGTAGTTTTACAACATCTGGAGGGCCGCAGTTTTAGGATGCCTGCTTAGTGTCTCCAAAGTCTGAGAGCCATACATATTGGGCATCGTCGCGTGCGTAAAAGTCGTCGCTATAAAAATAACTTTTGACCAAACGCCTCGGATGAACGGTGTTAAAAATATAAAATAAAAACGGTGCCAAAACACCTATTTTTGGGCAAAATTTCAATTTAAATCCATTTTGCCGGTAATAAAGCAAGGGTTAACAGCCAAACAAAACTAAATATTTATTGCCCCGATTCTGTCGTTTGCAGAAACACCCCATATGTGGTCGTAAATGGCTATATAGCCGCACGGCAGGGCATAGAACGAAGGGAACGCCATACGGTTTCTGGAAGGCAGATTTTGATGGACAGTTTTTTTTTTGACACCATGTCCCATTAGAAGCCCCCCCTGATGTAGCCCAGACTAGAAACTCCAAAAAAGTGACCCCATCTAAGAAACTACACCCCTCAAGGTATTCAAAAGTTACTTTACAAACTATGTTAACCCTTTAGGTGTTCCACAAAACTAAATAGCGAATGTAGAAACAATTTTAGATTTTAATTTTTTTGTTACATTGCCTCAAAAAAGAGTAATATAGAGCAACCAAATATCAAATTTACCCCAAAAATAGTCCCAAAACAACAACCACCTTATCCCGTAGTTTCCTAGATGGGGTCACTTTTATGGAGTTTCTACTCTAGGGGTGCATCAGGGGGCTTGAAAGGGTACATGGTGTAAATAAACCAGTCCAGCAAAATCTGCCTTCCAAAAACCATATGGCGTTCCCCTTCTTCTATGTCCTGCCGTTTAGCCAAATAGTAGTTTACCACCACATATGGGGTGTTTCTGCAAACTACAGAATCAGGGCAACCCATTTTGAGTGTTGTTTGGCAGTTAACCCTTGTTTTACTCCTAGAAAAAATTGATTATATTGGAAAATTTTCCAAAAAATTGAAATTTCATAATTGTTTCTCCATCTGCCATTAACTCTTGTGGAACACCTAAAGGGTTAACAAAGTTTGTAAACCCAGTTTTGAATACCTTGAGGGGTGTACTTTCTTAGATGGAGTCACTTTTTTGAAATTTCTATTCTAGGGGTGCAACAGGGGGCTTCAAATGGGACATGGTATAAACAAAACCAGTCCTGCAAAATCTGCCTTCCAAAACCCATATGGTGTTCCCCTCCTTCTATGTGCTACCGTTCGGCCAAACAGTAGTTTACGACCACATATGGGGTGTTTTTGCAAACTACAGAATCAGGGCAACCCATTTTGAGTGTTGTTTGGCAGTTAACCCTTGTTTTACTCCTAGAAAAAATTGATTATATTGGAAAATTTTCCAAAAAATTGAAATTTCATAATTGTTTCTCCATCTGCCATTAACTCTTGTGGAACACCTAAAGGGTTAACAAAGTTTGTAAACCCAGTTTTGAATACCTTGAGGGGTGTACTTTCTTAGATGGAGTCACTTTTTTGAAATTTCTATTCTAGGGGTGCAACAGGGGGCTTCAAATGTGACATGGTATAAACAAAACCAGTCCTGCAAAATCTGCCTTCCAAAACCCATATGGTGTTCCCCTCCTTCTATGTGCTACCGTTCGGCCAAACAGTAGTTTACGACCACATATGGGGTGTTTTTGCAAACTACAGAATCAGGGCAACCCATTTTGAGTGTTGTTTGGCAGTTAACCCTTGTTTTACTCCTAGAAAAAATTGATTATATTGGAAAATTTTCCAAAAAATTGAAATTTCATAATTGTTTCTCCATCTGCCATTAACTCTTGTGGAACACCTAAAGGGTTAACAAAGTTTGTAAACCCAGTTTTGAATACCTTGAGGGGTGTACTTTCTTAGATGGAGTCACTTTTTTGAAATTTCTATTCTAGGGGTGCAACAGGGGGCTTCAAATGGGACATGGTATAAACAAAACCAGTCCTGCAAAATCTGCCTTCCAAAACCCATATGGTGTTCCCCTCCTTCTATGTGCTACCGTTCGGCCAAACAGTAGTTTACGACCACATATGGGGTGTTTTTGCAAACTACAGAATCAGGGCAACCCATTTTGAGTGTTGTTTGGCAGTTAACCCTTATTTTACTCCTGGAAAAAATTTATTATATTGGAAAATTTTCCAAAAAATAGAAATTTCAAAATTGTTTCTCCATCTGCCATTAACTCTTGTGGAACACCTAAAGGGTTAATAAAGTTTGAAAAAACAGTTTTGAATACCTTGAGGGGTGTAGTTTCTAGAATGGGGTCATTTTTGGGAGGTTTCTATTATCTAAGCCTCACAATATGACTTCAAACCTGAACTGGTCCATAAAAAGTGGGATTTTGAAGATTTCTCAAAAATTTCAAAATTTGCTTCTAAACTTCTAAGCCTTGTAACATCCCCAAAAAATAAAATATCATTCCCAAAATGCTACAAACATGAAGTAGACATATGGGGAATGTAAAGTCATCACAATTTTTGGGGGTATTACTATGTATTACAGAAGTAGAGAAACTGAAACTTTGAAATTTGCTAATTTTTCAAAATTTTTGGTAAAAAATGTATTTTTTTATGCAAAAAAAATAACTTTTTTGACCCAATTTTAGCAGTGTCATGAAGTACAATATGTGACGAAAAAACAATCTCAGAACGGCCTGGGTAAGTCAAAGCGTTTGAAAGTTATGAGCACTTAAAGTGACACTGGTCAGATTTGCAAAAAATGGCCCGGTCCTTAAGGTGAAAATGAGCCCGGTCCTTAAGGGGTTAATACCCCAGAGGGTCACTTTGAGAATCTGGTCATGCCTTTTGAGTTGACTAGAGATGGCTTTGCAGTTCGCCTGGCAGTCGTTTCGCGGTGAACTTTGCTCGTTCGCGATTCGCCATATTCTTTTGCATTGCGCCGAACTTTGACCCATGACACATCAATCAGGTGGAACAGGACAGCCTATTGAGACATTTCAGCACATGGATCTTTTGCCAGTGTAGGGAGAGGTTGCTTTGTGGAGCAGGGACAGTTAGGGACACCAAACGCTAGCTAAAGGACTGGTATAGGTGTGCTATCAATAGGTGTGATATTCTGAGGGGTGTGATATACTTATAATATACTTTCTAACATAGAAAGTATATTATAGTGCATTTGTATTGTGCAGCAGTTGTGTGCGGTTCTGCTGCGATACCGCAGTTATATAGAGGGACAAGCGCTATTGGAATAACTAATTGCAACTGGTGTGATATACCTGTTGCCCCCCAAAAAACTAATTGAGGGGTGTGATATACCTATAATATACTTTCTGACATAGAAAGTATATAGTGCATTTGTATTGTGCCGCAGTTGTGTGCAGTTCTGCTGCTATACCGCAGGTATATAGAGGGACAAGCGCTATTGGAACAACTATCTGCAATGGGTGTGATATACCTGTTGCCCTCAAAAAAACGGATTGAGGGTTGCAATATACCTGCTTCTACAAAATACTGATTAAGGGGTTTGATATACCTGCTTCCACAAAATACTGATTGAGGGGTGCGATATACCTGCTTCCACCAAATATTGATTAAGGGGTTCTATATAACTGCTTCCACAAAATACAGATTGAGGGGTGCGATATACCTTCTTCCACAAAATACTGATTAAGGGGATTGATATACCTGCTTCCACCAAATATTGATTGAGGCCTGCGATACACCTGCTTCCACAAAATACTGATTAAGGCGTTTGATAAACCTGCTTCCACAAAATACTGATTGAGGGGTGCGATATACCTGCTTCCGCAAAATACTGATTAAGGGGTTTGATATACCTGTTTCCACAAAATACAGATTGAGAGGTGCGATATACCTGGTTCCACCAAATATTGATTAAGGGGTTATATATACCTGCTTCCATAAAATACTGAATAAGGGGTTTGATAAACCTGCTTCCACAAAATACAGATTGAGGGGTGTGATATACCTGCTTCCACAAAATATTGATTAATGGGTTCTATATACCTGCTTCCACAAAATACTGATTGAGGGGTGCGATATACCTGCTTCCATTAACTATTGATTAAGGGGTTCTATATACCTGCTTCCACAAAATACTGATTACGAAGATTGATATACCTTCTTCCACAAAATACTGATTAAGGGGTTCGATATAACTGCTTCCACAAAATACTGATTGAGGGGTGCGATATACCTGTTTCCACAAAATACTGAATAAGGGGTTTGATAAACCTGCTTCCACAAAATACAGTTGGAGGTGTGCGATATTCCTGCTTCCACCAAATATTGATTGAGGGGTTCTATACACCTGCTTCTACAAAATACTGATTGAGGGGTGCGATATACCTGCTTCCACAAAACACTGATTAAGGGGATTGATATACCTGCTTCCACCAAATATTGATTAAGGTTATTCTATATACCTGCTTTCACAAAATACAGATTAAGGGGTGCGATATACCTGCTTCCACAAAATATTGATTAAGGGGTTCTATATACCTGTTTCCACAAAATACTGATTGAAGGGTGCGATATACCTGCTTCCAAAAAATACTGATTAAAGGGTTTGATATACCTGCTTCCACAAAATACAGATTGAGGGGTGCAATATACCTGCTTCCACCAAATATTGATTAAGGGGTTCTATATACCTGCTTCCACAAAATACTGATTAAGGGTATTGATATACCTGCTTCCACAAAATACTGATTAAAGGGTTTGATATACCTGCTTCCACAAAATACTGATTTAGGGGTGTGATATACCTGCTTCCACCAAATATTGATTGAGGCCTGCGATACACCTGCTTCACAAAATACTGATTGAGGGGTGCCATATACCTGCCTCCACCAAATATTGATTAAGTGGTTCTATATACCTGTTTCCACAAAACACTGATTGAGGGGTGCGATATACCTGCTTCAACAAAATACTGATTAAGGGGGTTGCTATACCTGCTTCCACCAAATATTGATTGAGGCCTGCGATACACCTGCTTCCACAAAATACTGATTAAGGGGATTTATATACCTGCTTCCACCAAATATTATTGAGGCCTACGAGACACCTCCTTCCACAAAATACTGATTAAGGTGATTGATATATCTGCTTCCACCAAATATTGATTGATGCCTGTGATATACCTGCTTTCACAAATACTGCTCTTCTCTAGGGACTTTTCCACAGGGTCATTTTAAAAATGAAAGTAAGAGGCAGGCCGTTCCGCAGGCAAAGGAAGAGGCAGGCCGTTCCACAGGGGTGGTAAGCGTCGGGCAGATGCACCAGGCCAGACCCTAAGTGGGAAGTTGGAGAAGTTGCGTGCGATTACGTCAAAGGACGCACCAGAGTTAGTTGAGTGGCTCACTCAGCCTTCCGCTTCTGCACCCTCCTCATCCTCTGTATCTGCACCCTCCTCACTCTCTGCTTTGTGCACCCCCAAAGACACCACCACCACCACCATATCCCTTCCACTCGAGTCAGAGGAATTATTTTCCAATCCATTCCCAGACCTTACCAATGTGCAGCCATTCTTGGCATCGGATGAGGAAGAGGAGGTAGCAACGGCCGCCACCCAGCGGTCTGACGACAGTACCCAGATCAGCCCAAGGAGGGTGATCCCCGCTGTTGCTGCCTACTGCGAGATCTCTAATGTCAGTGGTGGTGAAGGTGACGATGATGACGTGTCGATGGACGTCACGTGGGTGCCCACAAGAGAGGAAGAGGAAGGGAGTTCAGAGGGAGAGACAGCAGCAGATAGGGAAGAGAAGCAGGCAGAACTCGCAGTGCACTGGAGGCAAAAAGCAGACTGCAAATGTATCTGGAGCGAGCCATCCACCATACGTGGTCACATCTTGTGCTCCCAGGACGCCGGCACATGGCTCCGTAGTGTGGGCTTTATTCAAGGTGTCAGCTGCTGATAATAGTGTTGCCATCTGCTGTCAACGCATAAGTCGCGGTAAGCCCAACACTCACCTAGGGACGACCGCCTTAAGAAGGCACCTGGCCTCCCATCACCGAGCCCAGTGGGAGCAACGCCATCAGAACCCACAAAGCAACACTTCTTGCGCTCCACGTCCTGCCTCTTCTCCTTCTCCTCTCTCCTCCCATTTGTCCTCCACTCCATCTTCCACTGTTCTATCGTAACATTCATCTGGCAAAAGGCAGGCTTCCGTGGCCCAAATCTTCGAGCATAAAAAGTTGATAATGCCAGATAATCCTCTTGCCCAATGGCTGACCGCTGGCTTGATGGAACTGCTAGCCCGCCAACTAGTGCCATATAAACTGGTGGACTTGAAGGCCTTCACAAAATGTACACCGCAATGGAAAGTCCCCCGGAAGGAAATATTTCTCCCAGAAGGATATCCCAGAGCTACATGGCCATGTTCAGCGGCAAGTGAATGTATCTCTGGCACACAGTGTCGGTGCTAAGATACATCTGACCACAGACACCTGGTCTAGCAAACACAGGCAGGGAAGGTACATAACTTTTACTGCCCACTGGGTAAACCTTCTGACGGCCGTCAAGCATGTAACCCGTGGCACGAGTGTGGATTTGGTGTTACTGCCACAGATTGCATGCAGGCCTGCCTCTTCTTCTCTTCCTCCTACTCCATCCTCTGTCTCCTCCTCGCTGACTCCTCCTTTTTCACTGTTACCGCCTCTTCCGCTGCACCCCCCCCAAGCTCCCCAGAACCTTTTCGACGTGCCAAGTGAGATGTTGCCATGCCGTGCTGCGGCTTTTGTGCCTGGAAACCAAGAGTCACACCGATCCTGCACTGCTTTCAGCTCTGCGGTCACAGGCTGATCAGTGGCTAACCCTGCTCAATTTGACAATTGGTAAAGTGGTGTGCGACAACGGTTGCCAATCTGCTCACCGCGCTATAACAGGGCAAAATGACACGCGTGCCGTGCATGGCACACGTCATGAATTTAGTCGTGCAGCGATTCGTTGCCAAATACCCCGAGGTCCTGACATCTTGCGGCAGTGACATCGTACCTTACGCCTTCATTCTGGAGTGTGCATTGTGTCGTGTCATTGCTCAAGCCATTGAGGAGCAGGAGCTGGAAAATGAGGAAGTAGCAATGCTAAATGAATTCCCGGGGGGGCTACTCCATCTGAGACAAGTCAGAAGGAGTGTGAAGAGGAGTCAGAGGAGGATGGTGGCTGGAGGGAGGAGGAGGAGCAAGAAGAGCAGGCTTTGAGGGGGACTTTAAACTTTTCGGGGATCCCTGGTGTTGTCCGTGGCTGGGGGGAGGTGACCGAGGACTACATTTTACTGGGCAATGAGCAAGAGCCAGGGCGCTCCACTGCTTCCCAAAATGGAGGCCTTCATGCTCCAGTGTTTGAAGAAGGACCCCCGTATAAAAAGCATAAAGGGCAAGGACCAGTACTGGGTGGCAACGTACTTAGACCCCCGGTACAAACACAAAATGGTGGACATGTTACCAGCATCACAGAGGGCTGGCAGAATGCAGCATTTCCAGGCCTTGCTGCGAGAGATGCTGCATTTTGCTGCTGCGGGCGCTGGCAGAGGAATTTCCACCCACAGCGATACAGGTGCAGGTGTACCAATCCTACTGCGCTTGCAAGAAGAGGACGGTTTGAAGATGTGTTAGGCACTTCAGATATGAGATCATTCTTGCAGCCAACCCATCGACAGCCGCACTCCGAATCCCGCCGCAGGGAACGCCTAGACCGCCAGGTGTCCGACTACATCGGGTTAATGGCCGATGTGGTCGCTCTGAGAAGCAACCCCTGGACTACTGAGTGTGCAGGCTTGACCTGTGGCCAGAGCTGGCATAATTTGCCATGGAACTCTTGGCTTGCCCCTCGTCGAGTGTTCTGTCCGAAAGGACGTTCAGCGCAGCAGAGGGGATTGTGACCGATAAGCTTACTCGCCAAGCTCACGACAGTGTGGACTACCTCACATTTCTAAACACCTGTGACGACCACGTGTAATTGAATTTCCTCATGCCAGCCTTGTCTTATGTATATACAGCGGCATAAAAGGCCTTTTCTGTCAGGTGAATGCCTAATTTTTGGGGCCTGTACTGGCCTACAGAAAAATTGTTATCCACTGACCGTCTAATATCCCTCCAGCCACATAATCACTTGTTCTTTTCTGACAGGTGAATGCCTAATTTTGGGGGCCTGTACTCCACTGGCCTACAGTAAAATTGTTATTCAGTGAACGCCTAATGTTCCTCCAGCCACATAATATCTTGTTCTTTTCTGTCAGGTGAATGCCTAATTTTTAAGGCCTGTAATGGCCTACAGTAAAATTGTTATCCACTGACCATATAATATACCTCCAGCCACATAATCACTTGTTCTTTTCTGTCAGGTGAATGCCTAATTTTTGGGGCCTGTACTCCACTGACCTACAGTAAAATTGTTATTTAGTGACCGCCTAATGTACCTCCGGCCACATAATCACTTGTTCTTTTCTGTAAGGTGAATGCCTAATTTGTGGGGCCTGTACTGGCCTACATTAAAATTGTTATCCACTGACTGTCTAATATACCTCCAGCCACAAAATCACTTGTTATTTTCTGTCAGGTTAATGCCTAATTTTTGGGGCCTGTACTCCCGTGGCCTAAGATTTTTCTAGGCTCCAGCAGGGCACATTTTTGATTAAAATTCCTATTTTTTGTGGGAATTTTTGCCATTGATCTCCCTCTGGTATGTCACTGTCCATGTTGTGGGACTATTTGTGCACTTCTAGTAAGTATTTGGTGGCTGCAAATATGACCTGAAGGTTTTTCAGGTTCGCCTGCCATTAAAGTGAATGGGGCTCACCTCGAACACTTGACCGCGCATTTGCAGTCGTGAAACCTCCCTGCCGATGTTCATCCATCACTAGTGTTGACCAATGCTCCTGCGGTTTTTCAGCATTTTGTGAATTACATTTTTCATCACCTGGTGGGGAGGTTTGTTATCGCGTATTTGAATGACATACTACTTTATTCTCCAGACGTGGAAACTCTTCAGGATAACGTTAGACAGGTGTTACAGATCCTAAGAGATAATAAATTGTGCGCAAAATTAAGTATGTTTTTGCTGTACATGAGGTGCAATTCTTAGGCTACCTGCTGTCATCTTCAGGTTTTCAAATGGATCCAGAGAAAGTCCATGCTGTATTGGACTGGGACCCGAAAATCTGAAGGGTCTTATGCGGTTTTTGGGGTTCTTGTAAGGAGGAGGTGGGGTTGGTGCCACCGGCCGACGTGGTACCGTACCATAATTAAATGTGGCCGGTCCTCCCTTGGCCGATGGCACACACCCTTTTTTACGACATTCTTTCCCCGAGAAACATAGAAAATATAATTAATATCACAATAGATGTGTTTTTTTTAGAGGAATAAGAGTCAATCTCCAAGCCAACAAAGAAACCATTTCAGTTAATCTTTCAAGCCTTGATATTGGTTTTTAATAATTTTTTAATTTTTTAATAATTTTTAAATACTCCATCGAATATTAAGGGTTTTTCAACAGTGATATCTCCCTCACTGTTGTATAATATAAGTACATAATATGAGTTCGTTGACTTGAAGGCGTCAAGTTTTATCAAAATTTTTATATATATTTTACATTTTTATACTGCATTTTAAGATACTCAGTAACTTATATATGTAATTTATGTTTTGGTGATGTTTCATTATAAGTTTTTATGGAAAACGCAATGACATGACTAAGAAATGGACGGATGTTTCAGTGTGGTCTGATTCGGCGTTACGAGCCTTTTCTGCGGTTAAGGAGTGCTTCGCTTCTGCCCCTATATTGGTGCAGCTGGATGTATCACAACCTTTCATTGTGGAAGTTGACGCGTCCGAGGTGGGGGTAAGAGCACTCTTATCGCAGGGCACGTCACCTGGTAAATGGCACCCAAGTGCATTTTTCTAAAAAAAAACTCTCTGCCGCAGAGAGAAATTACGATGTGGGTAACAGAGAGTTGCTGGCCATTAAGTTGGCTTTTGAGTAGTGGCATCATTGGTTGGAAGGGGCAATTCATCCGATCACTGTGTTCTCAGATCACAAAAATCTGGCTTATCTGGAGTCAGCTAAACGACTGAACCCGAGGCAGGCCAGATGGTCTTTGTTTTTCACCAGATTCAATTTCATAGTCACTTATTGTCCTGAGGTTAAGAACGTCAAGGCAGATGCCTTGTCACATAGTTTTCCTGGAGGTGGTGATTTTGAAATTCCGAGTCCAATACTGTCGGAGGGGGTGGTGATATCCGCTCTATACCCTGACCTAGAGGTGAAGGTGTTAGAGGCTCAGGGAGACGCACTGGAGTCTTGCCCCTCTGGGAAATTGTTTGTTCCATCAGAATTGCGTCATAAGGTGTTTGAGGAACATCACTGTACAGTTCTTACTGGACACCCTGGGAGTAGATCCACTGCCGACCTCATCTCTCGTAGATTCTGGTGGCCGGGGTTGCATAAGTGTGTAGAGGACTATGTGTCGGCCTGTAGTATCTGTGCATTCGCTAAGGTGACACATACTCGACCTTCTGGGTCTCTACTTCCGTTGCCCATACCGTCCAGACCATGGACTTACTTTATGGATTTTATTACTTATCTGCCTGATTCGTCTGGAAAGACAGTTATTCTGGTGGTAGTTTCGAGTCATTTTAAAATTGCACATAATCAGGATCCTTCAGGACTCAAGTTTGCTGCTCTTGAAAAAGTACAGAAGGACTGGAGAGGAGGGGACCACATTGGCAGGATGTCGAGAGCGGAGATACAGAAAATCTTCGAATTTGATACACTCCTGCCAATGGGGTTGAGCTCAGAATTTGAACTGTTTGGCTTCTTGTAAGGAGGAGGTGGGGTTGGTGCCACCGGCCGACGTGGTACCGTACCATAATTAAATGTGGCCGGTCCTCCCTTGGCCGATGGCACACACCCTATTTTACGGCATTCTTTCCCCGAGAAACATAGAAAATACAATTAATATCATAATAGATGTGTTTTTTTTAGAGGAATAAGAGTCAATCTCCAAGCCAACAAAGAAACCATTTCAGTTAATCTTTCAAGCCTTGATATTGTTTTTTAAGATTTTATTTTTATTTTTATAATTTTTAAATACTCCATCGAATATTAAGGGTTTTTCAACAGTGTTATCTCCCTCACTGTTGTATAATATAAGTGCATAATATCAGTTTGTTGACTTGAAGGCGTCAAGTTTTCTACATTTTTTATATATATTTTACATTTTTATACTGCATTTTAAGATACTCAGTAACTTATATATGTAATTTATGTTTTGGTGATGTTTTATTATAAGTTTTTATGGAAAACGCAATGAAAACGCACTAATATCGCATATGTGTTTTTTTTATATTTAGCGTTTTTTGGTGCAATGCAATCTAGAGAACCTGTTGAACATGCTTGATGAAAAATTTTGGAAAAAAAATTGAAGTATGGAAATGATATGAAAGAAATAAGTAATGTCCGATCCAGGTCAAATCCATCACACTGTTTGAGAAAAGCTAGATCTATTTTACGTTTTGTATGTTACAAATCCCCTATATAAGGATATGGATTATGGAGGAGAGGTTAAAGTATAACTGTCATCTTTTATTGTTTTTTGGAGTATTGGATTGTAGTGATTAATATCTCCTTGGTGGCCCTATTTCAACTTTTCAATGTGTATTCAATTACCCCTTAATTCCACAGTTTTGTTCCCTGTACTGCCTATTTTTATCTGTGCTTAAAATCAGGTTGCTATGCAGGTCCGTCCTCTGTGTTGAAGGACGGAGGACGCAGAAGCACGCAGCCTGCAAGGTCAGATTACAGACAGCCAGGGACTGTAGGTAAATGATTAAAGCCAGGTCCTCCCCAGCAGCTGATAACAGTGCCTGGGCTGTGTGCACTTCTTCCTGTCCCTGCGCTTGGCAGACGCTCCCTCACTCAGCAGAGCTGGAGAATGCAGAGTTGGAGCAGCACAGACCAGGGAAGGGAGATCTGCCATCTGCTCAGTGTATAAATGAAAGCAACATGTGGTAAGAGGACCTCTTTGTGCTGCAGGAGATTAACCCTTTAGGGTGGAGGGCTCTGGTTACTGACACTTTTGGGGGGCTATTGTTACTGGCTAGTGAGGGCAGGCAGGATTAGCCTCAGGGTGAGGGCAGTGGCGGCCATCTTAACTGAATAGAGAAATTGCAGTTTTATGCAGACTGGTTGCTAAGGGCTGAATCTTATTAAATATGGGGTAAGTCAGTCTAATAGTAACTGATTATGGAATATCATGCTATTAGTAACTACATATATGAAAATTGAAATTAGGGTCTAAGTGTGACAGTTATCCTTTAACCACTGAGGAAGGGGCCACTTAGAGCCCCGAAACGCGTTTGGTTTTGGACCCTCCTGCTCAACACAAAGACCACCGGCATTCACAGCTACGAATACTCTGAAAGGAAAACATCGTAATCAGATCGTATAAGCCTGTGTCATTTGGAGAACCGGAAACACGATAAGTCTCTTGCCTCATCGATACGTCCGGACTTGGATGGCGGGCAAAGGAAGAGGCTGGGGAGGAGTAAAGTGAAAAGAAGGCAGAGCAGCCTGGGCACCTACACACTGAACGCCGCCCCTGGGCACTTGCGAGTGCTCATTTGCATATGAATAAAACATAGTTTTTCCTGCTTGTGCAAATCTAAAGAAAAGAACAAAGGTACCATTACAATCCTGTATAGGTGTGCTACAGAGCCATGTAAGCACTGTATATGGCCATATGGAGGTGACAGACTCCCTTTAAGATTTTATGGTTGAATAAAGTACCACCAACTCCAGATATAGAGAGTGCCCAGCCTTTTCTTGATATATTTATTTCATTTTATAGATTTGTTGAATCTGTTGGCTGAGAGCACCCATCCGGGGAACCTGACGTAGTAGTGCTGCCTATTTTTGATTCTTTCAAACCCTGGGTGTCACACCGGTGACAGGTTTTAGAAGGTCTGAAAGATTATCTGCATATTAGTGATCTGACATCCTCTTTTGGTTTTGGTTTCACTTTGTCTGTGTGTTGCTTGTATGTCCACACCTCCTGTTCAGGTGTGGATCATGTGACCTTCACCTCCCCCTATTTAGTCTGACTCTACCCATCACTCCTTGCTCTGGATAGCTTCATTTGTTTTTTGGAAGAGCTGGAGGGTGGTTCTAGTTGAAGTCCTGTTCATCCATCATTCATCATCCATCAGCCTCAGAAGTTAAGTGTTCCGTTTGTTGTATTTTGTATTCCCCCCCACATTTGTTGTTTACTAGGCCTCAGCGAGACGCTGGTTCCTTCACCAGGGAAGCAGCAGGTAGTCTCTGCTCTGACATTAACATTAGGGCATCCGAGGGCCACCAGGGTTTTCTAGGTTCCTGTGTATGGGCATCTCTACCATCGAGAGGTGCCCATATGGATAGGAGTTAGGGCCAGGAGCAGGGTTTTATAGGTGGTGACCCTTTTCCTTCCCTAGCGGTGAGGCCTAGTGTCTTTTCCCTTCCTTCTTGTTGTCTTTTGGTGTTCTCCCCTACTACATCCGTGACACTGGGTACATGAGATTTTCAACACCAGGTAGGGTTTGCCAGGAATATGCTCCCCCTAAAACATTCTGTTGGGTCTGGTTAATGATGTATTGAATATTAAATACTGTAGGACCTTTTCCAGGCTTCTGGTGTTCTATACTACAAAATCTATCCTTCTAACCTGGAAGCCCCAACACTTCTTCTTCCTCTTTGGAAACAGCTCATTGATACGGGTTTACCCATATACAAATTGACATTCTCTGCTAGAAGAACACCTGAGCGGTTTTACAATATTTGGGGTCCTTGGTTGGCTGCCAAAAGAAGATTTGGCAGGTACTTAATGCATGCTCTGTTGTTTCCTTTTCACCATAGTTATTACGGTACTCGTTCTTCTTTGAAAATGCATAAATTAACACTATAAAAAATGTCCACCAGAGCAGGAGCTGCATATACCGGTGTCCATACAGGAGGAGTCCATTTGGGACACTAATCCTATTATGGATTCTAGCTGCTATGTGAAGTGAAGCCTTTTGCATCTTGGTATCTGCCTTTTGAAACTGGGGAGAACTTGTAGTGTCCTTTGATGGGATGATGGGCAGGAAGTTCAGAAGATGTCTGTCCTAATCACTATGTTATCTTCTGCAGTGCTGAGAACATTTACATATACTTTATATGCACGGGTGATGTAAGACGATTATATGCTCAGTTTGTTGTCAATTGTGCCACAGCTCATTTACTTTTATAAAAGATCTTCTCTAGAGGAGCAGCAAAGTGCACGTCATGTACACAAAATGCTGTAGTGCACTTCAGTGTCATTATAGAAAGCAAACTGGGCTTGTATGTAGATAGCACACCATGGTGCTGGCAGGCCTTGTTACAGCTTCTGCAGTACTGTATGTGCGGTAATTGCAGTATGATTGCCATGGAATTGCAGAGCCCATCACGTAAGCCCTGCTCCCCGTAGCTGTCTACTTCACTCAGCAGGATTCAGGCGGCAAGTAAAATGATGACAGATGATTCCGGTGATGGGGAAATAATTCATAATTTTTCCTCCTCACAGGTTTCAAGGCATCAGAGCGTGTTCTACAAGCAAGTCCCACCCTTCCAGTGCTAAAGAAAAAGCCCTTCCTCTCATACACATTCATATAACGTGCCCTGCACATAAACACTGCCTTACACACAGATCTGCAATGCAGACTATTAACCCTTTCAGTGAAGCAAACCACATGCTGCTCCGTTTCACAGAAAATAGACAGAGATCCGATAGCAGATGTAGAATAGCTTTATACTACTGGCCAAAGAGGCTATATATACTAGAGGATCACTAAACCTAACAGAACTGTTAATGTCAGTGACAGATATTTATGTAATACCCAACAGAGACAAATCATCATATTTGTGATAGGGGTCATATATTTTCCAAGATTTTTTCAGGCCTTACGCCCATTGAAGAGTATACCCCATTCCCCAAACCATACTGTTAGGATGTGGAAGAGCTGAGGAAGCAAGAAAAGCAAAAGATTATTGCCACAATGACCTACTGCAATTATTGTCTTTTAACAATCTCAAGATTTTGGCCAGTTTAACATGGTCAGTTTGGACGCACTTCTGGTTTTGGCTTACAAATACTGACGCAAAATACTGTCGTGGGTAAATTGATTTACTAGTCTGGAATGCTTTATCTTGGATTATTACACTAACCTGTTACTACATTAAGATTTAGAAGAGTATAGGTGTAACGATCTCCATTGTAGGGGGCAGTAATTTTGGAGGTCTGATTTTGGAACTGAATGTCTTTGTGTTGCTATATAGGTTGGAGCTGCAGAAGTAAGGGGCCAAAGATGTCTTAGCAGGAAACTCTGCAGTCGTCGGGAGAAGTCGTCATGGTAGTTTGGGCTGTATGGAGTAAAAAGGAGAAAAAACTCCAACCAAAGAATATGTCACATGTGAGTTTCTGGATGTAGTTATTGTGTATTTTCCATGTGCCTGCATCTAATCAGTAGTGTTTTCATCTTTATAGACTGCAACTCAACCTGATAATACATTGTGGGCCTTTTGTATTACCCTGATATCTAAACACTATATGTGTAAGGTAGGTTCAAGTGACGTGTTTCTAGACTTGTAAGATCATGCTGCAACCCCTGCAACAGAAACGTAAACTGTGAACACAAAAACAAATTGTAAGACAACCAGGTAGTCCAGGAACAAGCAGGAAATACTTACTAGAGCCAAGTTCATAACTGTGAAGTAGCAGAGTTGACTTTGTAAGTTTGTAACTGTCTGGTAGCAGTGTTGAGCTTGTATTAGGCTTGTCTCAGGTATCGAAATTTCGATACCCAATCGATACTTTTATACCAGTATCGGTTCGGTACCGGGATTTCCATTTTTTCGATACTGGGCTGCGCTGCTGCGCAGTCTAGTATCACAGAGCACGATCGTGCTGCTGTTAGCGTACTATGTTCCCTCAGCAGCACAGGGGAGAAGGAGTCACTTTCTTTCTCCCCCGTGTGAAGCGCTGCCAATGAGGAGAGAGAGGGGCGGAGGAGGGGTGGGTGCATTGCGCCACCAATGATAATTAACGTCAAATACAAGTACAGGAGGCAGTGCCCAGCCTCTATGACAGGACGCACCTGAGGTGTTAACTGCTGCTGATTGCAGCTCCCTGTCAGAGGCAGGTGCCGGCTGTGTGATTCTGCCGCCGACACACCCCGCCCCCTGTATTAAACGGTATAAACAGTATTAAAAACATTGGTGGCGCAGTGCGCCCTCACCCCCCCCACCCAAGTATTAAAGTAATTGGTGCAGTGCGCCCTCCCCCCACCCCCCAGTGTATTAAAATCATTGGTGGCGCAGTGCACCCCCCTTACCCCTCAGTATTAAAGTCATTGGTGGCGCAGTGCACCCCCCCAGCCCCCTCAGTATTAAAATCATTGGTGGCAGTGGCCACAGGGTCCCCTCCCCCCCTCTTCATTGGTGGCAGTGGCAGCTTGTGATCGGAGCCCCAGCAGTGTACGTCTGGGGCTCTGATTGGTTACGATGGCAGCCAGGACGCTACTGAAGCCCTGGCTGCCATGGTAAGCTCCCTGCTGTTGTGTGTACTATGCACAGGGCAGCAGGGAGAGTGTGAAGTAGTCCTATTCACCCTGATAGAGCTCTATTAGGGTGAATAGGACAAGGGATAAAAAAAAAAAAAAAAAAACACCAAAATATTAAGTATAAATCACCCCTTTTCCCAATTTTACATATAAAATATATAAACAATAAATAAATAAACAGATGACATATTGCCACGTCAGAAAAGTCGAAACTATTAAAATATTAAAAAAAATCTCCTGCACGGCGTAACAGAATTTTTACAAAATAAAAACTGCCTTTGCCTTTTTTTTTGTCACCTTGTCCCCCCAAAAAATAGGATAGGACTATTCGATTATGGGCCGAACGTTCCATAAAATGCGGAACGCACGCAGCTTTTTCTTAATGTTTTATTTTTTTCGCGTGGTATCGAATGGTATCGAGTATCGCAATACTTTTTTATGGTATCGAAACTGAATCCAAATTTTGGTATCGAAACAACCCTAGCTTGTATCTGTGTAGTTGCAGAATAAGGGGTGGTAGCTGATAGCATGGCACAGGCAGGTAGCAGAATGTGGTCACTTAAATACAGGACTGAAACACAATCAATTGTATCTGGACTGTAATATGAACATGGTAGCCAAGGGGTTTTACCAGCAATTCAGATACGATACCATGAAAACAGGTAAAGACAGGAACTTAGCCACACAAATTAGATGGAATGAGTTCCAGGAACCATTGTGTGGACAACACATTAATCCTCATGCTGTAACAGCCATAGCAAACAAGGTTTAAATGGTCACTGTACTTTGAACAAACTTTACATGAATCAATAGTACAGATGCATACAAGAAACTTTGTAATATATCTTATTAAAGAAAAGTTCCAGTTTCTCCCTCTAGCTGCTTATTCCTCCCCCACCCTTCTCTCTCCATAGATTTCTATTGGCAGCTGGCAATCTGATCCTTCAGTGAGCTGACAATCCATCTTGTCCCTCAAAATGGATTTAACAAAGAATGTTAGTTCAGGATGGAGAGAAAAGAGGCATTATCTTTGATAACATATATTACAACGTTTATCTTTGCCTGTACTATTGTTTATGGAAAGTTTGTAGAAAGGTTGGTAACTATATAAATAGGGTTTATCAGAAGCAGCCAATGGGAAAGCATGATGTTGCAACAAAAAGTTAAACTTTGCTTTGGTGGAGAGGCAGGGTGTGGCTGAAAGGTTCAGGCAGAGACATGGCAGATTTAGATTGCAGCCAGCAAATGAATTTGGAAAGGAGACCTAAACAAACCAACTAGTCAAAAAGCATGTGGCCAAAACAAACTAACCAGTCAAACAGAATGCAGCCAGCAGAGGAGAGGTGAGTAACAGCACACTTAGTAAGAATATGTTCACTGTATGGCCATGCTATTGTTTGTATTACTTTGTATAGTAGTGCCTCTTCGGAACTAAACACTTGTATGATATTGCTCTGGTCCCTGCTGGTAATCACTGTCCACACTGGTGATGTGTCCCTCCCCCATGCGTCACTTTACTGGGTCACATGACACATGGGGGACACATCACCGCTGTGGTTATTCATTGGCTGCAGAGGTCATGTGAACCCCTTCAAACTTTACGAGCGAGGACTAGACCACAACAGCGGCAGTGGAGGAAACAAAGGAGTCAGAATTCAACAAAAGGAAGCAGGTAAGTCTGCCTCCCTTTGCAGGTCTGGCAGCTTTCTGCAGCTGCTATGTACTGTACAACATAGAATCTGCAGAAGCCAACTGTTGCAAATGTTTTCATTAAAACTTTTTACACTTTTTTAAAGGGAACCTGTCATCAACCTTATGCTGCCCATACTAACAGCAGTATACAGTATAGACAGGTGAGTTGATTTCAGCGTCTGTCATTTATAAGTTACAAGTAAGTGGTTACTGAGAACCAACATCACAATCATTGCAGACTAGGCCTGGAAAAGAGTCCCGGCCACCTGAGAAGAGTCCTGGTTATCCATGAATCCTGCTCTCCTGCCCACCTGCTAATGACTGACCGGCTTCTACCTAGTTTTCTCCCCATCTCTCTAGGAGAGAACTGCCAATAATCAGCAGGTGGGCAGGAGGGCAGGAGATTATGTATAACCAGGACTCTTCTCAGGTGGATGTGACTCTTCTCAAGGCCTGGGCTGCAATGATTATGATGCTGGTTCTCAGCAACCACTTACTTTTAGCTCATGAGTGACACAGCGCTGACATCAGCATTTCTGTCACTAATTTATGTGGCCCCCAGTGAGATCAGCATAAAGCTGATGACAGGTTCCCTTTAAGCCTGAAAGGGATCAATATAATATTAACAGTTTAAAAAATGGCTCAGAAGGAGTCCACAGCCTTCACATATTTCGATATAGTGACATTTTCACGGCAGTTGTTAGCTTAGGGATCTTCAGTTAATAGAACAGTTGGGTAAGAAATGTTTACTTGTCCCTGCACTTGACATGTACAATATCCACAAACATGATTCCCATCAACTCTCACCAGATGGTTATATTTTGCTGTACGTTACTCGTACCCACTGAAGCCAAAAAGAGTTTTAAGATCCAATTAACTGGGATGCTCTATTCTTGAAGCAAGAACGCATTGGTCTCATCACCTCCTTTGCCCAGAATTAAGTCTAGGCTGCAAAGATTAAAATTAATTGAATTTTCTCCTTTCGTATCACATACATAATAGAACCAGATCTTTCCTCTTTCATGCTTGCTATGTATTCTAGTAATAGAACAGTTAGAGTCAAAGAAGCAGGTTTAATGGAGACAGCAGGAGGTATGAATATTAAGCCTGTCTCAGCCACTGACATGTTTCTTTATCTATTCTTGCTAACCGCTTCTTTCTCTTTCTTATGTTATTAAGGAGTGTGACAGATCTGGTTATTTGAAAAATCAGCTTCTGAATGTACAACACTTTAGATTTATCAACCTATCACTTAAATACAGTTCTTATAATAACAGACATGTAATCAATCAGACTACGCAAAGAAAAGACTTTCTTATATCAAACCCTTGTGAGAATATGTCGCTTACACTGCAGACCCCCTGTTCATGGTATTTTCAAATAGGAGACATTAAAATTGTTGACATGTTACAATGAGATTAGTACTATACTTTATATTCCCCTCCATGTCCAGCTCCTTATTCATGGATGTTGCTTACATAGCGCCAACAGATTTTGCAGGGCTGTACAAAGATTGCCATCATGCACATCAGACCCTCCCCTCAGTGGAGTTCAAATTTAATTTGCTTCAAAGTTTCATGGCATCCAGAAAATGCTTCCAATTCATAGTAAGCATGTCTGGGGTAGGTCTAGTTTAAATGCAGCTCAAGATAACAGCTAAGAAAGAATAACAATGTTAATTACCATAAAACATAAGTGTCCCTAGCAAGCATAACAATGTCAGATACAATAGGCCACAATTAATGTGAGTGCACCTAGATTTTTCAGAAATTTCACCAAATTTGACACAATATGTCATATTTATGGAACAATTTGGTGCATCTAGTTTTAGGCTACTTTCATCCGATCATATTAATGCAGACGGAGGCTCCGTTCAGTACGGATCCGTCTGCATTAATAACTTAGAAAAATTTCTAAGTGCGCAAGATGCCTGAGCGGATCCGTTCAGACTTTCAATGTAAAGTCAATAGGGGACGGATCCGCTTGAAGATTGAGCCATATGGTGTCATCTTCAAGCGGATCCGTTCCCATTGACTTACATTGTAAGTCTGAACGGATCCGCTCGCCTCCGCACGGCCAGGCGGAACCGCTGCAAGCAGCGTTCAGCTGTCCGCCTGGCCGTGCGGAGGCGAGCGGAGCGGAGGCTGAACGCCGCCAGACTGATGCAGTCTGAGCGGATCCGCTCCATTCAGACTGCATCAGGGCTGGACGGAGGCGTTCGGGTCCGCTCGTGAGCTCCTTCAAACGGAGCTCACGAGCGGACCGACGAACGCTAGTGTGAAAGTAGCCTTAGAAAAACCCACTGCGCCTAGCTCACCGGGGCGTGGCGTAATAGAATAGGGGCATAGCCTAGGATGCAACATTTTGCATCAATATTGCACAACAAGTCTGGTGTAAAACTCACAGAATAAGTCAACCAAATGTCTAGCCATGCACCAAACTTATCCAGTCTGAGCCACTGGGATAAATCTGGGGCAGGTCTAGACAGTCTGTCTAAGCCTATGCCATCTACAGGATTAATAAATCTGCCCCAATGTGTCTTACATTTGATTTATGTCCTTGTTATTATGGGGGTAGCCATCTTGCCTTATAGCAGGTATCTGGGTATAAGAAGACAGAAGCAGGAAAGGACCTATTCACATCTTAGTGAGCATAATATGTGTACATTAGTTATTGTGTGAAAAGGACAGAAGGCCAAGCCTATTGAAAAGCCCACACTCCAGAGACCTTCTAACACAACTGTGTGTAAGAAGGAACAAGGAGCCGTCTTTGACGGAAGATACGTGTCACCGAGGTTCCTGGCCTCGGTGAGGTAAGAACCGGGTTTTTTCCTGAAGTGTCAGGTCTGTAGTGCAATCTGACACTTCAACTGTTAGAATGGCTGTAAAGCCAATCCGGGCCGGTTCTTATTGGGAGCAGCCAAAGAGCAGGGTGGGTGGCTGTTCCCCACGGTTCCAGGCCGGGTTTTGGCTGGAATATAAAAAACCCAGCCAGCATGTTCAGGTGGTGGATTATCCTCCATGACAGAGGAGCTGAGGAGTCTGTGGTTTGAGACACTGAGGCATCTGTTTGTGTGAGCCATAGGCTGGGGAAACAGGCCACTAAAGACTGCTGCGGACTCTGGGTGAAAATCATCTGCTGACCAGGTGACGTCTTTTTGCACTGTGAACTTTGTGTGGTGTGAACAGGCACCAAACCTGAACACTTTCTTTTGGCTTGTTTTCTGGCTATGTGTGAATAAACACTGAACTTTGATTTGAACCTTGTTTTTTGCCTCTGTACTGCGTCCGCTTACCCTGCCTACCAAAGCGAATCCCCACATGTGCTTCAAGTTTAAAGCTTTCCATACACTTGAAATAATGATCAGCTGTATGGCGGCCGATCAAGGCTACTTCGACTTAGGCCTAGTTCACACGAACGTATGGCTTTTATAGTTTTTTGCGGTCCGTTTTTCACGGATCCGTTGTTCCGTTTTTGAGTTCCGTTGTGTTTCCGTTTCTGTTCCGTTGTTCCGTTCCGTTTTTCCGTATGCCATGTACAGTTTACAGTAATTACATAGGAAAAATTGGGCTGGCCATAACATTTTCAATAGATGGTTCAGAAAAAACGGAACGGAAACGGAAGACATACGGATGCATTTCCGTATGTGTTCCGTTTTTTTTGCGGATCCATTGACTTGAATGGAGCCACGACCCGTGATTTACGGCCAAATATAGGACAAGCTCTATCTTTCAACGGAACGGAAAAACGGAAACGGAAGGCATACGGAACACATTCCGGTTTTTTTGTGGAACCATTGAAATGAATGGTTCCGTATACGGACCGTATACGGAACACAAAAAAACGGCCCGTACACCCGCAAAAAAAACGTTTGTGTGAACTAGGCCTTAGGGCGAAACTGTGTTGGAAGGAGGGCGCCGCCACATCGGTCTGTAATCCACAGATGTGTCTCTCTATAATATTATTGCTTTCTATACTATGTGATGTTATTTTATCGGATTCTCCTTTGGAGTCTCTGTATGGTTATAATTCCCCTTTTTTCGTTAGGCTAGTTGTATTATAGATTATTATTTTTTTTTAAATTCTGTTTATTTGAAAGCAGAATCACAAGAAATATAACACAAAAGTCATGTATCCAGACAACATACATTGTACATGCTTTCCCCCCACGACCTTCAGGGAAAGCCAGGGAGCCAAACACAGTATCACATGGAACATGAGTACAGCACTTACAAATCTGACTGCATTTTTAGTTTTAACTAAACGAGTAGGTGAAAACAAAAGTAATAGAGAAAAGAAGAAGAAAGGGAAAGAAATGGGAGGGGATAGACAGGGGGGGGGGGGGGGAGGCAGAACTATACTGCCAGGGGTCCCAAGGTATTACCCAGAGATGCTTTAAGATACCACGAGGTATACTGAAATGGTTTGACTAATTCCCTAATCTCTGTCGGACTAAGATGCACCTCAATAAAAGCACGCCATTTATTGAAGAATTTGGAAGCCGAACCTTCCTTGTGTCTAGATGCTTCAATCCTCTCAAACCACAATAGAGTCCTCAGTGCAGAAACCACCTCCGGAATGTCTGGCATGGCATCCGTGAGCCATCTCTGGAGCAGTACTCTTTTAGCTACCAATAAAACAGAGTGTACTATAATCGGTATCTTAGTCGGGGTCTCTGGACGTATATAATGGAAAATCAGGGTCTGGGATTCTGCAGGCAATTCCACCGACCAGGTAGTCTTGACATACGCAATCACCGCAGCCCAAAACTTTACAACCTCAGGACAGGTCCACATGCCATGCCAGAAATCCGTGGCCGCCAATTTGCAATTTGGACAATGCGTGATGCGGTCCGGAAACTGAGGCGAGACTGGGAAGTTAAAACCATAGATCGCTCGATGCATCATTCTAAAAAAAGTTTCACGCCAGGTCTCACTGATCACGCACTGACGTACCTTACTCCAACCTTCCAGGATTTTCACCCCAATCTCATCATCCAATGTGACAAGCTCCCACTTCCTAAAAAGTGTAGACACTTTGGCTTTCGTGAAATTGCCCGAGAGGGCCCTATACAACCTAGAGAGAGAAACAGTTTGGGGGGAGAAACTAAGAATCTCGTCAAAGGAATTTGAGACCGCCTCCTTTGACAGATCACGCAGTCTACATGAGCAAAAACCCAAAATCTGCATTATTTGCAGGAAATGGGAGTCCGGTAGGGTGAATCTCTCCTTCAATTCCTTTGGAGTCAGCCAGCGCTTTTCCCCCGGGTGCATCAGATGCTCCGCCCTGGTCAAACCTCTAGATACCCACAGCTCCGGGGGTCTCAAACTAGTACCTGACGGAGACTCTGGATGGCCCCACAGCGGTAACCATTTTGAGATTGCATGAGGCAAACCCATCGCCTTCCTAATCGCCTTCCAGGCTGCCATCGTATCTCTCAGTAAAAGCGAGGATTTAATATCCCCAGGCAACGCGGCCATGTTAGAGTGAAGACACGAAACCAAGTTCCAAGGAGCTACTAAGTTTTGTTCTAATTCCCTATTGGAGAAAAGATCGGTATCGTGTACCCAGTCGGATATGTGGCGCATAAGACATGCTAAATTGTAACCCCGTACATTTGGGAATTTCACCCCCCCTTCTGGTTTCCATAGCATAAGCTTCGAGAGAGAGATACGAGGGCGCCTGCCCGACCACAAAAACGTGGTAAACGCTTTGTTTAGGGCAGTGACGTCAGAGTGTTTCAGTAGGATCGGAAGTGTTTGGAGGGGGTAGAGCAACTTAGAGAAACTCATCATTTTAATAAGCTGACATCTTCCTAGCAGAGATAAGGGCAGGGAATGCCACTTCTGTAGTTCTGATATTATTTTCGCAATAAGGGGAGGGTAATTTAGCGAGTATAGTGACCCTGGGAGCTTCCCTATTTTGATCCCTAAGTAAGTGACATACTTTTTAACCACAGAGAGAGAGAAACCCACGTCCTGCCAAATCTGCGGAGGGTTAGTGGCATGTAACTCCAGAATCTCGCTTTTGGTCGAGTTTATTTTATAGCCCGAGAAAGACCCAAAAAAACTCAGGAACTCCATTAAGGGGCCTAGGTGTCGCTGAGGGGCGTCCATGAAAATCAGAAGATCGTCAGCATACAGGGCTAATTTGACCTCCTTCTTACCAATCGTGATACCAGAGTATAAGTCAGAGTCCTCTAAAAATCTAGCCAGTGGTTCGATGGCTAGGTCAAAGAGGAGGGGGGAAAGCGGACAACCCTGTCTAGTCCCTCTCTGAAGAGGAAAGATCCGAGACAGGAAACCACCCGTATGGATGCGCGCCGCTGGACTGGAATAAAGACCCTTCAGAAAAGTGCGAATATCCCCGAAAATCCTGAATTTATCGAGCACCACCCCCAGCCAGTCCCACCGCAAGGAGTCAAAGGCTTTTTCCGCATCCAAAGCCAACAAAATAGGGGCCGAGGCTGGCTGAGGGCGGCGTCGCACCCAATCCAAAGTCGCCAATACCTTCCTAATATTGGCCACCCCCGACCTCCCTTTAATGAAACCTACCTGGGTGGGACCCACCAGGGCAGGCATTAGTAAGCTCAGCCTGTCGGCCAAAATTTTCGTCGAGATCTTTAAATCCTGGTTAATAAGTGAGATTGGGCGGTACGAGCCTGGATCTAGTGGGTCCTTGTTAGGTTTAAGTATCAATTTGATGTGGGCAACATTTACATGGGCAGGAAAGCTACCTGTGTGTAGTAAGTGATTGAAATATTCCGTTAACGTGGGGGCAAGATTGTCTTGAAGCACTTTATAGAATTCCCCTGAGAATCCATCAGGGCCTGGCGCCTTTCCATTATGCAAGGAGCGTATTATGTGGAGTACTTCCTCATCAGTTATTTCCGCATTTAGAGATCCCAATTGTTCCTCAGTCAGGGACGGCAGTTTGACCCCAGATAGAAAGCGCACACCCTTCTCCGGGTCCTCTGGAGCGTCCCTGTAGAGACGCTCATAGTATGTCCCCAGCAAATCATTTATCAATTTAGGATTGGTTTGGACCACTCCCCCCTCCCCCTTCAGAGCTGTTATGACCGTAGGAGCTCTCCTACCCCGAGCTAGGTTAGCCAGTATTTTGCCTGACTTATTGCCAAATCTGAACAGATCCGTCTGGAATTCTGACCTATACATTTCCTCCCTTTTGTCCACCCAAACCTCGAAGGTGTTCCTAGCTGCTATCCAAGCCTCCTTGTGCTGAGCGGTAGCCACCCTGAGGAATTGAGTATACGCCTGCCTAAGGGCCGCGCTAGCCTCTTGATATTGTTTTGCCACCACCTTGCGCAAATTACTAACATAACTGAGAATTCGACCTCTCAGGACCGCTTTAGCAGTCTCCCAATGGTTCGAAACATCTGATGCACCCCGAGGATTGTCACCCTGAAACTCCCACCACCAACCTTGTAGTGTATCTTTAAAGTTGTCATCTTTGGCCAGAAAAGAAGGAAAGCGCCACAGAAAATCAGTTCCTCTAGGGTAAGAATCCTGCATAGAAATGGAGACAGGTGAGTGATCAGAAATAAGCAGGTCATGAATTTCAGCTGATACCACCCTAGATGACATATGCAAGGGAAGGAAGAGGTAGTCAATACGAGACCATGCATTGTGGGCATGCGAAAAATGTGTGTATTCCCTGTCATCAGGATGCAGAGAGCGCCAAGTATCATACAATCCTGTAGAGGTTAGAAGGGGAGGTATAACAGATCTTCCACAACAGATGCGACTGAATTAAAATCACCACCCACAATTTTATTGTGAGTTCCATCTACCAGCAATCTGTTTTCCAGAAGAGCGTAAAAGGGGGCGTTATTGTCATTTGGGGCATAAACATTATGAATACTATAAGATATCCCTCCAATCTCAACTAAAAGCCTATGCCACCTGCCCTCACTGTCATGAGATTCTGAAAGCATTTTCCCTGAGAAATTTCTATGCAGTAATGTGAGTACTCCAGCTTTGCGTTCTCTGGCCGAGGATCCATATACAGAACCTACCCAGAACTTTTTCATACGAAAGAAATCTTTGTCCTCCAGGTGCGTCTCTTGCAGGAGAACCACGTCAGGCTGAAGACGCTTCAGGTGGCGCAAAATTTTGGACATTATAGATTTTTTGATTTACAAATGTGGATTAAATATGACCTGATATAGTGGCGCCCCCACCCCATATTCTCTTTTGGATTTCTGATCACTGCTAACTGATATATTAGTGTCAAATTTTTAACTATTTTTTTTAAATACTGATTTATTAATAAAGCTTATTTAAATGATAGTCTGTGTCAGATGTACGTTTGGTTTTGGTGTGTTAGCTTGGTAAACAAACCTCTTGATTCATCAATTGCGCTGATGTCCCGGTATATTTTTGGAGTTATCATGAGATCAAGACAATACCTAGCAATTGATGAACAGTATCTCACCATTGCAAGGCTTCAAGCAGGATGATCTCAGACGGAAGGGGCCAGTGAGCTTAGAATGTCACCGAGTGTCATCAGCAGGTTGTAACAGAGATACAGAGAGACTGGAAGAGTCACAGAAAGGCATAGAAGTGGACATCCTTTGGCCTCATCCCACACTGATGACCGTTTCATTGTGAACAATGCCCTGCAGAGCTAGATGATGAATGCCACACAACTCCAGTCACATTTAAGGGAGGTGGGAGGCACCCAAGTGTCACATCAGACCATTAGAAACTGTTTAAATGACTGTGGTCTACGTGCTAGACGACCTGCAAGGGTACCTGACCACAGGCGTCATCGTCTTGTATGGGCCAGGGTGCATCTATGCTGAACGAGGGACCAGTGGGCTTCAGTGCTGCTAACTGATGAAAGTCAATTCATGCTGAGCAGAAATGATGGCCGCCAACGATGTCTGCCTTTTGTGGTGGTGGTGGTGTTGCAGTGTGGGCAGGTGTCTCTAGTCAATACAGACCTGCCCTATACTTTGTGAATGGTACTGTGACAAGCCCATACTACTTGAATAACATCATTAATCCAGTCATTGTGCCTCTGCATGAACAACACAGGCCTAATTTCATCTTCATGGATGATAATGCGCCAGCTCATCAAGGTCGCATAACTAGGGAATGGCTGCTGGAGACTGGGGTACCTCAAATGAAGTGGCCTGTACTTTCTCCAGACCTGAATCCCATTGAAAACCATGTAGAGGCCATGCTCATAGCTCCGTACCCCAGAACCTCAATGACCTGAGGGTCACCCTTCAAGAAGAGTGGGATGCCATGCCTCAGCAGACAATAAGTCGACTTGTGAATAGCATGAGACATCGTTGTCAAGCTGTAATTGATGCTCAAGGCCACATGACAAGTTATTGAGACATTGACATTTGTTGTGGGGGGTATACCCACCACTGTTGTTGGCTTTTGTTTCAATAAATAGTTTGAGATGAGGAAATCACCATTGCATGCTTCTACTTAAATGCCCTACTTTCATGATATAATATCAGTGTAGCGGGAACCTTTTACGCTTTCCATAAATTTCACCCGAAAGCCAAACATCCCTAACTTTTTGTCAGTAGTGTAGTTATTTGGACATGGTAGAGCAGCATTTTCGTAATATATAGTAATATTATTTGAACAAATTAGGGGACAGTAATATTTGAACATAATTAGAATTACATAAAGGCAACCTGCCTTTATGGGGGGCAGCATAGTGTAGTGACAGACCAGCTGATTTCAGTGATCTGTTACTTCTGCCCTGGCATTCAGTAATTTAGAGTACAGTACTGACTTGCCAAACCCTGCAGCGAGCGCCAGCCCTGTGAGAGAGATGAGTCCGATGAAGCCTGCCAGTCATCATGAGGAGGTGGAGAAGGATGGGGACAGCGAGTCTGATCATGCCATCCTCACAATGCTGGTGTGCACTTAAGAGTTTGACATGTGAGTACTTTAAAAGTACTAAATGACAGAGCAGAAGTCACACACCACTGAAATCCGCAGATGAGAGCAACATAGTAGAGCTGACAGGTTTCCTTTAAACACTATTCAATAGTATTATTTTAGTATGATATAGCAGTATCATTAAAGGCAAGGTATGGCAGTGATATTTGATTAGGGTTGTCAATGTTATTTAGGCCTCTTTCACACTACCGTATGGCTATTTCAGTGTTTTGCGGTCCGTTTCTCACGGATCCGTTGTTCCGTTTTTTGTTTCCGTTTTTCCGTATGGCATATACAGAATACAGTAATTACATAGAACAAATTGGGCTGAGCATAACAATTTCAATAGATGGTTCCGGATACGGAAGACATACGGATGCATTTCCGTATGCATTCCATTTTTTTGTGGACCCATTGACTTTAATGGAGCCACGGAATGTGATAAATATAGGCCAAATATAGGACATGTTCTATCTTTGCACGGAACGGAGATACGGAAACACAATGCATACGGAGTACATTCCGTTTTTTTGCGGACCCACTGAAATGAATGGTTCCGTGTACAGACCGTATACGGACCAAAAAAAAAGGCCCGCAAAACGGAAAAAAAAACTGTAGTGTGAAAGAGGCCTTAGGCATAGTGTACTATTGTTATATTGAACAGTGAGGCAATAACAAGGCAGTATTATGTGTGCACAGTATGGCCAGGGGCAGATTAAGTGGTTCAAAGGCCTGAAACTGTTCCTCGAGCTTAGGCCCCTCGAGAAAAAAACTGTAGCAAAAGACATATGTAGTAGGACATTAAAGAGGACCTTTCACCACTCCTGACAGGCCTGTTTTAATAGCTTCATGCATGTAATAACAATCCAGGAGCATCTATTCTTATGGCTCTATGTTGTGCCAGTCCTTTAATAATCCTGCTAGAAGTTATGAATGAAATGCTAGCAGTCTGCAGTAGTTGTATGCTCCCCAATACTGGTTATTGCACCTGGTAGAGCCTATTAGTTATTGCCTCGTTCACAAAGCTGTATGAGGGCTTGTTTTTTGCGGGACAAGCTGCACTTTCTAATGACACCATTTAATATTGCATACGATTTAGGGGAAAACTGGAAAAAAAATCCAAGTGGGATGAAAGGGAAACTGGAATGGGGGAACTACAGTACCCTGAAAGATTATCAAAATGAGGGTTATTCACTTAAAAAAAAAAGAGCGGAGATCTAATTAATATGTATAAATATATCAGAGGACAGTACAGAGATCTATCCCATCATCTATTCATTCCCAGGACTGTGACGAGGGGACATCCTCTGCGTCTGGAGGAAAGAAGGTTTTTACACAAACATAGAAGAGGATTCTTTACGGTAAGAGCAGTGAGACTATGGCACTCTCTGCCTGAGGAGGTGGTGATGGTGAGTACAATAAAGGAATTCAAGAGGGGCCTGGACGTATTTCTGGAGTGTAATAATATTACAGGCTATAACTACTAGAGAGGGGTCATTGATCCAGGGAGTTATTCTGATTGCCTGATTGGAGTCGGGAAGGAATTTTTGACCCTAAAGTGAGGAAAATTGGCTTCTACCTCACAGTTTTTTTTGCCTTCCTCTGGATCAACTTGCAGGATGACAGGCCGAACTGGATGGACAAATGTCTTTTTTCAGCCTTATAAACTGTGTTACTATGAAAATAGTTGTATGAGTTTTGTTTTTACAGCCTTCCCTATGCGGTAAAACTGACCTGTTACCATTATTCTCAAGTCAGTCCAATTATTGCGACACCTCATTTGTATGTCTTTTTTGTGTTTTATTACCATAAAAAAAAACTTTGGAAAACATAAATTTTTATAGTTATGTGTGAGGGCCCATTTTATGTGGGGCAATCTGTAGCTTTTATTGACACCAATTTGATGCGTATGAGATTTTGAACACTTTTTATTCATTTTTTGGGGGCAGATAAAGAAACGAAAAAATGGCAAATTGGGCGGGTGTCTGATGTGTTCAAAGACAATACCGCCAACTTATATAGTCGGGAGGATAATTAAACAGGGGTATATAATATTTAACATAAATGTTTTTTTTATTCTGCAGAATCTTCACATACGAGTACAGCAGTGCCATTATAATTATTCTGCAGTTACATAAACAGTGAATTTCGTGGCCATTTTTCATTGACACTTATGTGCCTCTGAGGAAACCATGTGGCCAACAGGAGAGAAGACCAGAACAGCCTTTTTTCCCTTTGGCCATGCTGTTTGTTAAAAAGTCACTAAATTCAGTGGTTTGTAACTGCAGACACATACATTGCCATTGGAAATTTTTGAATGCCAATCTGCTGTCATTCATGGTGCTGTTTTCCCTCCCAGCCCCTCACATAACTCACAGCTCAAGCTGCAGCCAGCACTGTCAGGACAGCGCCTTACTGCTGACTTTGCCCAGCGCAGTGCTCCGTGTTCCATACGGTGCTCTGAGCACCATGTTCACACTCAAAGACAGCGCCACCCACCGCCTCCTTCTTCTGTTGTTGCCACGCTGCTCCTGCGGTACTGGCTTTAAGTTCTATGCAGAACGCCCTGACGCAAGCACCAGGACTTTATCACTCTGGACTTCGCTGTAAATTGTTAGCATGGCACTGCGGCTCATGGCAGTGCTGCACTGTTACACTGTGAGTGTGGCTGAAAACCAATAATGGTGGATTGGGCAGCTATAGACCCCAGAGAGACATCGGGCCCGGGGATGCCAACCTAATCGCCCCTATTATAATCCGCCATTGGGTATGGCATTAGAAGAGGATTATATGCACTAACCATGTTTTTTGGTAATGTATGAAGATATTGTAGCACTGTATAGCGGTTGTATTTGCACAATAATGATGAGGTTACAGGGTTGCATAGTGACATACTTTGAGAACTTGAAAAAGGTATTGTGCTGGTATTGGTGCTTGGTTGAGCTCTGTATTTCATTGTATTTTGGAATTAATAATGTAGTGATCGGGCACTGTATGGAGATATTCCAGGGGCATTTAATTCAGCTTCAAAACTTGGAAATCAAAGTTACAATGAACTTTGTATCATAATGATTTTCAATTGTATAGAAGTAATGCAATAAAATGGAACATGGACATAAAAAGTTCTACTTCTTATTCAACATGTAAGAAATAAATAATTGCATCTCTGGTCAGAAGGATACAGGCAGGGGTGGATTGGAAACCTAAAGTGGCCCAATATTGTAGGAGAGTCTACATTGACAAGAGGCGGGGCAACAAAAGTAGGGGAGGTCAGCAATACCATAGCGCAAAATACCACATACCACAGTGCCTCACAATATATTGCCCAAAAGGCCATTTTTTCTCCTCCTCTTCCAGTTGTCTCTGATTAAGATATAGAGCAGGGGGCTTAGGAGCTGAGATTTGTGACATAGTTGAATTCAGGAGGGCATGTCGCTGGCTGGGTACATGAGTACCTGATTGTCACAGAGTTAATTACCACTGATAGTTTATTATGTACCCAGCCAGTGACAGAGATGGCGGCTTGGGTGGCCCCCCTGGGCATTGGCCCACCGGGAGGTTTCCCTGTAAGGTCTATAGCCAATCCGCCTCTGGATACAGGGCCCTACCGGTTATTCTGTCCCTGCTGCACAGGGAGGGGAAGAACAAGCTTTGCTGTCTCCATCCCCTACTGCAAAACTTTGCAGAACCTGGTTGTTCAGTAGCCTGACTCGCCATTTGGTGATGTTCTTTTGGTCGGAAATAAAAAATAAAAAAATTATATAAAGAAACTGCATTGTTGGTCCCTGTAAGCGTATGGCTACACGACAACACTTGTCGCGCAACAAAAAGGCACAACTACACTGCGAAAAGTCGCAGCAATGTCTCTCATCATTTTTTAAAATGACAGTCAATTGGTGTATAGGTATTGAATTACCTAGAAATTGCAGCATGTTCTTTCCTCCCCCAGGCATTTCAGTGGTACGGCTAAAACAGCATTGCTAGGTGTCCTCCGTCTCCTATCTTCTATATACAGAAGACGGAGGATGTAGTAGTGGGCAGTCCCGAACGCCACGTCGGACCGGGATAGTGCAGATATTCACGATAAAAATTTGCGATCAACTACTCAGTAGGGAGAGGGCGTGTTTAAGTCTGGAGAAAGGCGATTGGTTGGGGGTGAGGCTGCGCGTTCCCGAGATGAGCCGAATGAATTCTGGGTAGTTAGTGAGGGAGGTCTTAACCTTAGGGTAAGGGCATCGGCAGCCATCGTGAGAAGATAGTCAGAAAGAAGTCTTGTGAGGAGCGGTTGCTATGGACGGAATCTTATTAAACAAGTGGTATGTGAACACAATAATTAGTGATTATGGATTATCACCACAGCAGCAACAACATATATGAAAATTGAATTTTGAGTGAAAATATGACAGTTATCCTTTAAAGAGGTCCAGGAAGCTTCGCTCTTTGGTGTATGGTCCTTGTGCTGAGGGCTATGACCGGTACATACAGTCCTGATCAAAAGTTTAAGACCACTTGAAAAATGGCAAAAAAATCATATTTAGCATGGCTGGATCTTAACAAGGTTCCAAGGAGAGCTTCAACATGCAACAAGAAGAAATGGAAGTGTGACAAAACATTTCTTGAGCATTCAATTTAATGAAAACAACGAATAAACTGAAACAGGCTGTTTTTCAACTGATCAAAAGTTTAGGACCACACCTCCCAAAAAAAACTAAACCCCCCCCAAATCCAACTTCCAAACATGAACTCAGTAATGAGTAGCTCCGCCGTTATTGTTTATCACTTCCAAAATTTGTTTCGGCATGCTTGATGCAAGCGTTTCCATGAGGTGAGTGGGAACATTTCTCCAAGTGGTGAAGACGGCCGCACGAAGGCCATCTACTGTCTGGAACTGTTGTCCATTTTTGTAAACTTCCCTTGCCATCCATCCCCAAAGGTTCTAAATTGGATTTAGATCAGGGGAACACGCAGGATCGGCCAAAAAGAATGATGTTATTCTCCTGGAAGAAGTCCCTTGTCCTGCGGGCATTGTGTACTGTAGCGTTGTCCTGTTGAAAAACCCAGTCGTTATCACACAGACGAGGGCCCTCAGTCATGAGGAATGCTCTCGGCAACATCTAGACATAGCCAGTGGCCATTTGACACCCCTGCACTTCCTGAAGCTCCATTGTTCCACTGAAGGAAAAAGCACCCCAGACCATTATGGCGCCCCCTCCACTGTGGCGCGTAGAAAACATCTCAGGTGGGATCTGCTTGTCATGCCAGTAACGTTGGAAACCATCAGGACCATCAAGGTTAAATTTTTCTCATCAGAGAATAAAACTTTCTTCCACCTTTTGAATGTCCCATGTTTGGTGCACGCAGTTCTGTGGCGTTCAAGGAGACGAGGTCTTTGAAGATGTTTTTTGTTTTTGAAGCCCTTCAGTCTCAGATCTCGTCGGATGGTTATGGGGCTGCAGTCAGCACCAGTAAGGGCCTTAAGTTGGGTCGAGGATCGTCCAGTGTCTTGACGGACAGCCAATTGGATCCTCTGGCTCAGTGCTGATGAAATTTTTGGGGTCTTCCACTTGACTTTTTTGTTCCATAACCCTCAGGATCATTTAAGAAATTCCAAATGCATGTCTTACTGCATCCCACCTCAGCAGCGATGGCGCGCTGTGAGAGACCCTGCCTTTGCAGTTCAACAACCCGACCACGTTCAAAAAGGGAGAGTTTTTTTGCCTTTGCCATCACAACGTGTGACTACCTGGCAGAAAATGACAATGAATCCACATCTTTGCACAGATTTGGCCTTTTAAAGGCATGTGGTCCTAAACTTTTGATCAGCTGAAAAACAGCCTGTTTCAGTTTATTCGTTGTTTTCATTAAATTGAATGCTCAAAAAATATTTTGTCTCACTCTAATTTCTTCTTGTTGCATGTTGAAGCTCTACTTGGAACCTTGTTAAGATCCAACAATGTAAAATAAGATTTTTTGCCATTTTTCAAAAGTTTCAAATTTTTGATCAGGACTGTACATCACTGATGTAGAAGCAGTTGCAATTATTAGTGATATTTTCCCCATTAGACCAATAGATTTCTGACCCCTGCAAGAGAAAATTAAAATTCCATAGCAGCTTTGCAGGCATATGGACAGCTTCAGTATAAAGGGCATGATATATTTCAGCTTCCTCTACCCCTATATCAATTTGGGGAGAGAAAAGCAAAGTCTTCGCTGCACTGATTTCTGAGTTTTTGTCTTTGATTGGAGTTAGGCGGACAGCGTTATTCATAGTTTATTAATATGCATTCAATATTTCACTACATCTTTTCTAACATTTTCCCATCCATTGCTAATAATCCTTTTTTAGATTTAGATCTTGTTATAGTCTGGATTATGTTACAATGATGTACTGTATCACACAGCCTAATTATACTTGCAATAGTATGAAAGGTGACACCTGATATGGATAACCATATAGACAAGGCAGGTAGCCAACAACAGTAAAATATATTAACGGACCCAAACGTAATAAAACCTAAACATAACTCAGCGCCAGCAGCTTTTATTTGATTAATTTATATTGGCAAATGCAAACCACGTCTTGAAGTATTGGACACCCTTGCTGTAATCTTTTATTTGCTAGGTCGCCCTGTATTATTCAATGTGTACTTACAAGACAGAGAAATTAACTTGTACAAACAAAAGAAGGATTTTTGTTCTTGGCAAATTAAGGTCCCAAGGAACCAGAGAACAGCTAATACAAGCAAAGCGGTACACTGGTGCTCAAACATTAACCCCTTAAAGGGGTTATGCCATGATTGATGTAAAAAGTGAAAATCAGACATCATATAGTCCAGGGGTGGTATCACGATCGGCGTGACTATCACATACGTGACACAGAGGGAGGGAAAGAGGAAGGCCCTGCCCAAGTGAGAGGGAAGGTGGTGACCCCTGACTCACCTTGCGGCTGGCACCTGGCTGCCCTGACGTCCCTAGACGGGTTCCTCACCCATACGCCGATCACGTGCCTAAAACCCTGGCTTTCCCTAAGATGAGCCCTAGATAGTGAACAGGGCGGTGGGAACACTAGTCCGCACCACTAGCTCTAAAGGAAAACACCAAGGGGAGGACGGACAATACAGACTAAACATATAATCCCAGGTGGGCGACAACAGGAGACAACAAAAAGCCCAACAGGGATCCGGAGGGTAGCACTCTGGAACAACAACCAGGATTCACAGCTCCAGTGGGTCAGTATAGAAGTCCAGGCAGGAAGCTCTATAACTGGCAACCAGAGAAGTGTGAGAGGAGAATATAAGGAGGTTGGGAGTGGCAGACAAGAAACAGCTGAGGAGGAGAAGGTACGGATCCCTGAGTGAGACAAAAGGATTGCAAGGCAAACACAGAAAACAATCACTAAGAAACAACGTGATCTTTAGACATAGAGCGCGCAGCCACCCGCTGCGACTTCCTGACCCCGGGTATAACGGAGTCAGACGTGGTTCTTGACACCCTCGTGACAGTACCCCCCCTTTCACGAGGGGCCTCCGGACACTCAGGACCAGGTCTCTCAGGATGAGAGGCATGGAAAGCCTGAATTAACCTGTTGGCGTTTACCTCTGACGCTGGAACCCACATTCTTTCCTCGGGACCGTAACCCCTCCAATGCACCAGATACTGAAGAGAGCGGCGGACCCGACGAGAATCAACAATTCTGGATATTTGAAACTCCAGATTACCATCCACAATAACAGGAGGAGGTGGCAGCGGTGATGGTTCTAGAGGTGGAACATACTTCTTGAGTAACGACTTATGGAAGACGTTATGGATCTTAAAAGTCTGAGGTAGCTCCAGGCGAAAAGCCACAGGGTTAATGACGGCTACTATTTTATAAGGACCAATGAACCTAGGGCCCAGTTTCCAAGAGGGAACCTTCAACTTAATATTTCTAGTAGACAACCACACATAGTCATTCACTCCTAGGTCCGGACCTGGCGACCGTTTCTTATCGGCCATGCATTTATATTTACCACTCATATTTTTCAAGTTAGCTTGCACCTTCTGCCATACCGATCAAAGAGATGAAGAAAACCGTTCCTCTTCGGGAACCCCAGAAGACCCCCCCTCTTTGAAAGTACAAAATTGGGGATGAAAACCGTATGCACCAAGAAATGGTGACTTGCCAGTGGATTCCTGACAGCGATTATTTATGGCAAACTCGGCTAACGGTAAATATGATGACCACACCTCTTGGTTTTCAGACACAAAACACCTTAAATATGTTTCTAGGTTTTGGTTGGTACGCTCAGTCTGTCCATTCGACTGAGGATGGAAAGCTGAGGAAAAGGACAAGTGTACCCCCAAACGGGAACAAAAAGCTTTCCAAAACTTAGAAATAAACTGGGTTCCCCGATCCAAAACCACATCGGAAGGGACCCCGTGAAGCTTCACGATTTCACTGATAAACACCTGAGCAAGAGTCTTAGCATTAGGAAGTGCGGGTAGCGCAATAAAGTGTACCATTTTGCTAAACCTATCTACTACTACCAAGATAACTGTTTTACCCGCAGACAACGGTAAGTCAGTGATGAAATCCATTGACAGATGTGTCCATGGCCTATTGGGGATGAAAAGTGGCAATAAAGACCCTGCTGGACGTGTATGAGAGACTTTCGCACGTGCACAAGTAGAACAAGTAGACACGAAATCCTTGGCCACCAAAAACGACGAGACAATAGCTCCAAGGTTGCTTTACTACCCGGGTGCCCAGCAAGTGCCGAATTATGATGTTCCTTTAATAATTCAAGACGCAGGTTTAACGGTACAAACAATTTCTCTGAGGGGCAAGAGGCCGGGGCGTCCCCCTGGGCCTCTAACACCTTTCCCTCTAGAACAGAGTGTACAGCAGAGACAACCACTCCTCTTTGTAAAATAGGTACCGGATCACTAACATTACCCCCTCCAGGGAAACTACGAGATAATGCGTCTGCCTTGGTATTTTTTGCCCCAGGACGATAGGTGATTACAAAGTTAAATCTGGTAAAGAATAGCGACCACCTAGCTTGTCTAGGGGTGAGACGCTTAGCCGATTCTAGGTACAGAAGGTTTTTGTGATCCGTAATCACCGTGATGGGGTGGATTGCTCCCTCTAAGAAGTGACGCCACTCTTCAAACGCCAGTTTAATCGCCAACAGTTCCCTATTTCCAATATCATAGTTCTTTTCTGCTGTAGATAACTTTTTGGAAAAGAAAGCGCAAGGACGCCATTTGCCAGGAGACGGACCCTGAGACAATACAGCCCCCACTCCCACCTCTGACGCATCTACTTCAACAATAAAAGGCTGGGAGACATCAGGTTGAATTAGAACAGGTGCCGAGGTAAATCTCTCTTTTAGAGAGGAAAATGCAATTTTAGCGGCGTCAGACCATTTAGAAAAATCAGTCCCCTTCCTAGTCATGTCAGTAAGGGGTTTAACGATCACTGAATAATTTTTAATGAACTTTCTATAGAAATTTGCGAAACCCAAAAACCGTTGTAGAGCTTTAAGGTTCTCAGGAAGATCCCAATCTAAAATTGCCTGGACCTTCCTAGGATCCATACGGAAACCTGAAGCAGATAATAGATATCCCAGGAACTGTATTTCCTGAACGGCGAAGACACATTTTTCAATTTTCGCATATAATTTATTCGTCCGTAGGACCTGCAGTACTTGCCTGACATGTACTTCATGTGTTTTCAGATCAGCCGAATAAATTAAGATATCATCTAGGTATATGACTACAAACCTGCCGATGAGATGACTAAAAATATAATTAACGAAATGTTGGAAGACAGCAGGGGCATTGGTCAGACCGAAAGGCATGACTAAATTTTCATAATGCCCCTCAGGGGTGTTAAAAGCTGTCTTCCACTCATCCCCTTCCTTGATACAAATCAGATTGTAGGCCCCCCTAAGATCAAGTTTGGAGAACCACCTAGCACCCGCAATCTGATTAAAAAGGTCAGGAATGAGAGGAAGAGGGTATGGGTCTCGGATGGTTATCCGGTTTAGCTCACGGAAATCTAGGCAAGGACGCAGGCCCCCATCTTTCTTTTTAACAAAGAAAAACCCTGCAGCCACGGGTGAAGAAGAGGGTCTGATGTGTCCCTTAGCCAGACTCTCGGAGATATAATCTTTCATGGCTTGTCTCTCGGGACCGGAAAGATTATACAACCTGGACTTGGGTAATTTTGCACCGGGAATCAGGTTAACCGGGCAATCATAAGGACGATGAGGTGGTAGCTTCTGACAACACTTTTCAGAAAAAACGTCCTCAAAGTCCGAAATAAATGTAGGTAGGGAAGCTATGGAGGCGATTAAGCAATTGTTATTTAAGCAATTCTCTCTGCAATGCTCACTCCACTCCAATATCTCCCTGGCCTGCCAATCCACCACTGGATTGTGCGCTACCAACCAGGGAAGACCCAATACCACAGGAGAGGGAAGGCCCTCCAGAACGTAACATGAAAGACACTCATTATGGTGGTCCCCTACCCGAAGGTGTAAGTTATGGACAATGTGAGTGAGGTTTCTCTGAGACAGAGGAGCAGAATCAATAGCGAATATGGGAATAGGTCTCTGCAGCGTACAGAGAGACAAACCCATAGTGCGGGCAAAATGGGCATCTATCAAATTTACCCCTGCTCCACTGTCTAGAAAAAAAGAAATAGACTCCGTCTTAACACCAAAAACAATAACCGCTGGCAACACAAATTGAGATGTTCGTATGGAGGAAACGTATACCCCCCGGCTGACATCCTCCGCACAGCCTGGGGTTAGTAGTTTTCCGACGGTCTTTTGTTTTTGAGAAAGGAGGGACAGACATTAATTAAATGACCCCTCCCCCCACAGAAAAAACAAGCCCCCCACCTACGGCGAACCTCAGGAGGACGGACCTGACGAGAAGTTCCTCCTAGCTGCATAGGCTCATCTAAGTCAGTACAGACTAACTGCTGCTTGGGAGAGGTTACCAATTGCTCAGGAATTTTCGATCTCTCCCTAAGACGTCTATCTATTCTGATAGAGAGGGACATAGCAGCATCAAGGGAAAGGGGGGTCTCATACAGCGCCAGCGCATCCTTAACCCTTTCAGATAACCCAGAGCAGAACTGACTCCTGAGAGCCGGGTCGTTCCACTGAGTATCCGTAGCCCACCTACGGAACTCTGAGCAATATTCCTCTGCTGGCCGATCTCCCTGTAGGAGTCTCCGTAACTTCGACTCAGCCAGGGCGACTCGGTCAGGGTCATCATATATGAGACCCAAAGCCCCAAAAAATCCCTCCACTGACCGGAGAGCCTGGGAACCAGGGGGTAATGAGAACGCCCAGGATTGCGGGTCCCCCTGAAGCAGGGAAATAACAATCCCCACCCGCTGTTCTTCATTACCTGAGGAGTAAGGGCGCAGCTTAAAATATAATTTGCAGGCCTCACGGAACGTCACAAATTTGTCCCTTCCCCCAGAAAATCTGTCAGGAAGAACAACCTTGGGTTCTGTAACAACCTGGTTACCCATAGCAACCGCTGGGCTTGCAGTCTGCTGCATTTGCTGCTGTTGTTGGAGGACAGACGCCTTCAATCCTGCCACCTCCAAAGACAGGCCTTGAAGCTGTTTTGCCAATGCAGCAATAGGATCTATATTGGATTCTAAGTAGAGAGGAAAATATATATATTTTTATTTATTTTTTATTTTTTTTTCTCCCAAAAAATAAGGGCCAGTTATAATATCACGATCGGCGTGACTATCACATACGTGACACAGAGGGAGGGAAAGAGGAAGGCCCTGCCCAAGTGAGAGGGAAGGTGGTGACCCCTGACTCACCTTGCGGCTGGCACCTGGCTGCCCTGACGTCCCTAGACGGGTTCCTCACCCGTACGCCGATCACGTGCCTAAAACCCTGGCTTTCCCTAAGATGAGCCCTAGATAGTGAACAGGGCGGTGGGAACACTAGTCCGCACCACTAGCTCTAAAGGAAAACACAAAGGGGAGGACAGACAATACAGACTAAACATATAATCCCAGGTGGGCGACAACAGGAGACAACAAAAAGCCCAACAGGGATCCGGAGGGTAGCACTCTGGAACAACAACCAGGATTCACAGCTCCAGTGGGTCAGTATAGAAGTCCAGCATATAGTGATTATAGTGGATGGCACTCCTGGTTTGTGGTGGTCGGTGCTCAGCGGAAGAGGTCAATCAGAATATATCTATAGAAACCACGGCACTCGATATGTTGCAAAATTAGGTTCTTTTATTTATTGTCCATCCCAAATGGATCTTTTGTACATGCAATGGCCAATGTTTCGGTCCATTAGGACCTTGATCACGGCCTTAATGCTGGAGTGCCATGTACAAAAGATCCATTTGGGATGGACAATAAATAAAAGAACCTAATTTTGCAACATATCGAGTGCCGTGGTTTCTACAGTATAGAAGTCCAGGCAGGAAGCTCTATAACTGGCAACTAGAGAAGTGTGAGAGGAGAATATAAGGAGGTTGGGAGTGGCAGACAAGAAACAGCTGAGGAGGAGAAGCTACGGATCCCTGAGTGAGACAAAAGGATTGCAAGGCAAACACAGAAAACAATCACTAAGAAACAACGTGATCTTTAGACATAGAGCGCGCAGCCACCCGCTGCGACTTCCTGACCCCGGGTATAACGGAGTCAGACGTGGCTCTTGACACCCTCGTGACAGGTGGCCAACCTTACAGACACAAAGAGCCAAAAAAAACAACTAATGACTGGCAGGAGCCACAAGCTATGCATTTACACAAATATGCGTGCACACAACAGTATTACTGCAATTGAGTTTTCAAACATTTAAAAGTGTATTTAAACCACCTTTTCTACCTGTAGTGTAGACAGCTTTAGTGAGACTTCTGGCAATCTTTGTTTTTCACAATGGGTTTTAATATTTCTCAGATGACCGCCCCATGCTCAGGTCACCACCTTATGCTCAGATGACCGTCTTATGCTCAGATGACCGCCCATGCTCAGATGACCGCCATGCTCAGATAACCGCTCTATGCTCAGATGACCGCCTTATGCTCAGATGACCGCCTTATGCTCAGATGACTGCCCCATCCTCAGATGAGCGTCCCATGCTCAGATGAGCGTCCCATGCTCAGATGACTGCCCATGCTCAGATGACCGCACATATGCTCAGATGACTGCCCATATGCTCAGATAACACCCCATGCTCAGATAACACCCCATGTTTAGACGACCGCCCATATGCTCAAACACACTTGGTGTGCTGGGCAGTGGTACCTGTGAAGAAAAAGGCAGAGCAGCAGTGGCAGAGAGACGGAGGCCAGCAGCAGCCATTTCAGTCAGATTAGAGCCAAAGCTGCAGAGTGGCTGTAATCGGACTAAAATGGCTGCTGCTGGCCTCAGTGAGTCTCTCTGTCACTGCTGCTCTGATTAAGTGCCCACTGTCCTGCACTGCTATCCACCATTAACATTCATTAAAATGTACTATGGAGCTGGAAGCAGGTCCTCCTTTCTTGCTGCGCCACTTCTTGCCACCCCCACAGACCCAGCCTGCTGTCTGATGAATCTGGCTGCTGGGCTGGCACTGAGAAGACTGGGGGCGGGCATTAGGTCACACACAAACACACTCACAGATCGGGGTGTGGGGCCGTGGGCGGGCACATCGGCGGGATTAAGCACTGCAGATTTGCCTTCTCTGCCGGAGGAGGAGGCGGAGCTGCAGTGACTGAGTGAGTCACGTGCCCGCTCTCGGCGCTCTGAGTCCTCTCCACTCTTCCACCTCGTTCCAGCCTTCCACCGCTTCACTTACACGCTGCTGCTGTAGCTGCAGAGAGGAGAGTAAGAGCTGGCCGCACAGCTTCCCTGTGAGCCGCAAATGAAGGCGCAAGGAGCCGCATGTGGCTCGCAAGCCGCGGGTTGGCCACCCCTGATATAGTTAATGACAATACCTTACTAACAAAGCTAAAACCAGCCCTGTACCTCACATGGATCCAGAGATCTCCACATTCTTTGGTCCAATTGTTCTTCTAGATTTATTTCAGAATGGTAGCACAAGGGGTGTGTCCTTTCTCAGGGGGTGTGTTCTTTCTGCTGCGGGTCTTTCGTTATACTTGTCACAGCTTCTAACAGAAGATATGACTGGTGGCAGTTGAAGATTTATACTGAAAGCATGTGACCAGCTCACTGAGGTGGAAGGAGAAATAAGGAAAATAACAAACAACAGGTGGCGCTATACAAATACAGTACAGACCAAAAGTTTGGACACACCTTCTCATTCAAAGAGTTTTCTTTATTTTCATGACTCAAAATTTTAGATTCACACTGAAGGCATCAAAACTATGAATTAACACATGTGGAATTATATACTTATCAAAAAAGTGTGAAACAACTGAAAATATGTCATATTCTAGGTTCTTCAAAGTAGCCACCTTTTGCTTTGATTACTGCTTTGCACTCTTGGCATTCTCTTGATGAGCTTCAAGAGGTAGTCACCTGAAATGGTTTTCACTTCACAAGTGTGCCCTGTCAGGTTTAATAAGTGGGATTTCTTGCCTTATAAATGGGGTTAGGACTACTGAATAGATTGTTAGAATTTGTATTATGGCAAGAAAAAAGCAGCTAAGTAAAGAAAAACGAGTGGCCATCATTACTTTAAGAAATGAAGGTCAGTCAGTCCGAAAAATTGGGAAAACTTTGAAAGTGTCCCCAAGTGCAGTCACAAAAACCATCAAGCGCTACAAAGAAACTGGCTCACATGCGGACTGCCCCAGGAAAGGAAGACCAAGAGTCACCTCTGCTGTGGAGGATAAGTTCATCCGAGTCACCAGCCTCAGAAATCGCAGGTTAACAGCAGCTCGGATTAGAGACCAGGTCAATGCCACACAGAGTTCTAGCAGCAGACACATCTCTAGAACAACTGTTCTAGAGATGACCCCAAACACACCTCCAGGCTGTGTAAGGGCTATTTGACCTTGAAGGAGAGTGATGGGGTGCTGCGCCAGTTGACCTGGCCTCCACAGTCACCGGACCTGAACTTAATCGAGATGGTTTGGGATGAGCTGGACTGCAGAGTGAAGGCAAAAGGGCCAACAAGTGCTAAGCATCTCTGGGAACTCCTTCAAGACTGTTGGAAGACCATTTCAGGTGACTACCTCTTGAAGCTCATCAAGAGAATGCCAAGAGTGTGCAAAGCAGTAATCAAAGCAAAAGGTGGCTACTTTGAAGAACCTAGAATATGACATATTTTCAGTTGTTTCACACTTTTTTGTTATGTATATAATTCCACATGTGTTAATTCATAGTTTTGATGCCTTCAGTGTGAATCAACAATTTTCATAGTCATGAAAATAAAGAAAACTCTTTGAATGAGAAGGTGTCCAAACTTTTGGTCTGTACTGTACATTTTATTGAATAATTCAGTGGCTATACTAAAAAATGTATTCCGTTCAATTAAAAAAATTATTCAGATACAAGTGCTGAATTGATAAATGTAGAATATTTTCCATGGAACAACCCTTTTAACGGCAGCTGTTATGCCTTTTTAAAGAAGACATAAGGGAATTTATTCTACAGCAGCATCTTTACTCTTCTGTACGGGTGTACTTTGCTGCTCTGTTTGCTGGGCATGGATCAGGTGAACTTCCAATCTCTTCTTAATCCTGTAAGCAGTATGATGAGAGGGACACAATTGGGTACTAGGGAACCATTGTGCAGTCAACCCCTGGGTACTCAGTATACAGACAGCCTTGTGGTCCTCTGTAAGCCTGTTATTAGGGCACAATAGGTATTGACCTAACAGCAGCCTGTGTTCTAGTGGCACAAATTATAATATATTAGCACCAGGACCACCAGCCTTTCATCTTCAATGTTTTCTGGACAACTCAGACAAAAATCAAAGCCCAAAAATTTTATGGACATGCCACCCCTGTTTAAACTTTGAAATAGGTCCCCTGTTGCTCACCGTGCATGATAAGGTAGCTGTTACAAAGTACCAGAGGTGAAACCTACTATGACCTAGTATGCCGTACGTGGCATCAAGTAGTGGCATCCATTTGTATTAAAGGGGTTTTCGGAGACTTTAGAACTGATGACCTATCCTTTGGATGAGTCATCAGTACCTGATTCCTGGGGGTCTGATAACCGGGACCACCCACCCATCAGAAGTTTGAGAAGGCAGCAACCTTCTCACAGCTTTCCTTTGACCAGTGACAACACGTTCATCGGTCACGTTGCCAAGGCGCAGCTCGGCCGCTATACAATGTACGGAGAAGGCTGCAGTGCTCACAGGAGTGCCAGTGTCTTTACAGCAGGTCCCCGGTGTCAGACCCCCACCGATCAGATAATAAGTACCTATCCAGAAGATAGGTCCATCATTATAAAAGTCTTGGAAAACCCTTTTAAGATCCTATAAAGGTTTCATTTATATTTGTTCCTAGGAAAGCTGAATGACAACCAATATAATGGTCATTAAAACATCCAGCTTTCCTAGACTCTGGAAAGTCACATCTTTCTAGTTATTCAGTGATACATCCCCAGCGCCCATACTGCTGCATAACCAAACAGAGTGACCATTCAGGACCTGGGAAAGCTGAGTGACAACTCTGTCCGCTGTAATGGCCATATTGGTTTGTCATTCCTGCTTATTTCTACGCGCTCATACACCACTGCTTGCATGTACTCGGCCATCTAATCCCATTCTAAACAGGGCATATAGGGGATCATTTATCAAACTGGTGTAAAGTAGAACTGGCTTAGTTGCCCCTTAGCAACCAATCAGATTCCATCTTTCATTTGGACAGCTCCTTCAGAAAATGAAAGGTGGAATCTGATTGGTTGCTATGGGCAACTAAGCCTGTTCTACTTTACACCAGTTTGATAAATGACTCCCATATTTCTCAAAAATATTGTATCCTAACAACACGTGCATCAATCACGTCTTACTCCTGCCATAGAGAAGTGCCTCAAAGCAACCATGCTCTCCCATCCCCCAGTCTATAGCTGCGGACAGCCACATGACACAGTACCGTCCTCCTGAGTTCATGGCCATCTTGTTACTCTGAGCCCTACTCATACTTAGGGCTCATGCACACGACCATATGTATCTTAAGGTCTGCAAAACACGGATCTGCAAAAAATATGGATGACATCCGTGTGCATTCCATATTTTGCGAAACGGAACAGCTGCCCCTAATAGAACAGTCCTATCCTTGTCTGCAATGCGGACAATAATAGGACATGTTCTATCTGTTTGCGGAACGGACATACGGAAACAGAATGCACACGAAGTAACGTCCGTTTTTTTTTTGAGGACCCATTAAAATAATTGGCACTACATTTGACAGAAAAAAAGCTAATTTAGGCTTTTTTTTTCTTTACTGTTCCTTGGGTTTCTACGTGGTTTAGATACCTAATAAGTATGTATTTTATATTATATAATGGCTTTTTTAAAAAATGAAAGATTTTTTTAACCTCTTGTACCTGTACGCCCTGATGTCCGAGTCCTTAAGGACACAGGGCATACAGGTACGCCCCCTGTGTATTTCCGGTCACCGCCACGTGGTGGGCGGCGATCGGAACGGGGTGCCTGCTGAAATCATTCAGCAGGCACCCTGTGACAATGCCAAGGGGGTCCTGTGACCCCCCCCCCCCGTATGGGCGATCAGTCGCTGCAGATTAACCCCTTCTATGCCGCAGTCCGCGCTGACCGCGACATAGAAGTTGTTTGTGGTTGAGTGATCGCATCGAGTCCCCGCGCTGTTGTGGCGGGGACTCGATGTGTGACAAGGCAGCCAGATGCCGTGCAGAGGCTGCCCAATGCATTGCACGGCATCGGGACCTGCCTTCTACGGGAGCCGATGTATTGTAATGCACTGCAGAGGGGATTAGACCCCTAAAAGTTGAAGTCCCAGAATGGGACAGAAATAAAGTAAAAATAAATAAATAAGTTAAAAAAAAAGTGTTTTCAATAAACAAAAATGAAAAAACGCTTCTTTCTCCTAATTTTATAATAAAAAAAATAGAAAAACACAAAACAAAAAAAACACACAGATATAGCCGTGTCCGTAACGGCCGGCTCTATAAATATATCACATGATCCACCCCGCCCAATAGACATCATAAAGAATAAAAACTGTGTAAAAAAAGCCATTATTGTCACCTTACATCACTAAAAGTGCAACACTAAGCAATCAAAAAGGCGTATGCCCCCAAAATAGTACCAATCTAACAGTCACCTCATCCCACAAAAAATTAGCCCCTACACAGGACTATTGAGATACTTTTTTTTGTTTCAAAAATGATATTAGTGTAAATTTAAAAAAGTAGACATATTAGGTATCGACGCGTCCGTAAAAACCTTCTCTATAAAAATATCACATGACGTGAACACCGTAAAAAAATAAAATAATGAAACGGTGTCAAAAAAGCCATTTTTTTGTCACCTTACATCACAAAAAGTGTAACACCAAGCGATCAAAAAGTCACATGCACACTAAAATAGTACCAAACAGTCATCTCATACCAAAAAATTAGCCCCTACATAAGACGGTCACCCAAAAAATAAAAAAACAATGACTTTTAGAATATGGAGACACTAAAAAAAAAATATTTAAAAAAAAAAATGCTTTTATTATATAAAACTGAAACAAACAACAAAAAGTAGTCATATTTGGTATTGTCGCGTCCGTAACAACCTGCTCTATAAAAATAGCTCATGATCTAACCTGTCACATGAACGTTGTAAATAACAAAAAATAAAAACAGTGCCAAAACAGCTATTTTTTTTGTTACCTTGCCTCACAAAAAGTGTAATATAGAGCAACAAAAAAATCATCTATACCCTAAAATAGTACCTTATCCCATAGTTTCCAAAATGGGGTAACTTTTTTGGAGTTTCTACTCTAGGGGTGCATCAGGGGGTCTTCAAATGTGAAATGGCAAGTTAAAATTATCCCAGTGAAATCTGCCCTCCAAAAACCATATGGTGTTCCTTTCCTTTTGCGCCCTGCCGTGTGCCCGTAAAGCAGTTTACAACCACATATGGAGTGTTTCTGTAAACTACAGAATCAGGGCAATAAATATTGAGTTTAACACTGGTAATACACCGGCGCTAGCACAATAAATATAACTGACGCTGCGGTACCGCAACGGTATCGCCACTGTTGAGAATCAAATAAATGATGTATGTAATATGTACGGTATGTAAAAGGTACTGCGCGACGTATACCCCCTTAGTTTTCCCTACCTCTCGGTACTTGAAAGATCAGCAGTGTATGTATACAGAAGCTCGCAGATTTTAGAATACCTTATCTTGGGTTTTCGTCTGCGAGGGCTGCTTCTCCTGCGTCTTTCTTGATTTTCTGGATCTTCTTTTTTTCCTTATTCTTTAGTGCCGTTCGGGATGGGGAAAGGTGTAGGGGGCTGGACCCTAGTAGTTATTAAATATTTTTTTAGTTAATTGTATGTAGACGTCAGAGCTTGCCCCGGCCGGTGGCAAAGCTCGCTGTTTGAAAAAAACGCTTTCTCGCGCTCACACGGAGCACTGCGTGACGTCACGGCAGAAGCTACGGTGGGCTAGGAGGACCAGAGTTTCTCCAACGCGTTTCGATTAGTTCGCTAATGAGTTTAGTTTGGCTGTTAATCCTTGATTTGTTAGCGGAAAAAAAAATTATTAAAATGGTAAATCGGACAAAAAAATGTGAAATTCTGAAATTTCATCTCCATTTTCCATCAATTCTTGTGGGATAACAACGTTTGTAAAATCATTTTTTAATACCTTGAGGGGTGTAGTTTCAAAAATGGGGTCATTTTTGGGTGGTTTCTATTATGTAAGCCTCGCAAAGTGACTTCAGACCTGAACTGGTCCTTAAAAAGTGGGTTTTGGAAAATGTCTGAAAAATTTCAAGATTTGCTTCTAAACTTCTAAGTCTTGTTACATCCCCCAAAAATAAAATGGCATTCCCAAAATGATCCAAACACGAAGTAAACATATGGGGAATGTAAATTAATAACTATTTTTGGAGGTATTACTATGTATTATAGAAGTAGAGAAATTGAAACTTGGAAATTTGCTAATTTTTCAAAATTTTTGAATAAATAAAAAAAAAATATATTTTTTTTTTACTCCATTTTACCAGTGTCCTGAAGTACAATATGTGACGAAAAAACGATCTCAGAATGGCCTGGATAAGTAAAAGCGTTTTAAAGCTATTCACACAAAGTGACACTGGTCAGATTTGCAAAAAATGGCCTGGTCCCTAAGGTGATAATTAGTCCGGGCCGTAAGGGGTAAAATTTGTTTACATTTTTTTTAATTTAAATAATTATTTTAAGTAATTTACACTCATTGAAACAAAAAAAAAAAAAAAAAAAAAAAAAAAAAAACGGACCCAGATAGATTGCTGCAAAGCACAGCATGCAGTTATGTTTTAGGGCTCATTGAGATAACCGCAGTTTTGTTGAGCGGGCGCAGACCCATTCATTTCAATGAGGCCACAAAAGATGCGGACAGCACACTGTGTGCTGTCCGGTTCCGCGGCTCCGCAAAAATTATAGAGCATGTCCTATTCTTGTCCGCAATCACTGACAAGAATAGGCATTTCTATAATGGGCTGCCCGTTCCGCAAATTGCGGAACGCACATAGGTGACATCCATGTTTTGCGGATCCGCAATTTGTAGACCACAAAACACTGCGCTGTTGTCTGAATGCGCCCGTAGGCATATATTTGAATGATTACAGTTATGGTCAGATTAGACACAGGGTCTTGCCACAAGCGGGCATAAAAATGCTCCCTCCACTACCTTGTAAAAAGGCTCTTGGATGCTACTTTTGGGTAGTGTACCTCTTGGTGAGAGAACTTTGACTGTTAGACATGCCTCTACAACGCACCTGAAGATATTTTACCCTGCTGATAGACTTTAAGAGGGGTGCATCACTGGACTGAAAGAAAGAAGCAGCATGGCCATTTTAACCAACTGCCCGCCATCTAGGTCCTTCTGATCTAGCTGTTAAAAGGTGCTGGGTGTAGTCATGTGAGGGCCTGCAAACGGGGCAAACAAGCCCACAAGTAGAAAGGATTGTTGGATCTGCTGAGAAGCACAAGCACCTCCCACAGTTTTGTTGTCCACCATCCAGACACAGGTGGCACCTTCATTACACACCCCTTTCTGCCTGGATCATTTCCAGGCACTTAGCACAAGGGAATTTGGTGTCATGGTGCCCATTACGTGTTCTGCCATTGACAGTCAACCATTGCCACCTCTGTAGCAGTCTAACAACTCCTTCTTGGTGCGTTATTTAGCACTTGAATATGTTCATACTGTACAAGGGGTCGTCATTGATGGTAGGTACTGTATGGGTCACCAAGGTTCCTGGCCGGTATTTTCTTGCATCAGCTAATGCTGATTGACACTTTTTCTATCTGGGATGGCTCTTATTGGGAGTAGTAAAAGTGCTGGGTGGGTGACTACTCCCCATGTTCCAGGCCAGGTTTTTGACAGCACCTGGCTATCCTTAAAAAGGCAGCTGGGCTCAGCAGCAGGGAACACCCTGTGTGTTGTGATCCGAGACCAGTGTATTGGGAGAGCAAGCCGCCTAAAGCCTGCATTTATAGCCTGCTGGAGGCAGAACCGCCTACAAGGTGACGTATTTGTTATGCATGAACTTTCTACTCTGTGTGAACAAACACCAACCCTGCAAAGGTTTTTTTGTTTGGCCTTATGTGTGAATAAACACGGACATTTGAATTACAAACTTGTACTTTGCCTCTGTACTGCACCCGCTTATCCAAATTACCAGAGCGAATCCCCACAATACTTATGTTTTTTTTTTTTTAAACAAAAGTAAAGTTGAAAACTTGGCTTCAATTCCTTACTAAAATACTGAAAGTATAGTATGGGAAGGAGCGTGACTGCATAATCAGACTACACACCGCAGTCTGTAACAAGAGATACATTGGTCTACACAGGACTCCCACACATTGGATCTTGATGGCCTAGCCTCAGGACTGGTCATCAGTATTAAATTAATATGGAACTGTAGTGTAACAAGGAGTAGTAAAGGCAGAGGTGACATCAGGATCTGTTTGTGTGTCCACGATCCATTAGCCGTGTAGCGTTAAATCGTTTATCTGCCGCACAGCTTTTCTACAAACGCATCAGGCATAAGACAGGGGCCATCTGCACTCTTAGTGCGCACACACATGAGGAAACAGAGGTGGATTTTAACATCGCATTTAGGAAAGAAACTTTTGTCCACTTAGTACCTGTGAAAGATCAGGGATTCCCATCCAAACACCTTTCCTTAGAACAGGAAAGAGGACGATGTCAAACAATTCTTTTTCTGGACATTCACATCTCCTTTGATATCCCTCTCACTAAGGGTACTTTCACACTTGCGTTTTTCTTTTCCAGTATAGAGTTCCGTCCTAGGGGTTCTATAGCGGAAAATAACTGATCAGTTTTATCCCCATGCATTCTGAATGGAGAGTAATCCGTTCAGTTTGCATCAGGATGTCTTCAGTTCAGTCGTTTTGACTGATCAGGCAAAAGAGAAAACCGTAGCATGCTACGGTTTTCTCTCCGGCGAAAAAAAACTGAAGACTTGCCTGAACGCCGGATCCGGCATTTTTTCCCATAGGAATGTATTAGCACCGGATCCGGCATTCGGAATGCCGGATCCGTCGTTCCGGCATGCGCAGATCGGTAAAAATGAGAAAAATGTACAAGACGGATCCGTCAGTCCGCATGACAAGCGGAGAGACGGATCCGTCCTTGCAATGCATTTGTGAGACGGATCCGCATCCGGATCCGTCTCACAAATGCTTTCAGTCAGCGGCAGATCGGCGGCCAGTTCCGACGACGGAACTGCCCGCCGGATCACACTGCCGCAAGTGTGAAAGTAGCCTAAGCTGATCGTGACAATTTGTAATGGTCCCCAGAACTGGATTTGACCACATTGTGCTTTTTCATAGGGATGGTGAACAATCTTACCCAAAAACTAAAAATATTCTCAAGCCACAGGAAATAAAACTGCAAACTGATTTGTAAAGAACGTGTTTAATAAGATGGTATGCAGCAGCCAATATTTTAAGAATGTCGCTCCAACACCTAACAAACCATAAAAAAGAAAGAAACTTTACATGTTTTATGGAACCTAAGTGGTCTTACTTCTCCATCACATAGATAACCATCATGTTAAAGGGAACCTGTCACGTTAAAGATGGTGCCTGAGCTGCAGGCAGCCAGTGAGAGCAGGAGGAGCTGGGCAGAGTGATATAGTTTTATGGGAAAAGATTCAGTATAACTTGTAATTTAGACATTTATATCCCTGCACATTCTGTGCTGTGAAGTCCAGGAGGCGGTCCTATCAGTGATTGACAGCCTTCCCTCTATGACTGTGTATACAGAGATAGCTGTCAATCACTGATAGGACCGCCTCCTGGACTTCACAGCACAGAATGGGCAGGGATATAAATAAAAGAAATACAAGCTATCAGTGAATCAGTTCCCATAAAACTATAGATCACTCTGCTCAGCGCTTCTAGCTGTATAACATGCAGCCTGCAGATTATTTCGCATTTTCATGGTGACAGGTTTCCTTTAAGGAACTTCGGACAAAAGGGAGGGTAGTGGAGCATTACTAGCATCTCCACTTCCTCAACTAAACATCTTAAGAGTCAGTCATCCCCTTGTACTTTTCATGGAGCTCAGCCACATCGTCTTGTGATACCCGCAGCCATCCATCTTCTTTCACGTGGTAGAGATTCACCACTCCACCTGAGTAAGCATCACGATATGTCGCCTGGTAAATGGCGCGCCGTGCCAGTTCTTGGGCTTCCTCTGCTTCTAGCTCATAGTTGTATCCTCTATCCAACACTCCATAAGCATACATAGAGCCTGACCCCACTGAGAAGACTGAACCTGACACTCGGTTTCCTTCGCTGTCCACATAATAAAGACCTGCGGAGAGGAGAGCGGTTTAAACATAAGTAAAATCATCTCTACAAAACTAACACTTTACTTAAAAAAAAAAAAAAAAAGACGACACAAGCCATCCCATACACCTTGTGGTATCCAATCTATTAGAAGCGTTATTCCCAGGTTCACAACTTATCACCTATCCACAAGGTCTGATGCAAGGGGTCCCACTGACGATGAGAAAGAGCTTCCAGAGTCCCTCTTTTGAATAGGGTGATTGTCATGCAAGTGGGCTGCCATTTCATTCAGTCTCTATGGGATCAACAGAGCTAAGTGAGTACAGCGTTTGGCTATCTTCACCAGTCCCATCCGCTTTGAATGGAGCAGCAATGCACAAGTGCGACGATTCTGGCTGGGGACACGTGTGTTTAGTGGGACCCTCAGCGATCAGAAAATATCGCCCATCAAGTCAACACCTTTAAAGAAGAGTTGACTCATCCATACATCTCTAAGGAATAATAATCATCATCAGGGAATGTCGGAGAGCAAACAAGACATATGCCTTCAGAAAATTACGATCTCTGTACTTTCACACTGGCGTTTTGGCTTTCCGTTTGTGAGATCCGTTCAGGGCTCTCACAAGTGGTCCAAAACAGATCAGTTTTGCCCTAATGCATTGTGAATGGATATGGATCCGCTCAGAATGCATTAGTTTGGCTCCGTTCTGCCTCCATTCCACTCTCGAGGCGGACACCAAAACGCTGCTTGCAACGTTTTGGTGTTCGTCTGACGAAACTGAGCCAAACTGATCCGTCCTGACACACAATGTAAGTCAATGGGGACGGATCCGTTGTCACTGACACAATCTGGCACGCTAGAAAATGGATCCGTCTTCCGTTGACTTTTAATGGAGTTAAAGACGGATCAGTCTTGGCTATGTTTAAGATAATACAAACTGATCCGTTCTGAACGGATTCAGACGGTTGTATTATCTGAACGGATTCGCACCAAATGTGAGTGTGAAAGTAGCCTTACCCACACTGTCCCCACAAGGGTATTGTACAAGTGCAGGCCATCCACGTACCTGGTCCTCTCTTGTCCCATCCACAGATCATGGTTCCCATAGACAGGCCCATGCCCTTGTATTGGTATACCATATTAGCTAGGAGCTTGGAAGCTGCAGCGACAGATATACGTTCCTTGTTCCTAAGTTCATAGATGCGACACTGACGGGCAAGGAGCCTCTCCCAGAAACTACAGTCAGCAGCACCACCTGCCATGGTGCCCAACAGGTAGGGGTTGATCTCAATGACTTTCTTCACGGTCTGTGAGGCGATGTAAGAGCCAGCTGTAGCTCTGGAGTCAACAGCCACAATTACTCCATGATGGAACTGAGAAGAGAAAGGGACAATGTTAGTTATACAGCATCTTGTATAAGTCTATGTACGTTAGATCAGAAAGAAATATATGGGCGATAGTCATACAAAGTGGTACCACAACAGCACCACAAGAAAATATAGACTATGTAGAAAATGGCATTACATGTACTGATCCTGGGTTACAGGCTGCATCCAGAGCTGCATGCACAATTCTGCTGTTTCTCAAGCTTGTTCCTACACACAATCCTAAAGGCCCTATTCACACACTGCAGATTCGCTCAGTATTTAGAACCGAAACCCAGACGTGGACCCTAAATACAGGGAAAATATAATGGAAATGTTTATAGTTTCTCTTTATTTCGGCTTCACAATACTAATGCAAGATACTGACCAAATCCGCAATATGCGAATTAAAGGGGTTTTCCAGGCTCTTGATATTTATGACCTATTCTCAGGATTGGTCATCAATATCTGATTGGTGGGGTCCACCCCACCAATCAGCTGCCAGAACTAGCCCCTGGAACAGACTCCACAGCTTGGACATTGATTACCTATCCCCAGGATAGGTCATCAACATAGGGATCAGGGAAAAACCCTTAAAAGGGGTATTCTGGTTATAACAATGTATCCCCTATCCACAGGACCCCCAAAGATCACTGTACCCTGTGGAGCCCCCTGAAATGGACGGAGATGCTGGTTGGATATGCACCCATTCATTTCTATGGGAGCAGTACAGCACTAACTATCCCTATATACAGTGCATTCACATGGTTTCTCTTCTACACAATGCAATTCTATTCTGAACTGTGGGGATTCTGTAAAGGATCCCTACACCCATATCAAGGGGCGAGGCAAAAGTCAGATTGGTGCAATGAAAAAGTGGAGTACTTGCCTGAAATGTACTACAGCCGTGGGAAAAATAAACTTATGGGGCCACAAAAGCTATCCAAAGGGTTAGGCGGCAATCACAGATTTGGCAATGTGCATTCCGTAATTTGCGGACCGCACAGATGCGGAAGGGCGGATCCGCAAATGCGGATAGCACATTCCGGCCCCTTTGAAAATGAATGGGTCTGCACCCGTTCCACAACATTGCGGAATGGATGCGGACCCATTTTGCGGACGCGTGAATGGAATCTAATTGGGAGGCAACAGCCCCTGCCCAGTTTAACTGTAATAGAAGATTTCAGTATATACAAGGAGTGAAAGAGACAGAGCACGGCAAATTATAAGCACTAGGTCCGGTAACATGCCCCCCCCCCCCCCCCCAACCCCCCCAACTCCCCCAACTAGGTCTCTTGGAAGAAATGACTACTACTGCTCAGGCTGTAGGTGCTCTGGGACGGGCACCCATCATACACACATCTCCATACTGCCAGTTACTGTGTACCTTGAAGGCCAGGGTGGTTGTCCCGTGCAGAAACTCAATCCCGGGTTCAGCTGTTCCCTGCCCGAGTCCAGGGACGACCTGGAAGCTGAGCCCCTTCGGTCTGCAGGCCGCAGCTGGCGGGGACATCCCGGGCCCGGTTCCACAAGGAGCCCTCAGAACGCACAACACTAGCAAGCGCCATGTTCCCAGTTTAGGAATTAGACCGGCGCGCAGAACTCTGTCGGCTAGAGCGTCCCTGACGTCTGACGTCATAATGACAGTGCGATTCTGCGGCCATGTTTGAAAAGGGCATGACTAGCATGGATAAGCACCGTCGGAGCCATGTTAGATAAGGGCTTTAAGAAGTTTCGTATACAGACATGAACAGTTGATTAAGATTACGTGAGCCTCTGATTTGGAGAATAAAGGAAAACGTTTGGGTTTAAACAGGAATGCATGCAATTTTATGATCGCTATAAGAATTGTTAGCATAGTTCATAACAACCAATCAGACTGCGTCTTTTATGTATACACCTGCCCTGGAGAAATTAAAGCTGTGATCAGATTGGTTGCTATGCGCAGCAGCGAGCCTTCTACCTGTACTCCATACATCCTCATGTGCAGTATGGAGATGTTCCCCCAGACTATTGCACTGCTGTCCCTTCACACATAATTGATGAGTGGTAGTTCTTTTAGGCTCGTTAAAAATAAAAAATAAAGCATAAAATTCCTGTTGATTTTTGGTCAATGTTTTTCACATGCGTTTTTCCCCCTATAGAAACCTCTATGGAAAAAAAAAATGCCATACCCAGAGTATTATATGATATATATATTTAAAAAAAAACAAAAAAAAAAAACGCCATGGACCCATGGCTGACTTTAATATTGATTGGACCCTGGGCAAGAATTTACTTGGGCCCCCTGGATCCTACCTTCCCACACCCTAGCATGCAATCACGCCCTTCACCACAACACACATCAAATAACCCAGACACCTCGTAGTAGTAAACTTTATTAATGATGAGTGGCCACTAGAGGTGTTCCTTGGCAGTAATGTAAATACTGCCTTTTTTTCTGAAAAGGCAGTGTTTACATTGAAAAGCTTGCAGAGACATGCTATAGACACCAGAACTACTACGGTTAGCTGTTGTGCTTCTGGTGACTATAGTGTCCCTTAATAAAGAGATAAAAAAAGAATCAGCACAAAAGTATCAAATAAAATGGCTGTATCATTATTCAGAAAAATGAAAAAAGCACAACTTCTGACACAAATATATAGTATTTTGCAGAGAGGAGGGCAACTAAAGTAATAACTAGAATGGGGCTACTACAGTACCCTGAAAGATTATCAAAATTAGGGTTATTCACTTTAGAAAAAAGACGACTGAGAGGAGATCTAATTAAGGCCTCATGCACACGACAGTATTTTTTCACGGTCCGCAAAAACGTGGTCCGTGATCCGTGACCGTTTTTTCGTCCGTGGGTCTTCCTTGATCTTTGGAGGATCCACGGACATGAAAAAAAAAGTCGTTTTAAATACAGGGGGGGGAGGGGGTCTGCCCCCTGCTGCCTGGCAGCACCTGCCAGGCAGCAGGGGGCAGTCATGTACACAGTTTTTCAGTATATTCTAACCTGAAGCGTCCCTATCGCCATGGGAACGCCTCTGTGTTAGAATATACTGTCGGATCTGAGTTTTCACGAAGTGAAAACTCACCTCTGAAAAAGCTTTTATGCAGACGGAACTTCGGATCCGTCTGTATGAAAGTAACCTACGGCCACGGATCACGGACACGGATGCCAATCTTGTGTGCATCCGTGTTCTTTCACGGACCCATTGACTTGAATGGGTCCGTGAACCGTTGTCCGTCAAAAAAATAGAACAGGTCATATTTTTTTGACGGACAGGAAACACGGATCACGGTCTCGGCTGCAAAAGGGTGCATTTTCAGATTTTTCCACGGACCCATTGAAAGTCAATGGGTCCGCGAAAAAAAACTGAAAACGGCACAACGGCCACGGATGCACACAACGGTCGTGTACATGAGGCCTAATATGTATAAATATATCAGAGGTCAGTACAGAGCTCTATCCCATCATCTATTTATCCCCAGGACGGTGACTGTGACGAGGGGACATCCTCTGCGTCTGGAGGAAAGAAGGTTTGTACACAAACATAGAAAAGGATTCTTTACGGTAAGAGCAGTGAGACTATGGAACTCTCTGCCTGAGGAGGTGGTGATGGGGAGTACAATAAAGGGATTCAAGAGGGGCCTGGATGTATTTCTGGAGCATAATAATATTACAGGTTATAGCTACTAGAGAGGGGTCGTTGATCCAGGGATTTATTCTGATTGGAGTCGGGAAGGAATTTTTTATTCCCCTAAAGTGAGGAAAATTGTCTTCTACCTCACAGTTTTTTTTTTTGCCTTCCTCTGGATCAAGTTGCTCCTAGAGGCTCATTTGCATATGATTTTCTAAATAACGGTGGCACATAGTGACATGGGACTAATATAGTAATGTTCAGCTGACATTAGCACATCGCTAGGGCAACTGACCCTTAACCAAAGGCAATGGCTACACTGTTGGTGACCTGAATGTGCAGGCTGCTGGTGGACCCAGACAGTTCATGTCAGCATAATCAGGACTAGCAAGATCAATGTCTAACTAGAAAGGCAGCCTGATGATAATATTAGACAGGTCTGATGATATGTGTGCAGGGCTAACAAAACTGCTGTCCTCCTGAATGTGTGACCAGTCGTGAATGCCTAATATTATCATCAGGCTGCCTTTCTAGTTAGACATTGATCTTGCTAGTCCTGATTATGCTGACATGAACTGTCTGGGTCCACCAGCAGCCTGCACATTCAGGTCACCAACAGTGTAGCCATTGCCTTTGGTTAAGGGTCAGTTGCCCTAAGAGCACGTCTAGTTGTGTAGAGGGTGGACGCCACAAATCCCCCCTCACAAATAAATGGCAACAATTTTGCCTTTTGTTGCTAATCAGCTTGTGTTGATAACGCACCCAGTCAGTAAAAAACAGTGGCTGGGCTCGTTTCACTGGCATCCCATTGGCACTAGCAGTAGCTCACACATTCCAGTCTAGGGCACATATGATAAGTGCCCTGTGTGCTGGCAAATAGTAGACTGTCAAACAGTCCATCAATGTATATAGTGGGATGATGACATCAGTCTCCCACTATTGACATCTTTTAACATCAATCAATTCCAGCCGGCACCTAGCTAGCATTACATGTATGGGCATGTGGCAGCTTTTTTTGCTGTTCTCATTTTTTTTGGAGTGAGTGATCATACATATCGCCTCCAATCGATGACATATGCCATCTCTCACAGTCAGGGCCGTCTTTACCAAGGGGCAAAAGGGGCAGCTGTCCCGGGCCCAGTTGCTCCTGGGGGGCCCAAGGCAGCTGCCTCTTGAGCCCTGCTAGCTACTGCCCCGGGTGTCAAGCTGTCTGTGTACTTTAACGTTGTGATCTAGGACCTTAGATGACATCATCACCATGTGACCAGTAACCTAGCATTTACTGGTCACATGGCTATGAGGTCATCACAGGTCCTAGCAGGAGTGTTGCAGAAGTTAACTGTGGAGCTTTTTTGTGTGAAGATTACATCAGAAAAAGGTGACAGGGGCTGTTATGTTAATATACTGTAAACTACTGTATAGTGGGGTGCTGTATATTGTGTGGGGGCCTGTATACTGTGGGGGCTGTATACTGTGTGGTGGGCTGTATACTGTGTGGTGGGCTGTATACTGTGTGGGGGCCTGTATACTGTGGGGGGGCCTTACACTGTGTGGTGGGCTGTATACTGTATGGGGGGCTGTATACTGTGTGGTGGGCTGTATACTGTGTGGGGGCCTGTATACTGTGGGGGGATTTATACTGTGTGGTGGGCTGTATACGGTGTGGTGGGCTGTATACTGTGTGATGGGCTGTTTACTGTGTGGGGGGGCTGTATACTGTGTGGGGGGCTGTATACTGTGTGGGGGGGCTGTATACTGTGTGGGGGGCTGTATACTGTGTGGGGGCCTGTATACTGTGGGGGTCTGTATACTGTGTGGGGGCCTGTATACTGTGTGGGGGGTTGTATACTGTGGGGGGCCTGTATAGTGTGGGGGGGCCTGTATAGTGTGGGGGGGGGGGCTGTATAGTGGGGGAGGGGCCTGTATAGTGTGTGGGGGGCCTGTATAGTGTGGAGTGCTATACTGCTGTACTGTATACTGTGGGGGTCTGTATACTGTGGGTGCGGTATAGTGTGGAGTGCTATACTGCTGTACTGTATAGTGTGTATAAAACTATGTTTTTAATACCCTAGCAGTTTATTTTGGTTGTTTGTCTGTGTCCCTTCAGATGTGAATCACAATCATCAGTGACACTTTTTAATGACTTGTTTAATAAAAGTGAAGTATTAGTTTAACTTGGGCCAAGATAGGTTTCTATTGCCTTTATAGGCATTTGTATGTACTCATCCTGAAACATAAGTGGTTGGGCATCGGTGCACTCAATCTCTTCCGCTTCTGGGGCAGGGCTATGTGGATGGCCCTGGAAAACCCTGCTAACATAGTCATCAAAAATCAGAAGAGAATGCTGCATGACTTGGGGCTCAGACTGCTTGGCTGATTTGCAAGGGGGTGAGGTGAAAGACTGATGGCCATGGGCTGCAGGTGCCAACTCTGATCTGCTATGATATGCTTGCAGCGTTCGGGTGTCTGCCTGGCCGTGCGGAGCCAAACTGATCCGTCCAGACTTACAATGTAAGTCAATGGGGACGGATCCGTTTGACGTTGACACAATATGGTGCAATTTCAAACTGATCCGTCCCCCATTGACTTTCAATCCAAAGTCAGGACGGATCCGTCTGACTAACAATTAGACTTAGATTTTTTTCTGAAATATAATGCAGACGGATCCGTTCTGAACGGATACCATAGTTTGCATTATAGGAGCGGATCCGTCTGTGCAGACACCGAACGGAAGTGTGAAAGTAGCCTAAGAGGAAAAATTTATTGAGGTCACACAATAGTAGGCAAATTTTATGCAATAACTTCATGTGTAGTGTACGGGAGAGTAATACCCCGTCACTACAGAAGGGTCACTTGGGTACTGTCGTTCCCCCTGTATTTATGGGGAGGTTGGTATAGAATATCTTGTCAATGTACTGCTATGTATTTTCCTGTTACTGTGAAACGTGCATGTGCAGGCCGGCTAGGGTGTCATTCCAGCTCTGAGTCACTAGAGGGAGCTAGGGAACCCTAGTTTATATAAGGCCCAGTCAGGAAGTAGTAGTAGGTTCAGACAGTGGGAGCAGAGGTCAGAAATGATCCTGTGTCTGAGTGAAGGCCAGGCTATGGGCCTGTGAGAGCAGAGCAGGCCTGAAGCCTGCCGACTAGGAGAGGGTAGTAAAGGCCCTGTAACCGGGTTCCGGATCCAAGGAAAAGGTTCCCCTCCTGAGTCATCATCCGTTTAGCTGAAACAGCATAAGCAAGCCACCAGCCAAGACACAGAATACCACAGAGGCCGATCAGATAAAGCAAGAGGTACTCAAGATAACAGAGGAGGTACTAGATAAGGACAGCTTCAAGGGTACGCCAGATAAAGGGCATTAGACCTTGGAGAGAAAGTCACATGTTTCAGGACCAGTCAGGAATAGTGTGCAAGCCGCCTGTACTGCATCTCCTGTAATCAACACTCTGTATAAAACATTGCTAAGACCGGCCATTCTGTACTTCCAAGAACCAGCTGTATTCCAATAGTAACCAACTGTCTTTCATGGAACTGCGCTTCCAACTGCGTCCATGTATTATACTCACTGATATTCAGTAAAAGTTCCAGTTTTTGTTGGCTATCCTATGCTTGCTTCATTCTTCTACAATACCATACACGGCGTGTCACCGTTTAATTGACACTGGCGTCACGAACATTAAATACCTGCCTGTTCCAGTATTTGCCCCAATTGAAGACGACAGTGGATCCCAGGTTAGTGAGTCAATCTGCACTACAAAGCCCAGCATACACTACTGACCCCCTGGGACACTGCATCGCTCTTTTTGGCGTCACGAACAGGATCCGCATACTTCTGAAGTGCAGAGAAGTGTGAACTGTGTGCTTTAACTATTCCACCACCATATTGCAAAGACTGTAACCTTTATTCCTAAATCTGTGGATTACAATTGTGCCTGGGAGGAATCAGAGACGCTGTACTGTGTTGCGCTACCCCCAGAGAGAAAATCGCATTTGTGGACTGTGTTTTATTGGACTTTTCATCATCCTGCTTGCTGTCAGTGAATTGCAGCATCAGGGCATCTAAAATGGCCGCCGACGCCATGAGACTTTTTACTGCGCCATCAGGATGTGCAGAGGTGCGAATATTTGGCGCCAACATCCCCCAAGAAGGAGGAGGAGATTGCCCTGGAGCGCCACCCACCTTGAGGAGTGATGATGCGGCTGACTTCCCTGAAGAGTTACGCCTGGGAGGCGGGCCTCAGATGGAGGTAGACCGGCCCAGTGTGTGGGAGGAGCCAGTGTCGACTCTGCACCCAGCGAGAGAAGAGGAGAGAGAGCGGCTGGACAGCTGCCGGCGGGCGGAAGAATGTGCGGAGGCCCGACGTCAAGCAGCAGCTGCCACCGTTACCCCAGAGGCCACTGTCACCGGACCTCCGGTAGCTCCGACGACCTGCACCAAGGCTGACCTAGAGGCCCTACGCAAGAGAGTGTATTGGGTGGCGGACCTCGGGTGCGCAGGAGGCGTGCGGTGGTTCCCGTTTCCTAGGACGGATGCCGAAATGGAGGCGATGAAGGACAAGCCTCCCCCTCTAAAGATTGTCAGAGGATATGGTTTCCAGATGTGGCCGGCCTTGCCAGAGCAGTTGCTGCAAGTTCCGTTCATCGACTCCTCATCAGAGGAAGAATATGACACTCGCCTGTGAGTACTCCTTTCCTCATGTCCGTCTCCCCCAATGGCCGTTTTGTCCCTCCGGTTGGCAGAGCTGGTCAAGCTCGCTGCCAGTTACACACGGCCGGTGGCATTCTAACTGAATAATGTGCCACTGTATACCACTGCTTCCAGCTGCCCTTGTTATGTTTGGGACATCCAGGTTTGCTGCTATAATCCCAGTTGTGCCTTAGTTTGCACTGTTTTTCCCTTTTTACCCCCATTTCAGGTTGAAAAGACATTTTTATGTCAGCACTATTTTAAAGGGTAAGCAGGACTTGCCAGGATAACATGGCCCTGGTATTGTCAGAGTCCTGTATTGTCATTTTATATATGTGCTGCTGACAGTATTTAGCAACCGGTTTTTATTCACGTCTATGTGCCCAGAGATGGACTTCCTATGTGCAAGCCTCTGAGATGTTGATATTAGTATGGACTTATTTATTGTCATGGACTATCCTGGTTTTTAAACATCCGCTGTGCCAGGTCAGCGCCCCCGTTCCACTCACTATCCTGAGAAGAAGAGAACGACGCCCCTTGTCACCACACTTCACCTTTGCCAATTGGGTCTGATATGAGTGTAATTGACATACAGGTCCTTCTCAAATAATTAGCATATTGTGATAAAGTTCATTATTTTCTGTAATGTACTGATAAACATTAGACTCTCATATATTTTAGATTCATTACACACCAACTGAAGTAGTTCAAGCCTTTTATTGTTTTAATATTGATGATTTTGGCATACAGCTCATGAAAACCCAAATTTCCTATCTCAAAAAATTAGCATATTTCATCTGACCAATAAAAGAAAAGTGTTTTTAATACAAAAAAAGTCAACCTTCAAATAATTATGTTCAGTTATGCACTCAATACTTGGTCGGGAATCCTTTTGCAGAAATGACTGCTTCAATGCCGCGTGGCATGGAGGCCATCAGCCTGTGGCACTGCTGAGGTGTTATGGAGGCCCAGGATGCTTCGATAGCGGCCTTAAGCTCATCCAGAGTGTTGGGTCTTGCGTCTCTCAACTTTCTCTTCCCAATATCCCACAGATTCTCTATGGGGTTCAGGTCAGGAGAGTTGGCAGGCCAATAGAGCACAGTGATACCATGGTCAGTAAACCATTTACCAGTGGTTTTGGCACTGTGAGCAGGTGCCAGGTCGTGCTGAAAAATGAAATCTTCATCTCCATAAAGCTTTTCAGCAGATGGAAGCATGAAGTGCTCCAAAATCTCCTGATAGCTAGCTGCATTGACCCTGCCCTTGATAAAACACAGTGGACCAACACCAGCAGCTGACATGGCACCCCAGACCATCACTGTCTGTGGGTACTTGACACTGGACTTCAGGCATTTTGGCATTTCCCTCTCCCCAGTCTTCCTCCAGACTCTGGCACCTTGATTTCCGAATGACATTCAAAATTTGCTTTCATCCGAAAAGAGTACTTTGGACCACTGAGCAACAGTCCAGTGCTGCTTCTCTGTAGCCCAGGTCAGGTGCTTCTGCCGCTGTTTCTGGTTCAAAAGTGGCTTGACCTGGGGAATGCGGCACCTGTAGCCCATTTCCTGCACACGCATGTGGATGTTTCTACTCCAGACTCAGTCCACTGCTTCCGCAGGTCCCCCAAGGTCTGGAATCGGTCCTTCTCCACAATCTTCCTCAGGGTCCGGTCACCTCTTCTCGTTGTGCAGCGTTTTCTGCCACACTTTTTCCTTCCCACAGACTTCCCACTGAGGTGCCTTGATACAGCACTCTGGGAACAGCCTATTCGTTCAGAAATTTCTTTCTGTGTCTTACCCTCTTGCTTGAGGGTGTCAATGATGGCCTTCTGGACAGCAGTCAGGTCGGCAGTCTTACCCATGATTGCGGTTTTGAGTAATGAACCAGGCTGGGAGTTTTTAAAAGCCTCAGGAATCTTTTGCAGGTGTTTAGAGTTAATTAGTTGATTCAGATGATTAGGTTAATAGCTCGTTTAGAGAACCTTTTCATGATATGCTAATTTTTTGAGATAGGAATTTTGGGTTTTCATGAGCTGTATGCCAAAATCATCAATATTAAAACAATAAAAGGCTTGAACTACTTCAGTTGGTGTGTAATGAATCTAAAATATATGAAAGTCTAATGTTTATCAGTACATTACAGAAAATAATGAACTTTATCACAATATGCTAATTTTTTGAGAAGGACCTGTATATGTATGTATGCATGTGTCTTTCTCTATTTCAGGTAATGATTCCAGTTGGGCGGGCCCTGATGGAGTACGAGGTCGTACTCAGCTTAAAGCAGCGGGGTATGTAGTGTACGGGAGAGTAATACCCCGTCACTACAGAAGGGTCACTTGGGTACTGTCGTTCCCCCTGTATTTATGGGGAGGTTGGTATAGAATATCTTGTCAATGTACTGCTATGTATTTTCCTGTTACTGTGAAACGTGCATGTGCAGGCCGGCTAGGGTGTCATTCCAGCTCTGAGTCACTAGAGGGAGCTAGGGAACCCTAGTTTATATAAGGCCCAGTCAGGAAGTAGTAGTAGGTTCAGACAGTGGGAGCAGAGGTCAGAAATGATCCTGTGTCTGAGTGAAGGCCAGGCTATGGGCCTGTGAGAGCAGAGCAGGCCTGAAGCCTGCCGACTAGGAGAGGGTAGTAAAGGCCCTGTAACCGGGTTCCGGATCCAAGGAAAAGGTTCCCCTCCTGAGTCATCATCCGTTTAGCTGAAACAGCATAAGCAAGCCACCAGCCAAGACACAGAATACCACAGAGGCCGATCAGATAAAGCAAGAGGTACTCAAGATAACAGAGGAGGTACTAGATAAGGACAGCTTCAAGGGTACGCCAGATAAAGGGCATTAGACCTTGGAGAGAAAGTCACATGTTTCAGGACCAGTCAGGAATAGTGTGCAAGCCGCCTGTACTGCATCTCCTGTAATCAACACTCTGTATAAAACATTGCTAAGACCGGCCATTCTGTACTTCCAAGAACCAGCTGTATTCCAATAGTAACCAACTGTCTTTCATGGAACTGCGCTTCCAACTGCGTCCATGTATTATACTCACTGATATTCAGTAAAAGTTCCAGTTTTTGTTGGCTATCCTATGCTTGCTTCATTCTTCTACAATACCATACACGGCGTGTCACCGTTTAATTGACACTGGCGTCACGAACATTAAATACCTGCCTGTTCCAGTATTTGCCCCAATTGAAGACGACAGTGGATCCCAGGTTAGTGAGTCAATCTGCACTACAAAGCCCAGCATACACTACTGACCCCCTGGGACACTGCACATGGTCACCAAAAATGTGAATTTGTCAACCAACAATGTAACAGTAGTATTGACTGGTTGTATTGGACTCTCAGAAATGCAGCAAAGGTCGTAAATGTAGTATCTTGCACAAAATGGGTGTTTTTTTAAAACCAGAATATAACAGCAGTATCTAACGCTTGTATTGGACTGTCACAATGGAAGCAAAGGCCGCAAATGTAGTATCTTGCACAAAATGGGTGTTTTTTTAAAACCAGCATATAACAGCAGTATTTAATGCTTGTATTTGGTTTTCAGAAATGCAACAAAGGCCGCAAATGTAATATCTTGCACAAAATAGGTGTTTTTTTAAAACCAGAATATAACAGCAGTATTAAACGCTTGTATTGGACTCTCAGAAATGCAGCAAAGGCCGCAAATGTGGTATCTTGCACAAAATGGGTGTTTTTCTAAAACCACAATATAACAGCAGTATTTAAAGCTTGTATTGGACTGTCAGAAATGAGGCAAAGGCTGCAAAGGTACTTTATGGAAAAAAATATATATGATTTTTTCACCCACAGTTTAACAGATGGATTTACTGATTCTATTTCACTATCAGATTTGCAGTGCAGGCTGCAAAAAAAAAAAAAAATATGATTTTTCACCCAAAATTAAACAGATGGATTTAACTGATTTTCTTTCACTATCACAAATGCAGTGCAGGGCGCAAATGTACCTTTTAGCAAAAAAAATTATGATTTGTCCCCACACAATCTAACATATGGATTTACTTGGATTGTAACAAAATGTGGGGTGCATTTTGTCCTCTTACCCCTTGTGAAAGTGAAAAATGTGGGTGTAAAACAACTTTTTCTGGAAAAAAATGCAGTTTTTAATTTTCACAGCCAAATGTTTCCTAATTCTGTGAAACGCCTGATGGGTCAAAGTGCTCACTCTACACCTTGAAATATTCCTTGAGAGGTGTAGTTTCCGGAAAAGGGTCATTTTTGGGGGGTTTCCACTGTAGGGGTACCTCACGGTGTCTTCATATGCGACATAAAGCCAATCCTACAAAATCCCTATGGTGCTCCTCCCCTTTTGAACCCTGCCTTGCGCTCATGCATCCGTTTTTGACCACATTTTTTTGGGGGGGGGGGGGGCGGGGGTTGTAAACTGCAGAATCAGGGTTATAAATAATGCGGTTTATTTTCCTTTTAACCCTTGCTATGTTACAGCAAAAATAAAAGAAAATAAAAAATCTGAATTTTTTAATTTTTTATTTCACCTCCATTTCCCTTTAATTCTTGTGGAACACCTCAAGGGTTAAAAAAGTTTGTAACATCAGTTTCTAAAATTAGGTCATTTATGGGTGGTTTCCATTACAAAGGCCCTCAAAATCACTTTATAACTGAATTGGTGGTTAAAAAAAATGGTTTTGGAAATTTTGTTGAAAATTTTAAAAAATGTTAAACTTAGACGCCTTCTAACGTCCTAAAAAAATTAAAATGACATTTACAAAATCATGCCAACATAAAGACATATGGGGAATGTTAAGTAATAAATATTTAATGAGGTATCACTTTCTGTTTTAAAAGCAGAGAAATGTAAATTTAAAAAATAGCAAATTTTTCCTAATTTTTAGTAAATTTGGGATTTTTTTATAAATAAAGGTACAATATATTGACTCAAATTTATGACTGCCATGAAGTACAATGTGTTCCGAGAAAACAATCTCAGACTGGCTTGGATACGTAAAAGCGTTCCAAAGTTATTACCACATAAAGTGACACATGTCAGATTTGCAAAAATCGGCCTGGGATTTAAGGTGAAATGTGGCCCGGTACTGAAGGGGTTAAAATAGCCGCTGTCATGTGGAGACACTGCTTGTGATGTTATCATTAGAATCCTGGCAGATGACGGTGGTTATATATTGAGGTGACGCACTGACCCTAGCCTCAGTCTCCATGGCTGGCTCTCACCATTAGACTGGGTTCACACCTGAGCGTTTTAAAGCGCGTTCCTACGCGCTGTAAAACGCTCAACAAGGAGAAACCAATGCTTCCCTATGGGAATGGTTCTCACCTGGGCGTTTTACAGCGCGTACGATCGCGCTGTAAAACGGCCGACGCCCCAAGAAGTACATGAGCTTCTTTGGGGCGTCTTGTCGTGCGTTCCCGTACATAGACTTTCGGGAACGCGCGACAATGGTCGCTCGCTTGTCTCTGTATGTGCGATTGCAAACGCCGGTACAATCGCGCATACAGAGCGCTCCTTTCAGAACGCTCAGGTCTGAACCCAGCGTTAGGGGCCTCTGACGAGCAGCAGAGGACCAGATCGGGTAAGTTTGGCCGCTTTTCTCCTCATGTGTTTGGGAATTGTTTTGCTGATCGTTATTTTCTTTCTTTTCTATGCAATGTGAGAGCTGTGTTTGACCCTCTGCGGCCCCCGAAAATCTGCCTGAGGTGCGACACTCAACCTCCTCCATTGGAAGAATCCCAGGAGAAAGGAAAGAAGGAGCCTCCACCTCCCTTAAAGGGCCAGAGCCACAGAACTCCAAGAACATTTTATAATAACGTTTTTGTGTGTGTGTTTCTTTAAAAAAAGATTGTTGTGTTGTTCTTCTTAAATATTAAATTGCGCCATATATCTGGCGCCCCTGTTTTCTGTAGGTATCATAGGGGTGTGTTAAATTGGTACAGGGCTGAACCCTTGAAGGATGGCTAACCAATGAGCTCCAAAGAAGAAATTTATTAAAGAGATATTCTCATCTAGAACATTTATGGCACACCGCTAGAATATGCCATAAATATCAGATAGGTGTGGGTACCACCTGTGGGACAGGTCCTGAAGTGAACGGAGAGCACCGCACACATGCACAGTGCCCTCTCCATTCACTGGTATCAGACTTAAAAAATTGCTAAGCAGGTGTGCTGTGTATCTAATCCCATCATGTGTGACACAGTCTGCTGAACTGCTGTATCTAATCTCATCATGTGTGATACTGTCTGCTGAACTGTGTATCTATTCTTCTTCCAGAGTGTATTTATTAGTAACGGTGCCCCCAGTATTTTTTTTTCTAACTTTATGTTTATTAAAATTTTTTACTTTCCATATATCAGCATGTGCAGCAAAATTATTATATTTTTTTTACAGACATCATGTCTTTGGTATTACATCTAAATTACAGAATAACAGAATATCAGCTGCCAGAGAAAATGGACGAAACCGATCCATATTCCGTTTAGAAAAAGAGTGAAAGTAAAAAGAAAATGGGGGAAAACAAGGAAGGGTAAGAGAGAAGGAAAAGAAAGTAGTTCTGAAGGGGTAATAAAGGATATGCCGGGAAACAAGTGCAGCTCACTATGGTGGGTATCCCAGCGGGACCAAATCTGCAGAAATTTAGCTACAGTCCCCTGCGATACGGCTGTATAATATTCTAATGACCGAATCTCCTGCGGGAATAATAATCCGCCTTAGATAGAGGAGTGGTTCTTTTCCAAAAGAGGGCTATCAAATCTTTAGCCGCAGTGAGAAGATGCAAGAGCGGCCTGGAGATGTGACCGCTCACATCCTTAGATGGGACATTCAATAGGTATGTGTCACGGATGAGAGTGGGGGAAACCCTCAACCGTGCGATGTCAATAGGATACGGTTAGGTGCTAGGCCAAGACGACAGGATCAGGGAGCAGGTCACCTCCTAGCGCGTCCCTAATTCTGACCCTGACTCCTAAGACCAGGAGGATAACTCCAGCATAGAGCATGGCTGGAGTACCCCTCAGCTACAGGCATCCAGCAGGAGCTAAATAGCGCAAGCAGCCACACCCACACACACATACTAGGAAAGGAGTTAACCCTTCCAACACCAGACAAGGTAAATGTCACTTAAAGGGGAATACACACTCAACTAAATCCCGTGGACACCAAACATAGCAAGTGAACACATACAAACACACGTTGCCAGATGCAACCGCATGCCTTGACATCGAGCCGCCTGGCAACCAGCTCAGGCTGCTACACTGCCAACAACAACATACTAACTGCCCTCACCTGCGGTAGACAACAAGCAGACCGCTGACAACTGCATGCGACACAAAGAGTCACGACCAAACACATAGTCGTGACAGTATGTAAGGAGGTCCAACCTCACCGAACAGCCCAGAACCTCCTGCAGCCCAGAAGCTACCATCCTCCAGAAGGGCACAACTAAAGGGCACATCCAGAATATATGGTATATGGAAGCACGATTGGCTGAGCATCTCCAACAGACATTAGGTATACTCCTGTTTAAGGTGTGTAGCACCTCTGGGGTATGGTACCAGTGCATCAGTAATTTCAGTTGAGTTTCCATATAAGTTATGCAGGATGAACTAGTAAAAGCCCTGGACCACACCACCTTCCAAAGGTTCAGCGGGACTTCCTTATCTAGCTACTTTTCCCATTTCAGCATATACAAGTTTTTTCCCCCTAGTAAGCAAGTCTGGGTGATAAGCAGATCGTATATATCTGAAATGAGACCTCTGACTGATGGGCCTCGGACACACAGTTTCTCAAATGAGGTAGGAGGGGGTAGTGATCTTGAGTTTATGGACGAGTGGCAAAAATGGGCTATTTGGTGGTAGTAGTAATTAGAGGAGGGGGGTAGATCATATTTATTTTGTAAATCTGTAAAAGACAGAGGACTGTTCATTAGGGGATTTCGTAAGTCATGAAGATGAAAAAAGTCCACTTGTGATCAGGGTCCCGCCATAGTTGATTCAGTACTATTGCCCAGGTGTGGGGTAAATACAAATGGTGTAAGAGATGAGTGTAATGTAGAGAGGCCAAATTTAATCTTGCATGTCAACCATAGGTTTTTAGCAAATGTCATGGAGCCTAGCAGTCTCTGAGGAGTAATGTTCGCTGGATAGCCCCATATCATAGCTTCCATATGTATCGGGGCTAACCATTTTATGATTTAATGTAGTCCAGGAGGCTAAGTCTCTGAGATGTGTGGCTTGGTAGTAGAAGGCTATATCTGGTAGAGAGAGGCCGCCCTGAGACTTCTTTGCGGTCAGGACCGATTTAGCAATACGGTGTCATTTGTTGCGCCATACAAAAGTTGGGAAGGCAGATTGAATTTGGCACAAAGTTCCTACCGTACTCTAACTGGGGGCGTTTCAAACAAGTATAGCAATTTGGGTAAGATCGACATCTTGATTGCTGCTATAGTAAGGATATATGCAGGGGTCTCCACTTATTGAGGAGCGTATTAATATTAGATATGACCGGCGGGAAGTTAGCTCCATATAAGGCAGTGTAGGTAGGGGTAATATGAACTCCCAAGTATTTTACAGAGCAGTTTTGCCAGGCGTATTTAAACGAGTGCTGTAGGGCTGACAGAGTTTGTGGGGGAATATTTAAGGATAAAGCTTCCGTCTTTGTATTATTTATTTTATAACCTGATAGCCTACTACATGTAGCGATAGTGGCGTTTTAGTTCGGGAGCGAGATAATTGGGTTTGTTAACGTTAAAAGGACATTGTTTGCAAATCGGGAAATGGTGAAGAACCTGTCCCGTATTTTAATGCCTGTGATGCCAGGGTTTGTCCGGATCTGAGGGGCCAGGGGCTCAATACTCAGCATATAAAGAAGCGGGGACAAGGGACAGCCCTGTCTGGTCCCATTTTTTTTTAGAGAACACCGAGGAGCAGGCATGGGGTAAATTGCTACATGCCATAGGAGCCTAATAGAGTCCTCTAAGTGCTTGAAGAAATGGGCATGTAAACCCAAATCTCTGCAGAGTGTGAAACATAAAAGGCCAGCTAAGACGGTCAAAGGCCTTTTGCGTATCAAGGCTAAGGAGTAAGGCTTCAGTCGACTCCGTATTAACCACATCAATCAGGTCTACCACCCGCCGTGTATTATCCCCCGCCTGGTGGAACCGGACAAACCCTACCTGATCTTTGTGGATCAGCTGAGGGAGCCAGTAGCTTAATCGATTCGCAAGTAGTTTGTTAAAAATCTTAAGATCTGAATTTAGCAAACTAACTGGACGATAGCTAGCACATTCTGAGGGATCTTTTCCTGATTTAGGTATGACTGTAAAAGAAGAGTGATGCATAGTTTGCGGAATTGGTTCTCCTGCTAAAAAGTAGTTGACTAGGGAGACCATATGTGGGAGTAAAATCTCAATATATGTTTTATAATATTGATATGTGAGACCATCAGGTCCCGGCGCTTTGTTTCCCGGCATATCCTTTATTACCCCTTCAGTTCCTCCGGTGCGATCTGCTGATTCAGGTCTGCTAGAGCCTCTGGAGATAGGGTGGGCAAAGTGCAGTCAGACAAATATTTGTATAACATATGGCCCCTGATATCAGAATCACTAGGGAGTTCCAAAGGGAGGGAGTACAAAGTAGTATAATACGATTGGAAAATGGCTGCTATTTTCTCCTGAGTCAAAATTTTGAGTGCCCGACGAGTCCTTTATACCCTGGAGGGTTGTTGTAGTTTCCCAATCTCGTAGTTGTTTTGCCAGTAATGTGTGGGGTTTATTGCCGAATTCGAAAAACACTGTTTAAAGTATCTCAACAGCTTCTCTGTTTTATTTAGTGAGATTATTTTGAGTTGGCTCCTGAGATCCAAAATCTTCCTTAAAAGGAGTTTTGATGGTCTTGCAGCTAAGTCTCATTCTGTCTGATGTAATTCAGCTAGACACTTTCTATAATGGATCCGATAAACAACAACACACATATACGTAAATCACAAGATATTTTATTAATTCATCACATAAAAGACAAAAAAACATAGACATGAAATAAATAAATAGCAGCAGTAATGTGGCGGCACTGCAAGTCAGCGCCCCACCAAGGTTACAATATGGATCTATCCCCCAAGCGCACGTCACCTACTAGCCTGAGCAAACCACATGGTTAAAGCGAGAACAACATTCTCATACACAGGCCAGGTGGAAACGTGGGCTTTTAATAACAATACAGTTGTTACCATGCTAGCTGTAATGGAAATATAAAATGGATGCAGTGTGTGGAACATCCACCCCAACAACAGCACCATAGCATGCAAAATGCATCCAACATATAACACTGAACAACCAGCATGGAAAACACATATAATAACAAGTGAAGGGGAACCAACCTTGGGACCTTGGTGAGCGCACCCCTGACGCGTGTTTCGCTCAGCTTCTTCAGAAGAGGCGTGTCTATTCAGCCAAACTACTCCACTTTTAAATCCAACCGCAGCTGGGAGATTTCCCCGAACACCTATCACACTATACCTAACTTACTTGCATATTAAATCGCCTCCGCCCATCCACGGCTTAAGCAAACAGAACCCAGACGTCACCACTACTTGACATCCGCTTCGTCACATCCGCCCAAAGATACCGGCACGAAGCCCGTTGAGCGCATCACTTCCGCCCATCCTGTCAGTAGTCAGGTCCGTACTGGAATATCATCGTCCCATCTTACATCCTCACACCCGGTCCCAATCGATATTGGATCACCAATTATTAACCTAATGGCGGATATTATGGGGTGAACTACCACTACTGTATACCAACATATTCTGGACCATAATGCCCGTCACCAGGCCCAAGGTTCATTCCCCAGTTCACAACCTCTACAATACACTACGTGCAAAATTATTAGGCAAATAAGTATTTTGACCACATCATCCTCTTTATGCATGTTGTCTTACTCCAAGCTGTATAGGCTCGAAAGCCTACTACCAATTAAGCATATTAGGTGATGTGCATCTCTGTAATGAGAAGGGGTGTGGTCTAATGACATCAACACCCTATATCAGGTGTGCGGAGCCGGGGATGGGCGGAGGTGATTTAATATGCAAGTAAGTTAGGTATAGTGTGATAGGTGTTCGGGGCAATCTCCCAGCTGCGGTTGGATTTAAAAGTGGAGTAGTTTGGCTGAATAGACACGCCTCTTCTGAAGAAGCTGAGCGAAACACGCGTCAGGGGTGCGCTCACCAAGGTCCCAAGGTTGGTTCCCCTTCACTTGTTATTATATGTGTTTTCCATGCTGGTTGTTCAGTGTTATATGTTGGATGCATTTTGCATGCTATGGTACTGTTGTTGGGGTGGATGTTCCACACATTGCATCCATTTTATATTTCCATTACAGCTAGCATGATAACAACTGTATTGTTATTAAAAGCCCACGTTTCCACCTGGCCTGTGTATGAGAACGTTGTTCTCGCTTTAACCATGTGGTTTGCTCAGGCTAGTAGGTGACGTGCGCTTGGGGGATAGATCCATATTGTAACCTTGGTGGGGCGCTGACTTGCAGTGCCGCCACATTACTGCTGCTATTTATTTATTTCATGTCTACGTTTTTTGTCTTTTATGTGATGAATTAATACAATATCTTGTGATTTACGTATATGTGTGTTGTTGTTTATCGGATCCATTTGAGTTTTGCTCACACATGGTTTTCTCATTGTTTTTGAGAAGCATTTCGGTTACAACACTTTCTATAATGACTAGCTCTGTCTTTTTTGATCCTAGAAGCTGTTGAGATTCAACATCGCCGAAATACTCCCTTATGGGCTTCCCACAATGATCCAAGTGAGGATACTGAGGGTTCATTAATCTAGAAGCAATTGATTAAGTGGGTTTTCAGTTCCTCCCTGGAAGCTACATTAGACAGTAGAGTTTTATTTAAACGCCAGTGGGTGCGTTTCGGAGGCGGAGGCTCACAGTTCAAATCTACACTCAAAGGGGTATGATCCGACCAAGTGATGGGACCTATTGTCGCCGAAGACAGCGTTCGGAGGGTCAATATATTCCCATGGAAAGAAATCTATTTTCATATGCTTTGGTGTGGGTGGGAGAAAAAGGAATATTGTCGCACGGTGGGGTTATCAATTCTCCACAAGTTATATAGGGAATAGGCATGTAGAAGTTTACGGAATTGTCTAGTTAAGCGGGAGGAAGCTTGAGTAGGAGGAGAGGAATGTATCGCTAGTCTGTCGGCCATGTCAGAGAAGTGGACATTGAAGTCACCCCCTAGTATTAAGGCAGAATTATGATAAGTCTCCAAGACTTAAAAGACAGGAAAGAAAAGAGATCTGATCTGAGTTAGGTGAATATACATTACATAAAGTTACCTTAATGCCATACAAGGTGCCATAAAGGATGAGGTACCCTGTGCATCAACCTCCGTCTTCTCAATCTGAAGAGGGCACGTGCTAGCTACTAATATGGCGACTCCCGCTGTTTTCGTCAGGGCATTCGCCATGTAGGATATGGGGAACCAGTGTTTATCAAAAACCAGCCATCCCGTTCCTGATATGTGCGTCTCTTGGAGAAAAATTATCTCAGCCCTAGACCTACGCATTTTTTGAAGAGCGAGTCTATGTTTGGAGGGTAAGTTCACCCCCTAACATTCAGAGACAAAAAACGAACCATGACCTGAACTGCGAATGATGGAGGGGTATGTGATGTCTACCACGCATTCTGGGTCCCAACAGGTCCATCTCCAGGCTGCTGAGCACCACCACCGTTAGTCTCTTTAAGATTGAAAGGTAACTCTGGGGGGCGAAGGAGAGACAAAGGCAGAAACAAGAATACATCATGAGAAGAGAAAGTACAGAAAAGAAAAGAAAAACATCAATAATTAAATCACTGTAAAAAAGGAGTTCCGAACAGTCAACAAGGAGTTCTGAGAAACATTAGAACCAAGTAGTACAAGATATGGTTCCTTTTGGAGTCCTAGACTAAGGCCCTGGACTAAAATTAGGCCAAAGACTAATAATAGGACTCTCATTGAGAACATGGCGGGAGCCAGAAAGAACAGTATCAAATACTATCAGTAGAAACTATCAACGGGAGTCGTGTCTAGCAAGACTCCATAAAATGAAATAGAAATGTAAGCCCTCAACATTATGCAAGTAAGGTGCAGTTTTAGCAGCATCCATAGGGAAAAAGACAAGAAAAAACTAATACTCAAGTAGCAGTCGAACGGTTATGTGGAGCATCCGGACCACCTTCAGACCTAAACAAAGTCCTCAACGGGTTGCTGTTGATGGCGCCTGTGCACGTCGCTTGCGGGAGGCAACCGTAGACCAGATAGGCAGAAGCGGAGGAAGGTCTGTCGGGGTCTCCCAGTCAGGCAAAGATGGAGATTGGCTGTCTAGATGCGTGCAGAAGTCCCGTAGATCCTCAGGTGAGCACAAAAGCACTGTAGATCCATTCTTCCTCTCTGAAAGGTTGAAGGGGAACCCCCACCGATATGGAGTAGCGTTCTGGCAAAGCATGTCAAGTAGTAGTTTCAATGCTTTGCGTTTCTGGAGAGTTATCCAAGATAAGTTTTGAAATATGGAAACTTGTGAGCCTTTGAAATCTAGGCTGTGCAAGACCCGGGGTTTAGACATTATATCTTCTTTCAATAGAAAGTCATTGATGTAGCATATTATGTCCCGTGGAGGTCCACCCATAGATTTAGGGCAGAGAGCCCTATGGGCCCGATCCATCCTGATGGGGTGGGAGGTTGGGCGCTCAAGAATAGTGTTGAAAAGGTGATGTAGTATTGCAGGAACATCTTCATTTTCTTGGGTTTCGGGGAACCCCCTCGGGAACCCCCCCCCCCCTTATATTATGACGTCTACCTCTATTATCTAGATCTTCGACATGTCTTTGCAGGTCTTGCAGAAGAATGGAATGTTTGGTAGTGCGGTTTTGGACATGTATCTCTGATCTAGCCGCATTGTGGTTTTCTTCCAGCTGGTTGAGGCGAAGTCCCATACTTTGGACGTCATGTCTGATAGCCGCTACCTCAGCTTTAAGTGCCCCCTTAACTTCTGATAAAAGGGGTTTAAAGTCCTGTTTTGTTGGGAGCTGTTGTAGTTGGGACCACCAATCCGGAGGGGACGTTTGGGGCTGCAGAAATGGAGGTTGAGGATGACCGGCGTCTAGAAGGAGACCGAGACCATAAGATCTGTGGAATATCCATATAGTCTGCCGGTTGAAGTAAGGGCATCTGCACAGGTATGGGGTCTGTGGACCTCGCAGCCTTGGGAGCTTGCCGTGGCAATGGAGCTGACTCGTGCTGGGATATCTCAAAGCCAGAAATTATATGGGGTGGTAGAGCCTCTGAAAGGGGAGCTGTCCCTAGCATCTCCCCCTGAGAGGACATGTGTCCCCGCACAATATTAGTGTCCAGTGGCGTGTTCGGCATAGGAGGGGTTAACCCCTTAGGGACTTAGGGCGTAACGGTACGCCATGTTTGCCGAGTCCTTAAGGACCCAGGACGTACCGGTAAATCCTAACTTTAAAACGGCATTGCGGCGCGTCGGGGGTTAATCGCATCGGCGATGGCCACAAACCGCAGGTCAATTCAGTGCCTTTCTGTGATGTGCCTGTGAGATCCAGCCCCCTGGTGTAATGACCGGCAACACGCACAGGGAGGAAAACAGGGAAAGCCCTGCCCAAGGGAGAGGGAAAGGTGGTGACCCCTAACTCACCTTGCAGCTGGCACCTGCCTGCCCTGACGTCCCTAGACGGGTTCCTCACCCGTGCGGCGATCACGTGCCTAAACCCTGGCTTTCCCTGAAATGAGCCCTAGATAATGAACGGGCCGGTGGGATCGCTAGTCCTCACCACTGCACTAAGAGGGAAACACCAGGGAGAGGACAGACAAACACAGACAAACACAAACACCCAGGTGGACGGCAACAATTGTCCACAAAGGTCCAACAGGGATCCGGAGGGTAGCGTTCTAAGGCAACACTCAGAGAACGCAGCAACACAGCTCCAGTGGGTCAGAATAGATGTCCAGGCAGGAAGCTCTATATCTGGCAACCAGAGAAGTGTGAGAGGGGAATATAAGGAGGATTGGGAGTGCTGGACAAGGAACAGCTGAGAGAAGGAGCTACGGATCCCTGAGTGAGCCAAAAGGGTTTGTAAAGCAAACCCAGAAAGCTACAATAAGGAAACTTCCCTATCTGACATAGAGCGTGCAGCCAACCGCTGCGACCTCCTGACCCCGGGTACAACGGAGTCAGGCGTGGCTCTTGACACCCTCGTGACAGTACCCCCCTCTCTACGAGGGGCCTCCGGACACTCAGGACCAGGTCTCTCAGGATGAGAGGCATGAAAAATCCGGACTAGCCTGTCGGCGTTTACCTCAGACGCAGGAACCCACATTCTTTCCTCGGGACCGTAACCTCTCCAGTGCACCAGATATTGGAGAGAGCGGTGGACCCGACGAGAATTAACAATTTTGGATATCTGAAATTCCAAACTACCATCCACGACAACAGGAGGGGGTGGCAGCGGTGACGGTTCTAGAGGTGGAACATATTTTTTGAGTAACGACTTATGAAAGACATTATGGATTTTAAAAGTCTGAGGTAACTCCAGGCGAAAAGCCACGGGGTTGATGATGGCTACAATCTTGTAAGGACCAATAAACCTAGGACCCAGTTTCCAAGAGGGAACCTTCAACTTGATATTCCTAGTAGACAACCACACATAGTCATTCACTCCTAGGTCCGGACCTGGCGACCGTCTCTTATCAGCCATGCATTTGTATTTACCTCCCATATTTTTCAAGTTAGCTTGCACCTTCTGCCATACTGATGAAAGAGATGACGAAAACCGTTCCTCTTCGGGAACCCCAGAAGACCCCCCCTCTTTGAAAGTACAGAATTGGGGATGAAAACCATATGCACCAAGAAAAGGTGACTTGCCAGTGGATTCCTGACGGCGATTATTTATGGCAAACTCAGCTAACGGTAAATATGACGACCACAACTCTTGGTTTTCAGACACAAAACATCTTAGATATGTCTCCAGGTTTTGGTTGGTACGCTCAGTCTGTCCATTCGACTGAGGATGGAAAGCTGAGGAAAAGGACAAGTGAACCCCCAAACGGGAACAAAAAGCTTTCCAAAATTTAGAAATAAACTGGGTTCCCCGATCCGAAACAACATCGGAGGGGACCCCGTGAAGCTTCACGATCTCACTGACGAATACCTGAGCAAGAGTTTTAGCATTAGGTAGTGCGGGTAACGCAATAAAGTGTGCCATTTTGCTAAACCTGTCCACTACTACCAAAATCACTGTTTTACCCGCAGACAAAGGTAAGTCAGTGATAAAATCCATAGACAGATGTGTCCATGGTCTATTGGGAATGACGAGTGGTAATAGAGACCCTGCAGGACGTGTATGTGAAACTTTTGCGCGCGCACAGGTAGAACAAGAAGACACAAAATCCAATACATCCTGACGCAACCTTGGCCACCAAAAACGACGAGACAATAGCTCTAAGGTTGCTTTACTACCCGGGTGCCCAGCAAGTGCCGAATTATGATGTTCCTTTAATAATTCGAGACGTAGGTTCAATGGTACAAACAATTTCTTTGAGGGGCAAGAGACCGGGGCGTCCCCCAGGGCCTCTAACACCTTCCCCTCCAAAGCAGAGTGTACCGCAGAGACAACTACTCCTCTTTGTAGAATGGGTACCGGATCACTCACATTACCCCCTCCAGGGAAACAACGAGATAGTGCATCAGCCTTGGTATTCTTTACCCCAGGACGATAGGTAATCACAAAGTTAAACCTGGTAAAAAATAGCGACCACCTAGCCTGTCTAGGGGTGAGATGCTTAGCTGATTCGAGGTACAGCAGATTTTTGTGGTCCGTAAACACAGTGACGGGGTGGACTGCCCCCTCTAAAAAGTGATGCCACTCCTCAAACGCAAGTTTAATAGCTAACAGTTCCCTATTGCCGATATCGTAGTTCTGTTCTGCTGCAGATAGTTTTTTAGAAAAGAAAGCACAAGGACGCCATTTGCCAGGAGACGGACCCTGAGACAGCACAGCCCCCACTCCCACCTCTGATGCATCGACTTCAACAATAAAAGGCTGAGAGACATCAGGTTGGACTAGTACAGGTGCTGAGGTAAACCTCTCTTTTAGAGAGGAAAAAGCAACTTTAGCGGCGTCAGACCATTTAGAAAAATCAGTCCCCTTCCTAGTCATGTCAGTAAGGGGTTTTACGATCACCGAATAATTTTTAATGAATTTCCTATAGAAATTCGCGAAGCCCAAGAACCGTTGTAGTGCTTTGAGGTTCTCAGGAAGATCCCAATCCAAAATTGCCTGGACCTTCCTAGGATCCATACGGAAACCTGACGCAGATAAATAATAACCTAGGAATTGTATCTCCTGAACGGCAAAAACACATTTTTCAATTTTAGCATATAATTCATTCGTCCGTAGGACCTGTAGTACTTGTCTGACATGCTCCTCATGTGTTTTCAGATCAGACAAATAAATTAAGATATCATCTAGGTATATTACCACAAACCTGCCGATTAGATGACTAAAAATGTCATTAACGAAATGTTGAAAGACGGCAGGAGCATTGGTCAGGCCGAAAGGCATAACTAGATTTTCATAATGCCCCTCAGGGGTGTTAAAAGCTGTTTTCCACTCATCCCCCTCTTTAATACGAATCAGATTGTAGGCCCCCCTAAGATCGAGTTTGGAGAACCACCTAGCACCCGCAATCTGGTTAAACAGGTCAGGAATGAGAGGAAGAGGGTATGGGTCTCGGATGGTTATCCGATTTAATTCACGAAAATCTAGGCAAGGACGCAGGCCCCCATCTTTCTTTTTAACAAAGAAAAACCCTGCAGCCACGGGTGAAGAAGAGGGTCTGATGTGTCCCTTAGCCAAACTCTCGGAGATATAATCCTTCATGGCTTGTCTCTCTGGACCTGAAAGATTATATAACCTGGTTTTGGGTAATTTTGCGCCGGGAATAAGGTTAACCGGGCAATCATAAGGACGATGAGGTGGTAACTTCTGACAACCCTTTTCAGAAAAAACGTCCTCAAAGTCCGAAACAAATGTAGGTAGGGTAGTTATGGAGGCGACTAAGCAATTGCTATTTAAGCAATTTTCTCTGCACGGCTCACTCCACTCCAATCTCTCCCTGGCCTGCCAATCCACCACTGGATTGTGCGCTACCAACCAGGGAAGGCCCAGCACCACCGGAGTGGGAAGCCCCTCCAGAACATAACATGAGAGCATCTCGTTATGGTGGTCCCCTACCCGAAGGTGTAAATTATGAACGATGTGGGTGAGGTTTCTCTGAGACAGAGGAGCAGAATCTATAGCAAATATGGGAATAGGTCTCTGTAACGTACAGAGAGACAAACCCATAGTGCGGGCAAAATGGGCATCTATCAAATTTACCCCTGCTCCACTGTCTAGAAAGAAAGAAACAGTCTCTGTCTTATCACCAAAAACAATAACCGCTGGCAACACAAATTGCGATGTACGTATGGAGGAAACGTATACCCCCCGGCTGACATCCTCCACACAGCCTGGGGTTAGTAGTTTTCCGACGTTTTTTTTGTTTCTGAGGAAAGAAGGACAGACGTTAATGAAATGACCCCTCTCCCCACAAAAAAAACAACCCCCACGCCTACGGCGAACCTCAGGAGGACGGACCTGACGAGTAGTTCCTCCTAGCTGCATAGGCTCGTCTATGTCCGTACAGACTAACTGCTGCTTGGGAGGGGTTACCAATGGCTCCGGTTTTTTCAACCTGTCCCTAAGGCGTCTATCTATACGGATAGAAAGGGACATAACTGCATCAAGGGAAAAGGGGGTCTCATACAATGCAAGCGCATCCTTAACCCTTTCGGATAACCCAGAGCAGAACTGACTCCTGAGAGCCGGGTCGTTCCATTGGGTATCCGTAGCCCACCTACGGAAGTCAGAGCAATACTCCTCTACCGGCCGCTCTCCTTGTAGGAGTCTCCGTAATTTTGATTCAGCCAGTGCGACTCGGTCAGGGTCGTCATATATGAGACCCAAGGCCCCGAAAAACTCATCCACTGACCGAAGAGCCTGGGAATCAGTAGGTAAAGAGAATGCCCAGGACTGCGGGTCCCCCTGCAGCAGGGAAATAACAACCCCCACCCGCTGTTCTTCATTACCAGAGGAGTAAGGACGTAGTTTAAAGTATAGTTTACAGGCCTCACGGAACGTCAAAAACTTGTCCCTTCCCCCAGAAAATCTGTCAGGGAGAGGGACCTTGGGTTCCGCAACAACCTGGTTACCAGTAGCAACCGCTGGGCTTGCGGTCTGTTGTAATTGCTGCTGTTGCTGGAGGACCGACGCCTTCAATCCTGCCACCTCCAAAGACAGGCCATGAAATTGTTCGGACAGAGCAGCAATTGGATCCATACTGGATTCTAAGTAGGTAAAAAAAAAAATTTTTTTTTTTTTTTTTTTTACCTACACAAAAATAAGGGCCAGATATAATGTAATGACCGGCAACACGCACAGGGAGGAAAACAGGGAAAGCCCTGCCCAAGGGAGAGGGAAAGGTGGTGACCCCTAACTCACCTTGCAGCTGGCACCTGCCTGCCCTGACGTCCCTAGACGGGTTCCTCACCCGTGCGGCGATCACGTGCCTAAACCCTGGCTTTCCCTGAAATGAGCCCTAGATAATGAACGGGCCGGTGGGATCGCTAGTCCTCACCACTGCACTAAGAGGGAAACACCAGGGAGAGGACAGACAAACACAGACAAACACAAACACCCAGGTGGACGGCAACAATTGTCCACAAAGGTCCAACAGGGATCCGGAGGGTAGCGTTCTAAGGCAACACTCAGAGAACGCAGCAACACAGCTCCAGTGGGTCAGAATAGATGTCCAGGCAGGAAGCTCTATATCTGGCAACCAGAGAAGTGTGAGAGGGGAATATAAGGAGGATTGGGAGTGCTGGACAAGGAACAGCTGAGAGAAGGAGCTACGGATCCCTGAGTGAGCCAAAAGGGTTTGTAAAGCAAACCCAGAAAGCTACAATAAGGAAACTTCCCTATCTGACATAGAGCGTGCAGCCAACCGCTGCGACCTCCTGACCCCGGGTACAACGGAGTCAGGCGTGGCTCTTGACACCCTCGTGACACCTGGATCTCACAGGCCGGAAGCTGTATGAGTAATACACACAGTATTACTCATACAGCCAATGCATTCCAATACAGAAGTATTGGAATGCATTGTAAAGGGGATTAGACCCCCAAAAGTTCAAGTCCCAAAGTGGGACAAAAAATTTCCCCCCCCCCCAAATTTTTAAGTTACAAATTTTCCCCAAATAAAGTAAAAAAAAAAAAGGTAAAAAATAGGGGGGGGGGGGAGGGGGGAGTATACATATTAGGTATCACCGTGTCCGTATCGACCGGCTCTATAAACATATCACATAAACTAACCCCTCAGATGAACACCGTAAGAAATAAAAAATAAAAACTGTGCTAAATAAACAATTTTTTTGTCACCTTACATCACAAAACGTACAACAGCAAGCGATCAAAAAGGCGTTTTCCCACCAAAATAGTACCAATATAACCGACACCTCATCCCGCCAAAAATTAGCCCCTACCTGAGACAATCGCCCAAAAAAAAAACTATGGCTCAGAATATGGAGACACTAAAACATAATTTTATTTTATTTTTTAAAAGCTGTTATTGTATATCGACCGGCTCTATAAAAATATCCCATGACCTAACCCCTGAGATGAACACCGTAAAAAATAAAAACTGTGCTAAATAAACCATTTTTAGTCACCTTACATCACAAAAAATATAATAGCAAGTAATCAAAAAGTCAAATGCACCCCCAAAAAATGAGACCCTACCTAAGATAATCGCCCAAAAACTGAATAAACTATGGCTCTCAGAATATGGAGACACTAAAACATGATTTTTTTTTGTTTCAAAAATGATATTATTGTGTAAAACTTTCATAAATAAAAAAAAGTATACATATTAGGTATCGCCGCGTCCGTATCGACCGGCTCTATAAAAATATCACATGACCAAACCACTCAGGTGAATACCATAATTTTTTTTAAAATAAAAAGGTGTAAAAAAAGCCATTTTTTGTCACCTTACATCTCAAAAAGTGTAATAGAAAGCAATCAAAAAGTCACACGACCCCAAAATAGTGCCAATAAAACCGTAATCTCATCCCGCAAAAATCATACCCTACCCAAGGTAATCGCCCAAAAACTGAAAAAATTATGGCTCCCAGACTATGGAAACACTAAAACATGTTTTTTTTTTTTTGCTTCAAAAATGAAATCATTGTGTAAAACTTACATAAATAAAAAAAAAAGTATACATATTAGGTATCACAGCGTCTGTGACAACCTGGTCTATAAAAATATCACATGATCAATATAAAAAAAAAAACGGTGCCAAAACAGCTATTTCTTGTTACCTTGCCAAACAAAAAGTGTGATATAGAGCAACCAAAAATCATATGTACCCTAAACAAGTACCAGCAATACTGCCACCCTATCCTGTAGTTTCTAAAATGGGGTAACTTTTTGGAAGTTTCTACTCTATGGGTGCATCAGGGGGGCTTCAAATGGGACATGGTGTAAAAAAAAATACCCTTTCAATAATTCGAACCAAGAATTCATAATCAAATCGAAAAGTGTATAAGTGCATTATAGTACCAAGAATCGACGATTATATTAACCGAAGATTTGGTGACTATTTAATCGAGAACTTCAGTGAATTATCGATAACCAGATTTTTCTGTGGTAAATTATTGATAATCAGATCTTTCTGTGGTGAATCTATCAGGAATCTATTAAGCACCTATATGCTGTCTGACTTATATGATAATCTATACCTCGAGTGATTTTTTACCTTACCGTCATTTGTGATGTTTTATCCTTTTGTTTTTTAATTTCTGTACAATTTGCGTATCTTGTATGACGTTTTAATATTGTGATTATTTTAATATTGAGAACTGCAACAGTAGAATTTAAATAAAGGAATTTGTTTTGAGGAGCCCTCCAGATATATGAGTGCCATATCTTTATTACTACAATTTTACTAACCCTCTGGTGTTTTGGAGTTAACACTTAGATATTGAGCACCATTCTATCCTACTGATAGGTAGAGCCACCCCATCCTGTGAACAGTCTAGCAAAACCTGCCTTCCAAAAACCGTATGGCATTCCTTTCCTTCTGCGCCCTGCCGTGTGCCTGTACAGCGGTTTACGACCACATATGGGGTGTTTCTGTAAACTACAGAATCAGGGCCATAAATACTTTTTGGAAGTTTCTACTCTATGGGTGCATCAGGGGGGCTTCAAATGGGACATGGTGTAAAAAAAAATACCCTTTCAATAATTCGAACCAAGAATTCATAATCAAATCGAAAAGTGTATAAGTGCATTATAGTACCAAGAATCGACGATTATATTAACCGAAGATTTGGTGACTATTTAATCGAGAACTTCAGTGAATTATCGATAACCAGATTTTTCTGTGGTAAATTATTGATAATCAGATCTTTCTGTGGTGAATCTATCAGGAATCTATTAAGCACCTATATGCTGTCTGACTTATATGATAATCTATACCTCGAGTGATTTTTTACCTTACCGTCATTTGTGATGTTTTATCCTTTTGTTTTTTAATTTCTGTACAATTTGCGTATCTTGTATGACGTTTTAATATTGTGATTATTTTAATATTGAGAACTGCAACAGTAGAATTTAAATAAAGGAATTTGTTTTGAGGAGCCCTCCAGATATATGAGTGCCATATCTTTATTACTACAATTTTACTAACCCTCTGGTGTTTTGGAGTTAACACTTAGATATTGAGCACCATTCTATCCTACTGATAGGTAGAGCCACCCCATCCTGTGAACAGTCTAGCAAAACCTGCCTTCCAAAAACCGTATGGCATTCCTTTCCTTCTGCGCCCTGCCGTGTGCCTGTACAGCGGTTTACGACCACATATGGGGTGTTTCTGTAAACTACAGAATCAGGGCCATAAATACTGAATTTGGTTTGGCTGTTTACCCTTGCTTTGTAACTGGAAAAAAAATTATTAAAATTGAAAATCTGTCAAAAAAGTGAAATTTTGAAATTGTATCTCTATTTTCCATTAATTCTTGTGGAACACCTAAAGGGTAACAACGTTTGTAAAATCAGTTTTGAATACCTTGAGGGGTGTAGTTTCCTAGATGGGGTCACTTTTATGGAGTTTCTACTCTAGGGATGCATCAGGGGGGCTTCAAATGGGACATGGTGTAAAAAAAAAACAGTCCAGCAAAACCTGCCTTCCAAAAACCGTATGGCATTCCTTTCCTTCTGCGCCCTGCCGTGTGCCCGTACAGCGGTTTACGACCACATATGGGGTGTTTCTGTAAACTAAAGAATCAGGGCCATAAATACTGAGTTTGGTTTGGCTGTTAACCCTTGCTTTGTAACTGGAAAAAAATTATTAAAATGGAAAATCTGCCAAAAAAGTGAAATTTTGAAATTATATCTCTATTTTCCATTAATTCTTATGGAACACCTAAAGGGTAAACAAAGTTTGTAAAATCAGTTTTGAATACCTTGAGGGGTGTAGTTTCTTAGATGGGGTAAATTTTATGGAGTTTCTACTCTAGGGGTGCATCAGGGGGACTTCAAATGGGACATGGTGTGAAAAAAAACAGTCCAGCAAAACCTGCCTTGCAAAAACCGTATGGCATTTCTTTCCTTCTGCGCCCTGCTGTGTGTCCGTACAGCAGTTTACGACCACATATGGGGTGTTTCTGTAAACTACAGAACCAGGGCCATAAATACTGAGTTTGGTTTGGCTGTTAACCCTTGCTTTGTAACTGGAAAAAAATTATTAAAATGAAAAATCTGCCAAAAAAGAGAAATTTTGAAACTGTATCTCTATTTTCCATTAATTCTCGTGGAACATCTAAAGGGTTAACGTCGTTTGTAAAATCAGTTTTGAATACCTTGAGGGGTGTCGTTTCTTAGATGGGGTCACTTTTATGGAGTTTCTACTCTAGGGGTGCATCAGCGGGGCTTCAAATGGGACATGGTATGAAAAATCCAGTCCAGCAAAACCTGCCTTGCAAAAACCGTATGGCATTTCTTTCCTTCTGCGCCCTGCCGTGTGCCCGTACAGCGGTTTACGACCACATATGGGGTGTTTCTGTAAACTACAGAATCAGGGTCATAAATATTGAGTTTGGTTTGGCTGTTAACCCTTGCTTTGTAACTGGAAATAAATTATTAAAATGGAAAATCTGCCAAAAATTTGAAATTTTGAAATTGTATCTCTATTTTCCATGAATTCTTGTGGAACACCTAAAGGGTTAACAAAGTTTGTAAAATCAGTTTTGAATACCTTGAGGGGTGTAGTTTATAGAATGGGGTCATTTTTGGGTGGTTTATATTATGTAAGCCTCGCAAACTGACTTCAGACCTGAACTGGTCCCTAAAAATTGGGTTTTTGAAAATTTCTGAAAAACTTCTGGTAAATTTGGTATTTTTTTTATAAACAAAAATATATTTTTTTTACTTCATTTTACCAGTGTTATGAAGTACAATATGTGACAAAAAACTGTCTCAGAATGGCCTGGATAAGTCAAAGCGTTTTAAAGTTATCAGCACTTAAAGTGACACTGGTCAGATTTGCAAAAAATGGCTAAGTTCTTAAGGTGAAATAGGGCTGAATCCTTAAGGGGTTAAAGACCCCACTTGCAGCAATGTTAATATAGCTGCCGGCTGAGTGAGCACTTGGGGATTTAGAAGTTGGCCCTAAGGAGTACTCCTAGCAGAGGGTGGACTGCTGTCCCACATCTATGTCTGGTGAAGGAACTCCGTTCTCCACTGAAGGGGGCCCTGGCTGAAGTGGATTCCGTACTCCGCTGCACGCAGGGAGCGACATGGGCGATGTGAGGGACATCGGCTGGGAGGTAAAGACAGTCCCGCTCCTGAGCTGTGCGGCACGGCGGGAATGCTCCATCTTGGTTCCGAGGTCCTCTGTCTCTGCACACGAACACGTCCATAGTCAGGGACGCTGGAAGATCCAGGGAGTCTGTATGTTGGTTGTGCAGCTTCCCTGTCCTCTTCTTCCCCATGGCAGTGAGGGGGATGCAAATTCCAGGCTTTATGGAGCTTGTCGGCACGGAGCTCAGCTTTCAGCCGTCCTGCACCATCGGCTTCTGGCCACGCCCCCCACCCCCAGTATTTATAATGCTCCCTATAGTGCCCCCAATTTTTATAGTGCCCCCAGTATTTATAATGGCATTAGAAGTTTCCTAAATGTTTATAATGCCCCCTTAGTGCCCCAACAGTTATACTGTCTCTTGTAGTGCTTCCAGTATTTACACTGGTGGCACTATAGAGGGCTTTATAAATACTATCGGGCACTACAAGACACAATATAACTGTCTGGTGAACCTCTGCCCGTAATGTTAAGTGTCTGGATGGGTTAAGGGCAAGGTATATAGAGTGCAATGGCCAGCATATGGTGGAGGAGTCAGAAAAATAGGCCAAAATTAGAAAAATGAACATCTCTCTTTACTGTATAGCAGAATGGAAATTATAGTACATCTAACTAAAGCAAAAAACATTTCCAACTGTACACATTGCAATTCTCTCCCAGATAGCATTGTATGCATTTAGGCAAGGATAGGATGTTTGGTCCTCTTTATACATTTTCTGGCTAAACTCAGGTTAGGCCTTGTCCCCTCCCATTCTCTTTCAGCGGAATCTATGGCTGGCAACAGTACATTGGCAGTAATGGCTCTAATGTCCATTGCAGGATAGAGGGTATTGATGGAAAATCTGGCCAGGGTGTGTCTAGGTGTGAAGTTTCTACATTGGGATCATTTTTGGGTGGTTTCTATTATGTTAGCCTCAGAAAGTGACTTCAGACCTGAACTGGTCCTTTAAAAGTGGGTTTTTAAAAAATATTTCTAAATAAAATTCTAGATTTGCTTCTAAACTTCTAAGCCTTGTAACATCCCCACAAAATAAAATGTCATTCCCAAAATGATCCAAACATGAAGTAGACATATGGGGAATGGAAAGTAATAACTATTTTTGTAGGTCTTACTATGTATTATAGAAGTAGAGAAATATAAACTTGGAAATTTGCTATTTAAAAAAAAAAATTGGCAAATTTGGTATTTTTTTTATAATTATTTTTTTTTTTAACTTAATTTTACCAGTGTCATGAAGTACAATATGTGCCAAAAAAACAATCTCAGAATGGCCTGGATAAGTCAAAGCATTTTAAAGTTATCACCACATAAAGTGACACTGGTCAGATTTGCAAAAAATTGTCCTTAAGGTGAAAATTAGCTTGGTCCTTAACCACTTCAGCCCCGCTAGGTGAAACCCCCTTCATGACCAGAGCACTTTTTACACTTCGGCACTACACTACTTTCACAGTTTATCGCTCGGTCATGCAACTTACCACCCAAATGAATTTTACCTCCTTTTCTTCTCACTAATAGAGCTTTCATTTGGTGGTATTTTATTGCTGCTGACATTTTTACTTTTTTTGTTATTAATCAAAATGTAACGATTTTTTTGCAAACAAATGACATTTTTCACTTTCAGCTGTAAAATTTTGCAAAAAAAACGACATCCATATATAAATTTTTCGCCAAATTTATTGTTCTACATGTCTTTGATAAAAAAAAAATGTTTGGGCAAAAAAAAAATGGTTTGGGTAAAAGTTATAGCATTTACAAACTATGGTACAAAAATGTGAATTTCCGCTTTTTGAAACAGCTCTGACTTTCTGAGCACCTGTCATGTTTCCTGAGGTTCTACAATGCCCAAACAGTAGAAAAACCCCACAAATGACCCCATTTCGGAAAGTAGACACCCTAAGGTATTCGCTGATGGGCATAGTGAGTTCATAGAACTTTTTATTTTTTGTCACAAGTTAGCGGAAAATGATGATTTTATTTTTATTTTTTTTTCTTACAAAGTCTCATATTCCACTAACTTGCGACAAAAAATAAAAAATTCTAGGAACTCACCATGCCCCTCACAGAATACCTTGGGGTGTCTTCTTTCCAAAATGGGGTCACTTGTGGGGTAGTTATACTGCCCTGGCAATTTAGGGGCCCAAATGTGTGAGAAGAACTTTGCAATCAAAATGTGTAAAAAATGACCGGTGAAATCCAAAAGGTGCACTTTGGAATATGCGCCCCTTTGCCCACCTTGGCAGCAAAAAAGTGTGACACATCTGGTATCGCCGTACTCAGGAGAAGTTGGGGAATGTGTTTTGGGGTGTCACTTTACATATACCCATGCTGGGTGAGAAAAATATCTTGGTCAAATGCCAACTTTGTATAAAAAAATGGGAAAAGTTGTCTTTTGCCAAGATATTTCTCTCACCCAGCATGGGTATATGTAAAATGACACCCCAAAACACATTCCCCAACTTCTCCTGAGTACGGCGATACCAGATGTGTGACACTTTTTTGCAGCCAAGGTGGGCAAAGGGGCACATATTCCAAAGTGCACCTTTCAGATTTTGCAGGCCATTTTTTACACATTTTGATTGCAAGGTACTTCTCACACATTTGGGCCCCTAAATTGCCAGGGAAGTATAACTACGCCACAAGTGACCCCATTTTGGAAAGAAGACACCCCAAGGTATTCCGTGAGGGGCATGGCGAGTTCCTAGAATTTTTTATTTTTTGTCACAAGTTAGCGGAAAATGATGATTTTTTTTTTCTTTCTCTTTTTTCCTTACAAAGTCTCATATTCCACTAACTTGCGACAAAAAATAAAAGATTCTAGGAACTCGCCATGCCCCTCACGGAATACCTTGGGGTGTCTTCTTTCCAAAATGGGGTCACTTGTGGCGTAGTTATACTGCCCTGGCAATTTAGGGGCCCAAATGTGTGAGAAGTACCTTGCAATCAAAATCTGTAAAAAATGACCGGTGAAATCCGAAAGGTGCACTTTGGAATATGTGCCCCTTTGCCCACCTTGGCATCAAAAAAGTGTCACACATCTGGTATCGCCGTACTCAGGAGAAGTTGGGGAATGTGATTTGGGGGGTCATTTTACATATACCCATGCTGGGTGAGAGAAATATCTTGGCAAAAGACAACTTTTCCCATTTTTTTATACAAAGTTGGCATTTGACCAAGATATTTTTCTCACCCAGCATGGGTATATGTAAAATGACACCCCAAAACACATTGCCCAACTTCTCCTGAGTACGGCGATACCAGATGTGTCACACTTTTTTGCTGCCAAGGTGGGCAAAGGGGCACATATTCCAAAGTGCACCTTTCGGATTTTGCAGGGCATTTTTTACACATTTTGATTGCAAAGTTCTTCTCACACATTTGGGCCCCTAAATTGCCAGGGCAGTATAACTACCCCACAAGTGACCCCATTTTGGAAAGAAGACACCCCAAGGTATTCCGTGAGGGGCATGGCGAGTTCCTAGAATTTTTTATTTTTTGTCGCAAGTTAGTGGAATATGAGACTTTGTAAGGAAAAAAGAAAAAAAAAGAAAAATCATCATTTTCCGCTAACTTGTGACAAAAAATAAAAAATTCTAGGAACTCGCCGTGCCCCCCACGGAATACCTTGGGGTGTCTTCTTTCCAAAATGGGGTCACTTGTGGCGTAGTTATACTGCCCTGGCAATTTAGGGGCCCAAATGTGTAAGAAGTACCTTGCAATCAAAATGTGTAAAAAATGGCCTGCGAAATCCGAAAGGTGCACTTTGGAATATGTGCCCCTTTGCCCACCTTGGCTGCAAAAAAGTGTCACACATCTGGTATCGCCGTACTCAGGAGAAGTTGGGCAATGTGTTTTGGGGGGTCATTTTACATATACCCATGCTGGGTGAGAGAAATATCTTGGCAAAAGACAACTTTTCCCATTTTTTTATACAAAGTTGGCATTTGACCAAGATATTTTTCTCACCCAGCATGGGTATATGTAAAATGACACCCCAAAACACATTCCCCAACTTCTCCTGAGTACGGCGATACCACATGTGTGACACTTTTTTGCAGCCTAGATGCGCAAAGGGGCCCAAATTCCTTTTAGGAGGGCATTTTTAGACATTTGGATCCCAGACTTCTTCTCACACTTTCGGGCCCCTAAAAAGCCAGGGCAGTATAAATACCCCACATGTGACCCCACTTTGGAAAGAAGACACCCCAAGGTATTCAATGAGGGGCATGGCGAGTTCCTAGAATTTTTTTTTTTTTGCATAAGTTAGCGGATATTGATTTTTTTTTGTTTTTTTCTCACAAAGTCTCACTTTCCGCTAACTTAGGACAAAAATTTCAATCTTTCATGGACTCAATATGCCCCTCACAGAATACCTTGGGGTGTCTTCTTTCCGAAATGGGGTCACATGTGGGGTATTTATACTGCCCTGGCTTTTTAGGGGCCCTAAAGCGTGAGAAGAAGTCTGGAATATAAATGTCTAAAAATGTTTACGCATTTGGATTCCGTGAGGGGTATGGTGCGTCCATGTGAGATTTTATTTTTTGACACAAGTTAGTGGAATATGAGACTTAGTAAGAAAAAACAAAAACAAAAACAAACAAAAAATTTCCGCTAACTTGTGCCAAAAAAAATGTCTGAATGGAGCCTTACCAGGGGGGGGGGGGTGATCAATGACAGGGGGGTGATCAATGACAGGGGGGTGATCACCCATATAGACTCCCTGATCACCCCCCTGTCACTGATCACCCCCCCCTGTAAGGCTCCATTCAGACATCCGCATGATTTTTTACGGATCCATGGATACATGTATCGGATCCACAGAACGCATGCGGACGTCTGAATGGAGCCTTACAGGGGGGTTATCAATGACAGGGGGTGATCAGGGTAATCAGGGTGATCACCCCCCTGTCACTGATCACCCCCCCTGTAAGGCTCCATTCAGACATCCGCATGATTTTTTACGGATCCATGGATACATGGATCGGATCCACAGAACGCATGCGGACGTCTGAATGGAGCCTTACAGGGGGGTTATCAATGACAGGGGGTGATCAGGGTAATCAGGGTGATCACCCCCCTGTCACTGATCACCCCCCCTGTAAGGCTCCATTCAGACATCCGCATGATTTTTACGGATCCATGGATACATGGATCGGATCCGTAAAAATCATGCGGACGTCTGAATGGAGCCTTACAGGGGGGTGATCAATGACAGGGGGGTGATCAATGACAGGGGGTGATCAGGGAGTGTATATGGGTGATCACCCGCCTGTCATTGATCACCCCCCTGTAAGGCTCCATTCAGACGTCCGTATGCTTTTTGCGGATCCGATCCATGTATCCGTGGATCCGTAAAAATCATACGGACGTCTGAACGGAGCCTGACAGGGGGGTGATCAATGACAGGGCGGTGATCAATGACAGGGGGGTGATCAGGGAGTTTATATGGGGTGATCATGGGTGATCAGGGGTTTATAAGGGGTTAATAAGTGACGGGGGGGGGTGGGGGTGTAGTGTAGTGTAGTGTTTGGTGCGACTGTACTGACCTACCTGAGTCCTCTGGTGGTCGATCCTAACAAAAGGGACCACCAGAGGACCAGGTAGGAGGTATATTAGACGCTGTTATGAAAACAGCGTCTAATATACCTGTTAGGGGTTAAAAAATTCGGATCTCCAGCCTGCCAGCGAGCGATCGCCGCTGGCAGGCTGGAGATCCACTCGCTTACCTTCCGTTCCTGTGAGCGCGCGCGCCTGTGCGAAGACGCGTATATGCGTCCAGGAGGAATAAAGCAACCACCTCCCGGACGCATATACGCGTACAGCGGTCGGGAGGTGGTTAAAGAGGACAGTCTATGAGCTGTGTGCTGCGATTGGCCAGTGCTGCAGCAAGGGACACGCCTCCTACAAAAAATCAGTTCAGTACAACAGACGGAGCTGAGACACCGGAGCCTATACCGGGCGAATGGAGCGGCGCCCAGGCATACTAGTAAGTGCAGGGGGACCCCTGGGCGCCGCTGTGCCCACAGATAGAGTTAGTTTTTAGTTTGTATACGAGTGAAAGGTCCTCTTTAAGGGGTTAAAGAACAAACCATTTGCAGCTGCCACCTTCTCTGGGGTACTGCAAATACAAAGTGCTAACCCATTATCTGTAGTCTGTACGATATTACATTTAAAATAGCCGCTGTCATTTTCAGACACTGCTTGTGATGTCATTATTAGAATCCTGGCAGATGACTCACTTACTTCTGGCATCATAACAGGGGACATGGCTCATTTACATATGACATCATAATGGACGGTGGTTATATATTGAGGTGACGCACTGACCCTAGCCTCAGTCTACATGGCTGGCTCTCACCATTAGGGGCCTCTGACGAGCAGCAGAGGACCAGATCGGGTAAGTTTGGCCGCTTTTCTTCTCATTTGTTTGGGAATTGTTTTGCTGATCATTATTTTCTTTCTTTTCTATGCAATGTGAGGGCTGTGTTTGACCCTCTGCGGCCCCCAAAAATCTGCGACACTCAACCTCCTCCAATGGAAGAATCCCAGGAGAGAGGGAAGAAGGAGCCTCTACCTCCCTTAAAGGGCCAGAGCCACAGAACTCCAAGACCATTTTATAATAAATAAAGTTTTTTTGTGTGTGTTTCTTTAAAAATATATTGTTGTGTTGTTACTTCTTAAATTTTAAATTGCGCTATTTATCTGGCGCCCCTGTTTCTGTAGGTATCTTAGGGGTGTGTTAAATTGGTACAGGGCTGAAACCTTGACCGATGGCTAACCAATGAGCTCCAAAGAAGAAATGTATTAAAGAGATATTCTCATCTAGAACATTTATGGCATACCGCTAGAATATGCCATAAATATCAGATAGGTGTGGGTACCACCTGTGGGACAGGTCCTGAAGTGAACGGAGAGCACCGCACACATGCACAGTGCCCTCTCCATTCACTGGTATCAGATTTCCAAATATTGCTAAGCAGGTGTGCTGTGTATCTAATCCCATCATGTGTGACACAGTCTGTTGAACTGCTGTATCTAAAACTATCATGTGTGATACTGTCTGCTGAACTGTGTATCTATTCTTCTTCCAGAGTGTATTTATTAGTAACTTTGCCTCCAGTACTTATAATGCTCCCTGTAGTACCCCCAATATTTATAGTGCCCCCCAGTATTTATACTGGCATTTGTAGTGTCCTAAATGTTTATAATGCCCCCTTAGTGCCCCAATAGTTATACTGTCTCTTGTAGTGCTTGCAGTAGTTACACTGGTGGCACTACAGGGGGCTTTATAAATTCTATGGGGCACTACAAGATACAATATAACTGTCTGGCGAACCTATGCCCGTAATGTTAAGTGTCTGGATGTTAAGGGCGAGGTATGTAGAGAGCAATGGCCAGCATTGAGGAGTCAGAAAAATAGGCCAGAGTTAGAAAAATAAACATCTCTCTTTACTGTATAGCAAAATAGGAATTATAGTACATCTAACTAAAGCTAAACACATTTCCAACTGTACATAGTGCAATTCTCTCCCAGATAGCGGTGTATGCATTTAGGCAAGGATAGGAGTTATGGTCCTCTTTACACATTTTCTGGCTAAACTCTCTTTCAGCGGAATCTATGGCTGGCAACAGTACATTGGCAGTAATGGCTTTAATGTCCATTGCAGGATGGAGGGTTTTGATGGAAAATCTGGCCATGGTTTCTCTAGGTGTGAAGGGCATCTTATCAGTGTCCCTCAGTTCAGCAAAGTCTTAATAGCTGTAGTCACAGATACATTGCAGGCTCCTATGCTTGGCCATGCAAATTCTAAGTTCTTCTCTCTTTCCTTGGATTTTGCAGAGATCTGTTAGTCTGAGTAGCTTTTTTGGGCCTGAGAGGAGGGAGCATCAGGCATAGTTTTCTTCATCTCTGAACTCTCACTAATCACCCTCTAAGGGTCTATTCACAAGTCTGTTTTTTCTTTCCTGATCTGTTCCGTTTTTTGCTGAACAGATCTGGACCAGATCTGGACCCATTCATTTTCAATGGGTCCTGAAAAAAAATCAGACATTGTGCTATCCGTTTTTTTTTCAGGACCCATTGAAAATGAATGGGTCCAGATCTGGTCCAGATCTGTTCAGCAAAAAACTGAACAGATCAGGAAAGAAAAAACGGACGTGTGAATAGACCCTTACTGATCTGCGGGCTGATCCTGGTTACCTATCCAACCTATTGCTAAGGACTGAGCTAGCATTATTAACCCTTGGCTAAGTCAGATATACATGGCTATGCTAGGTTCATACATGGAAAAACAATACATACTATAACATTTAATTACATTAGATTAAAGAACAAACCAATTGCAGCTGCCACCTTCTCTGGGGTACTGCAAATACAAAGTGCTAACCCATTTTCTATAGTCTGTACTTTATTACATTTAAAATGGCCGCTGTCATTTTGAGACACTGCTTGTGATGTCATCATTAGAATTCTGGCAGATGGCTCACTTACTTATGGCATCATAATAGGGGCCATGGCTCATTTACATATGATGTCATAATGGACGGTGATTATATATTGAGGTGACGCAGTGACCCTAGCCTCAGTCTCTGTCACGGAAGGTGTACAGAAAACTAGAAGACACAAAATGAAGATCCGACTGACTGGATCCAAAACTAAGGAACAAAAGGGAGAGCCCTGCATCAGACCTGGCTCTCTCCCTAACTGCTCAGCCTATGTGAAAATCCCAATGGTAGATGATCACATATCCTCGTACCTCGACTGTATAAGGCTACTTTCAGACTAGCGTTCGATCGGATCCGTTCTGAACGGATCCGATCATAATAATGCAGACGGAGGCTCCGTTCAGAACGGATCCGTCTGCATTATTTTGGCATATAAAAGCTAAGTGTGAAAATAGCCTCGGACGGATCCGTCCAGACTTTCAATGTAAAGTCAATGGGGGACGGATCCGCTTGAAGATTGAGCCATATTGTGGCATCTTCAAACGGATCCGTCCCCATTGACTTACATTGTAAGTCTGGACGGATCCGCACGCCTCCGCACGGCCAGGCGGACACCCGAACGCTGCAAGCAGCATTCAGCTGTCCGCCTGTCCGTGCGGAGGCGAGCGGAGCGGAGGCTGAACGCCGCCAGACTGATGCAGTCTGAGCGGATCCGCATCCATTCAGACTGCATCAGGGCTGGACGGAAGCGTTCGAGTCCGCTCGTGAGCTCCTTCAAATGGAGCTCATGAGCGGACAGCCGAACGCTAGTGTGAAAGTAGCCTAACACCTGAACACCCTATAATAGTGAGGGGACACGACCACCGGCTCCCTACACTAGATACGGAGGGAGTCAGGGTCACCTGGGATCCAGCAAACAGGAAAACACAAATGAATGAACAAAACTTATCTGTAGAAGACTCAGTAGTAGCATCAGCATGCACACACTCCAGGAAGTAATATAAACCGCAAAGTGATGCAAATTTAAATGGATGCAATCAGTGCAACTACATGACAGCTGAGAGAGGCTAACGAGATGAGAAAATGAAAGCAAAACAAAAGGAACCTCAAGGAGGAGGTTCTGAAGGACGTCTGTCAGAGCTTCTCAGATGTCTGGTGGTGACAGTCTCCATGGCTGGCTCTATTCATTAGGGGCCTCTGACGAGCAGCACAGGACCAGATTGGGTAAGTTTGGCTGCTTTTATCCTCACGTGTTTGGGAATTGTTTTGCTGATCGTTATTTTTTATTTTTTTCTATGCAATGTGAGAGCTGTGTTTGACACTCTGTGGCCCCCGAAAATCTGCCTGAGGTGCGACACTCAACCTCCTCCAATGGAAGAATCCCAGGAGAAAGGGAAGAAGGAGCCTCCACCTCCCTTAATGGGCCAGAGCCACAGAACTCCAAGACCATTTTATAATAAATAAAGTTTTTTTTTGTGTGTGTTTCTTAAAAACAATATTGTTATGTTGTTATTCTTAAACTTAAAATTGCGCCATTTATCTGGCGTCCCTGTTTCTGTAGGTATCATAGGGGTGTGTTAAATTGGTACAGGGCTGAAAACCTTGAATGATGGGTAACCAATGAGCTCCAAAGAAGAAATGTATTAAAGAGATATACCCATTTAGAACATTTATGGTATACTGCTAGAATATGCCATAAATATCAGATAGGTGTGGGTACCACCTGTGGGACAGGTCCTGAAGTGAACGGAGAGCACCGCACACATGCACAGTGCCCTCTCCATTCACTGGTATCAGACTTTGAAAATTGCTAAGCAGGTGTGCTGTGTATCTAATCCCATCATGTGTGACACTGTCTGCTGAACTGCTGTATCTAAAACTATCATGTGTGATACTGTCTGCTGAACTGTGTATCTATTCTTCTTCCAGAGTGTATTTATTAGTAACGGTGCCCCCAGTACTTATAATGCTCCCTGTAGTGCCCCCAATATTTATAGTGCCCCCAATATTTATAGTGCCCCCCAGTATTTATACTGGCATTTGTAGTGTCCTAAATGTTTATAATGCCCCCTTAGTGCCCCAATAGTTATACAGTCTCTTGTTGTGCTTCCAGTATTTACACTGATTGCACTACAGGGGTCTTTATAAATACTATGGAGCACTACAAGACACAATATAACTGTCTGGCGAACCTATAATGTTAAGTGTCTGGGTGTTAAGGTCCGTGGTGCGGTGGCCAACTATGCAGTGGGTCAGGATAAATGTATATAAGTCTATGGTTTGTTCGTGACGCCAATTGCAATGGGCACAGGGTACTGTTGCAGGGCCCTTTAAGATGTAATAACTCACGTACCAGGTGAGGAATGCCAGAGTGGGGATAGTGTCTCTGTGTAATGTCAACGATGTATCCTACCTTTGTACGGCTGGTCTCCTGGATCCTGGCTCACTTGCAATAAATTGAGTGTTGCTAGTGGGAGTAATTGAGGAATAAACGAGATCCAGACTTGTAATATAATCCAACTTGTCTTTACTGGATGCAGCATAAATCCACATGAGATACAGCAATAGTCCTTTAGGTCCCAGCAGGTATTGGCAATATGTGGCAGGGATTAATATCTCTTCTGCTTATATCATGTGCCTGGAGAATATGGCAGGTATCTATCTTCTTCTCTGTCTATCTTCTGCTTAGTATGGGCCTGACTAGCTGAGGAGGAATTTGGCTTCTCCTGGTCTCTGGATAAGTACTCACAGCTATGCTCACAGGGAATGCTCTTCCTGGAGGCTGGAGGTGGCGGCTTTCTTGTCTACCAGCTGAGGCTGATGGCTCAGGCTGGGAATGTTCTCTGGTCTCAACCGAGACAAGGTCCTGGTTTGGGATCCCTAGAACTGGGAGCTCCTACTAACACAACCTTCCCCAAGCAGGGGTGGCTGGTACACTAAACTAACTTCCTTCTCCACCCCATGAGACAGGACATGGGACCGGCCCACTTCTGCTCACAGAGGGGAAACTAAACTGGAATGAACTATTCCAGCCTAGCAATACTAAACTGGCTAAGGTCCTTCTACATACTGCTGCCACCTGCTGGTGCACATGGAAATTACAGCATAATATATATAACAGGCCTAGAAAATAAATATAATGACAATATAATTACACTTAACAGGTGGTAGCTGGGAAAAAGAGTTTGGTAACATACTCTGGGATGTTACATTCCCCCTTACTTTAAGTTAAACCGCCCTCGGCTTACGTTGAGGAGGGTGAAGGAATCATCTCTGGGTACCCAATAAATGCAAAGTGCTGCATGAATTACATATAATGACATACATAGACAAAACATTTAACAGCTTTCCCCAGGTTCCTGCCCGCTAGAGTAAGGTGTCCAACACATAATTTTCTTCTCTTGGTATAACCAGGTAACCTAAATACTGCACAAAGCAAAACATCACTGACTGACTTTGAAGTGTTATTATGGCCATCAAACACTAAAGAAAGCATGGGGGTGTCTTTACTCTGTAGTCCCACCATTGTGTAATGAAATGCCCGCAAATGGAAGGGTGGCTTTATCCTGTATTCCCTTCCCTGCACCATAGCCTGAGAAATTTGGCTTGTAGCACGATCACTATGATGACTGAGAGGAAGCTAAAATATAGTCTGTAAGGCTTGAGGAACCATACCTTACGCAAAGGCTCAGAAAGAGAGGTATTTACCATCTCTATATCTTCTGGCCCTGGCATTGTCACAGGAGGAGGCTGCATAATCCCGTCGCTCTCCTAGAAATGAGACACCTCAGTATGGGAACAATACTGAACATTTAACAAACGGGAAGGAGTGCAGTTTAATACAAGATGAGGCTCAACAATAACTTGAGTCCTTTTTCCTGGAAGTACTTAAAGTTGTAGGATCCTCTGGAAACTGATAAAAGTCCATTGTAATCCACAGGGTTAAAAGTTAGTTGTAATCCAAGGGTTAAAATGTTTAAGAGCACAAGGCTATCAAGTAACCTGAGAAAGGGGATAAAACAATGAACTTGGACATGTGGGGGTTAAGTACTGATGGGGGGAGTCCTAACAGAGCATGACCATCAGGGTGAGGACTAACTAGGCAACCTGAAACAGAAAACGTTAAAAACACACAAGGCCAACAGGTCCTCACCCGTCAGGAATCAGTCCACGACGTGGCTCCCAAATGTCACTATTTTTGTTTAGAAAGGACACACTTTAGAGGAGGGCATCCATGTCCTCCTCGCTACTTGAGCTGCTTAAGCGCATCAGGGGCCGCTCCTGACTCTGGTAACTCATTGTCACGGCTGAGGATGGGGAAAACCCTCAGCCGTGCGATGCCAGAAGATGTTAGGCTGCTCGGCCAGGACGGCAGGATTAGGGAGCAGGTCACCTTCTAAAGCGTCCCTAACCTGACCCTAACTCCTAGCTGCATGGGCCGACCTTGAAGGTAGGAGGGCCCATACATGGAACCCATGCATGCACTACTAATGTCCACAGAACAACTAGAGGACACAGCACACATAACACACAGGTAACCAGGACATCCGTAGTTGCAAATAAACAGAGACAAAGGAAAACATCAACTGAACATCAAGACATAAACTACACAGATAAACCTATGACCACAAGGGTGGCCCCCACTGGCAGATGATATACACAGGAGGCTGCTCGAGCAAAGCATGGCTGAAGCAACCCACTGACACATGCCAAACACAGAGGCTTTATAGGCCTAAGAGGCCACACCCACACAGACACACCCAGTGTCTCACACACACAGAAATGGAGTTAACTCTTCCAACACCAGGGAAGGGAAAACACCACTTAAAGGGGAAGTGTCCAAACCAAGATCACACTGTGGCTGTTGCCGCAGGCAACGACATGGGTGGCAACCATGTCCTGGGAGTCAGCCCGAAGGCCGGGACACTGCCACCACATGTACAAATCAAACCAAACGTTGCCACGGGCAGCCACAGTGAAGGGAAGAGTCCTAGTGCACACACAATACAAAACGCAGTGCACACCAGACAAACAAAAGTGCATAACATACACACATTACCAAACGCAACCGCATGCACAACATAGCAAGCTGCAAAGATACAGCTCAGGCTGCTATGCTGCCACATAAATACTGTTGCCAGCGGCAACCACAGGTGAGGCAAATACCACAGCCCTCACCTGTGATTGACAACAGACCAGACCGCTGACAACCGCATGCGGTTCGGGAGTCACGACCATGACCATGGCCGTGACACTCATAGTAGCGGCTGTGGTGGTGCGCCACTGCCCTCTAGTTTGAGATTGGCTGTGCTGACAGCCTAGAAAAGGCTGCAGCAACTTGCTGTAATCCAGAATCCCTGGCCGGTACAGAGGGGCTCAGAACCTCTGGCTGAAGAGGCTCAGGCAGGGACGCAGCAGGTGCCTGAGGCTGCTTCCAAGGCAGAATGTACAGCTGCACTTTGGGATTAAAGGTTAGGACTACCCTCAGGGTTGGTGGTGCGGCCAAGTCAGGGATGAGAGGTGCAGGCTCTGGCTGGGGTTGCTCCCTAAATCGTAGTCTGCCATCTGGGGTCTCTTGCAGGCATCTGGTCTTACCCACAGAGCCTGGGTCCTCCTGCCAGGTCTCTGGGGTGACGGCAAGGGTGAGCGGCTTCTCCAACAGGGTTACGCCAGCAGCAAAGGGGCCCTGTACTGAGCGCATGGGGGTGTACTCCACCTGGTCCCCCACATACAGGTTATGGCGGGCCTGCGGCAGGTAATCCCATTTTACTCAGCGTTGACCCACGAAAACCTCCGATCCGGAGTGATTGTCCTGAAGGAAACCGACCCCCCTCTCAACAGAGAACCATAGGACGGTTCCTGTCCACCTGGTCAGTCTGGGGTCTCCTGGCTGGGGGTCATCCACTACCTGCTTCACCCATTCTTTGACGGCTGACTTATACTCCCAGGCCATCTGGGCCAAGGCAGTTATCTCCCAGGGCACTTCGGGGTTTAGGCATCCCGGCTTGATGGGAGTAGAACTGGGAGGCGGAGTGGAAACACCAGCCGCCTCCGCCGCACCAGTGGGTGACTTCAGTGGAGCAGGCCTAGGCCTGGTGGCAGTTGCAAGGGGTGCAGGACACGGCGCAGGGGCTGATGCGGACCAGGCGGGGCCTCAGGGAGAGTGGCAGCTCCTACCTGTTGTCGCGGCCAGGCGGCCGGTTCCAATGCCTCCTGGTTGTCATCATCGGGTGCCATCTCCGTCCAGGGTGCAGGCTGGTCAGCGACTTGCGCAGCGACGTCAGCGGCGTCCTCCGCGGGAGCAGGTTCGATGTCGGCGCCCATCTTTACTGGTGTCTCGCCTTCCGCACTGGCACTTGATGGAGCGGAGGGATATACAGCCTCTGGAGACTTGACTTGGGTCTCGTCTTCCTCCGCAGGGTCCGGGATAGTAACAGCGGCCTTCTCCGGAACATCAGGGGCGCTGGCCAGGGTGAGTGGCACGGGCTCTTTGGCCGCGGAGGGATCCACTGCCTCCGGGCTGGTAGCAAAGGTAGAGGGATCACTTCTCTTCAGTAACTGGGAGACTTGGATCTCCGGCGGGTATTCCTCATATACTGGCTCTCCACCGATTGTCATTTGGCTCCACTTGGGATGAGGGAACGCCATCTTCTCTGCCTCCTCGAACAAGCAGACTGCCAGAGATGAGGGTGGAGTCCAGAGGGAGGAGTCTTTATTCCCTCGGCTCACAATAGAAAGTTCACTGGGGGCAGGCTTTAGTTTTCCCACTTCCAGGGGGGCGTATTCCACATCTTCGCGCTCTTGAGGGGGCGTTACTAAGTTTTTCCGCTTTTGGAGGGCGTATTCAGCATTTTTGCACTCTTGAGAGGGCGTTCTTGTCTTTCCTCGGCTTTGAAAAGCATGGAGAGGCGGCGCCATCTTGCGAATATGGCGAATTAACTTTTTGAGCACTCGTGGGCACCACATGGTGCTTTCTGACATGGCAATAAGGCGATAAAGTCAATTTTCAGCTCTTACAATACTGTGAACCATGCAATTTGATCCGGTTAAATACACAATTGGATCCGGTTCTGTTGACAGGGATAGGCACACAATTCGATCCGATCCTGTTCGTGATGGCAAAAATGCAATGATCAGGACCGTGGAACGGGGGCCAACTATACAGTGGGTCAGGATAAATGTATATAAGTATATGGTTTGTTCGTGACGCCAATTGCAATGGGCGCAGGGTACTGTTGCAGGGCCCTTTAAGATATAATAACTCACGTACCAGGTGAGGAATGCCAGTGTGGGGATAGTGTCACTGTGTAATGTCAACTGTGTCTCCTACCTGGGTACGGCTGGACTCCTGGATCCTGGCTCACTTGCAATAAATTGACTGCTGCTAGTGGGAGTAATTGAGGAAAAAACGAGATCCAGACTTGTAATATAATCCAACTTGTCTTTAATGGATGCAGCATAAATCCACATGAGATACAGCAATAGTCCTTTAGGTCCCAGCAGGTATTGGCAATATGTGGCAGGAATCAATATCTCTTCTGCTTCTATCATATGCCTGGTGAATCTGGCAGGAATCTGTCTTCTGCTCTGTCTATCTTCTGCTTGGTATGGGCCTGACTAGCTAAGGAGGAATTTGGCTTCTCCTGGTCTCTGGATAAGTACTCGCAGCTATGCTCACAGGGAATGCTCTTCCTGGTGGCTGGAGGTGGCTGCTTTCTTGTCTACCAGCTGAGGCTGATGGCTCAGGCTGGGAATGTTCTCTGGTCTCAACCGAGACAAGCTCCTACTAACACAACCTTCCCCAAGCAGGGGTGGCTGGTACACTAAACTAACTTCCTTCTCCTCCCCATGAGACAGGACATGGGACCAGCCCACTTCTGCTCACAGAGGGGAAACTAAACTAGCATGAACTATTCCAGTCTAGCAATACTAACCCGGCTAAGGTCCTGCTACATACTGCTGCCGCCTGCTGGTGCACATGGAAATTACAGCATAATATATATAACAGGCCTAGAAAATACATATAATGACAATATAATTGCACTTAACAGGTGGTAGCTGGGAAAAAGAGTTTGGTAACATACTCCGGGATGTTACACAATGGCCAGCATATGGTGTAGGAGTCAGAAAAATAGGCCAGAGTTATAAAAATAAACATCTCTCTTTACTGTATAGCAAAATTTGAATTATAGTACCTCTAACAAAAGCTAAACACATTTCCAACTGTACATACTGCAGTTCTCTCCCAGATAGCAGTGTATAAGGAGTTATGGTCCTCTTTACACAATTTCTGGCTAAACTCTCTTTCAGCGGAATCTATGGCTGGCAACAGTACCTTGGCAGTAATGGCTCTAATGTCCATTGCAGGATGAAGGGTTTTGATGGAAAATCTGGCCATGGTTTCTCTAGGTGTGAAGGGCATCTTATCAGTGTCCCTCAGTTCAGCAAAGTCTTAATAGCTGTAGTCACAGATACATTGCTGAATCCCATGCTTGGCCATGCAAATTCTAAGTTCTTCTTCTCTCTTTCCTTGGATTTTGCAGAGATCTATTAGTCTGAGTAGCTTTTTTGGCCCTGAGAGGAGGGAGCATCAGGCATAGTTTTCTTCATCTCTGAACTCTCACTAATCACCCTCTAACTGATCTGCGGGCTGATCCTGGTTACCTATCCAACCTCCTGCTAAGGACTGAGCTAGGATTATTAACCCTTGGCTAAGTCAGATATACATGGCTATGCTAGGTCCATACATGGAAAAACAATACATACCATAACATTAAATTACATTAGATTAAAGAACAAACCAATTGCAGCTGCCACCTTCTCTGGGGTACTGCAAATACAAAGTGCTAACCCATTTTCTATAGTCTGTACTTTATTACATTTAAAATGGCCGCTGTCATTTTCAGACACTGCTTGTGATGTCATTATTAGATTCCTGGCAAATGACTCACTTACTTATGGCATCATAATAGAGGCCATGGCTCATTTACATATGACATCATAATGGACGGTGATTATGTATTGAGGTGACGCACTGACCCTAGCCTCAGTCTCCATGGCTGTCTCTCACCATTAGGGGCCTCTGACGAGCAGCAGAGGACCAGATCGGGAAAGTTTGGCCGCTTTTCTCCTCATGTGTTTGGGAATTGTTTTGCTGATCGTTATTTTCTTTCTTTTCTATGCAGAGCTGTGTTTGACCCTCTGCGGCCCCCGAAAATCTGCCTGAGGTGCGACACTCAACCTCCTCCAATGGAAGAATCCCAGGAGAAAGGGAAGAAGGAGCCTCCACCTTCCTTAAAGGGCCAGAGCCACAGAACTCCAAGACCATTTTATAATAAATAAATATAAGTTTTTTTTAAACATATATTTTATTGTTTTCAAAAAGGGAATAAACAAATACATACCAAAAATTTGCATGTGAGTTTGCTTACAATGACAAAATAAATTTGTACAAGTCTTATAATCCCCCAAGATAGGGGTTCAAGATAATAAGGAGTACAAATAATACAATGATAAAACAAAAACAAGGGATAGGGAGAGGGTAAAAGGGGGAAGGAAGAAGGGTGACAAGCGAGAATAACAAGGAGCGGTCCTAATGTCCTTTACAATAAATCTGTAGAAAACCCTGTTGAAATGAGAGTGAAGCCAGTAATGCCATGCAATTTTAAATATGGCTGTTTTGTTATTAGTGGCGGCACTTATCATTTCATGTAAACAATTATTGTTAATGGTGTTAATTATTTCCATCAGTGGATGGGGATTTGGGTTCTTCCAGTACTGAGCAATTTTTGTTCTGGTTGCTACAATTGCGTGAATGATTACTGTTCGATAAGATTCGGGGTTGGCCATGCAAATTCTAAGTTCTTCTTCTCTCTTTCCTTGGATTTTGCAGAGATCTGTTAGTCTGAGTAGCTTTTTGGGCCTGAGAGGAGGAGGATCAGGCATAGTTTTCTTCATCTCTGAACTCTCACTAATCACCCTCTAACTGATCTGCGGGCTGATCCTGGTTCCTATCCAACCTCCTGCTAAGGACTGAGCTAGGATTATTAACCCTTGGCTAAGTCAGATATACATGGCTATGCTAGGTCCATACATGGAAAAACAATACATACCATAACATTAAATTACATTAGATTAAAGAACAAACCATTTGCAGCTGCCACCTTCTCTGGGGTACTGCAAATACAAAGTGCTAACCCATTTTCTATAGTCTGTACTTTATTACATTTAAAATGGCCGCTGTCATTTTGAGACACTGCTTGTGATGTCATCATTAGAATTCTGGCAAATGACTCACTTACTTATGGCATCATAATAGGGGCCATGGCTCATTTACATATGACATCATAATGGACGGTGGTTATATAGTGAGGTGACGCAATGACCCTAGCCTCAGTCTCTATGGCTGGCTCTAACCATTAGAGGCCTCTGACGAGCAGCACAGGACCAGAATATGAAAGTTTGGCTGCTTTTCTCCTCATGTGTTTGGGAATTGTTTTGCTAATCGTTATTTTCTTTCTTTCCTATGCAATGTGAGAGCTGTGTTTGACCCTCTGCTGCCCCCGAAAATCTGCCTGAGGTGCGACACTCAACCTCCTCCAATGGAAGAATCCCAGGAGAAAGGGAAGAAGGAGCCTCCACCTCCCTTAAAGGGCCAGACCCACAGAACTTTAAGACCATTTTATAATAAATAAAAAATTTTTGTGTATGTTTCTTTAAAAAAAAGATTGTTGTGTTGTTCTTCTTAAATTTTACATTGCACCATTTATCTGGCGCCCCTGTTTCTGTAGGTATCATAGGGGTGTGTTAAATTGGTACAGGGCTGAAACCTTGACTGATGGGTAACCAATGAGCTCCAAAGAAGAAATGAATCAAAGAGATATACCCATCTAGAACATTTATGGCATACCGCTAGAATATGCCATAAATATCAGATAGGTGTGGGTACCACCTGTGGGACAGGTCCTGAAGTGAACGGAGAGCACCGCACACATGCACAGTGCCCTCTCCATTCACTGGTATCAGACTTCCAAAATTGCTAAGCAGGTGTGACACTGTCTGCTGAACTGCTATATCTAAAACTATCATGTGTGATACTGTCTGCTGAACTGTGTATCTATTCTTCTTCCAGAGTGTATTTATTAGTAACGGTGCCCGCAGTACTTATAATGCTCCCTGTAGTGCCCTCAATATTTATAGTGCCCCCCAGTATTTATACTGGCATTTGTAGTGTATGTTTCTTTAAATAAAGTTTTTTTGTGTGCGTTTCTTTAAAAAAGATTGTTGTGTTGTTCTTCTTAAATTTTAAATTGCGCTATTTATCTGGCGCCCCTGTTTCTGTAGGTATCATAGGGGTGTGTTAAATTGGTACAGGGCTGAAAACCTTGACCGATGGCTAACCAATGAGCTCCAAAGAAGAAATGTATTAAAGAGATATACCCATTTAGAACATTTATGGCATACCGCTAGAATATGCCATAAATATCAGATAGGTGTGGGTACCAGGTCCTGAAGTGAACGGAGAGCACCGTGCACATGCACAGTGCCCTCTCCATTCACTGGTATCAGACTTCCAAAATTACCAAGCAGGTGTGCTGCGTATCTAATCCCATCATGTGTGACACTGTCTGCTGAACTGCTGTATCTAATCCCATCATGTGTGATACTGTCTGCTGAACTGTGTATCTATTCTTCTTCCAGAGTGTATTTATTAGTAACGGTGCCCGCAGTACTTATAATGCTCCCTGTAGTGCCCCTAATATTTATAGTGCCCCCAGTATTTATACTGGCATTTGTAGTGTCCTAAATGTTTATAATGCCCCCTTAGTGCCCCAATAGTTATACTGTCTCTTGTAGTGCTTGCAGTATTTACACTGGTGGCACTACAGGGGGCTTTATAAATGCTATGGGGCACTACAAGACACAATATAACTGTCTGGCGAGCCTATGCCCGTAATGTTAAATGTCTGGATGTTAAAGGGTTTCTACCACTTCGGTTTTACATAATTAGGTGTCAGACACTAGCGATCCGCTATGTCTGCTCTGCCAAACAATCCTAATATAATAGCTTTTGGGGCCGCCGTTTTGCTAAAAAAAGAACTTATATTGATATGCTAATGACCCTCTAGGTGCTATGGAGGCGTCATTAGCACCTAGAGGATCGGTCTACCTTCACAAAATGCCGCCGCCCAGCGCGTCCCTCCAGCCCGCCCATCTCCTCCGGAATGCGATCAAGCGGACGAATTCTTGCGCATGCGCGTCTGTATTCGGCGCATGCGCAGTGAATGTCCGACCGCTTCCCTGCTCAGACATCTCCACTGTGCCTGCGCCGATGATGTCATAGTGCTCCAAGGAACAGGCGCAGTGGCGGCATTTTGTGAAGGTAGACCGATCCTCTAGGTGCTAATGACGCCCCCATAGCACCTAGAGGGTCATTAGCATATCAATATAAGTTATTTTTTTAGCGAAACGGCTGCCCCAAAAGCTATTATATTAGGATTGTTTGGCAGAGCAGACACTAGCGGATCGCTAGTGTCTGATAGCTAATTATGTGAAAACACAGTGGTAGAAACCCTTTAAGGGCGAGGTTCCCCAATAGTTATACTGTCTCTTGTAGTGCTTTCAGTATTTTTACTGGTGGCACTACAGGGGGCTTTATAAACTCTATGGGGCACTACAAGATACAATATAACTGTCTGGCGAACCTATGCCCGTAATGTTAAGTGTCTGGATGGATTAAGGGCGAGGTATGTAGAGAGCAATGGCCAGCATATGGTGTAGGAGTCAGAAAAATAGGCCAGAGTTAGAAAAATAAACATCTCTCTTTACTGTATAGCAAAATAGGAATTATAGTACATCTAACTAAAGCTAAACACATTTCCAACTGTACACATTGCAATTCTCTCCCAGATAGCGGTGTATGCATTTAGGCAAGGATAGGAGTTATGGTCCTCTTTACACATTTTCGGGCTAAAGTCTCCTTCAGCGGAATCTATGGCTGGCAACAGTACATTGGCAGTAATGGCTCTGATGTCCATTGCAGGATAGAGGGTTTTGATGGAAAATCTGGCCAGAGTGTGTCTAAGTGTGAAGGGGATCTTAACAGTGCCCCTCAGTGCAGCAAAGTCTTAATGGCTGTAGTCACAGATTATTTTGTTCACTACTATGCTTGGCCATGCAAATTCTAAGTTCTTATTCTCTCTTTCTGTGGATCTTGCAGAGATCTTTTAGTCTGAGTAGCTTTTTTGGGACTGAGTGGAGAGAGCATCAGGCATAATCTTTGAACTCTCACTAATCACCCTCTAACTCACGGGTGTCAAACACAAGGCCCGCGGGCCGAATCCGGCCCGCCAGACCTTGTCATGTGGCTCGCCGCCGGCCTTCACCTTTTATTATCACTTCCTGCAGGCGGCCCCTGCAGGAAGTGATAATAAAACTACAAGCGCTCGCCGAGACTGAGAGGAGGGAGGAGGCAGGCTGGGCGCTGGCAGTGTGAGTCATACGTCACGCGCCTGCGCCGCCCACTTTATGAATGAAGCAGGCGGCGTGGCGCATGACGTATGACTCAAGCTGCCAGCGCCTGTCCTCCCGGCCTGCCTCCTGCCTCCTCTCAGTCTCGGCGAGCGCTTGTAGTTGTAAGTACCCACAGATCCCCCCATAAGTGTCACCACAGATCCCCCCATAAGTGTCACCACAGATCCCCCCATAAGTGTCACCACAGATCCCCCCCCATAAGTGTCACCACAGATCCCCCCCATAAGTGTCACCACAGATCCCCCCATAAGTGTCACCACAGATCCCCCCCCATAAGTGTCACCACAGATCCCCCCCATAAGTGTCACCACAGATCCCCCCCATAAGTGTCACCACAGATCCCCCCCATAAGTGTCACCACAGATCCCCCCATAAGTGTCACCACAGATCCCCCCCATAAGTGTCACCACAGATCCCCCCCATAAGTGTCACCACAGATCCCCCCCCATAAGTGTCACCACAGATCCCCCCCCATAAGTGTCACCACAGATCCCCCCCATAAGTGTCACCACAGATCCCCCCATAAGTGTCACCACAGATCCCCCCCATAAGTGTCACCACAGATCCCCCCCCATAAGTGTCACCACAGATCCCCCCCCATAAGTGTCACCACAGATCCCCCCCCATAAGTGTCACCACAGATCCCCTGTCATGGTCTTACCTTCTTGCTGTTCTCCTTCGTTTGACATGTGCTGGCGGCCATCTTGGTTTCTGGGTTTCTTGTAGCCTCCCACCCTGCGGCTTCTCCTTCCCACTGGGAGGAGCTGGATGCCTAGCTCATATATATAGGAGGTCTGTGGCTTCAGTTCCTTGCTTGGTCCTCCTGTGTTCACATGCTTCTAAGACTGCTGCTGCTTCTGGTTCCTGATCCTGGCTTCGTCTGACTACCCTGCTGGTTCCTGATCCTGGCTTCGTCTGACTACCCTGCTGGTTCCTGATCCTGGCTTCGTCTGACTACCCTGCTGGTTCCTGATCCAGGCTTCGTCTGACTACCCTTCTGGTTCCTGACCTCTGGCTTCGCAAGACCCTGCTTCGGTTTAGCCATCCGTTTGGACTTTTGCCTTACAGCTTGATTTTCAATAAAGCCTTCTTATTTCCACTTATCTCTTGTTGTACGTCTGGTTCATGGTTCCATGACATTAGGACCAAGCCATGAATTCTGACGGTACAGGGCCATCCTCGCTACCTACGCTGGTTGCCAGACTTGATCAGCAGGATCACCTGTTGGGTCGGTTCGCTGTGGCGTTGCAAACCCTGCTTGAACGCACGGCTCATTTAGCTTCCGTTGCCGATGGGTCGGTTGTCGCTCCTGGGCCCGCTCCTACTGCCGCTCCGGTTGTTGCGCCAGAGTCTACCCCGACACCTGTTGCTGCGCCTGCGGTGTTTCGGGGTATGACCGGTTCTGCCCCCCTTCCACAGCGCTTTGGGGGAGAGCCAACTCAGTGCCGAGGTTTCCTTAACCAGGTGGGCATTTATTTCGAGTTGCTGCCACATGCCTTTCCTACTGAGAGATCAAAGGTGGGCTTCTTGATCTCGCTGCTCTCGGACAAGGCCTTGGCCTGGGCCAGCCCTTTATGGGAGAACAACAATCCGGTGGTTGCCGAGTTTTCCGGTTTTGTTGCTTCTCTTCGGAAGGTATTCGATGTGCCGGCTCGTGCTGCCTCTGCTGCGAAGCTCCTTATGTCCATCAGACAGGGTTCACGATCCGTAGCTGAATACGCCATTGAGTTTCGTACCCTGGCAGCAGAGGTGGGCTGGAATAATGAGGCTCTGGTCGCTGCTTTCTCTCATGGTCTCTCGGATGCCTTGAAGGATGAGGTTGCAGCTAAGGACCTACCAGTGGAGCTCGAGTCTCTTATTTCTTTCCTGATTTTGATTGACACCAGACTCAGGGAGAGACCTTCCTTTAAGGAGAGCCTGCGGAGGCCTTCTAACAGATTGGTGCCTACGTTTGCTGTCCCACCCGTGCCTCCCTCTCCTCCCACGCCTCCTGGGGATGACTTGTCTGGGGGTGAACCCATGCAGCTGGGGTTTGCTCGCCTGTCCGAGGGGGAGAGGGCACTCCGGAGACGCGAGGGCCGATGCATGTACTGTGGTCTCGGTGGGCATTTTCGGTTGGCATGCCCGAACCGTCCGGGAAACGCTCGCACCTGAGATCCTGTCGGGGGCAGATCTTGGGTGAAGTCTCCTCGTCCCCGGTTTCCCGTGTTGACAAACCACTGATTACTGTTGTCCTCTCCTGGGTCGGGGGCTCGGTGACGACCCAGGCGTTGGTGGACTCTGGTGCTGGTGGCTTGTTCATTGATAGTGTGTTCGCTGCCGCCAATTCCATTCCTCTGCAGCCTCGAGGTTCCCCACTGGCTCTTGAGGCGATAGACGGCAGACCCCTTCTGCCGCCACACGTGACTCATGAGACCCTTCCAGTGGGGATGGCCATTGGTGCCGTTCACAGAGAGTCGGTCTGTTTCCAGGTTATTTCGTCTCCACACTACTCGGTGGTCTTGGGGTACCCCTGGCTCCAGAAGCATAATCCGACTTTCGATTGGAGATCGGCCGAGATCCTCTCGTGGTCACCGCAGTGTGGGGCTAGTTGCATCCATGGGTCTGTCAAGTTGCTGTGTACTTCCTCGGACTCTCTGTTGCCTCCTGAATACTAGGAGTACCGGGATGTTTCGATAAGGTGCGTGCGGTTGCCCTACCTCCGCACCGCCCATACGATTGTGCCATAGAGTTACAATCTGGTGCCGTTCCTCCTCGTGGCAAAGTCTATCCACTGTCGGTAGCGGAGAATGAGGCCATGGAGGAGTACGTGAGGGAGGCGCTTTCACGCGGACACATTCGCAAATCCTCGTCCCCGGCAGGGGCTGGATTTTTCTTTGTGAAAAAGAAGGGCGGTGAGTTGAGGCCTTGCATCGATTACAGGGGTCTCAATCGCATCACGATCAAGAACACTTACCCGATACCCTTGATTTCCGAGCTGTTCGATCGCCTCAAAGGGGCCACGGTCTTTACCAAACTCGACCTGAGGGCGGCATATAACCTGGTAAGGATCAAGTCGGGCGATGAATGGAAGACCGCGTTTAACACCAGGACCGGTCATTATGAATCCTTGGTTATGCCCTTTGGGTTGTGCAATGCGCCCGCAGTCTTCCAGGAATTCATCAACGATGTTTTCCGTGACCTGTTACAGCAGTGTGTGGTGGTCTATTTGGATGACATCTTGGTATATTCTGAATCCATGGAGGCCCACATTCTGGATGTCAGACGAGTGTTGCAACGGTTACGAGAGAACAACCTGTTCGGTAAGCTTGAGAAATGCGAATTTCACCGATCCCAGGTAACCTTCTTAGGTTACATCATTTCCGCTGAGGGGTTCTCCATGGATCCTGAGAAGGTTTCGGCTGTCTTACAGTGGCCCCAGCCCAGTGGTCTTCGTGCCCTGCAGCGCTTTTTGGGCTTCGCCAATTATTATCGGAAGTTCATCAGGGACTTTTCCATGCTAGCCAAGCCTCTCACGGATCTGACCAGGAAGGGCAGTAATCCCCAGGTCTGGCCGCTCGAGGCCATCCGAGCTTTTGAGGCTCTAAAGTCCGCCTTTGTGTCGGCTCCGATTCTGTCGCATCCCAACCCTGGGTTGCCTTTTGTCCTCGAGGTGGACGCGTCTGAGACGGGAGTAGGCGCCCTTCTGTCTCAGCGTAGAACACCAGAGGGTCCTCTGCTTCCTTGTGGGTTTTACTCCCGGAAACTGTCTTCCGCGGAGTGCAACTATCAGATTGGTGACAGGGAGTTATTGGCCATCGTGCAGGCCCTTAAAGAATGGAGGCACTTGCTCGAGGGCTCGGTGGTTCCGGTTCTCATCCTGACGGACCACAAGAATCTGACCTACCTCTCTGAGGCCAAGAGATTGACACCACGTCAGGCCAGATGGGCTCTGTTCTTGTCACGTTTTAATTACGTGGTCTCCTACCTACCCGGTTCCAAGAACATCAGAGCGGATGCCTTATCACGGCAGTACTCCGAGCTGTCCGGGGAGGAGTCGATTCCGACTTCGGTCATACCTCCGAATCAGATCCTGGCCGCCATTCGCACCAGCCTGACCTCTCCCCTGGGTGAGCAGATTTTGGCGGCTCAATCTGGTGCTCCCTCTGGGAGACCCAACGGCAGATGTTTTGTGCCTGAGGAGTCGCGCACTCGGTTGTTGCGAACCTACCATAACTCCAAGGCCGCGGGGCATCCTGGAAAGAATCAGCTGTCCTGGGCTGTTTCACGTCTGTTCTGGTGGCCTTCTCTACGTTCCGACATCGCCGCATATGTAGCGGCATGCTCCGTTTGTGCCCAGAGTAAGTCCCCTCGGCACCGTCCGTTGGGCCTTTTGCAACCCATAGCCACCGGGGAGCGTCCATGGTCACACCTGGGGATGGATTTCATTGTGGACCTCCCTGCATCCCGAGGCCATACGGTCATTCTCATGATTGTGGGTCGGTTTTCCAAAATGTGCCACTGTGTTCCTCTCAAGAAGTTACCCTCTGCACAAGAGTTGGCCACAATTTTTGCCAGGGAGGTCTTCCGGTTGCACGGTTTGCCCAAGGAGATTGTGTCGGATCGGGGGAGTCAGTTTGTGTCCAGGTTCTGGCGCTCCTTTTGCTCCCAGTTGGGGATTCATCTCTCTTTCTCCTCGGCCTACCACCCTCAGTCCAATGGGGCCGCAGAACGATCCAATCAGGCCTTGGAGCAATTCCTTCGTTGCTATGTCTCCGATCACTAAGACAATTGGGTTGACCTCCTGCCTTGGGCTGAGTTTGCCAGGAACACGGCGGTGAACTCTTCCTCTGGGACGTCTCCCTTCATGGCCAATTATGGGTTCCAACCTGCCGTGTTACCGGAGGTATTCTCTCCCCAGGATATTCCGGCTGTGGAGGATCACCTTTCCGTCCTACGTGCTTCTTGGGTACAGATCCAGAGGTCCCTTGAGGTCTCTGCACAGCGCCAGAGTCTCCAGGCTGATCGCAGACGAGCGCCCGCTCCTTCCTACCAGGTCGGAGACCGCGTATGGTTGTCCACCCGCAACCTCAACCTTCGAGTGCCCACTCCCAAGCTGGCGCCTCGCTTTGTTGGTCCCTTCCGAGTGCTTCGCAGGGTAAACCCGGTAGCCTATGCCCTTGCGCTTCCTCCTGGCATGCGGATCTCCAACGTGTTTCATGTCTCCCTGTTGAAGCCACTGGTGTGTAATCGTTTCACTTCCTCGGTTCCTCGGCCTCGTCCGGTCCAAGTGGGCAATCGTGAGGAGTATGAGGTGAGCAATATCCTGGACTCACGCCTGGTCCGCGGTCGGGTGCAGTTTTTGGTCCATTGGCGTGGTTATGGTCCAGAGGAGCGTTCCTGGGTTCCCTCCGCAGATGTCCATGCTCCTGCCTTGCTCCGAGCCTTCCACGCACGCTTCCCTCAGAAACCGTTCTTTACTCCGCGGAGGAGGGGCCCTTGAGGGGGAGGTACTGTCATGGTCTTACCTTCTTGCTGTTCTCCTTCGTTTGACATGTGCTGGCGGCCATCTTGGTTTCTGGGTTTCTTGTAGCCTCCCACCCTGCGGCTTTTCCTTCCCACTGGGAGGAGCTGGATGCCTAGCTCATATATATAGGAGATCTGTGGCTTCAGTTCCTTGCTTGGTCCTCCTGTGTTCACATGCTTCAAAGACTGCTGCTGCTTCTGGTTCCTGATCCTGGCTTCGTCTGACTACCCTGCTGGTTCCTGATCCTGGCTTTGTCTGACTACCCTGCTGGTTCCTGATCCTGGCTTCGTCTGACTACCTTGCTGGTTCCTGATCCAGGCTTCGTCTGACTACCCTTCTGGTTCCTGACCTCTGGCTTCGCAAGACCCTGCTTCGGTTTAGCCATCCATTTGGACTTTTGCCTTACAGCTTGATTTTCAATAAAGCCTTCTTATTTCCACTTATCTCTTGTTGTACGTCTGGTTCATGGTTCCATGACATCCCCCCCATAAGTGTCACCACAGATCCCCCGCCATAAGTGTCACCACAGATCCCCCGCCATAAGTGTCACCACAGATCCCCCCCCATAAGTGTCACCACAGATCCCCCCCATAAGCCCTTTGACGGTGACCAAACTGCTGATGCGGCCCCCGATGAATTTGAGTTTGACACCCCTGCTCTAACTGATCTGCGGGCTGATCCTGGTTACCCACCCAACCTCCTGCTAAGGACTGAGCTAGGATTATTAACCCTTGGCTAAGTCAGATATACATGGTTATGCTAGGTCCATACATCTACAGATGTTCCATTAACGTCACTTATCGTTCTCAAAGGCCATCATGCTGCACAGCAATACTGTTATGAAGGCTGGAATGGAGGTCTGTCCTCTTCAGCGATGTGTTCCACTTTTGTCACAGATGCAATAATAGCCAAAGATCGGTCTGGAGACCACGTGGCCTTCACAAGGGAATGTCACACCGGCCCTAGCTCTGGGCTTATGTTATGTGGGGTGGCGTAATGTACAGTACCCGAACCCCTCTAGTCTTCATTTCAGGTACACTAGCAGCTTGGCATTACATTGATTTGGTCATGAAACCAGTGGTACTCTCATTTCTCCAATGTGTCCAGGAGCCCATTTTTCAACAGGACAATTCTAGGCCTGTGCTACTGTGAGCAGCATGTGTGGTTTAAACATGCTACCATGTCCTGCAGAATCTCCATACTTGTCTCCCATCAAGAACATCTGGGACATCATTGGTTGGCAATTGCAAAGGGAGCTGCCATTAGCAGATCTTGATGATTTGCATGCCCAAGTGCATTTAGTGTGGCAGAAAATTCCTCAATCATTAATAAGCTCACTGATTGTATGCCAAGGTGTGTAAGTGCCTGTATCTCTGCATGATGCGTTCATACTTGATACTGAATACATTTAAATATTTTGTTTCCATTTTTTACCATTTGCATATCATTAACCCTTTCATGATTGGGCGATTTTCCATTTTTACATTTTTTACTCCCAGCTCTCCCAAAGCCATAACTTTTTTATTTTCTGTTCACATAGTTGATAATGGCTTATTTTTTGCAGGACAAGATGTCCTTTCTAATTGCACTATTTACAGTTGCATACAATGTGATGGGAAGCAGGGAAACAATTATAAATGGGTTGAAATTAGATTCCAACAGTATTTTGGGTTTTGTTTTTACGGCGTTCTTTATATAATTAAACTGACCAGCTACTTTCATTCTCCAGGTCAGTATGAATCCGGCACTACCACATATGTATATTTTTTATTGTGTTTTTATACTGGAAAAAAAAAATCTTGAAAAAAATATTTTTTTTCTTTTAGTCTCCATATTCTGACCCCTATAACTTTTTTGTAGGGCAATTTGTACTTTTCAGTGATACCATTTTGGTGTGTATATATCTTTTTGATCACTTTTTATTAAAAAATTTGTGGGAGGAGAAGTGACAAAAAAATGACAAATTAGCAAATTTTTTTCCCGTTTCACAGTTTTTCGCATTGGGATTAAAGTTTTGTAGAATCGGCATTTTTGCACATCTGAATACCTATGATGTGTATTTTTGTTTTGGAGAAAGGGGGGTGATTAGAATTTTTATATTTTTAGAAAACAATTTTTTTATTTATAAAAACTTTTTTTTTTATTCTTACACTTTTTATTTTACACTAGCAGTCAATGAGGATTTTACTGTATTTCTATGAAGCCCTGCCACTAGCTCCATAGAAATTACTAGGCAGCAGCCTCCTGTCTTATAGGAGGACAGGGGCTGCTGTTAACACAATCCGACCCCCCCGATGCACTTCCCGGTTTTCAGCATTCAGATGCATGTGGTCAGGACTGACCACGGCATCTAAAGTGTTAAATGTCCATGATTGGCATTACCTCTGGTCGTGGACATTAGCTGCCTGTGCCTGCTTTATGAAACAGTAGGCACCCTGCGGCTATGGTGCCCGCTCCGCTTAGGAGCAAGCACCATCTCTAAAGTCCCAACACCCGACGTAAGGGTTGTTTTTTTTGTATTGCATGATGATGTTTTGATGCATTCAAAAGAAAGATTTGAAGTTTTTAACCGCAAGTGCCAGAGGATTTGGGCTTATTCAGACGGCCGTATGCTGTCCGCAAAAATGCGGATCCATTTTTTTGCAGATTAGATGCTGTTTTCTATGGGGCCCTTTTCTTCCATTGCACGGCTCAGCAAAAAAATTAAACATGTCCTATACTTGTCAGTGAAAATCAGGACATGGCTCTATTAAAGTCTATGGCTCAGCAGAAAAACGGAATGCAATCAGTTTTTTTGCGGACATGCTGAACTGTCCACAAAAAATGCATCCGCATTTTTGTGGACAGCATATGGCTATCTCAATGAGCCTTTACAGCATATAGCGTGGAATGAATGGCACAGCCAAGCCTGTGGTCCTCTAGAGTACTGTGGAGATCCAAGAGGTGCGTTACTGCTGCAAAAGGGGGAGCGAATACATATTTTTTTCAACTTTACATATCATTAACATGTCTATCATCCTGTGATTTCCACAATTCCTCAACTTTTTGTTCTTGGTGTAGATATGCTGTTTGTCTCTTTCCCTGTCTTAGTGTCAATGTTCTTTCCTGTGTTTCCTTTCCTTGCTACGTCTGTTCCTGGCCAAATCTGTTCCTCATAGTAGCTTGACTGGTCTTCTGCTACTCCTAGCCAAGCCACGGTGGTTCTTGGTCAAGTCTGTTCCTTTTGCCAGCCAGCCTGCTACGTCTGATCTTTGTAAAGTAGGTTCAATTACTCCAAGTGTATATTAACTCTGATTCATTGCTGCTTGTCCACAGATCAGCATTGTACAGCTCCAAGGCAAGCCAAAGTTCAGCTATTCCAGGTGTGTTTCAGTTCTGCTTCATCTCTGCGTGGCCACATCTCTGCATTATAAAGCAGTATTCCTGTTTAGCTACTTGAAGCCAAGGCAAGTCTTTTTGATTTGGTGCATTTCTTGATGTCAATCTACCTTGCCCTCTGCCAATCCAGTCAAAACAGTCGTGTTGCAAGTATAATGCCTCATTCAAGCATCAGTGATTTCCATCAGTGATTTTGAGCCAAAACCAGGTGCGGCTCTACACACAGAACAGGTGCAGATCTTTCCCTTATGTCTGTGGAGGCTCCACTCCTGGTTTTGGCTCACAATCACTGATGGAAATCAATGACTAAAACACTGACGTGTGAATGAGGCTTAACTCTGCTACTCCATGTGTTAAATTGGTAATTCAGTATTGCACGTATATGGCTGATGTTTCGTTTGGCTATATCATTATTAACCATTGACTTTGCTATTCCATGTGTCACTCGGCTATCCTATGTTGCCACTGCAAAATGGTGTCAACTATACAGACACGCTTACCTGAGCCTTCTTACTTCTTCTGCAGTCTGTTTTAATTCTTGGACTGCGTTCATACTTCCTTGCCTTTGTTGAGTCCACTTACAGAGCGGACCCCGTATCGTTTTCATGTCGACCTCGTCACTTGGGTGTGTCTGGGGCTGGGACATCGGTCCCAACAAATGTAGGCCTCTTGCACACGAACGTTGTGTGCCCGTGGCCGTATGCTGCCTGCATATGGCGGGCCCACAATACAAGTGCACCGGCTCATGCGCAATCCACATCACAGATGCGGACCCATTCACTTGATGCGGAATGGAAGCACGGATCGGAACCCCACGAAAGCACTACGGAGTGCTTCCGTGGTGTTTCTGTTCGTGCCTCCGCACCACAAAAAAATAGAACTTGTTCTATTTTTTTTTGCGGTGCAGACGGATCAAGAACCCATTCAAGTTGAATGGGTCTCGATCCATCCCGGCTGCCGCACAGATGTTGCCCGTGCATTGGGGACAGCAAATTGCGGTCCCCAATGCACGGAACGGATGCACAACGTTCGTGTGCAAGAGGCCTCACTTTCATTTACGCCTGAAAACAGCCAGGCTGTCAGGGGCTGGAGTAGTTTTTACACTAGGCTCACTTTCCCTGCCAGTGCCGTTTTTTGTAAATGACCCCTATTGAATTTTGGCAAAACTTTTGATATGTCCCTATGACATATGAATAGTTTTGCCAAAACTCAGTGACACTTCGGGGATCCACATTCATATCTTGTATTACTGTATGCTGAATCTGAACTGTCGCTTATTATCTGTACCATCAGCTTTCAATAAAGTACTGTTAAATGGTAACAAGTTCCCTATGCATTTCCTTGGTCAGGAACACCTTGTGAATAGGGTGCAAGAATCACTTGTAGAAATATTTAGAAAGTTCATAGAATTGTAAATGTCAGACAGCGATGATGAGTGACCAAAGTAATGACCCTTTACAGGTAATGAAAATGGAAGGAGGACAAATGATTTAAGGGACACCTCAGAGGTTAGAGTGGGTTTATGGCTAACAAATTGACAATTTATAATATTAAAAGATTAAATAGTAATATGCAGGTAGGCTGGGGGAGGTGCAGCTCTATCCTGTCATTGGTTGCTATAAAGTCTTTGACAGGGTGGTGTAGGACTTTCAATTTTATTAGCTGGACAAAACATCTTTATTGTAATCCTTATGCACGTATTAATGTCAAAAGAGACTTAAAGGGGTTCTCTAAGGCCTATTGCACACGGCCGTTTTTTTTTCCCGTTTACTGGCCGTTTTTTGCGTTCCGTATACGGTCCGTATACGGAACCATTCATTTCAATGGTTCCGCAAAAAAAACGGAATGTACTCCGTATGCATTCCGTTTCCGTATTTCCGTTTTTCCGTTCCGTTTTAACATAGAACATGTCCTATTATTGCCCGCAAATCACAGTCCGTGGCTCCATTCAAGTCAATGGATCCGCAAAAAAAACGGAACACATACGGAAATGCATCCGTATGTCTTCCGTTTCCGTTCCGTTTTTTCCTGAACCATCTATTGAAAATGTTATGCCCAGCCCAATTTTATCTATATAATTACTGTATACTGTATATGCCATACGGAAAAACGGAACGGAAAAACGGAACAGAAACGGAAACACAACGGAAACAAAAAACGGAACAACGGATCCATGAAAAACGGACCGCAAAACACTGAAAAAGCCATACGGTCGTGTGCAATAGGCCTAAAACTATAACAGACCTTCCAGAGTGGGCAACCCGCTGTGTTAATCATAATTACCTGGTTCCCACTGCTGGGTTCGATCTCCATGGGTCCATGGTCGGCTATTCACCCCCCTACTGCACTGAAATAAACATCCTGTTCATGGGGAAAGCGGCGGCACTTTACCGCTGCAGCCAATCACTGGCCACAGTGGTCACCTGCTTCCCTTGCGAGTGATTGTGGACATATGGATGCGTACATTACATGGATATCATCCATATGCTGTCCGTATCCATATGTGTGTTCTGAAAATTATGCAGTCCATGGATCCATTGAAGTCAATAGATCTACCAAAAAATGCATATGGCACACAGATGGTATCTGTATATTGTGGATTGATGGTTTGTAGACCACAAAACGGATATTCCTGTGTGCAGAGGCCTTAAATTGGTTGTCTCACTTCAGCAAGTGGCATTTATCATGTACAAGGCACTTCCAAATGTATTGATTGTCCATATTGCTTGCTTTGCCTTTTCATTGCATTATAAACTGCCCGTTTCCATGGTTATGACCACCAGGAAAAAGCTACAGCCTCTCTGGTGGCCAGGACCACAGGAGAGCACATAGGCTAGTGCTTTTTCCTATAGTGTGCATGCACGACCATCACTGATGGATTAAAAGGTGGTCATAACCATGGAAATGAGCAGTGTATAATGTGATTGAAAAAAGAATCCAGCCAGCAAAGGAGGCAATATGAATAATAACAGCACATTAGTAAGTGGCTTGTATTAACTTGATCTACATAATACATTTTATTTGCTGAAGTGAGACAACCCCTTTAACCAGGGGCCACAGGGAAATTACACCGTGGGCCCATGCCTAGGAGGGCCACTCAAGCCCTCCTCAGAGCCACCAGCCGGGTACATAATAATCTAATTTGAGTCATGTCTCAAGGCCTATTTAAAGGGTCATAAATTTCACCCGAAAGCCAAATATCCGTAACACTTTGTAAGTAGTGTATAAGAGAGGCAGTGAGTGTCTTCACTATTCAGTACGGTGCTGAACAGTGAAGATGGGCAGCTCACTGCCAAAAGACAACTTCAGGGCCAGTTATTTCATTTAAAAATATCCCAAATCAACAAATAAAGTACATACATTTTTTTTTTATCAATTGCCCTACACATTTATAAAAACAAATGGCAATTACACTTTCAGGTGAAAACTGACTGTGTCTTAAGGGGTTAAATAAGGTATGTACAAGATTACTGCCTGCATCAGTAGAAAGCCTGTTTATGTGCTTCTGAACTAATGCTGCAGCATCATGAAGCTGCTTCCCCTCATTTATCATCTTCTCTTCCTCTTCATGCTTTGGCATGCACTTTAGCACAAGCATCTTATTTCAGGGGATGCTGAACAGGGATTGGATCTCATTATTTACAGTGTATTATATATCTTCAAATACCATTTACCTCCTTAAAGTAAGATTAATGCTACACCACTATCAGCATTAAGGATTTTGTAGATAAAATGGCACTGCAAAGTGTTTGTGGATGGGATGCAACTAATTCAAGCCTAAATCTGTTTCCATCCTACAATTTAACCGTCAGACGTTCTCCTAACTTTCTTCAGACATTCCAAGGTTCTTCTTCTCACCATCGTGACTCTGGACCCCCACCACAGGCACATGGCACAACCACTTTGGCCTTCCGTTATGCAAGGGGTATTGCTGTGGCAACTGATTCACGTTCTTCGGCTGGAAAACTTGTCTGCAGCCCAGATAGTCGCAAGGCTTTCCTAATTCACAGTCATCTGCTGGCCACCACTTCAGGAAGTTCAGCTGACTGCCAGTTCTTTGGCCGAGCTTTGGCCAGAGAGTGCAAGCTGTATAAAGTGAGGAATGGGGACATGCCAAGTGTTCGTGGAGCTGCCAGAATGTTGAGTGTCCTCATGATGCCATTCCGAGGAACCGATATCTGTGCTGCAATTACTCTTTCTGGCTGGGATCGGAATGGACCTTGCATCTGTTACGTATACAATGATGGAACCCGCCTTTGTTCTGATATAATTTCTGTGGGATCAGGCTCCCCATATGCATATAGCATAATTGATGAAGGCTATAGGCCTGGAATGGAGGAAGAAGAAGCCCGTCAACTAGCCAGACGTTCAGTGTGCCATGCAGGGAGAAGAGATGCCTATTCTGGCGGATTTGTGGATGTGTACTGGGTTAGAGAAGAGGGTTGTGAGAGGGATCCTAGGGAAGACCAGGTACAACTTTATGTGAAAATTGTAAAAGAATAAAAGAAAAAGATGTAAAACTAGAACAAAATCAAATCAGGATAGCAGCCTGACTGGCAATGCCAGGCATGAAAACTAACCTTTCCGATAAATAGCATGCCTATGTGAATTCATTTTTATGTGTATTACAATATGATTCTTCTCTTAACTATATACTACTAATTTCTCAGCACTATGTTGTCATAATTCAATTTAGGGTTTATCTGATGCTGTATAGCTTTTGAGTTGTATCAGCTTATTTTGCCAATTTGATGGAAGCTCTAGCATGCATTATAGTGTATCTACCAACATACATGTTATCTACAAACTTGCATAGAATAAATGCCTACTATACAAAAAAAAAACAAAATCTATGTGAAATACAGGTGAAACTCAAAAAATTTGAATATTGTGCAAAGTTCATTTATTTCAGTAATGCAACATAAAAGGTGAAACTAACATATGAGATAGATTACATGTAAGGCGAGATATTTCAAGCCTTTTTTTGTTATAATTTGGATGATTATGGGCTACAGCTTATTAAACCCCAAAGTCACAATCTCAGGTACCCTTTGCTCAAGGGCTATGGATTAATTAGCTGATTAGCGTGTGACACTTTGAGCCTAGAATATAGAACCTTTTCAAAAAATTCAAATTTTAAGCTGCATTAATGCAATTCCTTTTATAAATTGACTTTTGCACGATATTCTAATTTTTCAAGTTTCACCTGTATGTGTAATTTTCATAATTCAAATGTAAGATCAATGGTAGACTTGTTGATATTATAAATGTATGATACCTTAAAATGTATTGGTGTGAGTAAAGGAGGTATTTTCATAGAGAAACCCATAGTGACCTAGAAGACTTCAATAAAAGCAGAAGACTAACCCAAAAGCTGGATGAATTATTCAGTTGTATCTTTGACGGTTCTTGGTTTTGTAGATGTTGCTGCTTAAAGTGTTCCTGTCGTTTGACAGGAACAGTTTAAATGGGGTTTTGTGAGAATATGGATTTTTAAACAAGTGCCAGAGCCTGCCCCCTGAAATACACGAATCATACTTAGCTGCTCCGGTTCTCCACGCTGCCTCCATCCTCCAGTCCCTGCACTGTATACATCTGGCAGTGCATGGTCATATGCACCGATCCAGGCAATGGCTGACTTCAGTCCTGATGTGGCCATGAGCAGCATATCATCGCTGAAGCCATGGAGCGACGTGAAGCAGGTAAGTATGAATATTCTACTTCAGAGGGCAGACCGCTGGCACTTGCTTAAAGATCTTTACCAGAAACCCCCTTTAAGGAGCCTTTCCTTATTAATCAGAAAATTACCTGGAGATGTAGTTGTTCTCTCGTATGAAATCTTTAATATTCTGTTCAGTTGTTTCTGAGCTTTCTTGCTCTAACAGATGCTGGATTTCCAAAAGCGATTTCCACTAATAGCAGCTGTTATCATGCTCATAGGGGTTGTCACAGAGCCTTCAACAGACCCAGACACTGTCTGTATAAAGGTAAGGAGTATGTACACTATTTCAATAATTTTGTAATGACTGCAATGCATCTAAATGTAATAACTAGTCCAATGGCTAACCTACAGATAGTAGAAGAGGGGCAAAAATGCACACGACTGCAGGATCTGGCTATGCAGAGTTTTTTTTTGTAGTCTGCATATACACAGGCTTTACAAAACAGTATAGTATTTTATAATCAAGACTTTAAAAAGTTGCATCATTTCTGTTTTAGATTTATCCAGGCAATACAAACTATAAAAGGATAATAAAATAAAAGGGCACAGGACTTTAAAACTCCCTATAGAACCACATCTGTCACCAGACCCCTTTAAGAAAGATCATCTTTCTTTCAAAAACACATCAATAGGTGCTATTGCTAGGGGCCACATCAATCTGTAATATGGATGTACATATAGAAATTATAGACATAGCTGAAGGGTTCTCCGGGCTAGTTATAAAAACTGCCTTTTCTTCTAACCCGTGGCAGAAAGACATCTTGGTTAATACTTAAGGGCCCTTTACACTAGCCGACAATTGAACAGATCATCGTGATGATCTGGCGGTGTAAGTGTATTGCTGATTACCCGATGATTGAGCGAAACACTCATCCATCGGGTAATTGTATCTTTTGTGCAGCACGATCAAAACACGATCTGCGTGGAGAAGAGCGATGGCATTAGCGATCGCACCTCCCCATACACTTGAGGAGCTGGAGGAGATCGGTAGATGTAAATACAACGGTCTCCTCTGCTAGCAATCAGCAGATTGTCAGGAAGGAACCTTTCCTTCCCGACAATCTTCTAGATCATCATCCCATGTAAAGGGACCATTACCCGTTCCTCACTCCGTCAATGTCGCACCGCAGTTCCCGCTGCACTCACACAGGCTTCAGGATCTTCCAACCCAGGTCCCTAACGGATGTGTGCGCTTCTCTTCCTGTTCAGCTGCATAATTGTAAATGCAGCTGAACAGGAAGAGAAGCGCACACATCTGGTCAAGACTTGGGCAGAGGAGCCCCCAGGCTTTGTACGGACAGTGGCATTGGCAGAGTGTGGGGCGGGTAAATATTAACCAAGCTGTCTTTCTTTCACAGGTTAGATGAAAGGGAAGAGAAACCCTTTAAGATTCAGATACAAATTAAAAAATGACGTGCCACCACTACCGATATGTGTTTTCCTAAGTACTTGTGTACTTCTTGAAATAAGAATTCTGAAGCATCTTTTCTTAGGTGTCTGCATTGTGCTGTTTCTGTGTTATTCATCCTAGAAGTGTATGAATTGACAACTGGGTGTCTCAAAGGGGTATCTATACACAGCCTGCAACTGGCAGCACTGATTGGACAATGTCAGATTGTGCAGAGCTACTAACTAGTAACACCCACTTTATTACACATAGATATGAGGAAAGATGCTCCAGAATACTTATAATATGGGGAATACAAGCATTTAGTAAAATAGACATGTCAGGAATGCTGATAGATCCTCTTTAAACTCTTGTTCTCTGCACATCTCACATAATGTATGATATTCCCTCTTACTTATACAGTATACAAGAAAAAAACATACAACAAAAAAAAAATACCTGAAAATGTCGAACTAGAGTGAGTACAGTAATTTGTCCCAAAGGGCTAGAAAAGCTTGCAGGTATCCCATCTCTGACAGGAATTCTAGCTGGGTTACTTGATAGTTCTAAACATGCTTTCCTTCTTTAGTTCTGACTTACTTTAGATACGACTAGGAGGATCTGTAGCCTCTCCTAACTAGGGCTGCAGCTATCGATTATTTTTGCAATCAAGTATTCTATTGATTAATCCGTTGATTTATCGAATACTCTAATAAGAAAAAAACAATTAAAAGAACGTTTTCCTTTAAAAAAAAAAAACGACTCATCATCCCCCCCAATGCCATCAGACCTCCCTGCAATCAGCTGCCCCATGCCATCATCAGCTGCCCCCCCAAGTGTCATCAGCTGCCGCCCAAGTGCCATCAGCTGCCCCTCCAGTGCCATCAGCTGCCCCTCCAGTGCCATCAGCTGCCCCCCAATGCCATCATCTGCCCCCAGTGCCATCATCTGCCCCTCCCACTGCCATAAGCTCTCCCCCTTGCCTAGTGCCATGAGGCTAGACGCCAAGTCTAGTGTCCCCTTAAAATAATTATGATGCAAAACACCTCTTATAATGAACAGTAACACTTCACAACACAGTTGTTTTTTGTACAGGACGGGTAAGTGACTGACGAGTGGTGTACATGCTGTCATGTGAAGACGCTGCAGTAGCTGATAAAACCTGGTGGGTTAGAAGAAGCTTCTAGTGAAAGCTATAGGGAACGCAGTCTGGAAACAACAGTGGGTATTATTAGCCTTGCAGTACTATGAATGACACTGACATATGCCAGCGGGTGACCACAGAGCGCGAGTAATAGCAAGCGCTTCACTCACGCTCCATAGTCACATAACACAAACGAATCCTCGATGCAAAAAAAAAATTGTGTCTAGTAAGACTACTTTCACACTCGCGTTTTGGGCGGATCTGTCATGGATCAGCAAAAACGTATCCGTTACAATAATACAACCGCATACATCCGTCATGAACGGATCGATTTGTATTATCTGTCACATAGCCAAGACAGATCCGTCTCCAATTGACTTTCAGTGGAGTTCATGACGGATCCGTTTTCTATTTTGCCAGAGAAAACGTATCTGTCCCCATCGACTTACATTGTGTGTCAGAACGGATCAGTTTGGCTCAGTTTCGTCAAGCGGACAGCAAAATGCTGCAGGCAGCATTTTGGTGTCCGACTCCAGAGCGGAATGGAGGATGATCGGAGGCAAACTGATGCATTCTGAGCGGATTCTTTTCCATTCAGAATGCATTAGGGCAAAACTGATCCGTTTTGGAGCCCTGCCTGAACGGATCTCACAAACGGAAAGCCAAAACGCGAGTGTGAAAGTAGCCTTACTCGATTTAATTGAGTGATCGTTTCAGCCCTTCTCCTGACATACTTGTTTTGGCATCTAGAGATTTCCTCATGTAATACCAATTCTGGAGCATCTACTCTCATGGTGTGCTGTTCCTTTACTATTCCTGCTAGAAGCTATGAATTAATTGCTAGCAGTTTGCAATGAAGACCCAGATGGGTGTTACTAGTTGGTGGTGTTTCCCTGCACAGTCGGACACTATCCAATCAGTGCTGCCAGTGGCAGACTGTGCAGAGACACCCCCCACTGTGTAATACCCATCTGGGCCTTCACTGCAAACTGATAGCAATTCATTCAAAACTTGTACCTATAATAATAATGGGCACAAGACAGTCATAAGAATAGATGCTCCAGAATTGTTATCACATAGGGAATGCAAGTAGTTACTAAAACAGACACGTCAGGAGAGGTTACAGGTCATTCTTAACTATTTAATAGAAAATTCAGGCGGTTTGGAGTTTTCTGCTGGTCCCTGATTACCATGGGCCATTTGCTCAGCCTTATTGCATATACTAATAATTTATTCATGGCAATATTTTTTTCTTAAAATTAACAGCAAATGAATTGACTAATGTATGATCAGTCACACCAATCATACATATCCCAAATCATTTGTCCTATATTCCCCAATTCTTTACCACCAATAGAATGAATGATTTACCTTTGTTAGTAGTATAAAGTTGATTACTATTTAACATGCATACAGTGTACACAAATTATCCTACCTACCAACCAATCATACATTATGTGCTTTTATTATGACTCCATTTTTCGAAAACACATGAAACAAAAATAATGTGTTAGGAAAAATGCATAGCTTTCATGTGAAATCCAGAACACTGATAATTCCCATTTCCTACAAAGAGGGACAAGAACATGCAAAGAGAGAGTTGCAGTGGAGGAAAACTACGGGGGAATTAAAGGTTCTATGGTAGTTTTCTGGTATAGAAAAGTCCAATTTTTTTGTGCAAGCCTTAGTTTGCTATTTTTTGGGGGATCCCCCCCCCCCCCCCCGCTAAACAGTGCCTCCCCCTGCCTTTTAAAAACCTTTTTGGTGGAATTTTTTGTTCACACATTTTTTACAAACATTTTATAAAAGGGGTTATCCAGGAAAATATATTAATGACATCAGCGGATCTGCGGGGGTGTGACACCCAGGATCCCTACCGATCAGCTGTTAGAAGAGGTTTTGAACACCACAGCCTCTTCCCAGGCCTGTGACATCAGTCATATGGCCTAGGTACAGCTCAGGCCCATTCCATTCAAGTCAACGAGGCTGAGCTGCAATACAAAGCACTGTGGCAAGTTTCCGGGCTCACCAGTGGTTGCAGTTGCGACCGGGCACCTAAGCCAGTGCCGCTGTATCTTTTGCTTTATTAGACTCAGTGCATCTTATAAAGCGAATACTAGTGAGCACTTACATTACGGAAGCATTAGTGAATGCAGGAGGCAAGGGCTGTACTCACCTCTATACAGGGCTGCAGTGCACGCACTATGGCCTAAGGCTGCAGTTAGTCAAGTTACTGTGCAGCGAGAGCCCAGAGAAGATGAGGGAGAGCGAGTGCAGGGGAGAACGCTGGACTGAAAAAGTGGCGGCGGACCAGAAAATGTAACTTTATTTTTTTATTTTAAAATCTGATCTGAGGTTTGATACATGGGGGGTCTGACATAGAGGTATGATATGGGGGCCCATCTCATACTGAGTCCTGATATGAGGTTTCACATAGAGGTCTGATATGGGTGGGTCTGACATGTAGTCCTGATCTATGCTCTGACATGGGGGCCTTACATGGAGGTCTAAAGGGGGTCTGATCTGAGGGGGTGTCTGACATGCAGGTCTAATGGGGGTCTGATCTGAGGTCTTATATGGGGAAGTCTGACATGAAGGTCTGATGGCCTGGTCTCATGTGAGGTTTGAAATGGGAGTCTGATCTGAGTATCTGTTATGGGGGTCTGATATGTACTGACGCACATTATAAGGGGTTAGTTTTTTTCTTACTGGTGCACATGCTCTGTCTATTGTATTTGGCAACATCTATAATACATGCAGTTTCATTGACGCATGCATTGTGCAAAATGCCACAAGGGGGACCACTGAGACTTTTATCACCCAAGGGCCCACATGAATACCACACATGTATACAATGTACGGAGCTATCCATGGAAAACTACCGGGAGCTTGCATCACTCACTAGAGCTTCAGCACTGTGGCTCTCTGAAACAGCTGATTGGCACGGATGCTGGGACTATCAATATTAAACCACTGCACAACCCCATTAACTCTTTGACGACCAGTGCTGTACATCTATGTTGAAGTTTTCTCCTTAAACATGACACCGCTCCAGAGTAGGGAAATCCCCATAGCTGCCAGGTGTCTGCTGTGGGAAACAGCAGACACCTGGCGCTAATGTCTGCGATTGGCGATACTGTTTAACGTAAACATATAACCCCTCAGATGCTGTGGTCAAATCAGACCACTCCATCTGAAAGAGGAAAACCCAGGAGCGCTGCGCTCTTGGGTCCTGAATGCCTCCCCCATGCGGCAATTGGGGGAGCCACGGCTTGTCTGTGAAAGCCCTGGTCTCTATGAAGAAACCAGGGCTTTTATGTTAAAAAACATAAAAATATAATAAATATATATTTTTTTTAAAAAGATACAAATTCGAATTATCCCTCTTTCACTATAAGTAAAATAAGTTTAAAAAAAACAAAACATCAAAAGCATTGCCGTATCCCAAAATGCACGAACTAATAAAATATAAATGGATTTATCCCAAACGGTGAATGCCTTAACTAAAAAAAAAAATATATCAAAATGGTTGATCTGCCATTTTTTTGTTACTTGATCTCCCCCCCAAAATGTAATAAAAAGTGATCAAAAAGTCATACACACTCAAAAATGGTATCAATAAAAACTACGGATTGCCCCACAAAATGCACAGCTCCATTGACTATAAAAAAGTTGGGGGTCACAATATAGCAATGAAAACAAAAAAGTGTTAAAACACAAGAAAACTATACAAATGTGGTATTGTTGTAATTGTAGTGACCCAGAGAATGATGAATGAAGCATGGGATTGCGTTTTTTTTCTCCAATTCCACCCCATTTGGAATTTTCCAGCTTCCCAGTAAATTGCATTAAATATTAAATGGTGCCAATAGAAAGTACTACTTGTCCTGCAAAAAATCATACCCTGATAGAGCTATGTCAACAAAAAAATAAAAGTTATGAATCAGGGGTTAAAAAATTGAAGAGCAAAAACAAAATATCCTCTGTGACTGAAAGGGTTAAATTCAGGACAGACATAACACCGGTGTCCAAAAAATAATAATATTTTGCTAGCTAGCTTATGTGGTATTCCCAATAGCGCTATATTTCCCTCCTCACTGTAAAGCAGCGGTAACTGCCGCGCTATGGTGGTAAGGAACTAAAGTAACAGTGATACCGTGCTCTAACTTTATGGACATAGGCTGCAATAACTAATACCTCCACCCCCTAGTTATAGAGCACCCCACAGACTAAGTGAAATCTAAGTTACCTTGTGGGTGAGCTTCACATAACATGGGGTCCTCCGTTTGCGTGGGGTATTCCTGGGGTACTGCAGGCACAGGTTGGGTGCTTCAGACCATAGAGTCAGCCGGTGGCGCGGCTCTTGAAACACTATAGTGGTTCGCGCTAGCACGGAGCGAAAGTGACGTCACTACTATGACTACGGAGATTCACAAGTACCACTAGACCTCTCTACGCGTTCCGGATAAATTCGCTATCCTTCGTCAGGAAAGATGGGTGATTATTCTTGCATGCTCCCCCTGCTTTATCTTTCAATATTGTATATATGTTCTCCTATTCTTTTCTTTTTTTTTTTTTAAGAAAGAATAGGAGAACATATATACAATATTGAAAGAAAATATGAGGGGCCACTATAGTGTTTCAAGAGCCGCGCCACCGGCCAGGGTGCGACTCTATGGTATAAAGCACCCGACCTGTGCCTGCAGTACCCCAGGAATACCCCACGCAAACGGAGGACCCCGTGTTATGTGAAGCTCACCCACAAGGTAACTTAGATTGCACTTAGTCCATGGGGTGCTCTCTAGCTAGGGGTGGAGGTATTAGTTATTGCAGCCTGTGTCCATAAAGTTAGAGCGCGGTATCACTGTTACTTTAGTATATTTTGCTAGCTAGTTCAATAATTTGTATTAATAAGCGATAATGTTTAATTTATAATCTTTTTTTAATCTATAAACCTAGATGTATCTTATAGTCCCAAAAATATGGTACAGTATGCAAAGTACAGCTGTAAACTAGATAAATCAGGACCAGGTCTCAAGACCAACAGGCCATGAACTGTTTTGTAACAATCTATATAGCATGCATCCCATTAATATGGATGTCCCTGCCTGCAATAAGAGTGATTGGACAATATAATTGGAAACTGCACATAATACAGCTTCTCAATATTGTGGCCAGTGTACCTCCAAAGGTGGTGATAAGCCTTAAAAGTGCAGTTTTTGATTCCACATTTTTAATAACATCCCATAACATCTTGAATATTTTAGTGCCTTGAGGTGATTGCAGGGTATAAAATTTGCATTTTATGTTGGGAGTTTATTATTGCTGTGATATTTCTTTCCTTTTTTTTCTTTGTAAATGTTGCAACGAGAATAACCTTAACAGTGAGATAAAATATCTCCTTACCAGTTTTTCCTCTACCTCAATATTCATTCGGCTTGTGTAAAAAATAAATACATGAGCAATTGCTTAAAGGGGTTCTGCACTTTGTTTAAACTGATAGATCTGGATAGATCATCAGCATCTGATCGGTGGGGATCCGACCCCTGCCGATCAGCTGTTTGAGAAGGCAGCAGCGCTATAGCAGCGCAGCGGCCTTCTCACTGTTTACCGCCGGCCCACTGGCGTCACGACTAGTATCATTGGCCTGGGCATGGCTATGCTCCGTTCCCTTGAACAGAGCTTAGCCCCACCCACACTAGTTGATACTAGTTGTGACGCCACTGGGCCAGCTGTAAACAGTGAGAAGGCTGCGCCGCTGCCTTCTCAAACAGCTGATCGGCAGGGGTCCCGGGTGTCGGACCCCCACCATTCAGATGCTGATGATCTATCCAGAGGATAGATCATCAGTTTAAACAAAGTGCAGAACCCCTTTAATGTAGCATTCCTCTATCCAGTATCCAAGACCCTGACCATCTTTGTGAATGCAGAAGGATTGATAGCGCCTTATAAATACATGACATCAGTCCTTGTATGGACCAGTGGGTGACTACTCTGGTCTCCACAAGAGTGTAATGGGCTGCTGATTGACCTAACTGTCAACTCAGCACAACTGCAGAGCAAAAACAGTCCATGAAAAATGATCCCGAATTAATGATAATAATCAAAGTTGGTTTATCAGTGAGTTCCATATCAGTCTTGTATATATTCTTGTTTTATGTTTCTTGCTCTTTAGGCTAATTTGCATGCAATAGCTATTGATTTTAATGAGATATTCACTTATAAAAATCTCTGGTTACTCTTGTGGAGAAAGGACAAAAAGTTGTGGTCAACAGATTACTGTGGACTTTGATACTGATGACTTATCCTCAGGACAGGTGGACTGACAACCAGGAGCCCCGCTGATCAGCTGGTCTCCTGTGAGGGCATCAGTGCTCCTATGAGGGCTGCGGCTTTCTTACAGCTTACCAAGTACAGCGCCTTACATTGTATAGCGGTTGTGCTTGGTATCACGCTCAGCCCCATTAAAGTGAATGTGATACCATACACAGCTACTATTAGGCCCCTTGTAGACGACGTGTGTCACGCTGCGAGTCCGCAGCGCAGCACCCGGCCTGACCGGGTCACATAGCATTATATTTATTTATGATGCTATGTAACCCTTACAGTTCTGGAATGTATTGGATAACACTGACATAATGTTAGTGTTATCTAATACATTCCTGAACTTTAAGGGTTACATAGCATCATAAATCAATATGATGTTATGTGACCCCATCAGTGCTGGCAGGTCAGGCTGGGATTTGCACTGCGGACTCGCAGCGTCCCAGTGCCCATACACATTACATAGAAGTTGGTTGGTGGCAGAACAAACATCTGGTGAACGTTTGTTTCGCGGATGCAGCCATACTCATTTTAGTGCAGCTGTTCTGACTGCCCATTTTCCTTCAATGAAGCTGATGGACCAAAGATCTTTCTTCTCACTATTGGACAACTTGGTATCAACTGAAAATGGTCTGTCATTGGTCGGCTAAAACTATTGTTTGTTGTTAAATTTCTACCAACGAATGTTCGTTTTGGTTGAAATTGCCCGTTTTGATCAACTATAGACTGTGTATGGGAACCTTAATTGTACACAACTGCTTTAATTTTATTTCACCACTGAATTAAGCAAGTAACGCAATTGTTTCCTTAAAAGCTTTGCCTTCGATTCTCCATAGATGCCATTGAGGAAATCTCTAATAATTCTTTGTTCTTGCTATCAAAGACAGAGTATACACTCTTACTTTCAGAATGTAACACATCTAAAGACTTATGACTTATTCATCCAAGACAGCCTGGATTTACTGAAGGAGATCATGTCAGACACTTTTATTTGATTTCTTTCACTGTAACCGAAGTGACAATGCATGAGGGAGCACAAACAACTGGTTCACACATGGAATGGTTTAGGATTTAAATCAATTATGCCTCACTGAATACTGTCTTGGTTAAAACAGACTTCAAACTCAATATCAGGTATTCAGCAATGTAAACTCGAAGAGTAGAAAACGTAACGTGCACATATACTCAAGTGGGCCAGCCATTTTGTGTGCTGAACCAATATTTATTACAATGCAGCCTACCCAGTCACAGGAAACTAAAAAGAGATAATTAATAGTCAATGTAAATGAACCAGAGGGTAATTGGTTTGCATCTTGCTGCTATGAAGACAAATATTTTCACAGTGTTGGTAAAACATACACGCACAGAAAATACACTCTCACATACTATACGCCCTGACATAAAACGTTGCTTATTTAAGCTTTTTATTTTAAAAATAAAATGTTTGCTTTCCACAAATGGCACGTCTTACTGTGTCGGAGACACCCGCAGCAAGCGGTGGGAAGACTGGAAGTTAATGCAACTTTGTAAACACAATACCTCTAGGAACCTTTAATGTCCGCATGAACCTCAAACCAGAACCGAGATGGTTTCTGGAAGCAAAAGGGTTACTCCATGGTTCCCTTCTACAAGTCTACTTTCTGGAGAGGAAAGGAATTTTCTAAGCCTCTCTACTGACAAGAGGAATATAATGATCATTCTGCAGGTTACTCACAAGAAAAAAAGTAAACAATCATTTGGCAAAGAGAATTTTTAGTCGTCTGCAGTAGAATTTCTTCTTTTCGCACCGTAAATTTCTGCCAGTGTCCTAAAATGGGGACCCCAATCCCATATGTCTTCACCCACGAGTTCTTCTTCTCCTAAACCTCCACAGCTGCTGGTCAAAGAGCTGAGTGATCCAGCTGATGAACCTCCACCCTCAAAACCATAAACCTGGATGGAATCATAGGGTGGTGCCACAGGATCTCTCTCTGCTTCTCTCAATCGAAGTGCCAGAAATCGCTGCACATCAACAGGGGCAGTTTGAGGTGTGCGTGGGGCTGGTTGGTGAGGGACTCGAGGGAGAACATCCATTCGAGGGGGGTGAAAGAAGCCTCCACTTAGGCCCGTCTGTGGAGGTTGCAAGGCTGACATGTCAAAAGCCTGAGTGTCTTGCTCTCCACCTCCTTCATCATCATAAGTAATTATATTCTCTCTGATATCTTCATCCTCACACAGAGACAGAGGAGATGGCTTGTGTCTTCGCTGCAAGTAGAAAAGGGACACCAGGGCTGATGTGGAAAATGATTATGGGTAGAACATGAATGACAAGCGTGTACAAAGTTATAAACAGGTGAAAGAGGTGTCAAGAATATTTGTGGTTTTGAGTAAATGGTAGACAAAGAAAAAGAAAAAAAAAAACGAGGATGAAGAAAGAACAGAAGTTTTGTTATTAACGTGGCATCAGAAATTGTTAGATTCAGTAGTTCAGCAAGGAATTAAACTGATTTATATATATATTGTAGATAGCCCATCTTAGGATGGTGACTGTAGTCTATATATAGCAATATCCATGCTCATTAAAGTTACTTAGTGGAATTAAGAATAACAGTTGTAATAAAAAGGAATATGGAAAATACCCAGGACAAACCAATGTGGACTTTGCGTGTTGTGCTGCTCCACTGGCTTATTTTTCTAGACACTGGTGGAATCCACGGCCCCTTCATCATGCTTGGGCAGCAGGAATCTATTGGCACAGGAGTGTAGACTCCCTTTTACTTGCTAGCGCCCCCATAATGCTGTACATTTCTGTACAGATTTTTGAAGTGGGTGCTCAAAGCAGCAGGAGCCGCTGTTCACAGAAATCAGTTACCCCCCCCCCCCCCCCCCCGGCTTGGTACTGCTCACATGTCCACGTGTGCGCTGAATGCAGGAGTGTCCAGCCACAGATTGGTGAAGCAGAAACATCTGAGCCAAATGTGCAGGTTAGTATAGCGGGAGAAGCAGGGTGAGTTTGGATGACTTGGTATTGCCCATATGATGCTGTAAGTTCCTGTACAGCACTTGGATGAGGGAGATGACTGTGAGTGTATCAGAAGATGCTCTTTGCTACATTGGTGAGTGAGTGGTTGGGCATCTTTTTCCCTCAACCATCAGTGGGTTAAGTGCGTGCCACAGTATCCTCTACAGTATAAACAATTAGGTCAATTTCCCCTCTACTGGCCCACATATATACAGCACTATTTTATGTGGGCTAGGCTATATGCACATGTTGCAACTAGCACATCTTACAGCTGCAGGCATCAGATAGGATTAGCAAGCTAATTTTAATATCTTACCCAGAAACCCAGAGTGGCATTGCCTGGTCTACAGTACTCCACACACGTACTACGCATACTAGGAGTTCTCCGTAATGAGAGATTACGCACCCTAGATAACACATATATATTGCCAAGAAACCCACAGTAGCATACTAAGTTCTCTCTCTGCAACTTTGGTTCGGTTACAATTGATTCATAACAGATTTCTATAAAAAATTCCACAAACCTGAAATGAACCGAATCTTCAAAGGGTCACTCATCTCTAATGTGTACCAATCATGGCTTTTATTGAGTACATTTACAACCTATAGATCCCCGTTTACCAGCAGTCAGCTCCACCTTATGTTTCCTGTAGCTGCAAATAAAATCTGCATAACAATGAGGAGGAATTTTAAACTACGTATTCCTCCCTGAAATGTGTTTCAGTGTTTTCATCAATATTTCCGGAAGGCCTTTACATGCACAGCCCTCTTCAGGTCACACCACATCATCTCAACAGGGTTAGGCCCCATGCACACGGCCGTGTTTCACAGCCGTTTGCGGGCCGTGGAACCGCGGCCTGGATCCCTCCTGAGAGCAGGAGCGCACGGCGTCACTGGTTGCTATGACGCCGTGCGCTCCCTGCTGCCGGCACAGTACAGTAATACACTGGTATAGATCATACCAGTGTATCACTGTATTGCGGCGGCAGCAGGGAGCGCACGGCGTCATAGCAACCAGTGACGCCGTGCGCTCCTGCTCTCAGGAGGGATCCAGGCCGCGGTTCCACGGCCCGCACACGGCTGTGAAACACGGCCGTGTGCATGGGGCCTTAAGGTCCAGAATCTGACGTGGCCATTTCAAAACACAAATCTTATTTTTCAATAATTATTTGGTTGATTTACTTGTGTGATTTTGGTTATTGTCTTGTGGCATCATCCAACATTTCTTCAGCTTGAGGTCATGGACTGCTGCCCTTATATCCTCCTGTAAAATGTTTTGATACACCTTAGAATTCATTGTTCTCTGATGCAAGGCATCCTCAGACCATGATGTTTCCTCCACATGCTTCACAGTTGGGATGAGATTTTGGTATTTAATTTCCTCCAGACACAGTGTTGTGCATTCAGATGGTCTTGGGTACATTTGAGATAGGTTAGACTGTTTTTTGTTTTTCTTTGAGTCCTTCCATGAACACCATTCTGGTTCAGTGCTTTCTAATAGTGGACATATTAACAGAGGTGTTTGCAGATAGTCTTTGGTTACTTCCTTTGGGTTTCTTCTGACCTCTGTCAGGATTGCCCATTGTGCTCTTAGCATGATCTTAAAAGGATGCCTATTATTTGACATTACATTTTTAGTTTCAGGCACAGAATCATTTATTTAGAGCAGGGTTTCTCAACTCCGGTCCTCGGGACCCACCTACCAGTCATGTTTTCAGGATTTCCTTAGTATTGAGCAGGTGATATAATTAGTGTCAATGCATCAGGACTTACCACAGGTATTTATTCTGTGGGATAGTCTCAAATCCAGACTGGTAGGTGGGTCCCGAGGACCGGAGTTCAGAAACCCTGATTTAGAGGAACTGGATTAATTCCAAACACTGATGCAAAGTTTTTTGGGGAAAAAAACTGTATACAGTTTTAACTATAAACAATTCAAGTAAGCTGTGTGTTGAACTTGGGGACAAGGGGTGTGCCAGTCGGTGGACAGGGATGTTTCTTATTTATTTATTTTTTAAGACATGCTATCGTATACAGTATAACTGACTACTACTACTTTCAATAGATTTTTTTGCTTGATTGCAACTGAAAGCGCTGCATATTTATTTTATTTTTTTTCTGAATGAAAAAGCACAGACATCTAATCTATTCTTTGTATTCAAGTAAAAAACTGACAGGAATGCAACATGGACAAAACTTATGTAATTTTTTACATTACTTTGTTTTCTATAGGAGCCTATGGATTGTTGAATCGATCACTTTTTTGAGTAAAATACTGTGCAGTTTAACTGAAACAAAAAATGTGATGTGAAACAGACCCAATGTCTTCTGAAAGCAGTTTGTATCATGGCATGATTCACATGGAGAAGAGATTTGTCAGTAACCATGCTTTCAGTGCCTTTATTTTATGGGCAAAGCACCTATGGAACTTACAATTCCAATCTCATCTGAAAGACATTTTGTCAGCTACCTCTTGAGAAGTAATTAACCCACAGGTTCACTTACTTTTTCTGTCTCCACTGTGGATGTTTACTCAATGTGCTCAATAAAAGACATGAATGATGCAATTGTTTGTGTGTTATTAGTTTAGTTAGGTTATGTTTGTCTATAATTGTGATTTAGGCTACTTTCACACTTGCGGCAGGACGGATCCGACAGGCTGTTCACCATGTCGGATCCGTCCTGCGGCTATTTCGCCGTGCCGCCGGACCGCCGCTCCATCCCCATTGACTATAATAGGGACGGAGTGGCGGTCCGGCGAAATAGCCGCAGGACGGATCCGACATGGTGAACAGCCTGTCGGATCCGTCCTGCCGCAAGTGTGAAAGTAGCCTTAGATATCAGTCCGCATTTTATTAGGAATCAATGCAGAAAGCCATGTAATTCCAAAGGGTTAATTTACCCTTTCTTGCAACTATATATATATATCTATGCACTTGTTTTCATAAAACAAAATTATATTCACATTACCTAGATATGTATTTGAACACTATCTCAAAAGCAGAAAAAGGTCGCTAGAAAGATAACTAGATATTTACCCAGAAGGCTAAATGCACATGCCAATATAGCCAGCAAAGCAGGAGTACTGAGTCCGGCAGCTGATCCTGTGGTCATATGACAGGTCAAGACAGCCCCACCTGTCTCACAGTGACATAAAGAGACTGTCAGGGTGTCAGTACTACTGAGAGGAGGATCTCCGCTGTCTTTAATCTCTATAGGCACTAAGAATATGTCTCTTTGTGACCTCCAGAATCCACTATGTTTCACAAGCAGTGATGCACTTCCATCTAGAAAAGAAGACAGTTTCGCTATCAATTTGATACATGTCTATTTTCCACACAAAGTAGATATGGGATTCATGGAAAGAGGGCAGAAAGTTGCCATGCCTTTGTTGTCTTGAAGAGTGAAGTTTCCATCAAATGCAGAGCTAGGGCTTTGAATATGAAAAACACCATTTTCAATGTCCGCATCCTTCACTCGAACTGTCTGGATGACCTATAAAAACAAAAGACAATAGCCAGAGAAAATTTTAAAGACAGGGCTGGACACAGAAGTAAACTGACTATGGGGACTTATACTCACTATATGTACAATAGTGTTCACAAAATAGCAGACAAATATCAATGACGTGATAAATCACTGTTTTTGGTAGAATTGGTATTTCTACATAGCAAATAATTTACTTGTAAGAGTAGTAGAGTAATAGAAAAAAGAAAACAGACCCAACAATTAGGACATGCATGCCACTCATCCTGAGTAAAGTGAGAAGCTAAATTGGTGAGGCCATTTATTCTGTGGAATAACAGGTGTTTTTGACCCTTATTTATGGTAGGAGGGTGGCAAATGTTGCACATGTTGGTAATAGTGCATTTTCCTCTGAAATACTGGGGGAAATGGGTTGTTCCAGACATTGTTCTGATGAAGAACATACTTGATTGAGGAGGGAAAAAAAACATATAGGGAAGTGCGGCAAATTATAGGCTGTCCGGCTAAAATGATCTCAAATGCTTTGATGTGGTAACCAACACCTGAGAGACGGAAGGAAGTGAGGAACTATTGTTTGAATGGATCGAAGAATAGCCAGTGATCACCTCCAGAACAATCAAAGACCTTAAGTTACCAGTGAGTACTGCTACAATGAGAAAATGCAGCCAAGTTACCAGCAAGAACTCCCTGCAAAGTCCCGTTGTTGAAAAAAAAGATATGTCCTGAATAGGTTAAATATTTTCAAGAAACACACTGACTGGCTCACAGAGAAATGGTGCAACATTTAGTGGACTGAAGAATGCTAAATTCTTTATGGGTCTAGTGGCTGCACCCGGCACCCCCGCCGATCAGCTTTATGAGGAAGACGGCGCTCTCTTCCTATCCGCTGTCTTTGCTATAGGGAGCAGCAGTTAACAGGAAGAGAAAAGGGAGATGGCACGTGTGCTTAAACTGGATAAAAGTTGTTATTGTTTTGATGTGGAATTGAATGTGTAGTATTTCCAGTGCATTTGCAGGGAAAAAAAGTTATTGTAATGATTTTGTGATTTATTAGCATTTTTAAACTCACTGCTATTTGAACACTACTATACTTTTCAGGTCTCTAGTACGATCCGAAACATTGAAATTGCAACACCAAGAAGGAAATGTTGTGAAATTATGAAAATCTTAGGACAGACATGTTGCAAATAATAAAACAAAATATTCAAAACATCTTGATTTATTCAACATCGAGTATGAGCTCCACACGCAGAAATACACTCTATTACACACCTTGCCGTGCTATCAGTGAGGTTATTAATGGTTCACTGAGATATATTCTGCATGCTGATTGCACTTGGGTATGCAAATGATCAAGAACAGCAGCTGACAACTGCTGAGTCTGACCAATAATGTTTCAGATGTGCTCAATGGGAGATAATTATTGCAGGCCATGTAAATATGTTTAGGCTTCGCAGGCTGCTCGCAATTGCTCACGCTCCATGTAGACTGGTGTGTTCCTGTTGAAAAATGGCTCCTGGGACACTATGAAGATATGGCGCACCACTGGTTCCACGACCAAATCAATGTAATGGTGAGCTGTTAGTGAACCTGAAATAAAGACAAGAAGGGTATGGCTACTGTACCTTATGCCATCCCACACAATAATTCCAGAAGGTTTGATGTTTCCTTGTAAAGGCTTATTCATGCGGTTGCCCATCGCTATCACTACATCCGAGTGAAAGTGGGAATCACTGAAGAGAACAGACCTCCATTGCCATCTTGCTGTGCACTCTGATAGCCTTTTTGAGCAGTAGCATAAGTTCAACCTGTAGCTGGACATTTGGATCGTAGCCCAGTGTCATGCAAACACCTTCTGATTGTTTGTATAAACACTATTTGCCACCCAAGGCTTGAGATGTGACATTCAATTTCAGTTGCATTACAGAATGAATCTTTATGTGCCATTCTTCTAATCATATGATCTGTCCATGCAGATTTTGCCTCTGCAGTTCTTGCTATCAATTCAGTTCGTCGTTGTTCTCCCAAACACCTGGACCAAGGAGACCAAGGTCCCTCAGTTCAAAGATTCTGTCTCTTTGTGACATGTGGCTATATCTGGCACGTCAACAAACAGAAAACATTGCACAATCATCCCACACGATACTGGAGATTTTCCTCCTCCAATTTTCATTACCTTACGGCTTCTTCTTCTTGGTGTTACAAATTCAATGTTGAGGAGTGTATGTACTACCACAGAAAAAGGCCACTTTTGGAGAAATCTCCCCTTATCCAGACCAGATTTCCTGTGACAGATTTTCAGTTCCACCATATATTATGCACACTGACCATCTTGTTTCAAAAGACTACTGTCCCAGAAGACCACTTTTTACACAATTTTGGATGGTCACCTGAAATAGGATTCACAGTTTGTGCAACTTATAATACATTTGGTTGCATCTCATCTTGTACCTATTATGAGCTGCATTCACAACTCTTCAAGCTTTAATGTTGAAATATGCTAGGTTCAAATCTTCACAGGGTTTAGTGTAGTTCTTTGAATTCTGGTCATAGTTAGATCAGATACTCTACAATAATCTGATGTAAAAAAAAAAAGCTAAATGTCCCACTGCATTAAAGATCAATTATAACCATAAAATACACATTATTTATTTGAGGGTGGGTGACTTTTTATACTGATAGATGCTCAGATAAGACTGGGTATTCAGCTCTCCTCTCATTCATTGGTCTTTGGAGGAAGGACTGTACTCCATCACTTACTCTACTGTACATCGGTACTCTTTCGCTGTACTCATTGTAATAATGTATGACTTCAATATGAACACTTGGGGAAGTTTTTAAAAGTCAATAATAACGTATATATACTTAACAATTTAAAGGATGGAATAAACTCAGGTCTATATTTATTGCATTAGTTAAAAAGTTGCATCCAAAATTCTGGCAAGAAAAATGGTCAAACTGTCAATGTAAATTTAGACTCTTAAGTTACAATTGGAGTAAATTAGTGGTCCAAATGCACTGTTTATATGAGAGGTAAATAGAAATTCAATTCCAAATGCAACAGATTTATTAAGCGGCCTGTACCTTTTTAGTAAATGAGGTGCAATTCCCATCAACCACCCTGCTTAATTGAATTGCTGTAAAGTATGCCATTATTAATAAATGTAGGCCATTAATTCTCTTTTACAGACTTACATCTAATAAATGACATTAAATTAAAAGCATTCCCCTTAAAGGAGCTTAGCTAAGCTCAGATGTATCTGATGACAAGCTTGAGGACTGTTTCCAATGACAAACAGTAGACTTATACAAGGTCCTGAGTTACATTATAAATGTAATTAAACTGTTAAATATTATTAGATGGTGATTATAACCCCTTAGAGCACATCCACAGGGGACATATATGCCGTGAATTGTGTGTGGCAAATCAATAGCATTTTACAGTATCAGTAAAATGGATGAGTTTGTCAGAAATCTTATCCACATGCTATGGCAAAAATCTGTAGCATAAATAGACCTTCAGTGTGGATTTTTAATGTCAATTTATGCTTCAAATTTCCATTGCGGATTTCTTCCCTTTAAAGGGTAAAATCTGAGGAAAATCTGAAGCAGAATCCAAGAGTCGTAAGACATGCCGATTTTCCCACAGACTTGGTTTGGATTTTGATGTGGAAAAATAGTAAATTTGCAGCGGAGAATCCACAGCAGGAAATTCGCCCCATGTGGCTGTATTCTTAATCCTGAGATACGTCACTATTCTGGGTCATGTGGTGCACCGTATCAATGGTCAAAAGCTAAATTTGAACGTTTCTGGGTGGAATTACACTTTAAAGTAGTATAGATATAGCTTGAGTTAATATCAAAATGTGGGCTGTGATGCTTTACCCATCTTCTCAGGATATGGAAGTGAATATGTAACATGAAATTGTTGGCAGCTTCCTATACTTTATGGTTCATAAATTAGCTTCTACCATAATTATAAACCGTCAGTGTAATTAAGTAAATAATTTTGGGATTGTTAAGAACTAATTAAAACAAAACACACAACTAGTAAATTACAAGAACCCTTTTCAGCAGAGCAACTCTGTTTCTGCAGCCTTTTTACGAATACATAAAGATTTATATAGCAGAGCACTGCAAACTTAAAAACCAGGCTTTGTTTCAAAACTAGATTTATTTCCAGACCCTTTGTGGTTCTTTGGGGAACTCTAACTCTAAATAATTTCTCCAGGAACCTGGTTCCCCACCTGTTTTTCCTTGCCTTACAACAAAGCAGAACAGGAGGTAAGGGAATTACTAGGGAACAGGTGAGTTATTCCATATAACAGAGCCAATGAGTAACCTGGCTCTGTACAACATTTTGTGAGATGGAAATTGTTTTAATATTTCCATCTTTCCCGAGAACTGTCAGTACTGTTTTACAAATAGCTTAGTTAAACAAGTGTGACATACATTGTTAGGGAAAGTGCAATATGAAGGCTAGTTACAAGAATAAAGCTATACTGGGGTAAAAGTAGACTCCTAATTCTGTCCCCTATATCCTAGTTACTATATAATAAACTAGGACTATCTTGCAGATGCTGATTCTGGTGACAATATAATGGGCAAAATGAGTGTCGACTAAATCAGCTACATGTAGCACATCTTTTAAATGCCTGAAAAAATACTCTATGGTGCAAGGTCTGCTTTTAGACTTTGTCATATTGCTTCACAGCCACAAAAATTTACATCTTTATGTTGCTTGGCTTATTTTAATGTATGGTCTGAACTTGCAAATTCCTATAAATGAGATTAGAATATTCACTCAAAATCATGCTCCTTCCACTCCCTTCCAGGAGACACAGAGAATATAAATACCTTTTAACGCTTTGGATTTTATGTTCCCTTGCCTACTTAATTTGGTCTGCTATGTTATATTTTAGTCTGATGTTTTATAAGCCTGTATGTACAGTACCCTATACCGTAAAGAATAAACTTACAAATAATTGCAATTCTCATTTCGAAATAAACAGCATTTCAAACAAGTTCTACAGTAAAGTTTACCCACTTGTATACTTTTCCACAATAGAGAAACACACCTGTCCAGCTTGTGCGTTGTCACACACATGTGGCTTATATATCTCGGCCAGGGTTGGGGGATTGTCATTTATGTCTAAAACCTGGATCACAACTCCAACTTGTGAGACCTGGGAAGGACTGTCTGAAACAAAAACACAACACAGAGACACAACAAAAGAAAAAACACAGAGACAAAAGAAAATACACAACACAAAACAAACATATAAAAACATCAAATGATACAGAAATAGACAAAACACAGAAAAGAACACAAAAAAAAATTGTTATTCCATGCATTGGTGTAATAATGCCTTTAAACTTTCCCTAATACGCAAGAACAGATGTTTCTAGTTGGCTGTTAAGCTTGCTATCTCCCTTCTTTGTACCTCCCAAAATATACATACCACCAAAGCTTTGTTTTTAGACAACCTACTTCCAAATGAGTGATTTTCACTGTAGCCTGCTTGAAACTCTGCCACGACCTTCTAAATTGTAACTCTCCTTTATCTGAAAAGTTTTCTGGTTCTTTAAAGACCCCTCACATTAAAGAATGCATCAGCAGCTTGGTTCAGTACCCTACAATGGACCAATAGGGAACTGATCTTTTCATTGAAAGCTATCTGCTCAGAGGAAAAACCTGCGTATATTTTATAAGAATATGTTGCCATCCACATCAAAATCCATGATGTTGGTTTCTCATATACTTCATCAAGGTTTCTGACAGCTTCCTGCCTATGGGATTCAAAATTCTCCTAAGCTCAATCTTACTCTATTACCCTAGAGTATGTTGCCATTGAGATTCCCAACATCTGGCAATTCCACTGTTCCATTCTGAAGCTTTTGATGACCAAAAGCTCTACACTCTAACCACGTAGCTCTTTGGCCCAGCCCTCCAAGCCCACAACCTGGCTGTTTCTTGATTTACTCAGTATATCGGATCGACAGCTACTAGAAACATAGAAATATAGAATGTGTCGGCAGATAAGAACCATTTGGCCCATCTAGTCTGCCCAATATACTAAATACTATGGATAGCCCCTGGCCCTATCTTATATGAAGGATGGCCTTATGCCTATCCCATGCATGCTTAAACTCCTCCACTGTATTTGCAGCTACCACTTCTGCAGGAAGGCTATTCCATGCATCCACTACTCTCCCAGTAAAGTAATACTTCCTGATATTACTTTTAAACCTTTGCCCCCTCTAATTTAAAACTATGTCCTCTTGTAGCAGTTTTTCTTCTTTTAAATATTCTCTCCTCTTTTACCTTGTTGATTCCCTTTATCTATTTAAAAGTTTCTATCATATCCCCTCTGTCTCGTCTTTCTTTCAAGCTATACATGTTAAGGTCCTTTAATCTTTCCTGGTAAGTTTTATCCTGCAATCCATGTACCAGTTTAGTAGCTCTTCTCTGAACTCTCTCCAAAGAATCAATATCCTTCTGGAGATATGGTCTCCAGTACTGAGCACAATACTCCAAATGAGGTCTCACTAGTGCTCTGTAGAGCGGCATGAGCACCTCCCTCTTTCTACTGGTAATTCCTCTTGCTATACACCCAAGCATTCTGCTAGCATTTCCTGCTGCTCTGTGACATTGTCTGCCTACCTTTAAGTCTTCTGAAATAATGATCCCTAAATCCCTTTCCTCAGATACTGAGGTTAGGACTGTATCACTGATTTTATATTCTGCTCTTGGGTTTTTACGTTCCAGGTGCATTATCCTGCACTTATCAACATTAAATTTTAGTTGCCAGATTTTTTACCATTCCTCCAGGAACATCAACCCTGTTACAAATCTTTGTGTCATCAGCAAAAAGACACACCTTACCATTGAGGCCTTCTGCAATTTCGCTGATAAAGATATTAAACAATATGGGTCCCAGAACAGATCCCTGAGGTACCCCACTGGTAACAAGAACTTGGTCTGAATATACTCCATTGACTACAACCCTATGTTGCATGTCCCTCAGCCACTGCCTAATCCATTCAACAATATGGGAGTCCAAGCCCAATGACTGCACTTTATTGATAAGCCTTCTATGTGGGACAGTATCAAAAGCCTTACTAAAGTCTAGATAAGCGATGTCTACTTCACCTCCTCCATCTATTATTTTAGTCACCCAATCAAAAAAATCTATAAGATTAGTCTGACATGATCTCCCTGAAGTAAACCCATGCTGTTTTTCATCTTTCAACCATGGGATTTTAGATGGTCCACAATCCTCTCCTTAAGTATGGTTTCCATTAATTTCCCCACTATTGATGTCAGGCTTACTGGCCTATAGTTTCCCGATTCCTCCCTACTACCTTTCTTGTGAATGGGCACAACATTTGCTCATTTCCAATCTTGTGGGACGACTTCTGTTGCCAGTGATTGGTTAAATAAATCTGTTAATGGTTTTGCTAGTTCACCGCTGAGCTCTTTTAATAGCTTTGGGTGTATCCCACCAGGCCCCTGTGACTTATTTGTATTAATTTTAGACAGTTGACTTAGAACCTCTTCCTCTGTAAAGACACATGCGTCAAAAGATTCATTAGTCTTCTTTCCTAACTGAGGTCCTTCTCCTTCATTTTCCTTTGTAAAAACTGAACAGAAGTATTCATTGAGGCAGTCAGCTAGTTCTTTATCTTCTTCCATATACCTTCCTTCTTTAGTTTTTAATTTGTTAATTCCTTGTTTTAGCTTTCTTTTTTCATTTATGTATCTGAAGAATGCCTTATCGCCTTTTTTCCCTGACTGAGCTAATTTCTCTTCTGCCTGTGGTTTAGAAGCTCTTATAACTTGTTTGGCCTCTCTCTGCCTAATCTTATAAATTTGTCTGTCATCCTCTTTTTTTTTTTTTTTTTATAATTCCTAAATGCTATCTTTTTGTTTTTAATGATTTTGGCCACTTCTGCTGAGTACCACAGTGGTCTCTTCCTTTTTTTGCTTTTACTGACAAGCCTAATGCAATTTTCTGTTGCCTTCAATAGTGCCACTTTTAAGTAGTCCCATTTCTCCTGGACTCCAATGAAACTGTTCCAGTCTGATAGGGACTCGTATACCACTAATCTAATTTTAGAAAAGTCAGTTTTTCTAAAATCTAAAACTTTTGTTTTTGTGTGGTGTGACTCAGTCACTGTACTTATAGTAAACCACACTGACTGGTGATCACTAGATACCAAGCTTTCCCCTACAGTAATATCAGATACCAAATTCCCATTTGTGAATACTAAATCTAAAATGGCCTCCTTCCGGGTTGGCTCCTCCACTACTTGCTGCGATAATCCCAGTAGGGAAATTTGAATATCTGTACTCCTGGCAGAACTAGCTATTTTGGTTTTCCAGTTTACATCTGGAAGATTGAAGTCTCCCATAATGATAACTTCCCCCTTCAATTTCATTTTAGCTATTTCCTCAACTAGTAGATCATCTAATTCTTTGACTTGGCTAGGAGGTCTATATATCACACCTACACGAGTTACCTTATGATTATCAAGCTGCAAGGTAACCCAAACTGAATCTAAATTGTTCTCGCTAACTTGTATCAAATTAGATTTTATGCTATCTTTCACATACATGGCCACCCCTCCCCCTTCTTGCCTTCTCTGTCTTTCCTGTATAGAGAGAACCCTAGTATTGATATATCCCAGTCATTACTCCCCTTGAACCACGTCTCAGTAACAGCCACTACATCTATATTCTCAGATGCCATTATAGCCTCAAGTTCATTGATCTTATTCCCTAGACTGTGAGCATTTGTAGACAAGACTAGGTCCTTAACGTCTTATTTTTGGTGACTTGTTTACTTTCTGCATACTGTATGGTACATTTTCTGTGCTATATTGTTATATAGTTTCTCACACTGTATGTTCTTAAATATTATACTGTAGTTCTGGGTTGGGCAGTCAGTTAACACTTCCCCTGTTCGTCAGGAGAGTATACGATTTTCTGTGCCTCCACATACCTCAGTGAAACTAGTTCTCGATTGTTACAGCTACTGCTTAATGACTGTATACCTTTGATATCATACCTGGAGAGTATTCCTTGATATGTGCTTACTTTAGTGTTGCTAACCTTTAGTGTTGCTAACCTATTAGATTATTGGATCTTCCAGTATTTGTATTTTTGATTATCTGTGTGTCCTAGGATACCTTTAACTTGTTATTGTATATATAGTCATATGCCAATTGATAGTTCAATAAGAAAAAATAGAAACAATCTGAGGGTTCAGGGAAGAACCTTTCAAGAGAATAAGTCACCATAGTGGTTGCTTCTAGAGCACAGAATGCCCATAAAGGACATTTAAGTCACCATAGTGGTTGCTTCTAGAGCACAGAATGCCCATAAAGGACATTTAAGTCACCATAGTGGTTGCTTCTAGAGCACAGAATGCCCATAAAGGACATTTAAAAGTGTTAAAATGTGGATTTATGATAAACATTTTACAATAATGTGCTAATCACTATGTGTGAAGATGGTGAAACAACTGCAACTTATAAGAAACCCATCACTATGTGCCTTCATTGCTTAAGAGGCCAGTAGAATGTGGGTCTAGTAATATACATTCCTAAAATGTAAGGTGTCCTCCCTATCCCCAAAGAGTGGCTGGCTTCCCAAGGACGCCTTGATGATCCCTCTCACCGGTCTCGCTAGCTGTTACAGTGATGCTGTGCTCTTTCTTGTTCTCCCTGTCCAAGAAGACACTTGTTCTGAGGGTCCCATCTTCTGGATTTATTATAAACAGTTCTTGAGGGTTGGAGAGTGGCTCAATGGAGTAACTGATTAAAAAATAATATGGTGAAAACTTAAATATAGTAGCAATAAACATTGATAACATTCAACTTTTTTCCCCTGGTTTCACCATACATGTTCTATGCTGTAGGCTTCAATGTTTGAGGTGATATGTAACAACTGTATTTGAACAGACAGAAGTGGAAGTTAATATTTCTTCCCTAGAGCGTGCCTCTACATAGCTCAGTGCTGGAATACAAGCGATAAAGAGAAGCATAGTACATTGTCACTGTTTAAAGGGAACCTGTCACGTTGAATATGCTGTCCGATCTATGGCTAGCATGTCGTAGAACAGGAAAAGGAACTGCTTAATAAAAAAAAATTCTGCGTAACTTGTCATTTTATTGATTCCCGCAAAGCTTATATTATTTTATCCATCTACCCAAGGAGTTTTATCACTCTTCACCTCCTGATGATGCTATTGATTAGAAAACAAGAGTCAAGGTCCTGGTCTCCAGCTTTTTGTATTAATAACATTTCTAAGGGTAGCTGTGTTTATATATAATATTAATAACAATGAGTCCTTAAAGGGTTTGTCCAAGATAATAAAAATGCCCTACAATTGATAAAAAAAAATTATGTTATATTCACTCCTTTCTCCAGCGCCACTCTCTGCTTAGCTGGCCTGGCTACTACTGCTGTTGGTTTACAAGCATCAGCGGTGAAATGTTGGTATACAGGATGTGACTGCTGCAGCCAATGTTCTCAGTGGTTTGTTGTTGAGGACTGTGATTGGTTGCAGCAGTGATGCTTTGTACACCAGCACGTGACAACTGTAATCATTGTCCTCACCGTTAGATAGGTGGTCACGTGCTGTATACTGGCATGGGCATCTCTGCTTGTAAACTAGTAGAAGGATTGGATCATTGTTTGCAGACAACAATTCTAGAGAGAGTGGTGACTAGAACATAATTTTTTATTTTAATCAATTGTGGGATCTGTCTGAGATTTTTTTAGTATCTGACAACCCCTTTAACGTTGGCACTGATTGTATTGGTGTGCTCTTTAGTTATTTGCACCCTGATTCTGTCACTTATTGGGCTACCTATATTTGGAATCTAATTTGATTAGATCATAGACTGCCTCTTCTTAGGGTACTTTCACACTAGCGTTATTCTTTTCCAGCACTGAGTTCCGTCCTAGGGGCTCAATATCGGAAAACACTGATCAGTTTTATCCTAATGCATTCTGAATGGAGAGCATTCAGTTCAGTATGCATCAGGATGTCTCCAGTTCAGTCACTCTTACGGTATTTGGCCGGAGCATTCTGCAGTATTTTCTCTGTCCAAAATTCCGGAACACTTGCCGTGGATGGCAAAATGGATCCGGTTTTCCGGTCTGCGCAGACTTTTAAAAATGGAAAAAATAAATAAATACCGGATCGGTTTTTCCGGATGACACCGGAGAGATGGATCCGGTGTTTCAATGCATTTGTTAGACGGATCCGCATCCGGATCCATCTACAAATGCTATCCGTTTGCACACGGATTTCCGGATCCAGCAGGCAGTACCGGCGACAGAACTGCCTTCCGGATATTCACAATGCAAGTGTGAAAGTACCATTAGCTACACCCTTTTTAATTGAGGTGTTGTAGAGATCTGTTCGGTTAAACTGCATGCCACCTTTTTTTTATATATATTGCAATTTTGTATCTAGGCAATCTGTTTAACAAAACTGAATGTAATTTTACATGTGTGCATAGGGGCAGGGGAGGTGATGACCATCATCTCACCCTTCAATTTATATTTGCAATTAAATATTTCTGACTGTAATGGGGTTTCCAGGATTTTAAAATTGAAACCCTATCCTCAGGACAGACCATCAACATCTGATAAGTGGGGGTCCAACACCCAGCACCAATTAAAGGGATTGTCTGAATTATTTTTATGCTCTTTGCATGTTTCTAACTAGGCAAATATAAGGGCTTTACCATGCGCTTACTTCATCTCCAGTTGCTGCTTTCTCAGATTTCACTGAGGGTCGCAAGACCTGTGATGTCAGCCTCTCTCCCTGCTCTGATGATGTTTCATGCACAAGCCTGAGAGAGCAGACATGTGTGTTTGTACAGGAGATGTCACTGTGTTAGGCACGCCTCCTGCACTGCCGTCTTCCCCCTGGATTCTTCAGGAAATATTAACCCCTTCATCAGCACACACACAGGGCTGAAGGCTTTCCTGAGTAGCTGCAGGCAGTGAAGAGACACAGGATCCTCATTCTGCAGACACAGGGCTGACAGACTGGAGGAGTTCTGCAGAGCATTGCACAAACACAGGTAGGGAGAAAATCCTGTGTGTATTAGCAGTGTCATTGTACAGCTGGGACTTGTAGGCCTACACATACAACATGCCGCTGAGCATCCTAGCAGGCAGACATGTCATTCAGGGCAGCACTACCATTCACTCCCTTTGCAGAGCAGGGGAGGGGGCACAAATATTTATGAGGAAACTCCAGAGATTGTTGTTATTGCATGTGAACAAAGGACCAGAAAAGAACCAGGGAAATAGGAAATAGATTTTTTTTTTTTGCTTAAAACATGCTTAGCTTATGTATATATTGCTGACTATCAGATTTACAGTGCTATTTATTTCTTTAATAACTCAGACAACCCCTTTAAATCTTTCAGAGTAGCTTTAGCACCAGAAGTTGGAACTGGGCACTAGAGGTCAGAACTGGAACTACACAGTTACATCCATTCTGTAGGAGATGGTAACTGCAGCACTGCTCCCATTCACTTCAATAGGAACAGCGCTGCAGTAACCAGTTTTGTCCAATACACAATAGACAGAGCTGAGTAGTTCCAGTTGCGACTTCTGGTGCTGGAGCTATTCTGAATCAGGAGATCGGCGGAGGGAGGTGCAGTGTTTTGGACCTCCACCGATTAAATATTCATGGCTTATCTTTAGGATAAGCCATTAATATTAAAAACCTGGAAAACCTCTTGAAGATATTATATATTTTTACATGATTATAGACAACTGCTGTGTCTTTTATTCCTAACTTTTGGTATGTATTCTGTCCATTCACTGTAGTTAGCTTAAAACACACCTAGACTTCTGTAAGAAAATAGAAAACTGAGGAAGGAAGGGTGTACCACCACTGTTTCCAACCCACAGAAGTGTTTTACTAATAAAAAATACCCCCCAAAAATGACTTCCCTTTAACATACTTCAGTTACATAGTAAGAATATCTGTTACCTGATAGAACTGCTCTGTAGATCAGGGTCACGGGCCTCGACTACCCCTACAAGTGTCCCTGGAGGCTGGTTTTCCAACACGCTTAAGGTATAAGGGTTTTGGGAGAAAAGTGGGGATTCATTTACATCTCCCACAGTCACCCTCACAGTTGTGACATCCTTAAATGGTCCTCGACGAATATACTGAGGATCAATCACAGTGTTCATCACTTCAACACGAAATGTGAAAGAGCGGCGGGACTCAAAATCTAGAGGCTGGAAACAATTAAGTTACTACTGATTATTAAGAAATGTAAGGATTGTTGTATTTGACAAAAAGGGTAGAGTATGCATGTGCACAATAGGTAATATTTATCTTGAATATGGCAAATCCTAATGTGTATTTTACAAAGAACCCAAGACAGAAATCCTAGGTTAAGATGAAGATTTCTGCCACTGGTGGATACACACTATTGTTCACTGGAGTTAATTTGCAGCTTTTCTGTATAGAATTCAGGGCATGCTACTTTGTGTGCTGCAAAGTTGTTGCATTGGATGCAGAATGTCAAAGGATTGGATGAATCCTCATCAATTTCTGAATATGTGAACATGACCTAAAGTGTGAACATAGCCTATGAAAAAACAGCTCATGTTATTGATGTGGGTCTTTGAGTTTGGTGATTTCACAAAGGGTTATTTGTCAAGATAAAGTATGGAGCATACAGTATTTCTGTGTCAGGCAGACCACCTTTTCTAATGTTATGGATGTAACTACCGTATTTTTCGCTTTATAAGACACTTTTCCCCCCCAAAAGTAGGGGAATTGGCAGTGCGTCTTATGAAGCGAATGGTGCAATTTTTACATTGCTGACACTGATACATCGCGGGCCGCCATGCTGCACAGCGCGGCCTGCGGTATATCAGTTCCAGTTTACTTCTATCACGCGGGGTGGCAGGAGGGGCTGGAGGCTGGCACCTGCTGTTGTACTCGCGGCGGGGCCTGATGCAGTCACTGTACTCCATTACACCGAGCCCCGCTCACAGCAGTCTTCATAGGTGAAGTCTATTCAAGTAATCCTCAACCAGTGGCTCTTCTTTGTTAAACTACCGTAATCGTTTGTAGTAGTACTATCAAACTAGCAGGCAGGCCGGCAGCGTAACGTCCCTCACTCCGTCATGCTCCTCCCACTTCATTAATGAAGCTGGCGGAGCAGGAGCGTGACTGAGTGAGTGACGTGACGCTTCTGGCCGGCTCACTGCTTTGATAGTCAGTACTACTACAGACAATTATAGTAGTTTAACAAAGCAGAGCCACTGCTTGAAGATTACATGAATACACTTTACATGTGAAGACTGCTGTGAGCTGGGCCTGGTGTAATGGGGGTCACTATTTACACAGGCACATGAGAAGACACAGAGGGGACCTGCATAAGATGCTATATATGTGTCATCCACAGATTCCCCCCATAACAGTGTCATCCACAGATCCCCCCCATAAGTGTCATCCACAGATATCCCCATAGCAGTGTATCATCCACAAATCCCCCATAACAGTATCATCCACAGATCCCCTCCATAACAGTGTCATCCACAGATCCCCCATAATAGTGTCATTCACAGACCACCATTAGTTCAAAATCCACCAAAAGCACACCTTTTGGTTCAAAATATTTTTTTCTTATTTCCTTCTCAAATACCCAGGTTCGTCTTTTCATCAGGTGGGTCTTATAAAGCGAAAAATACGGTAGTAGGCTAAGAATAAGCCCTTTAAACTACATGTAGCAATAAGACTAGCAGCCCTTTTTGAGCAGACTTCCTCCTGTTTGGCCTGATAGGAATATTTTATGTTTGCCTCTCTTTGAGGTTTTCTTTTCACTGACAGGAGATTTATCTGGTAATATTTTACCTTCTGAACTCTGAGAATCCCATCTTGTCCTGCGGAGTCTGACATCACACTAAAAGTGTCCCCGGCATCGCCATCCAGGATGCTGTAGGACATCACTGCATTCTCACCAATGTCTGGGTCATGTGCTCGTAGTCTGCCAATCACATATCCAGGAGCAGTGTCCTCCAGAACATTGAACTGATACAAACCTGTAATAAAATAATGGTGTGCTCATTAAGTTTTTGCAAAGACTTTTGGTTGATTCACATAAAATCTTGAGTTCTGTGGCAAAAATGTGGTAGTGTCCTCTAAGCTCCTAACACCAAGATTTCCAAACTCCCTTTCCAAATTTACTCCACACTTAAATAAGCATCCACCAGATCCTTTATAATAAATCATCAATCTCAAAAAAATACAATTGAAAATGCACTTTGGTTTGTTCAGAGTTCTGAGTGTGATTCCATTTTCCTGGAACAGATGAGAACGTAGTATACACAGCCGTTGTAAACTGGGAGGGGAGGCAATAAAAGTTTAGTTAGCAGACAAAAGGCCAAACTGTGCTGCTTGCCAGTTATCACAGAGGTGTAATGGATTTAAAAAAGGCCAAACTGTACAGCTTTTCCTGGTAACGTGGAGATGCTAATGGAATTAATGCATGCCACAGATGGCAAATCTCTATGCCACCCAATGCTGTTGTAACTATCGATAGACCAGAAGACACACTTCAAAAGCAGCCTTGTGCCAATTCACTTTTTCTCATAAATAACTTATGTTCTCATGATCAGGGAACTTCCTTGGCGCTTCTTTGGTTTAAAGTGCCAGGATTTTCGGCCTTAGGAAACACATATTGGTTGAAAGGATTAATGGTACTTAGAAAGTAGAACTTGTCATGCAAAAAACAAACCCTCATACAGCCATGTCAACAGGAAAATAAAAAAGTTATTGCTCTAGGAAGACAGATAGTGAAAAATTAAATTTCTGCCAGACCTACATTAGGTGTATTTCCAGGGATCTGAAACATGTGTGGTGAACAGTATGCAATTTTTAAAGGGTCTTAGCCGCCCCCCTTTGACCCTCCTCATGTGAAAAGAGGCTGGTTAATTACATGCAACAAGTGGAAGGTTGTATGGCGTAATTCTAATTTGAGCCATAACTTCTTGTAGGCATCTCTGAAAAAGATTATGTGATCGGCAAGTTTTACAGGATATTTTTACCAACCCAGGCATACCAAACACAAATAATATTAATTATTACATACCCTGTAGTGGGGAAAAAATTCCAAATGGTATGGAATTAAAAAAAAATGCAATTCCGACATAGTTGTATGGTTTTTGTTTTTACAGCGTTCCCCATGCAGTAACTTTTATTCTATGGGTCAGTACCATTGTGGAGTGTGTATGACTTTTTGATCAACTTTTATTCATTTTTTTTGAGAGGTGAAGTGATGAAAAAGCTGCGAATTGGCCATTTAGTTTTTTCTTCTGCAGCAGTATTCACTGTACAAGATAAATATTTTTATTTTTTAAAGGGAGTGTGTCACCTCCATATGGCCATATACAGTGCTTACATGGCTCTGTAGCACACCTATACAGGATTGTAACGGTACCTTTGTCTTTGTCTTTAGACTTGCACCAGCAGGAAAAACGAAGTTTAATTCATATGCAAATGAGCACCCGCAAGTGCCCAGGGGCGGCGTTCAGTGTGTAGGTGCCCAGGGGCGGCGTTCAGTGTGTAGGTGCCCAGGCTGCTCTGCCTTCTTTTCACCTTACTTCTCCCCAGCCTCTTCCTTTGCCCGCCCTCCAAGTCCGGACCTATCAATGAGGCAAGAGACTTGGGGGGGCGGGCAAAGGCAGAGGCTGGGGAGGAGTAAAGTGAAAAGAAGGCAGAGCAGCCTGGGCACCTACACACTGAACGCCGCCCCTGGGCACTTGCGAGTGCTCATTTGCATATGAATTAAACTTAGTTTTTCCTGCTGGTGCAAGTCTAAAGACAAAGACAAAGGTACCATTACAATCCTGTATAGGTGTGCTATAGGACAATGTAAGCACTGGATATGGCCATATGGAGGTGACAGACTCCCTTTAAGCCTATTCCCAACCGGTGAAGCTGAAGGGATTCATAGGAGACAGCCCACTTTGCATCAATCCCTCTGTAGGGCACAGAGCTATCTAAATGAACAGTGTCCACCTTGTTTAATTGTTAAATAGATAAGGAATTTTGTCATGATTCTCAAATTGGGTTATATAAGCTTTCTTATTTAACTGTTATTGGGGTGTCAACCTTGTTTCATAGATAAGTAATTCCATTAAGCCTTGATTCTCAAATTGGGGTGAATAAGCTGTCTATTTTTACTGTTATTGGGGTGAACACCTTTTTTAACCTCCCTGGCGGTATGATTATGTCAGGAATTTTGTACCAAAAGTGGTTCAATTTTTTGCATAAATATTTTATGGGCACAAATGACAGTAAAATGGCAGGCAAGGGGCACTGTACAGTCATCAAATGTCAGATCTGAGCTTATACAGTGTAATCCTCTCAGATTACAATGTATAACCTCTTTTATGTGTGTTTGTCACTTTTATGTTTATATTTATTTGAATTTCCCGCCCAGTTCCGCTCCCATGCGCAGCTGCTGCTCACAGGGAACAGAACCAGGAAGTCAAATGCCGGCCGGTTTTCTGCCAGATCTCTATACCTTGCTGAAAAGTCTATACCGGAAGTGACGCGGCTGCACAGGAATCAGCTGGAGAAGGGTGTGCGCTGCGCAAGCGCACATCCACTGGCTTAGGAAAGAATCATTGCAGCGCTGCGATAGAAGTACTTCGTTCAACGAGCCGGCGCACTTAGGGGTACAGAGATTTTGCAGCGCAAAATGTTGCATCAGATCTCCCTACCCCTGAGTGCGCACTAGGGATCGACCTATATTGATTTTTTAGGGCCGATACCGATAATTTGTGAACTTTCAGGCCGATAGCCGATAATTTATACCGATATTCTGGGAATTTTCATTTAAAAAAAAATTAAAAAAAATTCCCACAAATCTGCTGAAAATTAATGTTTATTGTTAATGTGTATTTTTTTTTTGTAAATCTTTCTTTTTCATTTATACAGTGATACCTCGGTTCACGAACGCTTCTGTTCACGAACAACTCGGTTCACGAACAGAAAAGTTCATAAAAATATGCTCCGGTTCACAAACTCCGCCTCGGTTCACGAACAGGAGCCGCGGCCATTTTAATGCTATTTCCAGGCTGTCACATGGTCGTGACTTCCTGTAGGAAGACTGTGGAGAGAAGAAGAGACACAGATAGAAGTACTGTGAGTACTCTGCAAACATGTTTAGTGATTTTTTTTATTTTTGGTGTGCTTTTAGCACATACAGTACTGTACTTACTGTATTGTACAGTTCCCCCTGATGTCATTATGGAGGGGGACTCTCCCTCCAAACAATAACTGCCTCCCACCTGCCTTCCTCCATGCCAGAATTCATCTCAAGCAAGGTTAGTGTCCTCTCTTTATACATTACTATACTGTACTAATGTGTATTGTAATTTGTTTCATATTTTTGTGCTTCAAAAACCCCCCAAAAAAGGTCAGCACGGATTAACTGGATTTACATTGAACCCTATGGGAAAATGTGCCTCGGTTCGCGACCAATTCGGTTCGCGACCAGAGTCAGTTCACGAATTAAGTTCGTGAACCGAGGTATCACTGTACTTAATATTTTGGTGTTTTATTTTTATTTTTGTAACTTTTTTTTTTTACCCTTAGGGACTAGAACCCTTGTCCTATTCATCCTGATAGAGATCTATCAGGGGGAATAGGAGCTCACACTGTCCCTGCTGCTCTGTGCTTTGTGCACACAGCAGCATGGAGCTTACCATGGCAGCCAGGGCTTCAATAGTGTCCTGGCTGCCATGGTAACCGATCGGAGCCCCAGCATTACACTGCTGGGGCTCAGATCGGAGGAGCAGGGGAGAGGGGATCCTGTGGAGGGGCGCACTGCGCCACCAATGTTTTTAATACTGGGGTGGGGGGGCGCACTGCGCCACCAATGCTTAATACTGGGGGGGCTTGGGGGGGAGGCGCACTGCGCCACCAATGCTTAATACTGGGGGGAGGGGGGGCGCACTGCGCCACCAATGTCTAATACTGGGGTTGGGGGGGGGGACACTGCACCACCAATGTCTAATACTGGGCTTGGGGGGGCGCACTGCGCCACCAATTAAGATTAATCTCTCATTTATTCATATACAGGAGGCGGGAGCTGGCTGCAGAATGACATAGCCGGCTCCCGTCCTCTATGAGCTGTAGCTGCGATCCGTGGCACCTGAGGGGTTAACTACCGCAGATCGCAGCTACCGCTCATAGAGGTCGGGAGCCGGCTATGTGATACTGCAGCCAGCTCCCGCCTCCTGTATATGAATAAATGAGAGATTAAGCTTCATTGGTGGCGCAGTGGCCACAGCCCCTCCCCTCCTCTTGTCCCCTGTCCTTTCATTGGCGGCAGCGGCAGCAGCAGCACAGGGGGAGGAGACACTGCTTCCTTCTCCCCTGTGCTGCTGCTGAGGGAACACGGAGAGCGCTGTCAGCAGCGCGATCTGTGTTCCCAGTACGTTATCGGTATAGCGGCAAAATAAATGCCAATACCGATAGCGTTCAAAATCCTCAATATCGGCCGATAATATCCGTAAATACGATAATCGGTCGATCCCTAGTGCGCACGCGCACAGAAATCATCAGATCAAATCAAGATGAACTGTAACTGATGATTTGTACGCGCGTGCACACTCAGGGGTAGGGAGATCTGATGCAACATTGTGCGCTGCAAAATCTCTATACCCCTAAGTGCGCACGCGTGGTGCACGAAGTACTTCTATCTCGGCGCTGCAACAATTCTTTCCTAAGCCAGTGGATGTGCGCTTGTGCAGCGCACACCCTCCTCCAGCTGATTCCTGTGCAGCCGCGTCACTTCCGGTATAGACTTTTCGCAAGGTATAGAGATCTGGCAGAACACCGGCGCTCTTAGCGGAGGACATCGCTGGTGGAAGGTGAAGGGACTCTGCAATGTTACCCCGAGCATGACCCGGGGTTACCGCTCCTGTCAGCGAAAATTAACCCAGAGTTATGCTCGGGAATACTGTCAGGGAGGTTAATAGATAAGCAGATCTATTACGCCTTGACTCTTAAATTGGGCAGAATATCCTGTCTATTTCTACTGTTATTGGTGTGTCCACCTTGTTAAATAGATAAGCAGTTCTATTACACCTTGATTCTGAAATTGGGATGAATAAGCTATTTTTACTGTTATTGGGGTGCTGTCACGAGGGTGTCACGACCTATCGCTGACCCTGTTGTGCCTGGGGTCAGAAGGTCGCAGCGGGTGGCTACGCACTCGGTTTCTCCCAAGATCGCTCCATGACCTAATGGTGAGAATAGATTCCGGTCCAGGTTTTCCTACTTAGGTTTGCAATCCGTTTTGTCCCATTTAGCAATCTGTAGCTTTTCCTTTTAGCGGTACTCTGTCAGCCACTCCCAGCTACTATATATTTTCTCTTTCAGCTTGTTGCCAGATATAGACCTTCCTTCCAGATCTTCTATTCTGGTGGACAACTGTTGCCGTTGGAACTGGAGCTGTTGGATTTCCGGTTCACTCCTGTTGTTGTTGTCTCCCTTCGGGGATTGTTTGTGGTGCCTGTCCTTTCCCTGTTGTTACCCTAGGTGTCAGTGGTGAGGACTAGTGCAACCACTGACCTACTAACTACCTAGGGCTTATTAAGGGTATGCCAGGGACGGGGCACGTGATAGGCATATAGTTTAGCAGCTCGTCTAGGGACGTCAGGGGAGCCAGGTGCCAGTGCCAGGCGAGCTAGGTGGTCACCAATCCTCCCTCTCCCTAGTGGAATGGTACTCCTCTTCCCTTCCCTCTGTGCCACACGTCTGTTACCTGCCATCTCAGAAGTGATAGGTGCCCACCTTGTTTCATAGATAAGCAACTCCATTAGACTTTGATTCTGAAATTGGGGAATAAACTTTCTCATTTAACTGTTATTGGGGTGCCCATCTTGTTTAATAGATAAGTGATTCTATAAGGCCTTGATTCTCAAATTTGGGGTGATTAAGCTATCTATTTTTACTGTTATTTGGGTTTCCACCTTGTTTAATAGATAAGCAGATCTATTACGCCTTGATTCTCAAATTGAGGTGAATATGCTGTCTATTTCTACTGTTATTGGGGTGTCTACCTTGTTAAATAGATAAGCGATTCTATTACGCCTTGATTCTGAAATTGGGTTGAATAAGCTATTTTTACTGTTATTTGGGGTGCCTACCTTGTTTCATAGATAAGTAATTCCATTAGGGCTTGATTCTCAAATTGGGGAAAAAAACGTTCTCATTTAAAGGGAACCTGTCACCTAGAAAATTCATATTAAACCGCCAGCAGTACCTTATCGCAGCCTGTAGCATAATTATAAAGGTGTCTTGTGTCTTTTCTGTACAATGCACCAAAAGTCTGAAAAAAGACTTTTATTCAACTGGGTGCGCTATATAAATGATAGTCTTAAAGTTAAGGGGGCAGCGGCTTTCTCACCTGAAGTCAAGCATGCCCCGCCCCCTTTCCGGGCCCTTAGCGTTTGATTGATAGGAATTCCAATTCCTTCACTACTGGATGCTCAAACGTAGTCTTGCACGTGCGCTGTGTCCCTGCAGTGCCGGCTCCTGTGCACTGTTCCACTCCGCTGTGAGGTAGGCTCAATGATAAGGCACTCGCACATGAGAGCCTGCGCATGCGCAAGACTACTCTCAAGCGCCCAGCAGTGAAGGAATTGGACATCATATCAATCAAATACTAAGGGGCAGGGCATGCTTGACTTCAGGCGAGAAAGCCGCTGCCCTCTTGACTTCAAGACTATCGTTTACATAGCGTGGCCAGTTGAATAAAAGTCTTTTTTCAGACTTTTGGCGCATTGTACAGAAAAGACACAGACACCTTTATAATCATGCTACAGGCTGCAATAAGGTACTGTTGGCGGTTTAATATGCATTTTCTAGGTGACAGGTTACCTTTAACTTTTATTGGGGTGCCCACCTTGTTTAACCTGTTACGGACACAGGGCGTACAGGTACGCCCTGATGTCCTGGTACTTAAGATGAAAATGAGCCCGGTCCTTAAGGAGTTATTAGGTAAGTGGTCCTATAAGGCCTTGATTCTCAAATTTGGTTTGATTATGTTGCAAAGAATGGGTGCAGCAGAGTCAATTCAGATCAAACATTTTGGAGTAACAGATACTGGGTTTATTGGAACATGCGTGCAATAACAGAAGGTCACCTTACATGGTGAATGTCACAGACAGGAAAAAGAAATCAGCGAGTTCACCTCAATGTACAGGAAATACAACACATCGCAGAATTGCATAGAGAGACTACAAGTGAAGCATTAGTAACAGTGACATCTAGTGTTATGACTATGAACTGCAGTCAATCTAGAAATAGACTAAGCTGTAAGATGTTGTACAGTGGGGCAAAAAAGTATTTAGTCAGTCACCAATTGTGCAAGTTCTCCCACTTAAAAAGATGAGAGAGGCCTGTAATTTTCATCATAGGTATACCTCAACTATGAGAGACATAATGAGAAAAAAAAAATCCAGAAAATCACATTGTCTGATTTTTAAAGAATTGTTTTGCTAATTATGGTGGAAAAGAAGTATTTGGTCAATAACAAAAGTTCATCTCAATACTTTGGTATATACCCTTTTTTGCCAATGACAGAGGTCAAACGTTTTTTTCTAAGTCTTCACAAGTTTTTCACACACTGTTGCTGATATTTTGGACCATTCCTCCATGCAGATCTCCTATATAGCAGTGATATTTTGGGGCTGTCGCTGGGCAACATGGACTTTCAACTCCCTCCAAAGGTTTTCTATGGGGTTGAGATCTGGAGACTGGCTAGGCCACTCTAGGACCTTGAAATGCCACTTACGAAGACACTACTTTGTTGCCCGGGCGGTGTGTTTGGGATCATTATCATGCTGAAAGACCCAGCCACATTTCATCTTCAATGACCTTGCTGATGGAAGGAGGTTTTCACTCAAAATCTCATGATACATGGCCCCATTCATTCTTTCCTTTACAGTCGTCCTGGTCCCTTTGCAGTAATACTGCCCCAAAGCATGATGTTTCCACGCCCATGCTTCACAGTAGGTATGGTGTTCTTTGGATGCAACTCATCATTCTTTCTCCTCCAAACACGATGAGTTGAGTTTTTACCAAAAAGTTCTACTTTGGTTTCATCTGACCCTATGAGATTCTCCCAATCATCTTTTGGATTATCCAAATGCTCTCTAGCAAACTTCAGACGGGCCCAGACATGTACGGCTTAAGCAGGGGGATACGTCTGGCACTGCAGGATTTGAGTCCCTGGCGGCATAGTGTGTTACTGATGGTAGCCCTTGTTACTGACATGAAGCCCCAGATAGAGGAATATTATCAGTGGTCTTGTATGTCTTTCATTTTCTAATAATTGCTCCCACAGTTGATTTCTTCACACCAAGCTGCTTGCCTATTGCAGATTCAGTCTTACCAGCCTGGTGCAGGTCTACAATTTTGTTTCTGGTGTCCTTTGACAGCTCTTTGGTCTTGGCCATAGTGGAGTTTGGATTGTGACTGTTTGAGGTTGTGGACAGGTGTCTTTTATACTGATGACAAGTTCAAACAGGTGCCATTAATACAGGTAACGAGTGGAGGACAGTGGAGCCTCTTAAAGAAGAAGTTACATCTCTATGAAAGCCAGAAATCTTGCTTGTTTGTAGGTGACCAAATACTTATTTTACCAAGGAATTTTCCAATTAATTCTTTAGAAATCCTACAATGTGATTTCCTGTATTCTTTCCCCCCATTCTGTCTCTCATAGTTGAAGTGTACCTATGATGAACATTACAGGACTCTCTCATCTTTTTAAGTGGGAGAACTTGCACAATTGGTGGCTGACTAACTAATACTAATACTTTATTGCCCCACTGTATCTCCAACAGATTAAGGTGTTTTTTTTTTTTACTGTTATTGGGGTGTCCACCTTGTTTCATAGATAAGCAATTCCATTAGGCCTTGATTCTAAAATTTGGGCAAATAAACTGTCTATTTTTACTGTTAATGGGGTGGCACCTTGTTTCATCCATAAGCAATTCTATTAGGCCTTGATTCTGAAATTGGGGTGAATAAGCTATGTTTACTGTTATTGGGGTGCCCACCTTTTTTCATAGATATTCCATTAGTGTCACGAGGGTGTCAAGAGCCACGCCTGACTCCGTTGTACCCGGGGTCAGGAGGTCGATGCGGTTGGCTGCACGCTCTATGTAAGATAGGGCTGTTTTCCTTATGGTAGCTTTCTGGGTTTGCTTTGCAAACCCTTTTGGCTCACTCAGGGATCCGTAGCTCCTTCTCCTCAGCTGTTCCTTGTCCAGCACTCCCAAACCTCCTTATATTCCTCTCTCACACTTCTCTGGTTGCCAGAGATAGAGCTTACTGCCTGGACATCTATTCTGACCCACTGGAGCTGTGTTGCTGCGTTCTCTAATTGTTGCTTTAGAACGCTACCCTCCGGATCCCTGTTGGACCTTTGTGGACAGTTGTTGTCGTCCACCTGGGTGTTTGTGTTTGTCTGTGTTTGTCTGTCCTCTCCCTGGTGTTTCCCTCTTAGTGCAGTGGTGAGGACTAGCGATCCCACCGGCCCGTTCATTATCTAGGGTTCATTTCAGGGAAAGCCAGGGTTTAGGCACGTGATCGCCGAACGGGTGAGGAACCCGTCTAGGGACGTCAGGACAGTCAGGTGCCAGCCGCAAGGAGAGTTAGGGGTTACCTACTTAGAATCCAGTATGGATCCAATTGCTGCTCTGTCCGAACAATTTCATGGCCTGTCTTTGGAGGTGGCAGGATTGAAGGCGTCGGTCCTCCAGCAACAGCAGCAATTACAACAGACCGCAAGCCTAGCGGTTGCTACTGGTAACCAGGTTGTTGCGGAACCCAAGGTCCCTCTCCCTGACAGATTTTCTGGGGGAAGGGACAAGTTTTTGACTTTCCGTGAGGCCTGTAAATTATACTTTAAACTGCGTCCTTACTCCTCTGGTAATGAAGAACAGCGGGTGGGTGTTGTTATTTCCCTGCTGCAGGGGGACCCGCAGTCCTGGGCGTTCTCTTTACCTACTGATTCTCAGGCGCTTCGGTCAGTGGATGAGTTTTTCGGGGCCTTGGGTCTCATATATGACGACCCTGACCGAGTCGCACTGGCTGAATCAAAATTACGGAGACTCCTACAAGGAGAGCGGCCAGTAGAGGAGTATTGCTCTGACTTCCGTAGGTGGGCTACGGATACCCAACTGAACGACCCGGCTCTCAGGAGTCAGTTCTGCTCTGGGTTATCCGAAAGGGTTAAGGATGCGCTTGCATTGTATGAGACCCCCTTTTCCCTTGATGCAGTTATGTCCCTTTCTATCCGTATAGATAGACGTCTTAGGGACAGGTTGAAAAAACCGGAGCCATTGGTAATCCCTCCCAAGCAGCAGTTAGCCTGTACGGACTTAGACGAGCCTATGCAGCTAGGAGGAACTACTCGTCAGGTCCGTCCTCCTGAGGTTCGCCGTAGGCGTGGGGTTTGTTTTTTTTTGTGGGGAGAGGGGTCATTTAATTAATGTCTGTCCTTCTTTCCTCAGAAACAAAAAACCGTCGGAAAACTACTAACCCCAGGCTGTGTGGAGGATGTCAGCCGGGGGGTATACGTTTCCTCCATACGTACATCGCAATTTGTGTTGCCAGCGGTTATTGTTTTTGGTGATAAGACAGAGACTATTTCTTTCTTTCTAGACAGTGGAGCAGGGGTAAATTTGATAGAAGCCCATTTTGCCCGCACTATGGATTTGTCTCTCTGTACACTACAGAGACCTATTCCCATATTTGCTATTGATTCTGCTCCTCGGTCTCACCCACATTGTTCATAATTTACACCTTCGGGTAGGTGATCACCATAACGAGATGCTCTCATGTTTTGTTCTGGAGGGGCTTCCCGCTCCGGTAGTGCTGGGTCTTCCCTGGTTGGTAGCGCACAATCCAGTGGTGGATTGGCAGGCCAGGGAGATATTGGAGTGGAGTGAGCCATGCAGAGAAAATTGCTTAAATAGCAATTGCTTAGTCGCCTCCATAGCTACCCTACCTACATTTGTTTCGGACTTTGAGGAAGTTTTTTCTGAAAAGGGTTGTCAGAAGTTACCACCTCATCGTCCTTATGATTGCCCGGTTAACCTTATTCCCGGCGCAAAATTACCCAAGACCAGGTTATATAATCTTTCAGGTCCAGAGAGACAAGCCATGAAGGATTATATCTCAGAGAGTTTGGCTAAGGGACACATCAGACCCTCTTCTTCACCCGTGGCTGCAGGGTTTTTCTTCGTTAAAAAGAAAGATGGGGGCCTGCGTCCTTGCCTAGATTTTCGTGAATTAAATCGGATAACCATCCGAGACCCATACCCTCTTCCTCTGTCACTACCAGAGCTTTGAGACGTTCTCACAGCTCTGTCTCTCCGCCCCTGTGATGAGGTCTTTACTCCCAGCTGTTCCTCCTGCGTTTGATTTCCCTGCCTTTAAATCACCCCTCCTCCTATTGCAGGGCGTGGATTATATTTCTCTTTTCAGTTTTAGCTCTGTCTTGAGTATCTTCACTTGTTAAGCTATTAGTTCTCTGGACCTGTGTTCTGTTGCTGCAAGCACTCCGGATATTGCCAGCGGCCCTTGGATCCGTCTTCTCTGCGGCTGCAGCTCCATCAGCTAAGTGTGCAGACATTGTTTTGTACCTGGTGATTTTCTGACTGGATCTGAGGTGGCCACGGTTCCCTCCATATTCTGAGCAGGGCATCGGTGGCCGTGCCCCTTCCACTATTGTAGGGGTTACAGGGCTCATCAGTCTTAGGCACGCGGGCATGCCTCGTTCCACCACATGGATCCGGGCATGTGCTTTAGCAGCATAGGGAGAGTGTTGAGGGTCTGACAGGGGTCACCCTTTCTCTTCCCTAGTTTGGGTCCGGTCAGTAGCTCTTTTTACTGTGTATGCTCTTGTTACCCTTAAACAGCCGTGACATCCTCTCATTCCTGACCTGTTTAACCAGATTGCGGGTGCTAGGTGGTTCTCCAAACTCGATCTTAGGGGGGCCTACAATCTGATTCGTATTAAAGAGGGGGATGAGTGGAAAACAGCTTTTAACACCCCTGAGGGGCATTATGAAAATCTAGTTATGCCTTTCGGCCTGACCAATGCTCCTGCCGTCTTTCAACATTTCGTTAATGACATTTTTAGTCATCTAATCGGCAGGTTTGTGGTAATATACCTAGATGATATCTTAATTTATTCGTCTGATCTGAGAACACATGAGGAGCATGTCAGACAAGTACTACAGGTCCTACGGACGAATGAATTATATGCTAAAATTGAAAAATGTGTTTTTGCCGTTCAGGAGATACAATTCCTAGGTTATTATTTATCTGCGTCAGGTTTCCGTATGGATCCTAGGAAGGTCCAGGCAATTTTGGATTGGGATCTTCCTGAGAACCTCAAAGCACTACAACGGTTCTTGGGCTTCGCGAATTTCTATAGGAAATTCATTAAAAATTATTCGGTAATCGTAAAACCCCTTACTGACATGACTAGGAAGGGGACTGATTTTTCTAAATGGTCTGACGCTGCTAAAGTTGCTTTTTCCTCTCTAAAAGAGAGGTTTACCTCAGCACCTGTACTAGTCCAACCTGACGTCTCTCAGCCTTTTATTGTTGAAGTCGATGCATCAGAGGTGGGAGTGGGGTCTGTACTGTCTCAGGGTCAGTCTCCTGGCAAATGGCGTCCTTGTGCTTTCTTTTCTAAAAAACTATCTGCAGCAGAACAGAACTACGATATTGGCAATAGGGAACTGTTAGCTATTAAACTTGCGTTTGAGGAGTGGCGTCACTTTTTAGAGGGGGCAGTCCACCCTGTCACTGTGTTTACGGACCACAAAAATCTGCTGTACCTCGAATCAGCTAAGCGTCTCACCCCTAGACAGGCTAGGTGGTCGCTATTTTTTACCAATCGTCCTGGGGTAAAGAATACCAAGGCTGATGCACTATCTCGTTGTTTCCCTGGAGGGGGTAATGTGAGTGATCCGGTACCCATTCTACAAAGAGGAGTGGTTGTCTCTGCGGTACACTCTGCTTTGGAGGGGAAGGTGTTAGAGGCCCAGGGGGACGCCCCGGTCTCTTGCCCCTCAGAGAAATTGTTTGTACCGTTGAACCTACGTCTCGAATTATTAAAGGAACATCATAATTCGGCACTTGCTGGGCACCCGGGTAGTAAAGCAACCTTAGAGCTATTGTCTCGTCGTTTTTGGTGGCCAAGGTTGCGTCAGGATGTATTGGATTTTGTGTCTTCTTGTTCTACCTGTGCGCGCGCAAAAGTTTCACATACACGTCCTGCAGGGTCTCTATTACCACTCGTCATTCCCAATAGACCATGGACACATCTGTCTATGGATTTTATCACTGACTTACCTTTGTCTGCGGGTAAAACAGTTATTTTGGTAGTAGTGGACAGGTTTAGCAAAATGGCACACTTCATTGCGTTACCCGCACTACCTAATGCTAAAACTCTTGCTCAGGTATTCGTCAGTGAGATCGTGAAGCTTCACGGGGTCCCCTCCGATGTTGTTTCGGATCGGGGAACCCAGTTTATTTCTAAATTTTGGAAAGCTTTTTGTTCCCGTTTGGGGGTTCACTTGTCCTTTTCCTCAGCTTTCCATCCTCAGTCGAATGGACAGACTGAGCGTACCAACCAAAACCTGGAGACATATCTAAGATGTTTTGTGTCTGAAAACCAAGAGTTGTGGTCGTCATATTTACCGTTAGCTGAGTTTGCCATAATCGCCGTCAGGAATCCACTGGCAAGTCACCATTTCTTGGTGCATATGGTTTTCATCCCCAATTCTGTACTTTCAAAGAGGGGGGGTCTTCTGGGGTTCCCGAAGAGGAACGGTTTTCGTCATCTCTTTCATCGGTATGGCAGAAGGTGCAAGCTCACTTGAAAAATATGGGAGGTAAATACAAATGCATGGCTGATAAGAGACGGTCGCCAGGTCCGGACCTAGGAGTGAATGACTATGTGTGGTTGTCTACTAGGAATATCAAATTGAAGGTTCCCTCTTGGAAACTGGGTCCTAGGTTTATTGGTCCTTACAAGATTGTAGCCATCATCAACCCCGTGGTTTTTTCGCCTGGAGTTACCTCAGACTTTTAAAATCCATAATGTCTTTCATAAGTCGTTACTAAAAAAATATGTTCCACCTCTAGAACCGTCACCGCTGCCACCCCCTCCTGTTGTCGTGGATGGTAATTTAGAATTTCAGATATCCAAAATTATTAATTCTCGTCGGGTCCGCCGCTCTCTCCAATATCTGGTGCACTGGAGAGGTTACGGTCCCGAGGAAAGAATGTGGGTTCCTGCATCTGAGGTAAACGCCGACAGGCTAGTTCGGATTTTTCATGCCTCTCATCCTGAGAGACCTGGTCCTGAGTGTCCGGAGGCCCCTCGTAGAGAGGGGGGTACTGTCACGAAGGTGTCAAGAGCCATGCCTGACTCTGTTGTACCCGGGGTCAGGAGGTCGCAGCGGTTGGCTGCACGCTCTATGTAAGATAGGGATGTTTCCTTATTGTAGCTTTCTGGGTTTGCTTTGCAAACCCTTTTGGCTCACTCAGGGATCCGTAGCTCCTTCTCTCAGCTGTTCCTTGTCCAGCACTCCCAATCCTCCTTATATTCCCCTCTCACACTTCTCTGGTTGCCAGATATAGAGCTTCCTGCCTGGACATCTATTCTGACCCACTGGAGCTGTGTTGCTGCGTTCTCTGATTGTTGCTTTAGAACACTGCCCTCCGGATCCCTGTTGGACCTTTGTGGACAGTTGTTGTCGTCCACCTGGGTGTTTGTGTTTGTCTGTCCTCTCCCTGGTGTTTCCCTCTTAGTGCAGTGGTGAGGACTAGCGATCCCACCGGCCCGTTCATTATCTAGGGTTCATTTCAGGGAAAGCCAGGGTTTAGGTGTCATGGTCTTACCTTCTTACTGTTCTCCTTCGTTTGACATGTGCTGGCGGCCATCTTGGTTTCTGGGTTTCTTGTAGCCTCCCACCCTGCGGCTTCTCCTTCCCACTGGGAGGAGCTGGATGCCTAGCTCATATATATATAGGAGGTCTGTGGCTTCAGTTCCTTGCTTGGTCCTCCTGTGTTCACATGCTTCTAAGACTGCTGCTGCTTCTGGTTCCTGATCCTGGCCTCGTCTGACTACCCCGTTGGTTCCTGATCCTGGCTTCGTCTGACTACCCTGCTGGTTCCTGATCCAGGCTTCGTCTGACTACCCTTCTGGTTCCTGACCTCTGTCTACGCAAGGCCCTGCTTTGGTTTAGCCATCCGTTTGGACTTTTGCTTACAGCTTGATTTTCAATAAAGCCTTCTTATTTCCACTTATATCTTGTTGTACGTCTGGTTCATGGTTCCATGACATTAGGACCAAGCCATGAATTCTGACGGTACAGGGCCATCCTCGCTACCTACGCTGGTTGCCAGACTTGATCAGCAGGATCACCTGTTGGGTCGGTTCGCTGTGGCGTTGCAAACCCTGCTTGAACGCACGGCTCATTTCGCTTCCGTTGCCGATGGGTCGGTTGTCGCTCCTGGGCCCGCTCCTACTGCCGCTCCGGTTGTTGCGCCAGAGTCTACCCCGACACCTGTTGCTGCGCCTGCGGTGTCCTGGGGTATGACCGGTTCTGCCCCCCTTCCACAGCGCTTTGGGGGAGAGCCAACTCAGTGCCGAGGTTTCCTTAACCAGGTGGGCATTTATTTCGAGTTGCTGCCACATGCCTTTCCTACTGAGAGATCAAAGGTGGGCTTCTTGATCTCGCTGCTCTCGGACAAGGCCTTGGCCTGGGCCAGCCCTTTATGGGAGAACAACAATCCGGTGGTTGCCGAGTTTTCCGGTTTTGTTGCTTCTCTTAGGAAGGTATTCGATGTGCCGGCTCGTGCTGCCTCTGCGGCGAAGCTCCTTATGTCCATCAGACAGGGTTCACGATCCGTAGCTGAATACGCCATTGAGTTTCGTACCCTGGCAGCAGAGGTGGGCTGGAATAATGAGGCTCTGGTCGCTGCTTTCTCTCATGGTCTCTCGGATGCCTTGAAGGATGAGGTTGCAGCTAAGGACCTACCAGTGGAGCTCGAGTCTCTTATTTCTTTCCTGATTTTGATTGACACCAGACTCAGGGAGAGACCTTCCTTTAAGGAGAGCCTGCGGAGGTCTTCTAACAGATTGGCGCCTACGTTTGCTGTCCCACCCGTGCCTCCCTCTCCTCCCACGCCTCCTGGGGATGACTTGTCTGGGGGTGAACCCATGCAGCTGGGGTTTGCTCGCCTGTCCGAGGGGGAGAGGGTACTCCGGAGACGCGAGGGCCGATGCATGTACTGTGGTCTCGGTGGGCATTTTCGGTTGGCATGTCCGAACCGTCCGGGAAACGCTCGCACCTGAGATCCTGTCGGGGGCAGATCTTGGGTGGAGTCTCCTCGTCCCCGGTTTCCCGTGTTGACAAACCACTGATCACTGTTGTCCTCTCCTGGGTCGGGGGCTCGGTGACGACCCAGGCGTTGGTGGACTCTGGTGCTGGTGGTTTGTTCATTGATAGTGTGTTCGCTGCCGCCAATTCCATTCCTCTGCAGCCTCGAGGTTCCCCACTGGCTCTTGAGGCGATAGACGGCAGACCCCTTCTGCCGCCACACGTGACTCATGAGACCCTTCCAGTGGGGATAGCCATTGGTGCCGTTCACAGAGAGTCGGTCTGTCTCCAGGTGATTTAGTCTCCACACTACTCGGTGGTCTTGGGGTACCCCTGGCTCCAGAAGCATAATCCGACTTTCGATTGGAGATCGGCCGAGATCCTCTCGTGGTCACCGCAGTGTGGGGCTAGTTGCATCCATGGGCCTGTCAAGTTGCTGTGTACTTCCTCGGACTCTCTGTTGCCTCCTGAATACGAAGAGTACCGGGATGTATTCGATAAGGTGCGCGCGGTTGCCCTACCTCCGCACCGCCCATACGATTGTGCCATAGAGTTACAATCTGGTGCCGTTCCTCCTCGTGGCAAAGTCTATCCACTGTCGGTAGCGGAGAATGAGGCCATGGAGGAGTACGTGAGGGAGGCGCTTTCACGCGGACACATTCGCAAATCCTCGTCCCCGGCAGGGGCTGGATTTTTCTTTGTGAAAAAGAAGGGCGGTGAGTTGAGGCCTTGCATCGATTACAGGGGTCTCAATCGCATCACGATCAAGAACGCTTACCCGATACCCTTGATTTCCGAGCTGTTCGATCGCCTCAAAGGGGCCACGGTCTTTACCAAACTCGACCTGAGGGCGGCATATAACCTGGTAAGGATCAAGGCGGGCGATGAGTGGAAGACCGCGTTTAACACCAGGACCGGTCATTATGAATCCTTGGTTATGCCCTTTGGGTTGTGCAATGCGCCCGCAGTCTTCCAGGAATTCATCAACGATGTTTTCCGTGACCTGTTGCAGCAGTGTGTGGTGGTCTATTTGGATGACATCTTGGTATATTCTGAATCCATGGAGGCCCACATTATGGATGTCAGACGAGTGTTGCAACGGTTACGAGAGAACAGGCTGCTCGGTAAGCTTGAGAAATGCGAATTTCACCGATCCCAGGTAACCTTCTTAGGTTACATCATTTCCGCTGAGGGGTTCTCCATGGATCCTGAGAAGGTTTCGGCTGTCTTACAGTGGCCCCAGCCCAGTGGTCTCCGTGCCCTGCAGCGCTTTTTGGGCTTCACCAATTATTATCGGAAGTTCATCAGGGACTTTTCTATGCTAGCCAAGCCTCTCACGGATCTGACCAGGAAGGGCAGTAATTTCCAGGTCTGGCCGCTCGAGGCCATCCGAGCTTTTGAGGCTCTAAAGTCCGCCTTTGTGTCGGCTCCGATTCTGTCGCATCCCAACCCTGGGTTGCCCTTTGTCCTCGAGGTGGACGCGTCTGAGACGGGAGTAGGCGCCCTTCTGTCTCAGCGTAGAACACCAGAGGGTCCTCTGCTTCCTTGTGGGTTTTACTCCCGGAAACTGTCTTCCGCGGAGTGCAACTATCAGATTGGTGACAGGGAGTTATTGGCCATCGTGCAGGCCCTTAAAGAATGGAGGCACTTGCTCGAGGGTTCGGTGGTTCCGGTTCTCATCCTGACGGACCACAAGAATCTGACCTACCTTTCTGAGGCCAAGAGATTGACACCACGTCAGGCCAGATGGGCTCTGTTCTTGTCACGTTTTAATTACGTGGTCTCCTACCTACCCGGTTCCAAGAACATCAGAGCGGATGCCTTATCACGGCAGTACTCCGAGCTGTCCGGGGAGGAGTCGATTCCGACTTCGGTCATGCCTCCGAATCAGATCCTGGCCGCCATTCGCACCAGCCTGACCTCTCCCCTGGGTGAGCAGATTTTGGCGGCTCAATCTGGTGCTCCCTCTGGGAGACCCAACGGCAGGTGTTTTGTGCCTGAGGAGTTGCGCACTCGGTTGTTGCGAACCTACCATAAATCCAAGGCCGCGGGGCATCCTGGAAAGAATCAGCTGTCCTGGGCTGTTTCACGTCTGTTCTGGTGGCCTTCTCTACGTTCCGACATCGCCGCATATGTAGCGGCATGCTCCGTTTGTGCCCAGAGTAAGTCCCCTCGGCACCTTCCGTTGGGCCTTTTGCAACCCATAGCCACCGGGGAGCGCCCATGGTCACACCTGGGGATGGATTTCATTGTGGACCTCCCTGCATCCCGAGGCCATACGGTCATTCTCATGATTGTGGATCGGTTTTCCAAAATGTGCCACTGTGTTCCTCTCAAGAAGTTACCCTCTGCACAAGAGTTGGCCACGATTTTCGCCAGGGAGGTCTTCCGGTTGCACGGTTTGCCCAAGGAGATTGTGTCGGATCGGGGGAGTCAGTTTGTGTCCAGGTTCTGGCGCGCCTTTTGCTCCCAGTTGGGGATTCATCTCTCTTTCTCCTCGGCCTACCACCCTCAGTCCAATGGGGCCGCAGAACGATCCAATCAGGCCTTGGAGCAATTCCTTCGTTGCTATGTCTCCGATCACCAAGACAATTGGGTTGACCTCCTGCCTTGGGCTGAGTTTGCCAGGAACACGGCGGTGAACTCTTCCTCTGGGACGTCTCCCTTCATGGCCAATTATGGGTTCCAACCTGCCGTGTTACCGGAGGTATTCTCTCCCCAGGATATTCCGGCTGTGGAGGATCACCTTTCCGTCCTACGTGCTTCTTGGGTACAGATCCAGAGGTCCCTTGAGGTCTCTGCGCAGCGCCAGAGACTCCAGGCTGATCGCAGACGAGCGCCCGCTCCTTCCTACCAGGTCGGAGACCGTGTATGGTTGTCCACCCGCAACCTCAACCTTCGAGTGCCCACTCCCAAGCTGGCGCCTCGCTTTGTTGGTCCCTTCCGAGTGCTTCGCAGGGTAAACCCGGTAACCTATGCCCTTGCGCTTCCTCCTGGCATGCGGATCTCCAACGTGTTTCATGTCTCCCTGTTGAAGCCATTGGTGTGTAATCGTTTCACTTCCTCGGTTCCTCGGCCCCGTCCGGTCCAAGTGGGCAATCGTGAGGAATATGAGGTGAGCAATATCCTGGACTCACGCCTGGTCCGCGGTCGGTTGCAGTTTTTGGTCCATTGGCGTGGTTATGGTCCAGAGGAGCATTCCTGGGTTCCCTCCGCAGATGTCCATGCTCCTGCTTTGCTCCGAGCCTTCCACGCACGCTTCCCTCAGAAACCGTTCCTTCCTTCGCGGAGGAGGGGCCCTTGAGGGGGAGGTACTGTCATGGTCTTACCTTCTTACTGTTCTCCTTCGTTTGACATGTGCTGGCGGCCATCTTGGTTTCTGGGTTTCTTGTAGCCTCCCACCCTGCGGCTTCTCCTTCCCACTGGGAGGAGCTGGATGCCTAGCTCATATATATAGGAGGTCTGTGGCTTCAGTTCCTTGCTTGGTCCTCCTGTGTTCACATGCTTCTAAGACTGCTGCTGCTTCTGGTTCCTGATCCTGGCCTCGTCTGACTACCCCGTTGGTTCCTGATCCTGGCTTCGTCTGACTACCCTGCTGGTTCCTGATCCAGGCTTCGTCTGACTACCCTTCTGGTTCCTGACCTCTGTCTACGCAAGGCCCTGCTTCGGTTTAGCCATCCGTTTGGACTTTTGCTTACAGCTTGATTTTCAATAAAGCCTTCTTATTTCCACTTATCTCTTGTTGTACGTCTGGTTCATGGTTCCATGACATTAGGCACGTGATCGCCGCACGGGTGAGGAACCCGTCTAGGGACGTCAGGGCAGTCAGGTGCCAGCCGCAAGGAGAGTTAGGGGTCACCACCTTTCCCTCTCCCTTGGGCAGGACTTTCCCTTTTTCCTCCCTGTGCGTGTTGCCGGTCATTACAATTAGGCTTTTATTTTAAAATTGGGGTGCATAAGCTGTCTAATACTACTGTCAGTGGGGTGTCCATATTGACACTTAATAACTTATTTTACATATACAGTTACATTATGTATATTATGTCCAACAAAGAGGTGCCAGGGCCCTCCAAGGGAACAGGCAGTGGCAAAAATGTTGCTGTAGCTGGCAAAAGTATCAGCAGAAGAAGGGTGGGTGGTAACAGCAGCCACAGCAACAGGCCAAAGCTGCCACTGTCATCCAGCGGTCGTGTTTTGATGACCAATCCTGCTGTCCTTGAATGGTTGACTTGGTCTTCAACATCATCTCAACTGGCAGCCAGGAGTCTGTGGGTTCATCTGACACCACACTGACCAAGTGAAGTGTGAACTGAGCCTAATAGTGACACCTATCACCTGCCTGTCATAGTAACGCACAGTAAGGTCTCTTTCACACAGGCGTCGCGTGTGAGGGCCGGACAAGATGCGGGTGCGTTGCGGGAAAATGCACGATTTTTCTGCGCGAGTGGAGGGGTTAAAAAATAAAAATAAATAATTAAACTAACCTCATCCACTTGTTCGCGCAGCCCGGCTTGTCTTCTTTCTTCTTCTTTGAGGACCTGGGAGGAAAAGGACCTTTGGTGACATCACTGCGCTCATCACATGGTCAGTCACCATGGTGATAGACCATGTGATGAGCGCAGTGACGTCACCAAAGGTCCTTTTCCTCCCAGGTCCTTAAAGAAGAAGAAAGCAGATAAGCCGGGCTGTGCGAACAAGTGGATGAGGTGAGTTTAATTGCATTTATTTTTTTAACCCCTCCATCCCTAATTTACTTAGCATTCTGTATGAAGAGCAAACTGTAGGCCTCATCATTCTCTAAAACAGGCGATATTTTTATCATCAGTGATGTCAGCATGACCATGCCCATTTGAAGTACAAGGTTAGGCATCCGATTCCTATAGCGGGAGGGTGACAGTACACCTCTGATGACGCTCATCTTGGTTAAACAACAGGATCAGAAAGAATGAAAGCTGTACGATTCATGTTTTGCCCAATTCAAATCATCAGAGGACTGATGGGCTACCTCCATGGACAATGAGATCAGTGGTAGATTCCACCTGAGCTGTTGGCAAAAATCTCAATGCTTCAAACATCAGGAGCTGATCTTTGAATATGCTTTACTTCCCTACTGACTACTGACTTCACCAATTATTTAAGATTAGCTGTAACTCTACAGAAAGATTTTACAACAACATAAAAGTTCTGCTCTTACTTTGAGGGAATTTGGGTGGGTTGTCATTGACATCTGTCAATGTCACAGTTACAGTAGTAGAGCCTGAAAGCCCTCCAACATGGCCTCCCATATCTTTGGCCTGTATGACAACCAGAAATTCATCCTGGGTCTCCCGATCCATGTTTGGGATTGCAGTACGTATCACCCCTGTGGAGAGAGTAACAATAACTGATGCACCTTGATGAATACTATATGGTGAGTTAGAATCGAGAGTGGAAAATTACTAAGGCAATTCATATATTATTACATCTATGATTGCATAAGGTGAATATCCATAGATCCTCCTAGATCCTTGAAAGGGTTACCCAAAAACTCTCAGTAGCCAATTAGACTAATTCAGCATGTTAACTAGAATCCAGGAAGGTGGCATATCAATTTTGTACTGCAAATGTAACTTCTTTATTGAAGCATGTTACAAACATAATCTGATTTGTCATTATGCACATGCAAAGTACGTAACATAATGTGTCCAAAACCCTCAATTACTAATCGAAAAGTAAATGAATGATGGATTACATTACTTGATTATCTGGTTCTCTGGACTCCTGCTGAGGTGCTGCTTTACAATCAGGCTGCAGGAAGCCATTCAAATTTGCAAGACAGGATTGAACCATATTGGAAGTTAATGCATTGTAAGCATGAAAAAGGATCTGAGCAACTTTAACAAGGACCAATTTGTGATGGCTATATGACTAGGCGAATGCATCTCTAAAATTGCAGGTCTTATGGGATGTTCTCAGTATACGGTATTTATTACCTATCGCAAATGGTCCAAGCTGTTTTGGTGGCACAAGGAGGACCTACACAATATTGTGGAGATAATTATAATGATAGCACAAAGAACTAATGCTGATTGAAACGACAGTGTAATGTGTAAATCTAACAACTTCATTCTTTCTCCTTTAGTGTACAATTAATCCTGCTTTCAGTTACCTGTTTGTGGGTCCACAGAAAAGTATGGTTGCCCTTCTAGCACAGTGTATACAAGTCGAGCGCTGTTCCCATATGTCGGGTCGTCAGCGTCGGTGGCGGTCACCTGGATCACAGAGGTTCCTGTGGGAGTTAATTGGTTTACTATTTTGTCTTCTGAACACAGTAAATGCTTGTACTGATAAACTATCCTCGGTTATAATCTTTTACAAATCTTTTGTAATTTCTAAATAAATTTAGGTTAGAGCTCCTGATGAGGTTCACCTAAAATACACTGTATAGAACATCCCTAGGCTTCCTTTATAAATATAATCATAATAAAAGAGCGCAAGGTTGTTAAAAAAAAACTCTGGCAATGCCTCCTGTTGGTACCGCCCTTATCCTCTTAACTAATATTCTCTAAGGCAGCGGTCCCCAACCGCTGGGCCGCGGCCCAGGACCGGGCCCTGGAAGATTGTTTGCCGGCAATACAGAGGAGCGGAGACGCCAGGCGCATGCGTGCCTGACACGCACATCACACACAGCAAGCAACAGTACAGCGGGAAGGAAGGAGAGCGTTCCTTCCTTCCAACTGTGATGCCGGCCAGCCACTGCCACCAATGAGGAGAGAGTGGACGGAGGAAGGGAGGGACTGTGGCCACTGTGCCACCAATGATAAGGAGGACTTTTCTGGACTTTATTAACTAAGTAGCAGGACATGTAGATCTCACTGCACTTACTATTATTCCTGGGCGCCGCTCCATTCGCCCGCTGTGGCCCCAGTTACATTCTCCCACGCTGTATGCTAATTACTACTACCGGAACACCAGGGAGGAGACATCAGCTTCTCTCCCTGGGCGTTCCTTCTCCCTGGCTGTAGCGTTGTCCAATCAATGCGCAGAGCGTCACAGCCAGGGAGAGAAAAAAACTTACCTTCTCCCTGGCTGTGACGTTCTGCGCTGCGATTGGACAGCGCTACAGCCAGGGCGAAGGAACGCCCAGGGAGAGAAGCTGATGTCGCCTCCCTGGTGTTCCGATGCTGTTACTTAGCTGCATACAGCGCGGGAGAATGTAACGGGGGCCACAGCGGCGCAATGGAGCGGCACCCAGAAATAATAGTAAGTGCAGGAAGATTTCTGGGTGCCGCTCTACATGTCCTGCTACTTAGTTTATAAAGTATGGACTTATGAAAGGTCCTCTTACAGATACAGGAGACGGGTGAGGCACCTGAGGGGTTAACTCCGCTCATCGGAGTGCCGGCTATGTGATTCTGCCCCACCCGCCTCCTGTATCTGTATTAAAGGTTAATTATCATTGGTGGCACAGTGCACCCCCCCAGTATTAAAATCATTGGTGGCAGTGACCACAGTGTCCCCTCCCCTCCTCCTCACTGGTGGTGCAGTTGCAGCTTCTGATCGGAGCCCCAGCAGTGTAATCCTGGGGCTCCGATCGGTTACCATGGCAGCCAGGACGCTACTGAAGCCATGGCTGCCATGGTAATCTCCCTGCTGCTGTGTGTACTATGCACAGGGCAGCAGGGAGAGTGTGAAGTCCTATTCACCCTAACAGAGCTCTATTAGGGTGAATAGGAAAAGGGATCAAAAGATCCCAGGTTCTAGCCCCTAAGGGCGAAAATAGTTATTAAATGAAAAGTAAAAAAAAAAAAATGTAAAAAAACCCACCAAAATATTAAGTATAAATCACACCCTTTCCCAATTTTACATATAAAATATATAAACAATAAATAAATAAACATATTACATATCGCCACGTCTGAAAAGTCCAAACTATTTAAATATCAAAATAATTTCCTATGTGGTGAGCGCCGTATCAGAAAAAAACAAAAACAACTTAAGCCCATCCTTAAGCCCCACCCCAGAACCCACGCCCCTTTCCCCCACCCGGTCCCTGGGAAAATTGTCTTGCATGAAACTGGTCCTCAAAAAGGTTGAGGACCACTGATCTACGGTACTGGAGATTAGAGGCCATTTCCCCGCAAAATAGGATGGGGCAGCACTGCCCTTCAGGAGATTGATTGTAGCAAACTTCTAGGGGCTGAGGCTGTTGATGGACACTGCCTAAACTATTATTCTGTATCCTGTAAGAAGCAATGAAGAATCACAATGGGAAATCACAGTTCAATGTGTTTCTTCATACGTTGAGTATATAACATATATATATTTGATAAAACATGCATGGCATGTACCGTGTATGCCTAAAATGTAATTTAGCAAATATTAGTGATAATTGTGGCATTGAGAATGGACAGAATCCCTGTCCTCTAACATTTAGGAGTTATTACGTTCACTGACTTTTATTTCCCAAAATGGCTCTCAGTTCTTCATCCATTAATTCCAACTTATCTTCTGCAAACTGTCAGCACAATGGGATAGCTACGCATTTATCACTGTCACTTTTGCTAGTACTAAAAAAAGCATCCTTGCACCTCAGTGCAGTTAAGTGCTAGCGTAGGTTTAAACACAAATACCTCAGTTCCCCCCTCACCTACGTTGGACATCTCTGGCACAGAGGCCCTGTATGGCGGGTGCAGGAAAACAGGGGGGTTGTCATTAATGTCCTGCACCTTGATGATGAACTGGGAAGGGGGTTCAAGTGGTCGAAGGGTAAGCTTGTCCACAGCCTGCGCCAACAGCACGTACTCCTCCTTCTCCTCGCGATCGAGGGACTTGGTAACATGGATATTGCCAGTTTTTTCATCAATGACAAACACAGAACCGGCGCCTTCTCCGGTCAGGAGGTACTTGGCTCGTCCTTCCCCACGATCCGCGTCTGTGTGCAGCTGTAAAGTCATAGGATGCATTATATAAAGTGATAAAAAGTGATAACAATTTATTAATAGACTTTATTCCGATGTAGAGGCTCCATCTGAACACTTCTCTTGTCATTAGTCATTTACTAACGCCTCATAGGGCACACAACAGTTTTATGCTGTAAGTGGCCGACAAAATCACTTATGGAAGTTGTATGAATGATCTGTGCACCTGGTTGTGGACAAAAACCATTATATGTTAAATGGGTTATAAAAAAGCCTAACATGCAATATTCAGATATAGCTGAAAGGAGGGCATGAAATTTGGCACTATGTAAATATCTTTCTTGGCTGTTATAAACCCTTCTTACTGTTCAGAAATATTTGTAGGGTAGCAAAGCTGTTCATAGACATGACATATTCAGCTAAAAAGTATTATGCGCGACTCCTCCATCCAAGTCATCTGCAGGTTTTTTGCTTTTGCATGTACATCAGGAAACTCCCCCAATGTGAGCACCAACAATGTGAGCACCAAGATTTCAACAGCCAAACATATACCAAGAGAATGTACCTTTATCATACATGTTGTCGGGTTTATGTCAGTTTGCATAACTGTATTGCACAGTAGTGTTGAATACGCATTTTATAGTAGTCAAAGGCAAATTTATGACATTGTATTATAATAATAATTATCTTTATTCATACAGCACCAACATATTCCATGGCATTTTACGATTCAGGCGGTACACATACAGACAAAATGAGATCGTACAGAGTAAAAAACTAATTAATTCAAACAATAGGTGTTAGGGTCTGGCTTTCAAGAGCTTATACTCTATGAGGAAATAAAAATGACAAAAAAGAGGGTTTTATTTAGCAATTCTCCAGCCATCTATTATAAAACAGGGTAGTATATATACCGTAAAGCTACATGAGCCAGTCATATGGTAGATATGTTGAGTAAAGGGATCAGATTCTAAGAAATAATGTAGAGGGTGGGGGAATGGTAAGGTGTTAGATCAGAGAATGTGAGAGGCCTGCCTATAAATTTTTTATATTTTTTTTAAAGGTATGCTTAAAGTGTATGTGTCAGCTTAATATACTGTCCTTCGTAAGGAAACATACTTACAGCTACAGATCCTTACTACTAGTAGCCAAAACAGCATTACAAATGTTGTGCCATTTGGCTTCTATGTGCCCTAAAAGAATGCACTGGATGCATTGTATATGAATCCAGAGTATTCAAGAACAGAGCAAAACCCCGCACCCCTCACAGAACTGAAGTGGAAACTTTATGTTTAGGTAGGTTGGTAGATGATGGAAACAAAAGAAGATATAGGACATGATCTTAGACAGCAGACAATCAATGTTTGACATATTTGTAGAGACAAGAGAGTTCCTAGGACTGGACCATGAGGAATCTCAGCAGCAAGGGGAAAAGGCAAAGAGGTACAGCTGGCAAAAACCAAGACAAAGTAGTGTCCTTAAAGCCAATCAATTAAAGCATACTGAGGAGGAATTGATGATCTAGTGTTAAATGCCCCAAAGAGATCCAGAAGAATCAGTACAGAGTGGTTAACATTACATTTAGCCATCAGGAGATCATTAAACAAATTGGTAAAGCAAGTTTTTTTGTAGAGTGTAGCACGCAGAAACCACATTGTAAGGGGTCAGGAAGAGAGATGGCAGAGAGATAGCGGATGAGAATAGACAAGGTGTTCCAGCAGTTTGAGATGAAGGGGAGATTAGAGACAGGTCAATAGCAGTGCAGGACGAGTCAAGAGATTCAAGTTAATTCAGTAATGGGGTTATAACAGCATGCTTAAAAAGAGGAGTCAAATGTAACAAAAGAAAGAGAGGTCATATATGTATAGGTATATAGTTGTATACATGAGGAACATTTGTTCAGTAGACCAAATTAAACAGTCCAACAGAACATAATTAACGTGAACCTTGCCTTAAAACAAGTATTTTGGCTTTGAGATTAACTAAAATGCAGAGCTTTAAGACAGTCTTAATAAGAATACTCGCAAGTGTATGATACACCAAAATTATTAAGAGGCATGCCTTAAAAATCTTGGCACATCCCTGGCAGGACCGTGCACCAGAAACTGAAATCTACACAAGGAGCTAGCGTAGGTTTAAGGTGTAAACTGCGCACTGCACATACTGATAAATGTTTGGGGCCACAGAGGTCAGCTCGTAGCCCTCCCCCTCTTGCCCAGATATTTGTAAAACTGGTGAGGGTTTTGAAAATGTTTCTAATTTTAGAGCAAAACAGAACTTGCAAGTTTGTGTCTTTTGTACACCAGAAAACTGGCGTAGAACAGTGATACATTCCCTTCATATGGATATTATATATTCACTGATTCCGTTTTTATACAGCAACGTATACTTTACATGTACAGTCGTGGCCAAAAGTTTCGAGAATTACAAAAATATTGGAAATTGGAAAAGTTGCTGCTTAAGTTTTTATATTAGTAATAATTTGCATATACTCCAGAATGTTATGAAGAGTGATCAGATGAATTGCATAGTCCTTCTTTGCCATGAAAATGAACTTAATCCCCAAAAAAACTTTCCACTGCATTTCATTGCTGTCATTAAAGGACCTGCTGAGATCATTTCAGTAATCGTCTTGTTAACTCAGGTGAGAATGTTCACGAGCACAAGGCTGGAGATCATTATGTCAGGCTGATTGGGTTAAAATGGCAGACTTGACCTATTAAAAGGAGGGTGATGCTTGAAATCATTGTTCTTCCATTGTTAACCATGGTGACCTGCAAAGAAATGCGTGCAGCCATTATTGCGTTGCATAAAAATGGCTTCACAGGCAAGGATATTGTGGCTACTAAGATTGCACCTCAATCAACAATTTATAGGACCATCAAGAACTTCAAGGAAAGAGGTTCAATTCTTGTTAAGAAGGCTTCAGGGCGTCCAAGAAAGTCCAGCAAGTGCCAGGATCGTCTCCTAAAGAGGATTCAGCTGCAGGATCGGAGTGCCACCAGTGCAGAGCTTGCTCAGGAATGGCAGCAGGCAGGTGTGAGCGCATGTGCACGCACAGTGAGGCGAAGACTTTTGGAAGATGGCCTGGTGTCAAGAAGGAAAGCAAAGAAGCCACTTCGCTCCAAAAAAACACATCAGGGACAGATTGATCTTCTGCAGAAAATATGGTGAATGGACTGCTCAGAACTGGGGCAAAGTCATATTCTCCGATGAAGCCTCTTTCCGATTGTTTGGGGCATCAGGAAAAAGGCTTGTCCGGAGAAGAAAAGGTGAGCGCTTCCATCAGTCCTGTGTCCTGCCAACAGTAAAGCATCCTGAGACCATTCATGTGTGGGGTTGCTTCTCATCCAAGGGAGTGGGCTCACTCACAATTTTGCCCAAAAACACAGCCATGAATAAAGAATGGTACCAAAACACCCTCTAACAGCAACTTCTTCCAACAATCCAACAACAGTTTGGTGAAGAACAATGCATTTTCCAGCACGATGGAGCACCGTGCCATAAGGCAAAAGTGATAACTAAGTGGCTCGGGGACCAAAACGTTGACATTTTGGGTCCATGGCCTGGAAACTCCGCAGATCTTAATCCCATTGAGAACTTGTGGTCAATCCATAAGAGGCGGGTGGACAAACAAAAACCCACTAATTCTGGCAAACTCCAAGAAGTGATTATGAAAGAATGGGTTGCTATCAGTCAGGAATTGGCCCAGAAGTTGATTGAGAGCATGCCCAGTCGAATTGCAGAGGTCCTGAAAAAGAAGGGCCAACACTGCAAATACTGACTCTTTGCATAAATGTCATGTAATTGTCGATAAAAGCCTTTGAAACGTATGACGTGCGTGTAATTATATTTCACTACATCACAGAAACAACTGAAACAAAGATCTAAAATCAGTTTAGCAGCAAACTTTGTGAAAACTAATATTTGTGTCATTCTCAAAACTTTTGGCCACGACTGTACACGGGACATCCTAAAACATTTAATGTGAAAATGGCTTAATGTACCATAATGTGCCTAAACCTCAATCAATTGCCTTGAAACTTTGCACAACCTAAGTTCCCAGCTTCCCAAACCTATCTTGGAAGTTTCATGAATGGCTACCCACAAGGCAAATGAGTGACATTAAAGGGGTATTATCATCTTAATGATCACTGTTAAATCTGTTAATGATTTAACAGTGATCATTTTTCTAAATATATTTCATTAACAAATCCCCACCCCTTAGAAAAAAATAAACCTGACTGCTGTCTTCCGTCTCCCCTGGTTACGGCCACCGCTCTTCTCAGGAATCGCGGTGGCCGCACGTGCGCAGACGACTTATTTTCTTCTCCCGGCGCGATAGACGGGATCGCGCTGCTACTGAGGCCGACGGCACATACGCCGCCTGTACAAGCGCAGTCCCGGCGACTGAGCCGGGTGTCAATTAGACTGCATAGAGGCGGGGTTATGGCAGGGGAGTTAAAGCCTGGAGTGAGGGAAGGGCTACCCCCTTGACTTCTATTGTGGAATTGTGGAGCTGGAGAAGAGTACTTTATAAGGCGATTTTTTCATGCATATACATGGCAGAAAAGCGGGACAAGACTGTATGATAACACAATGAGGATGATCTATAAGGTACTTTTGATAGTTTATTAAGTGAAATGCAGGTGAAAGGTTCGCTTTAAGCTTGTTTTTTGGGGAGCTTAATGTGGCTTAACGTTAAAAAAAAAAAAAAACTTACCGTATTTTTCGCCCCATAATATGCACTCCCCCCCAAAAAAGTGGGGGGGGGGGGAATGGCAGTGCGTCTTATGGGGCGAATGCTGCCATTTTCACATCGCAGGCTGCGATGAATCAGCATACTGTATAGGAGATGTATAGGACCACAGGCTGACACTGGGTATTAGAGCAACATCTGAATAGTGATAGGCATGAGATCTTGAGTAGGAGAAACACCAGACTTGCTCCTGAGGTCCATTTCAGTACCATGTACCTTCGGTAGACATCCAGGTTCTCTGGTCCTCCTCCTCAATCAGCATGTGAGGCCTCTTGTAGGCTTCAGTCCTAGTCAAACTTTTCCTACACTTGAGCATTCTCACCCTCAGACCAAACCTGGAGAGAGACTGAACTAAGACCTGGAAAAAGATGGTAACCGCATACATTTATAACCAGCCTTGGTAGCAGGGTGCACATGGGAAGGCTTACAACAATAGAAAACACAAAAAATCCCCAGCACACCTGCCAGCTGGCCTGCAACAAAACAAATTGCCCTGTCCAACAGTATACATTAAAAGCTGAGGTTTTAGCTGCACAAACCTTTGGCCAAAAATATGTAGAAGCCACACTGCCACCGTCAAGGCACCTCTGTAAAGTGTGGTCCTAGCTCTATTCACGAGTCTCCAAATGGGAGCATAATAATTTAGTCGATAAATTAAATACAGGTGTACCTGGAGGTAGCCTACTCCTCCTCACAAGGTGCAGGGACTAATTGGAGGCCCAGCAACCACAGATGCATGCTGGGATCCCCAATGTGTCACCACATTCAAGATAGACTAAGACCTGAGCCGGAGCTATGGCTGATCCTGCGGATAGCTTTGTGAATAATCCTTTACATTTCTAATAGCCACTGCACAAAAGGTAGTAGGGGCTATGCGAGCCTTGAGTCACTTAATAAGAGAACTTAGGTTGTGCAAATTTTGAAGGCAATTAATTGAGGTTTATGTACATTATGGTACATTAAGCTCTTTTTACATTAAGCTGTTCACATTAAATGTTAAAGAATGGTAATAAAATAGTTTACTGTGAATAACTTTTGGTATGTTTTCTCAAATGACCCAAAATCTTTAGAATATGTTGCCATAGAGAGAGTCCTGTAGTATAGGAAGTTTGGGGGAAATCGGTTAACATCTACCGTATTATTTGCTCTATAAGACGCACCTGCCCATAAGATGTTTTTTGAGGAGGAAAATAAGAAAAAAAATATTTTGAAACAAACGGTGTGCTTTTGGTGGGTTTTCAACTAATGGTGGTCTGTGGATGACACTTATTATGGGGGATCTGTGGAAGACACACTGTTATGGGGGATCTGTGGATGGCACTGTTAGGGTCCATTCACACGTCCGTTGTTTCTTTCCTGATCTGTTCCATTTTTTGCGGAACAGATCTGGACCAGTTCTGTACCCATTCATTTTCAATGGGTCCTGAAAAAAATCGGACAGCCCAATGTCAGATTTTTTTTCAGGACCCATTGAAAATGAATGAGTACAGAACTGGTCCAGATCTGTTCCGCAAAAAACGAAACAGATCAGGAAAGAAACAACAGACGTGTGAATGGACCCTTATGGGGGAAATCTGTGGATGGCACTGTTATAGCGGATCTGTGGATGGCACTGTTATGGGGGATCTGTGGATGGCACTGTTATGGGGCATCTGTGGATGACACATATATAGCATCATCCACAGATATCCCCCATAACAGTGTCCCTGTGGACAGTAAATAGTGACCCTAATACAAGTGGGGACCGGCAAATGGTGTAAAAAATCACTGCGGGGCCCGGTGCATTCACTGTACTGTAATAAACTGGGCCCCACACGCACCAGTATTAAGATGTAAACTGTAGCCAATTGATATGTTAACTGTAGGCAATCCATATTTTAACTAAAAGGTAGCGCAATCCGAGTACCTATTGAACGCCCGTACTTGCAGGCAGGCTGGCCGGTCACACACTTTCTCACGGCGCCTGCTCCGCGAGGAAGTAAGTGACTGCTCAGCCTGCCTGAAAGTACGGACATTCAATAGTGAGTACTAAGGTACGCGGATTGCGCTACCTTGTAGTTTAAATATAGATTGCCTACAGTTAACATATCAATTGCCTACAGTTTACATCTTGAATACTTGTGTGTGCGGAGTGCGGTGTGAGAGTACAGTGACTGCATCGGGCCCCGCCGCGAGTTGCCTCCAGCCCCTCCTCCCTCCCAGCTGATACATCGCAGCCTGCTATGTAAAAATGGCAGCATTCGCCCCAAAGCACGCACACTGCCATTTCCCTCCCACTTTTGGGGGGGGGGAGGGGAGTGCATCTTATGGGGCGAAAAATACGGTAAGTTGTTTTTTGTACGTTAAGACACATTAAGCTCCCCAAAAAACAAGCTTAATGTTACTCATTTGCCTTGTGGGTAACCAAAATCCATGAATTCCAGGATAGGTTTGGGAAGCTAAGATCTTAGGCTGTGCAAAGTTTCAAGGCAATTGATTGAGGTTTAGGCACATTATGGTACATTAAGCTACATTGAGTCATTTTCACATTAAATGTTTTAGGATGTCCCCATGTACACTTCATTTTAAATATCAGTAGTTTTATTCTGACGTCTGTTAATTCTTTAAAATGAGTCCTTAGTCCACACTAAAATTACCATATACAGTGCTGCCCATAATTATTCATACCCCTGGCAAATTTTGACTTAAAGTTACTTTTATTCAACCAGCAAGTAATAAGGCACACAAAAGCTCGCTTGGCCTTTGCAAAAGCTCATCTGGACAAAGAAGAAGACTTCTGGTCTTCTGTGTTATGGTCAGATGAAACACAAATTGAATTGTTTGGTCACAATGATGTTTCCTTCATTTGGTGTAAAAAAGGAGAAGCCTTCAACCCAAAGAACACCATCCCCACTGTCAAACATGGTGGTGGGAACCTAATGCTTTGGGGGTGTTTTTCAGCCAATGGACCAGGGAACCTGATCACAGTAAACGGCACCATGAAAAAAGAGAAATACATGAAGATTCTCAACGACAACATCAGGCGGTCTGCAGAGAAACTTGGCCTTGGGCACCAGTGGACATTTCAGCATGACAATGACCCAAAACACACAGCAAAAGTGGTGAAGAAATGGTTAGCAGACAACAACATTAACGTTTTGGAGTGGCCCAGCCAGAGTCCAGAGCTAAAGATCAGTGTGATGGCAATAAGACCATCCAACCTAAAAGATTTAGAGCTCATTGCTAAAGATGAATGGGCAAAAATACCTGTGGAGACATGCAAAAAGCTGGTCTGCAATTATAGGAAGCGTTTGATTGCTGTAATAGCCAATAAAGGCTTTTTTTTTATTGATTGTTGAGAAGGGTATGAATAATTTTGGACTGGCCACTTTTTGCTCAAATGTAAATAAAATCTGAGAAATGTTTTTTTTTCCACAATAATGCCTCTTGTACATTGTCTTATTATCTTTTGGGAGACACCGATGTCATTTCCCATCAAAAAATTACTTGCTGGTTGAATAAAAGTAACTTTAAGTCAAAATTTGCCTGGGGTATGAATAATTATGGGCAGCACTGTATGTTTGTGGTGGAGTCAATCATTTCTTTAATGTGTATGGCCAACTTGCAAAGAAGTGGAATTTAAATACAAGTGAATAGTAGTAGCTTAGCGGCTCGACCAAGACACCAAAAATGGACAGGTGCACACCCCTCTGCACCCCCAATACCGTGGCAACTCTATATCTAGCTATACATGGACTACTGCAATTACTTAGATAGCAAATTATCTTTATTAATTACACATGGTTAGAACAATTAAGAAGGTCATAAAAGATGATAAAATAAACAATTGTAAAAAGTAAAATAGAACAAGTGATATTGGACACTATATCAATATATATCGTGGTATTATCTGCTAATACGGCAATATATGCTAATGATGTTGTATATTATGGTAGATAATCCCCTATTTAGGGTATAATTTTCTGATATATCCACATATATTTTATATAGCCAATACCCAATATCGTCCCTCTTAACATCAGAGATTACTATGGATGGGGTATAGTCCTCCAGTACATCCATTCATCTGGATGTCAAGAAAGAAATCGCTACTCTTAGTGGTATATCCAGCAAACACTTAAACTGTATGTGTGTGATTTTAGAGCCAATTGCTCTACCACAAGCCTGTGAACCGAAACATAGGACATTGAGTTCAGTACATTATCAATCCTCATGCTGTGGAAATCGTGCCGTTGTGTGTCTGGACTTCTTGTTCAGACTTGTCCAGAAGAGCGTACTCACTCATTGAGCTGCAAGGACCTTTGCGGCGTCCCACGTGGTCGGCAAGTTTACATGTGGCGTCCCACGTGACTGAGAACGTTGATTGGATCCTAGAGTCCAGGAATAAGTGATAGAACGGCTATGTCCATTGGTGTTAGCTGGCATTAATTTCAAGAGTCCACAAAATGTTTGAGCCTCGTCGGCTAAATAATAACCCTCACTGTTCTATACCAGACGCGTTTCGGGGCTATAACTTCCCCTTCCTCAGTGGCCGAACAGTGATTGCAGCAGGGCTTCCTTTTATAATAGTGCACGGGAGCAATGTTTGCTGGGACAGTGAGGGATCTTCAATATGTGGATCTTAATTCCTGGTTGGAACAGGATTCCAGGGCGACTATACCAAGGGATTTAAACTTGATATAGTAGAGATTCCCATTACTTGTGTCCATTAGTAATCATCTCCTATATTGTAAATAGCATCATTTTATTTTTGTCTAATAATTAAGGATACATCATCTCATAAATACGTCATAATATGGGAAGGCATACTGTAATATACAGAAACACATCATAGTGTAGGAGGACACATCGTAATATAAAAAACGCATTCTTCATATAAAAAACGCAAGTCCGGTTTCCATGCGTTTTTGTTACGGGTCTGGTGCTATGGGGTCATTACAAAGATACATAGATATAGTGGTATAGTCGCCCTGGAATCCTGTTCCAACCAGGAATTAAGATCCACATATTGAAGATCCCTCACTGTCCCAGCAAACATTGCTCCCGTGCACTATATAAAAGGAATCCCTGCTGCACTCACTGTTCAGCCACTGAGGAAGGGGCAGTTATAGCCCCGAAACGTGTCTGGTATAGAACAGTGAGGGTTATTATTGAGCTGACGAGGCTCCAACATTTTGTGGATTCTTGAAATTAATGCTGGTTAACACCAATGGACATAGCCGTTCTATCACTTATTCCTGGACTCTAGGATCCAATCAAGGTTCTCTTTCTTGGTCACGTGGGAGGCCACGTGGAGACTTTTGGAACACGTGGGGCGCTGCGAAGGTCCTTGCAGCTCAATGAGCGAGTACGCTCTTCTGGACGAGTCTGAACAAGAAGTCCAGACACACAATAGCACGATTTCCACAGCGTGGGGATTGGTAATGTATTGAACTCAATGTTCTACTATGTTTCGATTCACAGGCTTGTATATGGCAGGCGCAGCACTATGAAGTGCCTTTTGCGCCGTGGCATTAGAAGAATTTTGATATCTCTAACTTTTTAGTCCAACCAAACTGTTTGTTACTCTGTAATTCTTCTAGCGCTGTTCAATGAAAACAGTTCGTTTAAAGAGCACACCTAATGCTTGAAATAACTTCTTTATTAAATTTAAGTTCTCTTCATATATAACACTGCCGCCTCCGCAGCAGATAGTCCATGTACATAACACGTGTTGAAAAGATATCACAAAATGGCGGTATGCATAAGATGGTGGTTCAACTGTTCAATCTTGCCATTCAACATAAAATGGTGGATATATTTCTCTCTTGAGTATCTGTACTCTCACTTTAAGTTATTTAAGCACTTTATGATCTATCTGAGAGGTATATCTGAGGTAACCAATAGTTCACTTGCTCTACCTTGCAGTTTGCACTATACAATTGCTTATTATCTGGTATGAGCAATTTGCATTTGTATGCAATTTGTTTGGGTGGCATGATTGTATGGCTCAGTAGTTCGTGGAACTGTAAGTAAACACATATATGACTAGTGCAGTATACAGTTCTAATCACTATATTAACAGTAGCAACATTATATAACCGTTTTAAATACATATTTTGGCCCCTCTGCTTCCATAAAACACAGCTCTTAGTGGAGTGAATGTTTCTTCAGCTTCTCTCCTCTGGTGTAATGATTCTAGCAGCTCCTGCTAGGGAATTTCCCACACAGGCTGTGTGTGAGGCTGGCTGTGATTGGTTAAAACTCTTACTGTGTGTGAGGCTGGCTGTGATTGGTCAAGACTCCTGCCCAACAACAGTTTAACTCTATGCTTTCTGTTGTTTCTGCTGTGTCATTGAGCTTACCTTACATTATATAATGAATCTTAAAGGCATATTATCTTTTCTGCTTCTGTTAACACAATATATAACAGTTATATGAAATCCAAACAAGAAGTCACTGTAAATAACTCTGCTTTTGTCTTTAACACACAAACAAGTGGCTCTGATATCGGACACACATACAGTTTAAGTGTTTGCTGGATATACCGCTAAGAGTAACTATTTCTTTCTCGACGTCCAGGTGAATGGATGTACTGGAGGACTATACCCCATCCATAGTGATCTCTGATTTTAAGAGGGACAATATAGGGTATTGGCTATATAAAATACATGTGGATATATCAGAAAATTATAGGGATTACAGGGGATTATCTACCATAATATACAACATAATTAGCATATATTGCATTATTAGCAGATACCACCGATATATATTGATATAGTGTCCAATATCACTTGTTCTATTTTACTTTTTACAATTGTTTATTTTATCATCCTTTATGACCTGTTTAATCTTTTTAATCGTTCTAACCATGTGTAATTAATAAAGATAATTTGCAATCTAAGTAATTGCGGTAGTCCATGTATAGCTAGATATAGAGTGCCCCCCACTCTTATTTTATTTATGGAATTTAAATACAGACTATTCTGAGTAACCTTGCATTGATTTACTTATCTTGCACCAATCTTAAGGTATACTATGCCTTATAATTTATTCTCATCTATAGCTGCATTTGAAACTGCACGCTGGCCTCTGACATCACATGTCCCATTTGGTTTTGTATTTGTACAGAGCGTACTCTTGCTGATTTGCATTCTGGTCATTAAAGTCTTTACACCAAGTACAGTGCAGTAGTCTGAAGCAAAAAACAAACAAAAAAACATGAATCTCAGCTGCATTGTTGGGTTGTGTTTGTGCTGATTCAACAGCATTGCATAAGTATAAAGCCGCATTTACACTGTGCTGATGAGCAGACAATTATCAGAAAGGAAGCATGCCTTTGTGATGGTAAACAGCAACATTTACATGCAGCAATCACCACTACTGTATGGAGATGAACAATGGCTGCTGCAATCACCCGTCCTCATACAGATTCATTGCTTCTGGGCAGCAGATCACTGTTCACACAGCACGATCTGCTGCCGAGAAATGATGATTGTGGTGTCCGCACCAAAGATCATTTCACCCACTGAACGACCGTTCTGCTTGTTCATCAGGAGATCGGCAGCACCTTTACAGGGGCTGATTGTCTGGAATGAGTGTTCATAGGAATGTTCATTCCCTATAATCTGCCAAACAACTCGGCAGTGCAAATGAGCCTTAAGACACAAAGCTTCATGGACACACAGCGTCTGTTTTTCACAGTTTTTGTTCTGCATTTTTTGGGACATGTTTTCCGCCATAGGGTGTTCAATATAACTTGAAAAACATCCGGAAAATTGCTGGTGTTTTACAGTGGCCGTTAATGGGCTTATTCTGCTGCCCTGTAAAAACACGGTTAAGCTGCACTCAGTAGAGAAGGCAAAAGCTTTCATTTTAATTGGTTCTGTTTTCTGGATATGTGGAATGGGCAGCCTCTATTGGTCCCACTGATCACATGACTCCTGTCAGCTAATAGTGCTGTTAAGTCTTACGAGTCCCTGTACATCAAATTGTGACAAATGTTACATCATTAGGGCTGTTTTCATCTGTAACTAGGACTTCTGGGACAGAATAGGTAGGCGGGTTACTGTATAAAGAAGTAATAACTTTCATCCACTAAGTATAAAAATCCCTAATATCTCCTCAAATATGTCTGAAATCCTTGTACAAATGCATATGCCCTATATAAGCCATAGGATGTATTAAAATAAGCAGCTGAATATACGGTTTCTATTAGTTGGCTTAGTTTGTGACTGAATTTTGCGTCCAAATTAGTATCTTTAAGTCATTTCCAATTTTAATTCCATAATCCCATTTCCAACAGGTCACCTGTTCCCAGAAAAGGCAAAAAAAAAGTGTTTCCATGAACATACCTCTTGTGGAGCTTATATTATCAGGAGTAGCGTGAATATGAACTTTTTTTAAAAAAAATTATTTGGCTCTTGCAAGTGCACTGAAGGTGGAGCTCCACTGTGAAGTGCTCTCTGCATTGAGTTGCTTCCAAGTGACAGCTGTAATATCCAACCAGGAGGACAGCAGAGCGCACATAACCATGAACCATCTCCAGGTCATTTGCAGAATCAATGACAGGCAGAATAAAAGTTCATATTTACACTATTTTGGATAATAAAAACTCCATAAAATTTTCATTAGCATTGCTCTCCCTACCCCATACCTAGCGCTGTCAGCAGTTTTGCAAGGTACAAACTGCTGACAAACTTTAATAAATGCAGTGCAAGGCAGGCAGCCAGTTTTTTAGTGCAAAGTACACAACAATTATGATTTTGATTAGAAATGCTTCCCCTATTTGTGTTAAAATAGTAAAACACATAACTATTTAATAAAGAAATAAGGAAAAAATAAAACTCCAAGGATGCTTTCACATGTGACGTTTTGATGCAGTATTTCAAACAAAAGCAAGAATTCCTTTTGAAAACATAAGATGGCAAGGTAATAATGTGCTATGAAAAAGAGCTATAATATCACATTCTGCTTCTTCACCGAGAGCATTCTGAAGGAAAGATTTATATATTTCCAATTCACCCTGAGCCATGACATAAAGTTTGCAGTTTAACTCTCAAGATGAAGATTAAATAAGATATTTTTCTTCTGATTTGTGATAACAGAAGTACTGCAGATTAAAGGAAAAAAAGACGAATAGGCTGTTCTAAGGATGGAAAATGTAGGGGTAAGTAAAAGAAATAATGGAGAAACAAAGAACAGTCTCAAGCCCAGTGAGAAACCATGTCAAGGGCATCAAGTTAGTTGCTTCAATCACCATGTTCAAGGGCCATTCTTGACAACCAGGTCTAGACAAAGTGCTGCAGAATTTCAGGATCTAGTAATTACGGCTGAGCTTTACATTCATGTCCATCCTTTTACCCAGTGGATACTACAGATACTTCTATATTCTACAGATGTGTCTTCTACTTCTACAGATACTTTCCCTAATGATTGTAAACAGCTTTACATTGGGGGCACATCACTATAGCTTAGAATTAGTTTTTTCAAGCTTTGTAGGAAATTAAGTGGAAGGCTTTTGAGTCTGGTACCTGAAGTAAATCTGCTATGTTCCCCTGAAGAGGCTCAGTGAATCTCATATGTCCCACAAGAAGATATACTATACATTGCATGAGACTCACATGTTGCAGCCGTCAGGACTACCGCCCATTATGGACTGATGTGGAGAAGAAGAGAAAAAGCTATCATATGGACAAGTTAATGTAGAGTCAACACTGGTAGGGTCAGAAGTCACAGTGGGAAACATTGGTTGCAGGTCACAGTCTTAAGCTGGCCATAGATCATACTCTCTAATTTCAGCAAGAGATGTCAGCAGATGTCAGGGGAAAGAAGGATTAAACTGTTGGACTTTAACATACCCGATCCTTTTATTCAGAAGGTAGATATACTTATGTCAAAGGATAATCCAAGCATGCATGTGTATGGGGAGCTGTCAGAAGGAATAGCTGTTGGCTATGTAATGTGAATGGCCATATGTAGGTCATGGCACAAGCCAATGCCAAGCTCATATACCAAAACAAATGCAGAGAATAAAAGCTTTTGCTCTGATTAAGCACACAGAACTGAATGAGCTCTAGAATGACCCATATGATCAGGGCCGGCCTTAGGTGTTCAGGCGCCCTGTGCGAGCTAACCTTGTGGCGCCCCCCCCCCCCCCCAAAAAATAAAAATAAAAATGCTTGTTGCTGGCATCATGGCATAGGCTGGCTGACTATCCAACCAAGTAGTTACCAGCCCGCACACCCCAAAGGCCGGTGTAATGTTATACTTCCCTAGTTCGTGAGATTTCCCTACCCTCGTCACTTCCGGTCGCACCGGACATGACGTGAGGAGGTGTGCAGCATCGCGCAGGCGCACAACGACAGGTTAGGGAAATTTCACAGCAGCGCATGCGCCAGGAGCCTCGCCGGCGGTTAGGGTAGGGAAAAACTATGGGCCAATGCGCAGTGATCGGATGGATGTTTTCAGCTGAACACCGGCCGACACTGCGCATGCACCGGGAGCCTCACCAGCGGTTAGGGAAGGGAAAAATTTACGTACGGGCCAGTGCTTTTTCCCTACCCTAACCGCTGGTGAGGCCCCCAGCGCATGTCGGCCGGTGTCCAGCTGAGAAAATTAGTTTCCAATGTAGTATTAATAACTAAACAATTAAATAATAAACATATTGCATTGTCTACTTACCACCAGGACAATAAGATGATCTGGACTCTGGCTGCAGTCTGGCTCTGGGGACTCCATTGTCACTCTCATTATTTCCCCCCCCCCCCGCCATCACTCTCATTATTCTCCCCCCCCATCACTCTCATTATTCTCCCCCCCATCACTCTCATTATTCTCCCCCCCATCACTCTCATTATTCCCCCCCCCATCACTCTCATTATTCTCCCCCCCATCACTCTCATTATTCTCCCCCCCATCACTCTCATTATTCTCTCCCCCCATCACTCTCATTATTCTCTCCCCCCAATCACTCTCATTATTCTCTCCCCCCCATCACTCTCATTATTCTCTCCCCCCATCACTCTCATTATTCTCTCCCCCCATCACTCTCATTATTCTCCCCCCCCTCACTCTCATTATTCCCCCCCCCATCACTCTCATTATTTCTCCCCCCCCATCACTCTCATTATTTCTCCCCCCCATCACTCTCATTATTTCTCCCCCCCCCATCACTCTCATTATTTCTCCCCCCCATCACTCTCATTATTTCTCCCCCCCCCCATCACTCTCATTATTTCTCCCCCCCCCCATCACTCTCATTATTTCTCCCCCCCCCCATCACTCTCATTATTTCTCCCCCCCCCCCATCACTCTCACTATTTCTCCCCCCCCCCCATCACTCTCATTATTTCCTCCCCCCTCCCACTCTCTTTTCCACCTCTAGTGTAGCGTGGCCGAGCTCTGTTCGATCCGCAGTACAGGAGCATTTGTTTCCTGTACCCGGCAGGACTGACAGGAAGTGCACACTAAGTGAGCACTTCCTGTGAGTCCGGCCGGGTACAGGAAACAAAAGCTCCTGTACCGCGGATCGAACAGAGCTCGGCCACGCTACACTAACAGCACACAGCAGGCGCAGGCAGGCGCTCAGCCTCAGCCACTCAGGCGGCGCAGAATGAGGGGCGCCGCCCGCCGCCCGAAGTTTTTTTTTTTTAAACCGCAACGTGCGCCCCCTGCTGAATACAGGGGAGGGGGAGATGGAGGGGGCGGGGCCCGCCCGCCCCGTGGGAAAACATAAGTGCCGCCTCGCCTGCCCATATTACATTGCGGGCTGTCGGCCGCCCGGCGCCCCTGTTGCTATGGCGCCCTGTGCGGCCGCACAGCCCGCACACCCCAAAGGCCGGCCCTGCATATGATGTTATGTGCACATGCTATACAGCCCTTTAAGAGCCTGGGAAGAAGCCTATAGGTCACCAGGAGAAATGATGACACAGATAAATGACAAAAAAAACTAACTCTGAATCTATTGACTAAGGGTACTTTCACACTTGCAGCAGAGGATTCCGGCAGGCAGTTCCGTCGCCGGAACTGCCTGCCAGATCTGGCAATCCGGACGCAAACGGATGCATTTGTGAGACGGATCTGTCTGACAAATGCATTGCAATACTGGATCCGTCTTTCCGGTTGTCATCTGGAAAAACAGATCTGGTATTTATTTTTTCTCATTTTTAAAGGTCTGCGCATGTGCAGATTGGGAAACCGAATCCAGTTTCCCGGAACACTTAGTACCGGATCCGGCATTAATACATTTCAAAGTAAATTAATGCCAGATCCGGCATTCTGGCAAGTGTTCAGGATTTCTAGCTGGAGAGAAAACTGCAGCATGCTGCTGTATTTTCTCCGGCCAAAAAACATAAGAGGGACTGAACTGATGCATCCTGAACAGATTGTTCTCCATTCAGAATGCATTAGGATAAAACGAATCAGTTTTTTTTCCGGTATTGAGCACCTGTGACGGAACTCAATACCGGAAAAGAAAAACGCTAGTGTGAAAGTACCCTAATCTCTCACATCTACTGAGCAAATGTGTTCCACCAAATCAGTCTGTACTTGGCAATAATCTTTCAATAGTAATGAACATATTATAATCTTTTGATTAAGGTGTTCTCCAGGAATTAAGAAAATGAAAAAACTTATATTACTATACATAAATGTCGAAATGCATTTGATTAGTTATAGTGGCTCGTTTTGTCTGGGGAGAAATCATTAGGAGAAATAAAATGGCCACAGGCCTATTAGTACACACAAAACCTGTCCTAATCACACAGGAGGACAAGTGACTTCACAACACTGAGGTAAAGAGTCGCCTCCTCTCTGCTCTGCTTGTCAGGGATTATGATCCTGAATACAGCTGATAAAATCTTCAGCTGAATCTCTATAGGAATGGTGTTCAGCTAAAGTTCTTATCAGCCATATTCAGGATCATAATCACTGACAAATAAGAGCGGAGGATGAGGCAGCTCTTTAATTCAGTGTTCTGAAGTAACTTCTCCTGCTGTACAGATTTTAATGATTGCTCCCTGGGCAAAACAAGCCATTATAACTAATGAAAGGCATTTGGGAATATATTTATAATAAAGTAATATTTAAGTATTTTTATTTTCTTAAATCCTGGAGAACCCATTTAAGCTGACCCACCTAAATAGCATTCATCTATTATAATACTACAGTATACAGTGGTGCTTAAAAGTTTGTAAACCCTTCAGAATTTTCTATATTTCTGCATAAATTTTACCTAAAAGTAGATCAGATTTTCACAAGTCCTAAAAGTAGATATATGTAACAAAATCAAACAAATGAATAAAAAATATTAGACTTGGTCATTTATTTATTGAGGAAAATGGTCCAATATTACATATCTGTCAGTGGCAAAAGCATGTGAACCTTTGCTATCAGTATCTGGTATGATCCCCTTGTGCAGCAATAACTGCAGCTAAACATTTCTGGTAGATAGATAAAGTAAGTCAATTGTCAAGTCCCTTCATTTGCCTAGTTAGAAACATACAAAGAACAAAAAAATAAAGACAACCCCTTTAAGTTGCTTAGAGGTTACCTTGGGTTCCTTGTGAACTTGCAGACTATTACACGCTTTGCCATTGACATGATCTTTGTTGGTTGACCACTCCTAGGGAGGGTAATAATGGTCTTGCTTTTCCTCCATTAGTACACAATCTGTCTGACTGTGCATTCATGGGGTCTAAACTGCTTAGAGATAGTCTTGTAACCTTTTCCAACTTGATGAACATAACAACTCCTCTTCTGATGGAAACATAAGATATTACATTTTCATCCGTTAAAGAGGTTGTCTGACATTTAGCTTGTACGAGAGCTACCTTCTCTTCTCTATTTACCTGCTCGCTGTTGTAACTGCAGCAGTGAGCAGGTGTAATTGCAAGCATGGCAACCCCATTCACTTCTATGGGACGGCTCATGTCTGTTCAAGTGAATACTACAGTGCCGCCCCATAGAAGTGAATGGGCACACCATAGTTGTAATTACACTTGCTCACCACTGCAATTGCTGCAGCGAGCAGGTAAACCGAGCAGAGAAGGCAGCACTCGTAAGTTCACTGCTTTCCCTTCAAACAACTGATCGTGAGGATAGGTCATCAATAGAAAAAAGCGGACAACCCCTGAACGTATCCTTTTTTTTAAATGATGCTTTTCAATCTTCAAATCTTTATTTAAAAAAGAAAGGTTAAAAAAACATATACCTTGAAAAAAAGGGCACAAACGTATTGAAACATATGCACATTCATCAAACATAAAAGTAAAAAAAAGAAAGAAAACCACAAAATTGCAAATGTTAACCGTACAGCAAAAACGAGATGTGTACAACCCCCAAGTCTGCTTTTTCTGGGTTCAGTTGTACACTGGATAGGTATTATCAGTGACTGACAATTAGCTCTGCATACACACTTAGGCCTCATTCACACATACGTGGACTACATTCCGTGAAAACTGTCCTGCCGAGTGCACGAGCGCACTGCGTCATTGGTTGCTATGACGCCCTGCGCTTCGTGCCACCGCCGCTGTTCAGTAATACATCTGTATAGATCATACGAGTGTATTACTGTACAGAGACGGCAGCACGAAGCGCACAGCGTCATAGCAACCAATAACGCAGTGCGCTCGTGCACTCAGCACGACGGGTTTACACAGACCGTGGTCCACGCATGTGTGAAAGAGGCCTTATAGAGGAAAGGTTATGAATCACTTATAATAGCTAAGGCTAGTTTCACAATAGCGCTAATGTGTTCTGGCAGGCTGTTCTGGTAGAGGAACAGCCTTCCCGAGTCCATGACGTCTAGCATAGCTGGAAACTGCCGGAGCACCACCAGGCTCCACTAACTATAATGCAAGCAGCGGTTTCTGTCCAGCCAAATCCTGGCACTAATGACGGAAACAGGCCGTATCCCTGCCAGGTCCCATTATAGCCAATGGGCTCTGGTTGGGAAAGGTAGTATCCACATACAAAGAACTCTGCAAGAACAGTTTAGCGCTAGCGTGAAACTTGGTTCGTCAAGCTCAAAAAGAGCAGAGTTTATCTGTATAAAATTACTGACTCTTTTCCCATAAAATAAAAGTTTTACTGACTCTTTTCCCATAACACTATATATATCAATCTGCTCAGCTCCTTCGGCTCTATACCATGCTGCCTGCAGACTACACTGCATTTTGTGGTGACAGATCCTCTTTAGCCCCTTAAGTACCAGGCCCATTTTTGGTTTTGCATTTTCGTTTTTTGCTCCCATGTTGAAATAGCCATAACTTTTTAATTTTTCATTCATATAGCCATGTGAGGGCTTATTTTTGTAAGGGCACCATTTGATTTACCATGTCTGATATTGTAAAATGGGAAAACATTCTTTGTGGGGTTAAATAAAAAGAAATAAAAATGTTGCTAAGGTGTTTTGGGTTTGGACTTCAAGCCGTTCACTGTGCGCTAAATATCAAATGATGTTCTTATTCTGCAGATCAATACGAATACAGCAATACAAAACTTGTATAGTTTTTTTATTTTACTATTTAAAAAAAATATAAACTATAAATTTTCTTTGCATCGTAATTTTTTGACAGCCATAACTTTTTTATATTTTTGTCTACAGAGCTGTTTGAGGTATTGTTTTTTGCATGATGAACTGTAGTTTTTTTTTTGTGGTACGTATGACTTTTTGATCGTTGTTATTCAATTTTTTGGGGGGAAAGGTGACAAAAAAACTGCAAATCATGTGTTTTTAATTTCGGCGTTCACCACACAGGAATTTTTTACAAATATTTTATAGTTCAGACATGATATGTATTATTTTTTATTGTTAATATATTTTTATATGCAAAATAGGAAAAGGGGGTGATTTAAACTTTTAATATTAATTTATTTTTTTACTTTTTATTTAATAACCATTAGCCCACTTAGGGGGCTAGAACCTTGTATCTTTTGGTCTCTTGTCCTATTCACCCTAGTAGAGATCTATTAGGGTGAATAGGATTTTCACATGTTCCCTGCTGTGCTTTGTGCAGCAGGGAGCTTACCATGGCAGTCCTGAATCATGAGCAATTATTAGACCAATTAATTATTAAGACCAATTATTAAGTGGCCAGTGGGAAAATTACATAATTATATACATGTTTTAAATATAGATTGTAACATTGAAAAATAAAAAACAAGTCACCAAAATTATCTAGGCTCTGTTCACAATTTTTAGCTTTACATTTGTAGGGGAAATCTACCAACATACTGTATGTATATCCCAAGTATATGACAGTGTATACTATATAGTTGAATATGTATACATGTGTGTGATGTATGTAGTGCAGTGTGTAATGTGTACATGTGCAATGTGTACGTGTGCGATGTATACATGTGTGATGTATGTAGTGCAGTGTGTAATGTGTACGTGTGTGATGTATGTAGTGCAGTGTGCAATGTGTACGTGTGTGATGTATACATGTGTGTGATGTATGTAGTAGTGTGTGATGTATACATGTGTGTGATGTATGTAGTGCAGTGTGTGATGTATGTAGTAGTGTGTGATGTATACATGTGTGTGATGTATGTAGTGCAGTGTGTGATGTATACATGTGTGTGATGTATGTCGTGCAGTGTGTGATGTATGTAGTGCAGTGTGTGATGTATACATGTGTGAGGTATGTAGTGCAGTGTGTAATGTGTACGTGTGTGATTTATACATGTGTGTGATGTATTTAATGCTGTGCAATGTATACATGTGTGTAATGTACAGTATGTAGTAGGGTTGTTTTGATAGCAACATTTTGATTCGGTTTCGATACCATAAAAAAGTATTGCGATACTCGTATATAAAGAAATATATTTACTGATCTACATCTCTACATACATATATATATATAAATATATATATCTATAGATGGGTATGTATATAGATATATATATCGATATCTATCTTTCTCTATATATACGGACATAGAGTTCATTGATCTATGTATAGTGATGTATGTGGTGCAGCGCGTGATGTATGTGGTGCAGTGTGTGATGTGTGTAGTGCAGAGTGTGATGTGTGTGGTGCAGCATGTGATGTATGTAGTGCAGTGTGTAATGTGTACATGTGTAATGTATACATGTGTGTGATGTATGTAGTGCAGTGTGTAAAGTGAACGTGTGCAATGTGTACGTGTGGTGTGATGTATACATGTGTGTGATGTATGTAGTACAGTGTGTGATGTATACATGCGTGTGATGTATGTAGTACAGTGTGTGATGTATCCATGCGTGTGATGTATGTAGTAGTGTGTGATGTATGTAGTGCAGTGTGATGTATACATGTGTGATGTATGTAGTACAGTGTGTAATGTGTAAGTTTGTGATGTATGTATGCTGTGTGATGTATACATGTGTGTAATGTATGTAGTAAGGTTGTTTCGATACCAAAATTTTGCGATACCATTCGATACCACGCAACAACAAAAAAAACGCAACAAAAAAGCTGTGTGCATTCCTCATTTTATGGACCGTCCAGCCCATAATCGAACAGTCCTATCCTATTTTTTGGGGGGACAAGGTGCCTTAAAGTATAACTGTCGTATATATTTTTTTTTTGGAGTATTGGATTGTGGTGATTAATATCTCCTTGGTGGCCCTATTTCAACTTTTCCCTGTGTATTCAATTACCCCTTAATTCCACAGTTTTGTTCCCTGTACTGCCTACTTTTACCTGTGCTTTAATAGGGTTGCTAGGCATGGTCCGTCTATGTGTTGAAGGACGGAGGACGCTGCGTGCAAGGTCAGATTACAGACAGCTAGGGACTGTAAGTAAATGATTAAAGCCAGGTCCTCCCCAGCAGCTGATAACAGTGCCTGGGCTGTGTGCACTTCTCCCTGTCCCTGCGCTTGGCAGACGCTCCCTCACTCAGCAGAGCTGGAGAATGCAGAGTTGGAGCAGCGCAGACCAGGGAAGGGAGATCTGCCATCTGCTCAGTGTATAAATGAAAGCAACATGTGGTAAGAGGACCCCTTTGTGCTGAAGGAGATTAACCCTTTAGGGGGAGGGCTCTGGTTACTGACACTTTTGGGGGGCTATTGTGACTAGCTAGTGAGGGCAGGCGGGATTAGCCTCAGGGTGAGGGGAGTGGCGGCCATCTTAACTGAATAGTGAAATTGCAGTTTTATGTAATATGTTTATTTATTTATTGTTTATATATTTTATATGTAAAATTAGGAAAGGGGGTGATCTATACTTAATATTTTGGTGTGTTTTTTTTTTAAAACTTTTTATTTAAAGGGCTTCTGTCACCCCATTAAACCGTTTTTTTTTTTTCTTTACTAATAATCCCTACACTGCGATCTCATCATACATAAGCTAATTAATGATTTTCGTTCAGTAGAATTTGTTAAAAATCGATTTTTGAAATATGTAAATTACCTTGCTACCAGCAAGTAGGGCGGCTACTTGCTGGTAGCAGCCGCATCCTCCGATGGTAATGACGCCCCCTCTGCTTGTTGATTGACAGATCCCGTCCGCTGGCCCTTTCTCTGCTGGCCCTGCCTGTTTTGATAAATATCTGGCGCCTGCGCCGCAGCCGTACCTCTCTTCAATCTGCGCAGGCGCACTGAGAGGCGGCCACTCGCTCGGCCGCTCCATCCTCAATCCGCCTGCGCCGATGATGTCACATCTACACCCGGCGCAGGCGCATTGAGGAGCGAACGCCCGCCTCTCAGTGCACCTGCGCAGATTGAAGAGAGGTACGGCCGCGGCGCAGGCGCCAGATATTGAATCAAAACAGGCAGGGCCAGCAGAGAAAGGGCCAGCGGACGGGATCTGTCAATCAACAAGCAGAGGGGGCGTCATTACCATCGGAGGATGCGGCTGCTACCAGCAAGTAGCCGCCCTACTTGCTGGTAGCAAGGTAATTTACATATTTCAAAAATCGATTTTTAACAAATTCTACTGAACGAAAATCATTAATTAGCTTATGTATGATGAGATCGCAGTGTAGGGATTATTAGTAAAGAAAAAAAAATAAAACGGTTTAATGGGGTGACAGAAGCCCTTTAATAACTATTTCCCCCCCTTAGGGGCTGCAACCTGGGATATTTTAATCCCTTGTCTTATTCACCCTGATAGATCTCTATTAGGGTGAATAGGACTTCACACTCTCCCTGCTGCCCTGTGCATAGTACACGCAGCAGCAGGGAGCTGAATATGGCAGCCAGGGCTTCAGTAGCATCCTGGCTGCCATGGTAAGCGATCAGAGCCCCAGGATTACACTGCTGGGGCTCCGATCAGAAGCTGCCACTGCCACCAATGAGAGGAGGTGTGGGGACTCTGTGGCCACTGCCACCAATGATTTTAATACTGGGGGGCGCACTGCTCCACCAGTGACAATACTGGGGGGGGGCGCACTGTGCCACCAATGATTTTAATACTGGGGAGGGGGAAGGGTGCACCACACCACCAATGTTTTTAATACAAGGGGGGCGCACTTTTCAAGAAATCAAGCTTAAGTAATGTATATGTATGTCCTGATGAGTTTCATAAGTTTTTTTTCCCCCATTACTCGGATAACCCCTTTAACGTATATCAAACATGAAATACAGACATAGTGTTATGCACACTGAAGATGCAGTGCAAACCTCACGAACAGATGATCTACACAACGTTCGGCTCTCTTATAGTTGGAAATGATTTAGATTATACTCAGTACTAAATAATCAACAGCATTGTTCTAACCGCACAGACTGCCTATTGTATGTACATATTAATATAATGTGATGCCTAGAATACAACACTAAAAAAAGCAATGCTAAATGTTACACAATGCTATGGACAAGATGAATACTTTTTACTCATCTCATGTGTTCAAGCTCCAGTTAAAGGGGTTCTGCACTTTCATTTGACTGATGATCTATCCTCTGGATAGATCGTCAGCTTCTGATCGGCCGGGGTCCGACACCCAGAACCCCCGCCGATCAGCTGTTTGAGAAGGCAGCGGCGCTCCAGCAGCGCCGCGGCCTTCTCACTGTTTACAGCCGGGCCGCCGGCCCACTGACGTCACGACTAGTATCAACTAGCGCGGGCGCGGCTAAGCTCTGTTCACTTGAATGGAGCTTAGCCGCGCCCACGCTAGTTGATACTAGTCGTGACGTCAGTGGGCCGGCGGCCCCGCGGTAAACAATGAGAAAGCCGCGGCGCTGCTGGAGCGCCGCTGCCTTCTCAAACAGCTGATCGGCGGGCCCCGCAAATCAGAAGCTGAAAGAAGCTGAAAGTGCAGAACACTGTTAAAATAAATTGCAAGAAAGGGTCATCTACTCACTGCTATCTTTCCTTAAAAGGAACCTGTCATCACCTTTATGCTGCCCATACTAACAGCAGTATAAAGTAGCGGCAGGTGAGTTGATTTCATCGGTCTGTCATTTATAAGTTACAAGTAAGTGGTTACTGAGAACCAACATCACAAACATTGCAGACTAGGCCTGGAAAAGAGTCAAATCTACCTGAGAAGAGTCCTGGTTATCCATGGATTCCTGCTCTCCTGCTGATGACTGACCGGCTTCTACCTAGTTTTCTCCCCATCTCTCTAGGAGAGAACTGCCAATCATCAGCAGGTGGGCAGGAGGGCAGGAGATTATGTATAACCAGGACTCTTCTCAGGTGGATGTGACTCTTCTCAAGGCCTGTGCTGCAATGAATATGATGCTGGTTCTCAGCAACCACTTACTTTTAGCTCATGAGTGACACAGCGCTGAAATCAGCATTTCTGTCACTATTTTATGTGGTCCTCAGTGAGGTCAGCATAAAGTTGATGACAGGTTCCCTTTAACCCACTGATATCTATTAGCATAAAACCCACAGTCAAAAGTGATTGTGTATTCTAGAACATATTGGTGCATATCCCAACACCATATGGAAATATTTTTTATTGCAAATTTTGAGGGGATTAGGAGAGTAGTGGTCTGGGAAAACTGAGACATTTATAAGACCTATAAAGAGTTTCAGGAGTTCCTTCGGATAGGCCATCAAAATCTGATTGGTGGAAATCTGATCAGCTGTTTGAAGAGGCTGCGGTGCTCTGGTACCAGGCACAGCCCCTACATATTGTATGGTGCTGTGCCAGGTGTGCTGTAAGTTTGTAAGTGCAGTGGCCTTTTAGACTGCTGATTAGTGAAGTCGAACACTCACCGATCAGATATTGATGACCTAGTGTAGACAATCAACCATATGGCTATATGGCCAAAGGAGTAATCCGGGAGCAAGGATTCTGCTCTAGCCAGTGGTACACATGGAAACCGAGGGCAAACAATCAAAGTAAAATCTCCTTCTTCTTTACTGGATAAATAAAATAGTCACAAATCACATCAGTGAGTACAAAAAAAATATTGACGCATTTCAATCTCGTAGGCGAACTTAGTTATAACTAATATTGCATATGTGCTCGAAACGTGTCAAATTTTAATTTTATTTACTGCTGTGATTTGTGACAGTTTCATTTATCCAATAAAGAAGAAGGAGATTTAACTTTTCCGGTGGAGCTGGTTTGTTTGCTCTTGGTTTCCACTGATGACCTACCCTGAGGATAATACATCAATGTTCAGCTCCTGGAAAACCCCTTTAAGGGCTTGCTCACATCTGTCTTGGAGGCTCCCTCACACATTGCGCTAAAAAGAGTGCACAAAAAAGCAGATCCTTGAATAGACCACATTATATATAATGAGGTCTGTTTGGCTCTTTTCGTTTCAGTTATGTTCCAGATCAGGGCTTCTGTTATTTTCCTTGTTCTACTCCTCTATCGCTGATGTGGATGTGGCCTAAAACTATGATGGTATGATGTTTGTAAAAAACGCAAATGTTTTGTGACGCTGGGTTCAGCCTGCTCCTCACTTGCAGCAATTACGTTTTCTTCTAAATCAAGCTCAATGTTCAGCGCAGTCAGCTGTGGGTTCTACAGCCTTGTTCCCACAGAACGCAGTGGATTTTTAAAGTCTAATCTTGGTTTACCTTAAAATAACACTGTAAATTACCTGTCTATTAGCTCCATACAGTTCTCTGAACAATAAGCACAATACCTTTATATTTAGCTACTGTCAAATCAAACACCTACATTAGCAAAGTAATGGTATGACTAGGGGGGGTCTTAAGTAGCCATCAGTGTAGGTACCGCTCAAAGCTATGGCTCTAATTGACGTCCGATTTTCCAATTGGTGGCCATAATGAAAGTTCATAATACGGTCAGGTCCATAAATATTGGGACATCAACACAATTCTAACATTTTTGGCTCTATACACTAACACAATGGATTTGAAATAAAATAAATAAGATGTGCTTTAACTGCAGACTGTCAGCTTTAATTTGAGAGTATTTACATCCAAATCAGGTGAACGGTGTAGGAATTACAACAGTTTGCATATGTGCCTCCTACTTGTTAAGGAACCAAAAGTAATGGGACAGAATAATAATCATAAATCAAACTTTCACTTTTTAATACTTGGTTGCAAATCCTTTGCAGTCAATTACAGCCTGAAGTCTGGAACGCATAGACATCACCAGACGCTGGGTTTCATCCCTGGTGATGCTCTGCCAGGCCTCTACTGCAACTGTCTTCAGTTCCTGCTTGTTCTTGAGGCATTTTCCCTTCAGTTTTGTCTTCAGCAAGTGAAATGCATGCTCAATCGGATTTAGGTCAGGTGATTGACTTGGCCATTGCATAACATTCCACTTCTTTCCCTTAAAAAACTCTTTGGTTGCTTTTGCAGTATGCTTTGGGTCATAGTCCATATGCACTGTGAAGCGCCGTCTAATGAGTTCTGAAGCATTTGGCTGAATATGAGCAGATAATATTGCCCGAAACACTTCAACATTCATCCTGCTGCTTTTGTCAGCAGTCACATCATCAATAAATACAAGAGAACCAGTTCCATTGGCAGCCATACATGCCCACGCCATGACACTACCACCACCATGCTTCACTGATGAGGTGGTATGCTTAGGATCATGAGCAGTTCCTTTCCTTCTCCATACTCTTCTCTTCTCATCACTCTGGTACAAGTTGATCTTGGTCTCATCTGTCCATAGGATGTTGTTTCAGAACTGTGAAGGCTTTTTTAGATGTCGTTTGGCAAACTCTAATCTGGCCTTCCTGTTTTTGAGGCTCACCAATGGTTTACATCTTGTGGTGAACTCTCTGTATTCACTCTGGTAAAGTCTTCTCTTGATTGTTGACTTTGACACACATACACCTACCTCCTGGAGAGTGTTCTTGATCTGGCCAACTGTTGTGAAGGGTGTTTTCTTCACCAGGGAAAGAATTCTTCGATCATCCACCACATGTCACGACCGCTATCCCAGCAGCAGTCGTGTCGCACCAGACGGAGGGGAAGGGGGACCCTTATCTACGGATGTGAAATAGAACGGCCACCCCTGACTAACCCTAAGCTGGCACCTGTCTGCCCTGATACCCTAGACTGGGTGTGAACCCGTGCGGTGAGCAGGATGCCTAAACCCTCAGTCACCCTAGCAAGACTAGACTGGGGAAAGGCAGATGGGAGCACTAGTCACCATCACTCATGTCTAGGAGAACAACAGGGGAAGACAGCAACAAACAAACAATCTATAGCAGAGATAGACTTATCCAGTCACGAGCAGAGAAGGTGATCCCAATAACGACAGTCCACGCCAGACAAGAGCTCCACAGCAATACCGTCAAATGATCTCCTTCAAAGGTCAGAATAGCACTGGAAGTAAGGACTATATCTGGCAATGACTGCAAGTGAAACTGAAACTAATATAGTAGCTGGGAGTGGCAGACAGGACTCACCTGAGAAGGATGCCTACAAACTCCCAGTCAGGACAAAAAGGTTCATAAGGCAAAACCCGGATGACATACCCTGAACCACGGAGCAAACTCACAAGCTATCGCGAGTAGCAAGTCGCTGCGACCTTCTCCTCCCAGACCTGTCTGGATCAGTCACAGTCGTGACACCACAGTTGTTTTCCGTGGTCTTCCGGGTCTTTTGGTGTTGCTGAGCTCACCGGTGCGTTCCTTCTTTTTAAGAATGTTCCAAACAGTTGTTTTGGCCAGGCTTAATGTTTTTGCTATCCCTCTGATGGGTTTGTTTTGTTAATTCAGCCTAATGATAGCTTGCTTCACTGATAGTGACAGCAATTTGGATCTCATCTCGAGAGTTGACAGCAACAGATTCCAAATGCAAATAGCACACTTGAAATGAACTCTGGACCTTTTATCTGCTCATTGTAATTGGGACAATGAGGGGATAACACACACCTGGCCATGGAACAGCTGACAAGCCACTTGTCCCATTACTTTTGGTCCCTTAACAAGTGGGAGGCACATATACATGCTGTTGTAATTCCTACACCGTTCACCTGATTTGGATGTAAATACCCTCAAATTAAAGCTGACAGTCTGCAGTTAAAGCACATCTTGTGCGTTTCATTTTAAATCCATTGTGGTGTTGTATAGAGCCAAAAATGTTAGAATTGTGTCAATGTCCCAATATCTATGGACCTGACTGTATATACTGATTGGTCAAAAAGGATCACCTGACCAGCACCAGATGTTGAAAGAGAAACATTTTACCATTTCATTCAACTCATTTAGAACTTGATGGCAGAAATGCATCTCCACAAAGTTGGGACAGGGCCACGTCTACCATTGTGTGTCTGGGAATTGAAGAGATAAATAGATGGAGTTTTGGAAGAGGAATTCTTCCCCATTATTGTCTGATGTAGGTTTCTACCTGATCAACAGTCCTAGTTCTTCTTTGCCAGAATTTTAGTTTCATGATGTGCTAAATGTTTTCTATTGGTGAAAGTTCTGGACTGCAGGAAGGCTAGCACCTGGATTCTTCTTCTGTGAAGCCATGATGTTGTGATGTATGCAGTATGTGGTTTAGCATTGTCTTGCTCACACATGTAAGGCTTTCCCTGAAAGAGACATCTGGATGGGAGCATACATTGTTCTAAAACCTCTATCTACTGTTATAGCATTCATAGTATCTTTCAAATGTGTTACTTGCCCATGACCTAGGCGCTAATTCAGCCCCATACCATCTGAGATGCAGGATAACAAGCTGGATGCCACCTCTCTTCTTGAGTCCGCAGAAAAAGGCGTCTGTGATTTCTAATAAGAATTTAAAATTTGGTTCTCTAGACTACAGAACAGTTTTCCATTTTGCCTCAGTCCATTATAAATGAGGTTTTACCCAGAGAAGATGGTGGCGTTTCTGGATCATGGTGATATTTGGTTTCTTCTTTGCACAATACAGCTCTAACTTGCATTTGTGGATTGCACCGTGAACTATGTTCACAGACATTGATTTATGTAAGTCTTCCTGAGCCCATGCAGTGACTTCCAGTACAGAATCATGCCTGGTTTTAATTCAGTGCCATCTGAGGGCCCGTAGATCACGATCATCCAATACTGTCAGCCTTGACCCTTGCCACATAGATTTCTCCAGATTCGCAGAATCTTTTGATGATATTATCATGATATTATATACTGTAGATGGTGAGATATTAAGTGTCTGCAATTTTATACATAAGCTATATTTGATTATGGTCTAGATAAAGTGAGGATTTCCTCAATCTGTAGAATCAGCTTGGCTATACTGACCTTATTAACTGCTATAGTTGTTAAAGCAATATGATGTACAATGAGATACTGTACAACAATGCAAGCTTTATTATTTTCTAACGTTCAGATGTTACCTAACTTTGATATGACAATGGTAATGCTTTATGTCATTGTTTTCATGTCACACTAGAGCACTTTTGATATAAGTAAAACAATACAAAAGAATTTTGAAAGAAGTCTCTGCAATTTTGCGTTGAGGAACATTTTTCCACAATTTTTGGTGAAATTGGTCCTTCTTTGCTTCTGAGAGATTCTATGTCTCTAATGGCCCACAATCGCTCATGGAAATAACTGACCAAAACACTGACGTGTGAATGAAGAATACCACTCTCTTTTTATACCCAGTTCTGTGGTTACCGTAGTTGCAAATTGTTCCTGCAGCTGTTTTTTTTTTATTAGTCCCCCTTTTTTTTTTTTTTTTTATTAGTACCACTTACTTTTCCAGCCTTCTGTTGCCCCTTTT